>NC_061488.1:26749962-27463933 GCF_022539355.2 Hippoglossus stenolepis
TGTCGGACATCACTTCACGTGTTTATCTGCATCACATGTTCATTTGTCAATCATCAAACAAACCACCCCCCGCCCCCGAAAATAGCAATACACTTAATACAATTCTTCTGATTATTTACAGTTTATCGTCAGCCTGACTTAACCTAGTAACTGGACATTATCTCTAGTGTTTCTGTTCTATTAAATCATGTGATCATATTGTTCACATGTCACACTTTTGGGCCGCACCATCACAGATCTTAATGAAATTTGACATGCAGAGTTTGCAATATGAGAAACATGGAACATATCTTAGTTAAGATAGTGTGTGAACAAAGTTTAAACTTTTTTAGAAAGACTCTGTAATTGACTGGTCCAATTCTGCTAATTGATTTCAGCTCTTATTGATTCCAATATGGTCAAACATGGGTCAAGTGGTAAAATTACAAAATATCTTCCTTTTTTTTAGAAGCAAAGACAAAATAGCAGCATCAAAGTCTGAAAGGAGCAGAAATTAAGAATGGCCACTGCTATGTAGAGGCTCATTGCCAACTCAATAGAATAAACATTTATCTTAGAATTCTGATTCCACACATGTTGAATTTCTTTGAATACACTATCCAGTATATTGCATGTGCCTGACCATGCACTAATCACTTATTGCTGTTCAACAAGATTATAAAGAATTAGTGATGTGATGCTACATCAGATAAATACTGATCTCAGCAACGAGTCAGGAACCACAGCCCAAAATATCTTTGATTATTGTAATTGGCTTGTAACACATGCACACTCTTCCTGTTGAGACAGACTTAAAGGGAATACTACCAATGTTATGACTGGCACTGTATGGGATGGTATCCCATACAGGCATGGTGATAACTGTGTAGTGGTTTTGATGGTCCATTGACGAAGCAGGATTTCACATGGTTGCTATTGAACAAGTTTCAATATGAATCTGTGTGCTTTAAACAAAAACACGAGATCTCAGCAGCAGAATTAATATGTTACATCCTGCCTCTGCCTCAACAGTTCTGACTCAAGGCCAAGGCATTTTGCAAACATATAAACCTGATTAATACAGCACAGTAACCTTTGTTGTATTTTGAAAGAAATGGTTTGTTGCTCTCCAGGGATGAGGTCACAGTAGTTTGTCACAAGACATAAAAAAAATGTCCACCCTGCTCTAAATGTCCTTCAGTCTTTTTAGTGTTGTATTGTAATGTTTTATATCTTTAGTATTTTCTTCCCCGATTTTATTCACCTCAGTCGTGAATAGGATTTTAGTGGTAACCCAGTGTCACAGTTTACCATGTATGAATGTTGATGATTATCACACCATACTTTTGCTTATTACTGGTATTGAAGAAAATGCAACAGAACCAAGAATCTCACATTGACCCTGTCGACTAATCATGAATTATAAGGACCCGTACAGGACTTGAAGTTTACTTTGTTTGTTTGATTCGCTCTAGAGTTTTTGAAACACGTATTTGTAATGCAGAATCATCTTTCATTAATTGTAATCGAGGTAAAAGTTCAGAATAATCGTGATATTGATTTGAAGTCATATCGCCCATCCCTACCATCCACCAAACCAAACTGACCTATAAGCCTCTGTGGGGCTTGGCAAACACCAGTTTCAAAAAATAATAAGTAAAAGCATTTGTGTTTAAATTAAAGTATGGTCAGAATTTCATGTAAATTACAGTAATGAACAAAAACATAACACACAAATTATTCTATTGCTTTGGTCAATATTTAACATATTCAAATGTGTTAGAGCTACTTATTACAGATTTAAAGAAACACATATAGGGAGTTTGCTGTTCACTAAAAGGATCTGCTGATGTAAACCAAGTCAAAAAGGAGAGACCTCTAATGACTGTAGATACAGAGTCATGTGAAAGATCTGTGTTGTTGCAGTCGTGTTATTTTGTAAATAGTTGAGGGGTCTGCTGACAAGATCATGATCAGAATTCACAGGTTTTATCAATTAAATCAAATCATCATCCCCTTCCCCAAGTACATTAATGAAGGTTTACAATAAAAATGTTAGGGACAATGTATGTGCTATAAAAAAGCCAAAAGCTCTAGAAAAGCCAGTAAGTGGAGGTTGAGTTAAGATGGTGTTTTTGTCTAATTGCATCATCTTACATTCACAGTAATAAATCATTGCATTTGCTTCTTCGTTCATTCAGGTGTTGAAATGAGGAAGATCACAGACTCCCACACGCCATCGAGCCGCACGGTGAACACCACCCTCTACTACATCCTCTCATCCTCCGCGGCTCCCCTGCTGGACCGTAGGCTGAGCAACGAGGAGAGCGCCCGGCTGGAGTCCAGCCTCAACTACGCTGACCACTGCTTCAGTGGCCATGCCACCATGCATGCAGAGAACCTGTGGCCCGAGCGGGTGAGCAGTACCGCCCAGATCCTGCAACTGGTCACGCTATGGACCTTGACTCTGCAGAAGAGAGGCTGCAAGGTACTCGTTGCAGCTGGGGCCCACGGAGCAATGCAGGGCATGGTGCTCAGCTTTGGTGGCCTTCAGTTCACAGAGAACCACCTTCAGTTTCAGGCCGATCCAGACGTGCTGCACAACAGCTACGCCTTGAGAGGAATCCACTACAACCAGGACCTCATCAACCTGGCAGTGCTGCTGGATGTGGAGGGGAAGCCTTTTCTTCATGTGTCAGTGAAGCAGCAGGACAAACCAGTGAAGCTGTATGCCTGCGAGGCGGGCTGCCTCAATGAGCCTGTGGAGCTGACATCAGAGGTCAAAGGTCACACCTTCCCAGTGATGGTCACTCAGCCAATCACACCGCTGCTCTACATCTCCACAGACCTGCGCCACCTGCAAGACCTGCGCCACACCCTCCACCTTAAGGCCATCCTGGCCCATGAGGAGCACATGGCCATAAGATACCCAGGCCTTCCCTTCCTTTTCTGGTTCAGCGTGGCCTCTCTCATAACTCTCTTCCATCTTTTCCTCTTCAAGCTCATATACAACGAGTACTGTGGCCCTGGCGCTAAGCCCCTCTTCAGGAGCAAGGTATAAACTGTGGCAATGGAAACAAAAAACTGCAAACTGATCTACTATGCTCATCTTTTTCCGTTTGTTTGTTTGTTGTCTTTTTTTGACTTGCGTGTGTTGGCAAAGATTCCTCTTTCTCTCTCTCAGTGCTCTCTCTGTTGGTTGGTTTCTTGGTTTTGACTTTCTCCCTCTCGGTGAGTGCTCCCTCTCGGTGAGTACTTCCTATCTCATGTGGTATACTCTTGGAGTGGGTTGGCCCAATAGCCTTACACACCTCGCCTTCCCCCTATCACAAAACATGATTCCACAGGTCTTGTTCAATGGTGGGGCTGATAACGTTTTTTCACCGCAGCTGTTCTCTAAAAGAAAAGTGAGCAATGAAAAATGTGATCGAAGTTGAAGGCAGTAGAGTAGCAACCTCCATTCAGAGTCAGAGACTTCACAGTTTCAATGAACCATCTGATGTATGGCGTCATCTTAGCACAGCATCTGTTCCATGTTTGGAATGTAAAACATTTGCTGATTGCAATAGAAGAAAAACAAGCACAAGAGTCATTTTTTTCTTTCACGTCAGGAGGTGATTGTTTCACTGCGTTAATGCCACTTTGTGACAGCATTCACATTGTCCTGTCTGAGCATTCTTAAGGGAACATACCAGTGTTTTCCATTTACAAAAAAAGGACAAATTTTACAAGGAATTTTCAGAACAAGCTAAGGGTTGTAAGACTGTTCAAAGCTGCACATTGAAGGTGATCTGTTGAGTAATGTTGTTAGGGTCTACATCTTGTGCACACACAAGGACATGACAGTGAAACTAAATGCAACCAGCAACTGCGTATAAAAATGTATGACTCCACTTCCCCCCACTGTACAAAAATGAAGCTAAAATACCCTGGATATGGGTGCTGCCATCTTGTATTGGGGACATCATGTGGAGCCAGAGTCTGTGCAGTATTCCATGGCATCGTGGTCCTGCTGATACACCTGACCCAGTTCAGCCAGGGGCTTGTGGAGTTTGCACATTCTCCAGCTTCCTCCCACAGTCCAAAAACATGCAGATTCGGGTTAGGACAATTAGAGACTCAAAATAGACCATAGGTGTAAATGTAAGTGTTGACCCTGTGATTCGCTAGCGACCTGTCTAGTACCCCCCTCTCGCCCAATGTCAGCTGGGATTGACACCAGCTCCCCCTTAAAGGTTAAGCAGAATAAATTATGGATGGATGGCGCACTTTTTAGTTTGATCCATTTCCCATGTGCTAACAAGGAGAAGCTGGGGTTTATGACTGCAGCCAGCCACCAGGGGGCAATGCATATGTTTTGGCTTTACTGTTGGGAGTCATGTTGTCTTTATTTATATTGAGTCACTGGATGCAACAAGTTTTTGGGTGGTGTCAGGAAAAAGAAGACTGCAGGCCAGTGTAAACATGGATGTTAACTCTGTAAATGTGTACTAAAGAGCTAAAATCATTTTAGAGCTTTAGTTTGTTTATAAGAAACCTCCACATAGTACCTTTGACTTTGGCAGGGGTAAGAGCAGCTTTAATGCTGACCCTCACACTGGAACTGACACAATGGGGAGCACTGACTCGCTGATGGCCAGGGAAACCCTTAAATCTGTTTACATCACTGGTTTGCAGTGAAGACAGATGATCATGATTTATAGTACATGATCCTTAACATTGGTATGGTCCTTTCCCTGATTATTTACTACAGCTGGTATTTGATTTTTATAGGTCTGATCAACAGTACCATCAGTAATGATAGAGTACTCACAACGACATTGGGAAAAACTGACAGGCTCAAGTTTATCACCCAAACTGTCTGCACACAGTTGTTGCTGTGCAGGAAGAGAGTAGTATTCACATGTTGAGTGTTCACAATTGACCACCAAATGAAGTGGTTTAGATAACCTGCAGCTTTGTTTCCACCCTGTCTGTTTCCTTGTGAGCTACAATACATTTTACTGTTCATGTGAGATTGTTGTCATGGATCAACCCAAAGCAAATTAATCCTGCAAACGATAGAAGCCTAAATTGGAACTCATTGTGGTGTGGTGGTGCTAACTAACAATCCTTAATGTCTGCTGTCATGTGAAACGACTACTTGTTTACAGATGTCCTTTTTAAAAAACATGTTGACATGATGGACCGTTAGGGCAGATTCTGCTGAAGGGTAAACGTTCTTCTCTGATCAGTGTGGACTGTGTGCTCACTTTTCAGGAACCTTTTCTGCTATTCCTTTTTCTTCCTGCCTTTTGATGATGTTTTATATTGAACCACTCAATTAAATTAACAAGAAATCTATGGGTTGGCTTTGGCTCTTCACTATTGACCTGTCACCTTTCTCTGGCACACTCACACTTTTCTCGTCCTCAGCATGTCTGTGTATTCTCCTCTCTCCTGGGAAGCAGTGTGGATGGGTTGGGTAGTGTTAGTCAGGTTCCCAGCTCATAAATCAATCTAACCCCTCACCTCCTTTCTGACTTCACCAGGTCGCCAGCAAAAGTGAGGATGGCTGCTGCGACACCACAAGCGCCGCTTGAACGCTGCAGTGCTGTGCACACATACATCATGTAGCGGTGGTTCTGCTTGAGCTTTGGCAGCATGCAAGATGTTAACATGGGTATGCTGGTGCTGAATCTGAAACGGTCTCAGACATTTTCTTTGTTTGGGCCCGCGATGTGTGGAGAGATACTCCTCCAGATCTGCTGGTGAGAGGCTGCAGAGGCATGGAGGTTAAAACTGGCTGAGTACGATCTACACCAAGTATTTTGACAGTTGGATTTTTTTTTTTTTCAGGTTCTGTGCTTCAGCATTACATTTTAAATGACTTGGTGCCTAAATTTCTGGGGTACAAAAGTAATTGGACACTTGGTTACTAAATGTTTCTTGGGCAGCTGTTGTTTCAGCTGTTGTTTCAGTGTCAACCCTACAGGTTATTGAGATGGACTTATTTGTCAGTATGAAAAGTAAAGAGGTGACCATGCAAGTCAGGAAAAAATAATGAGGTCTAAGAAAGCAAAAATCTGTCACAAATATCAAAGATTTGTTTGGACACTTTCTAAAAAATAACCAAAATTTCAAAGACAGTTTGACCGGGGAGCACAAGACTTCACAATGCAAATGCACATGAAGAGACCAGCATGATGAAATAAGAAGTTATCAACCTCCAAGTGGTGGAAAGAGGACAGTGAGGAGAGCGAACAGGAACAGTTGTTGACGTAAAGCCTACACCTCAACTGTCCCACATAGCGCTTATTCTGTCCACTGGAAGTGACACACTAACATTTACTGATAAAAAGGATGAACAGTGACATGTCATCATTTAACAGGACTACAATACTAAAAAAACAACCTAAGAAACAAAGAGGTAGAATATCCTGGACTTGGTTCGACAATCAAAGGCACTGCTCAGCTGGCAGCTCCTCAAAGATCATTTTTAACATTAAATTACTAAGTGTTGAGTGATTTTCACGGGCCATTAGTGGATAATTCAGCTCCCAACACAAACCTGAACCATGACCACTAAGGGAAAGCTAATCGAGAGAAACTGTAAGTAAATACACCCAAAACTCCCATGATCCCACGCTGTGACCTTGTGACCAAAATGTTTCGTTATTACTTTGATCGAGAGACCCCCTGGTGGAAGAAAATTATATATTGTGTGTTTAAATGAGAAATTTTTTGGTTTAATGTGTTTTTGTCCAATTACTTTTGAACCCCTAAACTTTGGGCACCATGTTTGTAAAGGGTTGTATCTCCACACCCACAATATTCTTTTTATTTTTTTTTAAAAAAACCTTCTCAAGTTAATGCTGAGACTTGACACTTTCATGTAGGATTCAAATGAAACTGAATGTGCTGAATTCTTCAGAACCTGAACTAGATATTGTAACCCCTCAGAATATTTAGTCTAATATCAGGCAAGATGGAAAAACAGCCAATATTCATATTTGAGAAACTGGAACCAGCAAATGTTTCAAATTTCACATATAGACTATGACAATGAAAGCAGATCTCTTCCTGATGTTTGAAAACCATTTCAGGAAAGCAACTCAACAGCGAGTCCACATTTTTTTATTCTGATCTCAATGGAAACTATACACCTTTTTCATGGCAGCCATTTTGATATGAAATGGTAAACAGCTAGCAGCTCTGTTGCAGCCTGTACTTTAGCTTGCTAACGAGCTAACAATGATGTTAACATAGGCACAGTAGTCTTAACTATGCTATGTCAGTATGCTAACACCTGTAGATTAGCACCATGTTAATCATTGTGTGACAAAATGTGTTGATGCAACACTTGTTGTAACCCAGATGTGTAAAGAAAATGTAAAACTCTGGTTGGGAATGGTGACATTTTTCAAGTTTCCTGCTGGTAAAATGAAACAACTTTTTTGTTGAAATTATTTTGACTCATTTCACCTTTGATAGTCACAGATTGCATGCAGCTTACCTGTCGCTGGCTGAACGGGCAACACACAGCAACAAATTTAGATGAGAGTTGGTGCAGCAGACAGAGGCAGGATGTGACATATTAACTCCGCTGCGTGGATCATATGATTTTCTTTACAACACAAACTCTCTAGACATCTTCGTCTGTGTCTTCTACGTGTATGAGACAGCTTTTTCGACGGGAAATTTGTTTTCTTTTTGATGGGTTTTTTATTGCGTCTGTTGCATGTTAGAAAAGTCATCACCCCCCCACTCGCTCGCAGTGAATTCAGCGGGGGAACCCCTGCTGTGTTCACACATCAAATTAGTCCTGGACTTCTACGGACTTTGTACTTGGAGGTCAGGCGGAGAAAGTCTCACAGGAACTGTGCATGTCTGGAAACAGCCCAGAACTCCCAAAGAGACTGGCTCTCCAGAGGGCCTTTACCTGAAGGCTACCATAGGTTCTCCTACATGGTTGAACAAAATTAGTGAGGGCTATTCAGTTGGTTGCAATGTGCCCCGCATGCAACATCACCACTAGATCCTACCAATTCCTACATTTTTGTTTGTTCCTCAATGACCATTGGTGCAGTCTGGGCTGCTTTCAGTGCCTTTAAGAATTCAGTATGTTTGAAGTAAACACGATTGTACAAGTCTGAAGGCCAAAGTATTTGTTCAGACAAGACGTGGAAGGCTTTCATGGTGTGTTGTAGTTGGTTGATGGCATGAAAAGAGAAAAAGATGTTCAAAGGCTGCTCCCTACGTTTTGACCTCTGCTCACCTAGTGCTTTGGTTGTGATTGAAGGTATGTCGGGGTTGTTTCTACTCATGGAATTTTAATGTGAATTGCACAACATTAGATAGTACGTCTAGCTGGAGACCTGCCACACATAGAGGTATAGATACTGTATATATATGCTGTTAAATGGAACCCAGCTGAACGTTGGTGTTCAATTGTGATGTGACTGTGAAGGCCAATTTCATACACATCAAACCAGTTGGTAAACCAGTCAGCGGACTAGTCATCAAGCCAGTCAGTGAGCCCTCCTGTTCTGTAATACAGTCCTTTTGCCTTGACACTCATTTAATCAGATCTTCCCTCCATGTGTTTTTTTTATTTCAGACATTTTTTTTCCTGTTCATTGAACTTTCCCTGTCATCAATTATATGAAAGTATTTTTCTGCATGACTTCACTCATCACTAAATCCCCAAAAGGAACAAAACAGCTTTGTAACAGCTCTTCCACAAACACTATTCTCCACTGGCAGAAGCTTGATTAGCCAGGCAAGGGAAACCGATTTATTACAGCTTTGTTTTTTAAATGTCTGTACATTTTATTGGTTACAATAATACTGTACAGACCAAAGTGATTTTCTTGGTTATGTGAACAGAAGTCCAACAGGTGACGCCGCTTCAGAAGTCAGATGATCTGAGGCTGGAAACAAACCTCCAGGTGAACCAAACATCACTAAACATCAGTGTACAGATCGAGTTTCTCCTTCCTCTCTTACTTTTGTCTTGAGAAGTTAATTAATTTAACCCCCCAGAACACAAATATCTTTGCTAAGCATTCACTGAAAACTGTCTGACTGACCATACTTCTTGACTGTTGAAACTGTGTCAGTGATACTTTGCATAACCCAACATGACATGCTGGGTTACAAATCACATAACCCAACATGCTTATGAAAACATTAATAAGAAGGAAATAATATAAAGAGTATAAGGGCAGGATATGAGTACCACAAATTGGCAGCAAGGCTGAGCATTGACTTGATACATTAATACATTTATGGTTCAAACATTCAAGCCTGTTGCACTTGTGTCCTCATCAGTGATGTTACAGTGGGTGTTTAGTCCTCCACAACACATCTGCTGTGACATCACTGGCTGCGGTACAGGCAGGAACATGACATGCTAGAAAGTTTAACTGCATTAGTTCCCACATATTGGCTGTCCCTCTGGATTAAAACTACACCATTTATATTGTAAAACGTTGAGTTATTTCGACTATGTAACACGGGGTACAATTGGTAAATATTAATAAGAAATAGAAATTGTGTTAGAATTTCTTTTGTCCATTGAAATCACTGGCAGTCAGTTAATGATTTGATTTGATATGATTTCTGATTGTGGTTACCTGGGGGTTGTTCAGCTTTTTTGTCTGTGGGTTATCTGATGAATCTGTGAACTACTGAGTCTGCCTTAATGAAGAAATGAAGTAAGAAGTTAATTTATTGAGCTCATGGCCAGAGCCATTATAGGAATAGATAGTACTTGAATGGTTTGGTGTATGATTGTCAAATTGATTTTTTTTCTGGAAAATAAATCACCTTGTTGTGAAGAAATGTATGATTATGTTGTCTGAGGATTTGCTTCATATATTTCTGGGTTTATGCAACATGTCAGAAGAAATGTCGTCACTATAAATTTGGCCCTGGTTCCGTACTCGGGTCACATGCTGGCAAATTAACTCATTTGGTTCACTGATGAAGACCATGAGCTGTTAAAAGCTCATGAACAAGAAGACCTTCAAGTTATGGCACACGACGTATGAACACTTAACAGAACTTTAAAGTAAACTATGTGTATGGTGTTCTGAGCACTGGTGGGTATAAGCTGATGTAAAGGGGACATTACTGGTGTAATGCTCCTGTCCTCTACAGGATCTTATCAATTCAAACATTGATGAACAAATATAGTTTAACTTTGAAAGTGAAAGCAGGCAGACCAATTTATTTATCTAATGGTTTTATTTTTTTAATCAAAAAAATCTGGAATTCTGTAAAAAAGGAGAAAAAACTAAACTTTAGAAGGACAAAAACAGTGTCTATCACTAACCACACCAAACATCTCGTTTCCATGACACCTTCAGTTTTAGGTAAAGATTTTTCAGTCATGGCCCCAGTACTGTTACAGTCCATCTCCCACTAAAGAAACTGGTTTGATTCCAAAATAACATACTTTAAGCAAACAATTACTATGTTCACATATGTCAAACAGATCTTGGAATTGTTTTAATAACATTACTAAGTAATGATGGTATCTAAAATGAAATGGGTCTCTGTTCTTATGATCCTGATGAATTCGATGCAGATTTAAATGAAATAATATGACAAACTTTAGAAAACAACTTTTCAAGCATTATCTGTCACCTGTGGTAAGAACCCTATCCAACATTACTGTGGCTCACAAATGGCTACCTCAGCTTAACACTTTTATTCAAGACACCAATTCAGCAGTAACATTCACTTGACTTTGGTAAACGTTTTATAAAAGTTAACACCAAACTATCCACAGCAGTCTCATTTTTCAAGTCTGAATTATACTTCTGCGTCAACATGTCATCACAGGCACTTATGGCAGCCTGTTCCTGTGTGCATAGACTCCACCTGATCATTGTGGAAGAAGAAGAAAATTCAAGTTTATCCAAGTTCACTTGTTCTGACACAGAGCTTGACATATTAGAGTCAACAGGTAATCTGCATTCAAATGGCTGATACATACATACATGCCATCAATACATACATGAAAATACAAATGGCTTAAATGAATGAACCGATCCCTTGGATAAAACGTAGAATAACTTACCTATTAAGATATGAATGAAATGTTTCATGAAAACAGTTGTGGTCCCATTTCTTTTCGTGTGTGTCTGTTGTCTCCGTACAGAGGCACAGTGAAACAGAAGTATAAATCATGCTCGACTAAGAAACATTTTTCTGTTAGATGAGGAATATTTGAGTCGTTGTGTTTGAACTAAACATTGGTTTGTCAAACAACGAATTCAAATAATCATGATTGGTGTTCAGCCCAGTAATTCTTCAGTTACTTTTTGACCACAATAAACTGAGCAACTGACCAATCAAGGCATTTTCTGACAGTGCTGGCATTGAGGGAAATACTCCTGAGGTGAATTCGCAGGAGATAACCAACCTTCTCCTAGGCTTCATTTCTGGGTGCCCAGTGCAGACATCGTTAGTCTAGACTGGAAGCAGATATAAAACTGTACCAAGTGGTTAAGTCTGTTTACACACAGCACTAAGGGGCTCAATCTGCAGATCTGTGTCAGGGTCATTACTCAGTGTTGTAGTTGTTTGATGTCCTTTTTTCCAACTGCTGTTGGGGTTAGTCAGGGTCCCTCTGCCTCCAGTCGCTGTGCTTAACACAGTCTTGACTTAAATAATGAATTTTAGCTTGAACTGTCACACTATGCATTGCTATATGTTGGAACTCGAACAGTTTAGTCACTGAGCACCTCATTAAACAATCAAATAGAAAACAACACACTAAGTAAAAAAGTCCACTGAAGACCATGGAATGTGGTTCAAAAGCTAGTGAGATTATTCTGTCAGCTACTTTTCACACCTTCTTCCCTATGAACAATCAAAGACTTAGAGATTCAGGTTTCTCTCACTGACTGGGGAGCTGCTCAGCACCACTGACCTCAGTGCTGCCACTGGTGGCTGGAAGATATACTGCCACAATATTGCTGAATAAAAACATTGGCCCTGTTCACACTTACATCGGTCTCAGGTGATCCGATCACAAGTGGACAGCTCCAAGTTCGTTAGTTCCCACTTGACATTAGAATGTCTCCTGTGACCACTGTGATCAGATCTGACTTCTCCTATGAACTTTTCTGTTCATTATCACTAAATAATGTTGTTTTTACCCTGTCTGACAATACAGCTGGGTCCATTTTGTTGAGTGAGAGAGAGCATGAGACAAGAAGATGCTGACGGAATGCTCTGCGCACAGCTTTACATGAAATAAGATTGAACTATATGACATGAAATTGAAAAAAAACATCAATATTTGGCAGTCAGTGTTAACATTGTGGCAGTGGTCACAAATAAAAAATAATTTGAAACACAGAAGTGTTAAAATACTTTGGTTCAATATGAAACTGTGATGGGTCAAAGGGCGTCAGCTTTTTACTTTGTTCAGAGTAAAAAATTGTAATGTTTTTGTTAACCTTGCACTTGCATGCCTGTCATCTTTCCCACCTTTTAAGAAGCTAACAAGATTTATCACTTTAATCAGTGAGTCTGTATTTTCAATAGTATCCCTGTAGTCTTTTTTATGAGCAACTCAGTGACAACTGTCCAGAGTTCAAAGAGACCGCAGCCGTGCATCTGTGGAAAATACCAGAACAAATCAACTGCTAACCTTAAATGTCTCCAGCAGGAACACAAGGCACAGGAATACTTAACAAAAAAGAATCACGTACTCAATGAAACCCTGTTCTTGTCACAGTTTAGTGAAGTTTACTTGATGGAGTGCCAGGGTGAAGTCATCAGTGTAAAAGGTCAGTCCAACCGTTCAAGCTGGTGTCCTTGTGTTCAGCAGGCCTTGACAAAACAACCCAACAAACAACTCTGACCCAGAACCTGAACTCAACTCAGGTAGTCAACGTGTGGGATCCTGAGCACATTGTCCAGAGCTGCTTGTGTGTGTGGAGTGGGCTGGGCTATGAGTCTTTGAGCATGCTAATCTCCGCAAAGATCTTGAGTGCAGGGCCCAGTTTGATGTTCATGGTTGCCATGAGATGATCCTCCTTCAGCAGCAGCAGGGCCTGTCCATCGATCTCCTGAGAGCGGAACTCCTCAGCAATCTCCAGACAACCTGCAGCCACAACCCACCAACAGTCAGTTTACACCACGGCCATGCACACAAACCCCACTGGATTCATGTCTCAGTATGATCACCATCATGTCCGTCTACATTCATTTTTCCTTCCTTACTTCCATGGTTGCTAATAGAATAATTTGTAACCAGAATCACAAAATGTATCAGTGTTTGAAGATTCTTATTACTGAAAGGAATAAAGAAACAGATCTTGAATCAGATCTTGTATCAGAAATCAGAAATGTCCGTTAGCCTCTGAGTGGGCAGGCCAATGTCATGTACTAAGCTGGGAGGAGACACATTAAACCCATTAGTGATTTGTTAACCAATTGTCACAAAGAAAACCAAAATAAAACAATCATCAGTGGTCCAGACAACCAGATAATACAACTCAGATTGTCTGCATAGGAAAAATTTTGAAAATTGATTTGACTGAAATAAACTTAAATATATATAAATTTACTGCAAACGCAATATTCTGTCCACCGTATCATCATCATTTGGGCTAACTTAACAGTTTTTCTTATTTTTTAGATTTTACATATTTACTGATGTACAGAAAAGGTTTTTTCTTCAGGTCTGTCCAGTGTCATGCGCAGCTGTAACCTGACCACATAATAACACCACCTAATATAGACTGAAACATTCTCATCTATCACCACCACATGACCCCCTCACATCCAAGTCATGCCCCAATTTCAATTACAGAGATTTTGATGATGTGGACCCTCATGGAAAACCTCTCCCTCTTTGTGTCTGTCACAGTGAGCGTTGGACAAAAGCAGACATCTGAAAGGTCTCCACTGGGATTAGTTAGATAGATATGAATCGAGTTGACACTGGTATATGGTGCCTACAGTAAATCACCATATGCAAGCTCGCCATGCTTCAGCGTGACTTACAGCTTTCACCTTCTTCCAACTACTTGCCTTTTATTTGCCACCAAACTAACTGTCAGACATGTCAATTTAAGCATTACAGCCCTGAATAGTTATAAAGTTACGTGCAAACATCAGCAAACAACACAACAATTCTCTAGATTTTGATTCTAACATTCACTCTCTCTTCCACTGTCTCATCCACTTCAAACCAGGTAGGTGTTTACAGATAAAAATACTAATCCAGAAATCTCATGTAACTCAAGGTAGGTGAGTTTTGGATGTAGCCTAAAGTAGCACTGTGACAGCTGAGGCAGCGCCCACCTGGTCGAGAGGAGATGAACTCGTAGACGTCCTCAATGTTCCACTGGCCGGGATCACTGGGCAGGAAGCTGTGTGGCAGCAGGGGCAGCTCAGAGCCTTGCACCTCAGGCACCCGCTGGGTGGTTGACAGGGGAGGTGGTGTTTTTTTGTAGCAAGACAAGTCTGAACATTGGCTGGACTCTCCTGGTGCAGGCTGGACAGAGTGACCAGTGGACAGAGCAGCAGCAGCAGGCTTCTGCACAGAGAGTCAGAGGGGTTTAACACAGCACTTCACAACAAGAGGACACTCGAAATTTCGTGGTTTGCCTCCACTATCCAGTACAATTTCAGTCTACATACATTTTCTTTCCACTCTAATATGAGGTCACAGTGAACTTTGACCCCTGAAATATAATCACTTCATCCTTGAGTCCAAGTGACAACTGCTCAAAATGTGAAGACATTTCCTATAGACAGACTTGAGATAGAGGCTAAACCATGTTTTGTGAGGTCCCTGAGACCCTTGACCACCCAAATCTATGTGAGCAGAAAGAAAGCTGCATCCATCAGCCTTCTTTCTGAAGCTGTAAAATGACCTGCAGTAATTGAGTCGTGGCAAGTAAAGACCAGCTGTGGAACTCAATCCGCAGAACCCTGAAGCCACCGCTGCTGCACAAACAGCTGTTCAACTCTTTATTCAAAGTTCGGTGAAGCTCGAGTCTGTAAACAGAACCCTGAACTGGAGAGTCGATTGTCGTGAACACACTCTTGTTTTGATCGACAATATCGCTTACGTTGATGATTCCCAGGCTCTGCTGCTACCGGGCGCTGGTTGTCTGTATATTCAAAGTTCATTAATATTTAACATACCACATGTCCAAATCGTACCAAATGCGACATTGCACTTCCTTGGGCCATTTACAATACACATTCCAAGTGAGAAGCTGATAAGATGAAGGGTTCTCGAGATATGCATTCCACATACAGACAGATTTCTGGAATCATTTAATTCTCTCAAAGCATTTTTTTAAGATAACACATTCGCAAAGCAAAAAGGGTTTTTGTGAGGTCACCATGACCTTGACCTTTAACCTTCAACCACCAAAATCGAACCAGTTCACTTTTGAGTCCAAGTGGACGTTTGTACTGAAGCTGAAAGGATTCCCTAGAGGTGTTCCTGAGATATAGCGTTCACGAGGCAAGGGTATCGCCAGCGTGGAGGCATACAAATTTGACTTAAATGTTTGCCTCTGACATGATCCGATGTAGAGGTGGCCTAAAGGTCAGATACAGAGGTCAACCTATATTAGACCCATGCTGAAATAATTTTAAAAGGGTGCAGGTGGTCCTGTCACATACAGAGGGCATTTCTCCTTTACATTTATTCTGATAAATTATTATAAAAACTGTCTCACCTTCTTTTTAGATTCTAAGCTGGAGATTTTGTGTTGTCCGTTCTGTTCTCTTTGTTTCTTCATGTTCTCCAGGGTGGTTTTGCGGTTTGGGAAGAGACCCACTCTCTTTGTGCATCCCACGTTGTAACTACAAATGAAGTTAACATGGTGAGCAGCACAGCTCTATTGATTATTTTTCTAAGTTGGCGACTATCAAACTTGATCAGTACATCCCTTATTTCTACCACAGGGGGAGAATAGTGGAAATGTAGCAAAAGAAAAGATGGTAATGTCTTTGTTGTCTTCCTTACCGTTTGGCACACACTGTAGAGCAGAACCTCTTAGACCTTTTGAAGATGTAGGCAAAATCCACCCTGCCACACAGCTCACAGGTTAGCATAGGCTCCTGCTGGGCCTTTAACTCTGAGTGAAAACAGTCAAAACACAGTCAGCTGGACACACAATCAACAACAACATCCACAGAAAAAACCTCTGTGTACTTATATCCACGTTAAAAGGGTGATGTAAAGAGTCCGGATTTTTGTTTCTCTCAAACTTCTTCAAATTCATCTGTTTATGTCTGAGTAAGTCCTTAAAATCGAACTTGCAAACACATCGTCCTCACAGTTCACTTGATCATCATGAAGATGTTTCCAACGTCTCAATTCTTTAGATTAATAATAAAAGGGTGATGAAAGAAATTTAATTTTCAATGAGAACAAGCTACATATATATATTATAGACACACCGACATTATGAGGGGTAATATAATTGCAATAACATTTTCATAATCAAGAGTTAGCTTTACTTATACATGATAAAATACACAAATTACCCACATTCAAATGTAGTCTGAACACTCTGACTCTCACTGTTAAAAGACCAGTGAAGTTAATTTGTCATCTGACCTCAGAGCAGTCCAAGGACACACTGAAGAAATTATATATTCTATCTATTGTGGGGATGCCTTAGGATCCCCCAGAAGACATTTCTAGAGAGGACATCTGAGATACCTTTAAGTGTTGGAAAATGATGGATTGATCTTGGCACCCAAACCTATGCTAGTCTTGTAATTACAACTATACACTTTAATATGATGAACCAACCAAATAAATACCAGATATCCTTATACTGGGAGAAGGTGCAGCCTTGAGACAACATCATGTTTTGTATAGTATTGCATTCACACACGCACAAGAGAAATGTGTGCTGCACCTCTCTGTATGTACTATACAGAGAAATAAGTAATTATGCTGTTCTACTAGTCCAAGGACTTTACCCTTTGGAGAGAGATTGTCCATCTTTGAGTCAGCTGTGTTTCTCCTTAGGCTTTCAATAGAGAAAGATGGATGTTCCACCTGTAGACAGAAAATGAAACATTACTACAGCAGCTGATAGTGCTGCAAATTACCACAACACTTGTAGAACAAGATGAACATGTGCTCTGGCCTCTTGTTTGTTTGTGTGATCCAGATCAGTCATGCTTTCAAGTGCCCATATTTTAGCTTTTCAGGATTGTCCTATCCTTTACTGTGCCATATGTGAAAGTTCTGCAAAGATACGACGACTAGTCAGCAGCATAGGGAGTTCCCACCCCACGGTGGGCCAAGAGCTCAAACAAAGCGTTTCATACCAAAAGAGGCACGTTCATTTTGAACACACAGTATGTTAACCTGTTCTAGTAAACCCTTTAATTAAATGCAACCCTAAAGCAGCTGGAGCTGCAGCTCAGTTTAGCAAGCAGCCCCATCCTGCTATCTGTACTCTCTCATATATATGATCAGTTCGGGCAAAGAGCTTTCTTGGTTTGAAACCCACATCACTGGGTGTTCCTTCAATGTGTCATGGCATGAAGAAGCATCCTTATCACATCCACAGGGGTGCCTCAAGGGTTGGTGCTGGGATCCCCTTTTCAATTTTAATATACATCTCAACCTTGGGTCCAGGTATCTACTTGGATGGCTTCTCATCAGTGCTTCGCAGATGAAACTCAACTACACCTGTCATTCCTACAAGATGACCCCACAGTCATGGTCTCAAACATATCCACATGGATAAAGGAACGCCACCTTCAACTAAACCTTTTCCAGATTGACCTCTTAATCATCCTGGTCAATCACTCTCTCAGGCACTTTATAAAAGAGATGCGGTTGTGCTGTAAGATGGCAGCACTGACGAGAGCTCTGAGTCAGTTCAGCAAATTTTGCTTATTTATTTTTTCTTAGGAGCTCTTTTTGCACAAACACAGTGAATGGTATTTAACTTTTTTTTATATTAGGTTTTTTAACTGCTGAGCTGACCTGTCCTTGTCCAACATTTTTCATTGTGCTGTTGACCCTGTGTTAATTTACATATGACAAATAAAACTTGAAACTAAAAGTAAATATATACTGGGATGCTTGAATTAAAAAAACAAACATATTCTTTAAAATAAAACTTCTGAATTGATAACTCTGTAAAATAACGTTTTCATTCACCCATTCATGAATGGCTCGTATCGTCAGATTTCACAAGTCAGGCTCAAGTATTTGTTTCTGCCATACTTTATGGAAGTATTCAGATGAAAATAACTATAGGCATGTTTCTGAGCAACATACAGAGAGAACATAAACCCCAAAGGATAAAAATGTAAGGGTGGATCAACAGGAAAGGATGTTTTACTGTACTGTATAATGTGCAAATGTTTGTCAGGCTCAGTGAGCAACGCTTCGGTCTTCGGTTTGACGGGGGTATGATCTATGCATGACTTTGATCAACTTTAATGAGATTGTTGTAATTGTTAGTGTTCTGAGGAGAAACAACTACCAAAAGGTAGGCAGAGACACTTTCCATTCTTTATGTGCTTTTAACCCTTGCTGCCAGTTAATGATTTGGGACACAATAAATTACTTTCTGATTTTTACAATAAATTGATTAATGACATCAGAAATAAATAACCACAATTAAATAAAACACTACAGGTCTAGACTGATGCTGTTGAGGTTCCAGTCTCATTATCCACCACTAAATGTCTCTTTGGTACCTGGAACTGAAATGTATTTAGGGTACACAAGTCTATGGTTTCTCACTGGTAGGTGGTGGGAAAGTAAACTAATGTTTTTTGTGTGTGTGAATTTACAGACAAACACATGCAGAGATCCAGTACTCACAGGAAAAGGCTCAGCACCCTCCTGGATAACAAAGCCTTCTATCAGATGGGTGAGGATCTGGGACGTGACTAGGGCCTGGGCTGGTTTGCTCTCTCCATTATGTTGGCTGCTGTTAGTGTTCCCATTCCCAGAGGTCATGACTGGAGCACAGGCCTCCCCTCACCTGTCAACACAAGCAGCAAGGTGAACTCAACAGGTGCTGGCCACAGAGTCCTGGGACCTGGCCCCAAGTAACAGCCATGAGTAACAATGCACCAGTTTGATATTTCCCAGTGTTTTCACAAAGGTTCACACTGTTACAGTCACTATATGTGGAATATGGCAAGTTTTAATCTGACACTTTGTGAGCCACTTTGAATTTAGCAAAAAATTCATCATAAAATGGATAAAACATTTGTATTACTTTAACAACCTCCCTGTTGTATCCTGAGATTTTTTTAACGTGACTCAAGACCATGATCACCAGTAGCCAATCTTATTTAAACCAGTAACCAATTTAAAATATGCCAGCAACATATTTTAAATGCCCCAATAACAAAATTTTAAATACGCCAGTAGACAATTTTATATACAGCAGTAGCAAATTTTAAATACGTCAATAGCCAATCTTTATGCCAGTTGCCAATTTTAAGTATGCCAGTAGCAAAATTTGAATATATGCAAAGTCGATTTTAAATGTGCAGTAGCAAATTTGTAATTTCTTAATAGCCAATTTCAAACACGCAGTAGCCAATCTTAAATACTCTGTAGCTTTTGGGCTACAGAGTATTTAAGATGCTCTCAATGCGTCACAGTCCATCTGACGTGTTTTTTGATCCCTTCTCTGTTAGTCTTAATAAGAAAGAGTGCACTGGCAGATTAGCGCATGACAGGGAGGACACACTGGTACCAGACACCTGGACTTAGAGAGTGGGCTCTGGATGCAGACTAGTACTGAGCCTATTGAAGTAGAAACGACTGATTCAGTCATACAAAGAAATAATATTAAGACTTTAATGGCTGCAGAGCTTTGAATGAAGTTGACTGGTTTACAGAGGAATAGTTAGAGCTAAGCTAGCTGCTTTTATACTCCACACCGAGCTAAACACAATACAGACTTCCATAGTTTCACATTAAATGGCATATAGTACATGTATGTGGAGTTTACGGACATGCAGCCTGCTCAGGACCCGAGTTCTCTGTGAATATCAGCCTTTCATGAACTTACCGCTAACCTCGTTTCAAACCCATTCAACCGGCAGTTAAAGTGTTAGCCGCTCGTGTGGATGAATTAAACTACAATGGGTTTTAAAAACACACGTTTCCATACCTGCTTTTAAAGAACACGCTCCCTCAGGAGTAGTTGTGTTAGTTTCACAGAGTGAAGCCAGCTCCGGGAGAGAAGCTCCGCTCGGTAACAATGGCAGAGGAACAAGCGCTCTTTGTTCAACGGCTCCAAACAACGCGTTCATTGACTCCCACTGCCTCCGCCGACACGACTCTAGTGTGTCCGCTGCACGAAGCGCAGGCCCCGGACACCCCGTCACACCAGGACCCGCCAAGTTAGCGATGCTTTCATATCCACACTGTGTTTGAGCTCTCTCCTCATTTCAAATACACACACTGTGTCTGTGTGTCTGTGTGTGTGTGTGTGCGCGCCCGAGTCACATGCAGGACTTCCGGCAACAACCATCAAAATTAAAGCCAAGTTGAAGCATCCACAAAATACACAGAACACAGTCACAGAGAGCACATAAGTACAGACAAGGACTCTTTAAATGTTAAACACATGAAAGGCTAATATTTAACAGTGGTTAGACAAAAATAAGAAATGAGTAAGAAAACCAAACACACAAAAAGGTTAGGGGCAAATACTTCAAGGACTTAAAGGTTCATTGTGTATTCAGGTGATTATGCACCAATAAAAACCCACTAATGATTAAAGACCTCCAAAGGGGAGGACATGAATCAGAATAAAAGGAATGTATATGTATCCTTATAAAACTTCCCTGCTTTGCCATGTCAATGTGTTTCTTTCCTGCAAATGTTTGCTGCAACAATAGACTGTAACATCACCTTAGATACACTGTTTGGCAAAAATATCTATTTACCTTTGTTTATTGAAACATGGAATTTGCACAGTTGTGAGTGTCGTCCATGAGATCCGGTCGGAAACTGTTGATTTTGACACTTTTCGTGTCAGAAAATACCTTTCTCTTTAATTCTATTTGCTGCAGAAGACTGAAATGCAGTTAAAAGCCCTGGAAAAAGCTTAAAACCTAAACCTTAACTTTATTTCCATATGGATAATTTTGACTGCATAAACAATATTTTATATTCACATTTTATTTGTATTATATTTGTATATTAGGGTGTTTGTTTGGCCTACAGTTTGCAGCTTTTATAATTGCTCATAAAAACAACACATTTACACCGGAAAGATATGCCTTTTCTCGACATACATGGCTGGCAACATAAGGTGTCTTGTGTAATTATATATTTTGTCATTATTGTGAAAGTTTGCCCATATATTCGTGTGTGTGTGTGTGTGTGTGTGTGTGTGTGTGTGTGTGTGTGTGTGTGTGTGTGTGTGTGTGTGTGTGTGTGTGTGTGTGTGTGTGTGTGTGTGTGTGCGTGTGTGTGTGCCACTGCACTTTACTCAAGTACATTTCTCTACAAGCAATATTTCCTTAGTGAAAGGTGTACATTAGTCACAGCATCTATAGCACTTGTCTTTGTCCTGGTAGAGGCATCCCCCCAGTAAAGCACCTTGTAGATAAGTTTTGAAAGGTGCTATACATTATTATTATCATGATTATTATTAGTATAATTAAGATCACCCTCCCATCAGACATTCCACCAATACCTTCTCCTGAACATCATCTAGATGTCAGCCCTCCGGAATGTGTTAATGTTACATGTTAATTCTAAATGTTAAATGTTCAACCTAAATGTTAAATGTTAGTCTAAATGTTCAATTAAATCTTAATGTAAAATCTAAATGTTAAACCTAAATCAAAATGTTAAATCCAAATTTTAAATGTTGAATGTTCAACCTAAATGTTTAATTTAAATCTTAATGTCAAATCTAAGGGTTAAATCTTAATCCAAATGTTAAATGTTAAATCTAATGTTGAATTTCAAAACTAAATGTGAAATGTTGAATCTAAATACTAAATCTTAATCTAAATGTGAAATCTAAATATTAGATGTGAAATCTAAATGTTAAAGGCTGGATGAATGGTTTTTAAATTGATTTTATTTTGGTGTCAACAAGTGAGAATCACCTGGAAAGTCCGTTATCCGCGTGTGTTGGTGACACGTTGGTCGATTCCCTGGCACATTTTCAACCATGTTCCCGTACAACCCTATACACACAAAAATCAACTATAACAAATTTGAAACCTTTATTTTGAAGTTTGTAAGCGGAAGTTGTGAAGCTTGTTGCTGCTGACTTGTTGCCGTGTGTTGAGTGCGGTGCTGCAGAGACTGTGTGTGTCTGTATGAGTGTGTGAGTCAGTCTCTCTGCAGCATCAGTCTCATGTCATCGCTGGACTTGATGAAAGAACAGTGTTTCACATCTGGGACCAGGTCCTCGGCCTCTCTCACCAGAAGATTCATAAAGAAGAGGAGGGTCGCTCCAGGGACGCAGCAGGATGCCGACAGTGACCGTCAGCTTTGCAGGTGAACTAAACTCCACAGAGAGTTTTGACATTGTCATGTTGTGATTCAGATGCTGCCTGAGATTGGATTTGTGTCAGTGGTGGAGTCAGGATGGTTCTCACATACATCTTCATCCCTCTGACTGCACTCACATGATGGAAACCACTGTGTTGTCATTTTCAAATCAACTATTAGCCAATTTTATTTAAGTGCCAAATCACAACATACATTATCTTAAGGCACTTTACACAGTAGGGTCAACACCCTTCATATTATCAAATTATAGAGAAACCTATCAGTTAACACTAGCCAACACTGAGAACTGTGAAGAGGAAAAAGTCCCTCTAAACGGCAAGAACATTACATTGACCTTCTATGTAAAGTGCTTTGAGATAATGTATATTGTGATTTGGCGCTATACAAATAAAATTGAACCTTAATTGAATTACCAAACTCAGTGTGGGCGAACATCTGCCTCAACCGGTTGGGATGAGGAGAAAAATGAGGGAGAAAGGAGAGGTGGGTGGAAAAGAGGGGAGAGAAGAGAAAGAGACCAGGAACAGTTGTTGAAAATAATATGAGTGATATTTATAGATGTACTGATGTTATTAATGATAGAAGCACTGGTTATTATTATGTTATGATTATTATTATGATTATTAATTAATAATTAATCATAATCGTTGTTGAGTAGTGGATCTGGATCCTGCTGCTCTGGAGTCAGAGAGAGAGAGAGAGAGAGAGAGAGAGAGAGAGAGAGAGAGGATAATGGCTAATAAAAGTAGTACTAATAAGTAAATGCAATTCATGTATTGATTAGGGCCCATACTTCTAAGAACAAATTCTTGTCATATAGGCTTCAATGTGTCAGTCTGAACATCCTACCCCCTATTTCTCATATACTTGACTAACGTTGACATTGTTTTGTCCAACTGTCCAAAACCAACAAAGCACAATGCATACCAACCTCATATGTGAATTTGTCTTGAATTAGTTGCTTTGGAGCTCACTGAACCCACACCACTCCTTCAGCTTTTCAATGTTGTGTTCTTGTGTTCCAGGTGTTCCATATTTCCCCTGTCTGGCAGTAGTCGCACTGTTCGTCGAATTCTGACAGCCTGCCTCCTCTCTCTGCTGGCCCTTCTTGGTTCTGTATCCATTGATCTTAGCTCCCACTTTGAATTGCTGCACAGTACAGAGGCTGCCTACGACGAGCTGACTTCGTGCAGGACGATAGCTATCCTGCAACTTGTCAGTAAGCTGCAAAAGATGAGACATTTATTTGCCAAACACACAGGCAATGAGACATTGGAAGCCAGTTTTTCCGAGGTTCTGTTTCCAGTGTTTGGTCATCTCTGTGGTGAGATGGCAGGTTACAGTAACAGCTACGGGCTTTCTTGCAGTGTGGAGTTGGTTGGATTTTGCCAGGAGATGAAGAGGAGCATTCAAGGATTTCTAAATACTTCAATGTATGCTAACAGCACAAGTGAAAAAGGTACTTCTGCTTTTACCGTGGTCATTGGTAGACTTCTGGACATCTGGGGTACTGTAGAAGATACTTTAGTCAAAGTCAAACAGAGTTCTAACTGGAGAGATGTTTTGTCTGCAAGACTTCTGGTAACATTTATAGAGCTCAACCACCAGCTGATGGAATTTCCCCATATGGCAGCTAACACTGACTTCCAGTACAAGTGGACCTACGTACTGAGCTACCTCGGCTTCGCCAAGGTTCTGACAGAGCAACTGAATGACTGCTGGTTAGAGAACATAGATCTGAAGTTAAACTCAAGCCAGCATGTAAAACATTCCTATATGTTTGATTCAAGTCTGTGGCAGATCTCTGGAGCAGGAACAGTGCTTCTGTCTGGGTCTCACCTTGGAATTCAAGCTCTGACAAACACTCAGCAGTGCTTATTTGAGAGTGCAGTGCCGGCTCTCAGGTTGGTGTCTCGATCCTTGTCTTCAGGCCTCAGTATGAGGATCTGCCTGCTGGCCATCGCCTGCCTCATCTACCCGGTGGTTATGCTCTCTTTCAAGCAAATGACAGAATGGATACAGAATTATGCCCAAAGTTTGAAGGAGAGGACAGAGGACCTGAAGCGCCAGAGGCAGCTGGCTGAAGATCTGCTGAACCAAATGTTGCCCAAGTCAGTCGCAAAGCAGCTTCGCCAACATAAACATGTCCAGGCCGAGAGCTATGAAAAGGTTGGTGCAGACTATTTTAAAACCGTCAAATTTCTCCTCAAATATTTATCAAAAGCAGTTTTAAATACATTTGAAAGGAGCCACGTGCTGTGCAACTGAATAATCACATTGCACTGTGTATCTTTAATTTCTAGTTTTAATAGTTCTTCAAAAGACAGTTTGTTGATAGAGTCAACTTCCTGCTACAGGGCTTCACTGATGCTGAAGGGAAATTACCAAGAGCAAGAGGCAACTATGCTCTCTTCGGTTCATGTTGGAAGGTGTGAGATGAAACTAAATATCTCAGAGTCTATGTTGAATCACAGCAGAGGTGCAGCCTGAGGTGACCAAAGCTCAGACTGAAGGTGGAGCTTGGAACTGTGTGGAATAAAGAAGTTTTAGAAAGCAAGGTCAGTAGTTATCTGGGCTGGGAGGTGAATCTTTATCAATATTGAGGTTCCCTTCAGCAAGACGCTAGATCAGCCAACAGACCAGACAATTGTTGTGCTGTGGCTGAGAAGGAGTGTAGGTGTGGAAGTGGTTTGATGCCCAACTGCTTTGGGAGCACGATATTAAACCCCAAATAGTTACAAATGTACAATTGTACAAAATCACCATGCAATCCTTTGGCATTTAATAAGGCTTGAGACTCACACTTAATTTTGTGAATCATATTTTATCATCTCACTGGTTATTGGAACATTTACACCAATGACTTGACTTTGAATTACTTTATTGTCTCGTCAGGTTGCAAGATTAAAATTATTTCATAAAGAGGTGGTCAATAAATCAACTTTCAGTATGCTATAACGCTGTGTGTCAGATGGGCAACAGAGGAGATATTATGTGGAATTAATTTGGATTTAAAGCCTACATAGCTGATCAGTAGAAAAGCCCTGTGTTGAAAATGTTATTGGAATTAAACTCAGTGAAGGACACATAAAGTCCTGTATAGGACTTGAAACACTTTGACTTGGATTTGACTTGGAACTTGTTGGTCTGGACTTGTGAGCTTTCACTTTTTAGTCTTGTGGGTAATTCATACAACTGTTGTTGTGTTAAAGTCATTGTATAATAGACTGCAATAGCTGTTATTTTAGTTGTAATGTTCATTACACTCAGCCTGCAACAAGGAACAATAATAAGCTATGACACATGTCCAATGCAAAAAGACATATTAAAGTGAAATGCACAAAAAAGATGAGCCAGAGAGAGCATAGAGGTTTGCCTTACATAGTGCCAAAATGTTGTACTTTAGTTCAGTGGGACAAGAGCTCAGTGGCTTAATAATCAGAAGCCTTCTCTGAGTCTAGTGCTGCACAGAAATTAGGAAGTAGTGGAGAAAAGCTTGAGTCAGAGTGGTGTCCGGTCAGTCATAAAACATTTCCTAAAGGCAAATGTAGAAAGTAGACAACAATCTTTCCCTTCATGCTCCTTCCCATTCACTTTTATCATTCACCCAAACAAATTCAGAGTTTATAATGATACAAGGGCTTGTGGGGTGCTGCTGCTGTGAAGAGGGAACCTCTGCAAGATCCGCAAACATGCTAAATGAAGGTGTGCGTTTGCTGCCTTTGTTGCTATTGTTAGCGTAATTACCTATAATTGCCCTGCTCCATATTCATTAGAAGATAAAACAAGTAATGCGGGTGAAAATTGCGTCTGGCTTATTGAAGAGGTTTGAAGCAGCTGTACCAAAAGCACTCTGCACAGAGTAGGGCTGCTCCTGAATAGGACTGTGGGCTGATTTTGAAACTGATGTGGAGCTTTCAGGTTTTCTGGAAAGAAAACCTAAGACCCAACAATTCTCGTTTGACAGGAATGTAAAATATGACTTACTGAGGCCAGAGTGATGCTGTCCACTCACAGCCTCCCTGATTCTGCTTGTCCTGGGCAATAAATGCAACACCTGTTAAGTAAGACCACAGAAGAAATCTGAGGTTTTCTACACTTAAGACTTCACTAATCAGACACAGGTAGATACCAACTATTGTGTTTCCTTCCTCTCATCTAATGTCAGCGGGGATTGGCATGGATGGATGGATGGGACTCTACTCAGGGATGATTCTTATTTATTGATATCTGTTTAATTATATCATTTAATAAAATACATTGAAGATGAAAATATCTATTCTTATACCCCACGTTATTGCCTTTTTCATTTATGCTTTTGTCTTTCAATGTCTGGTTGCTGGCAATAGTTAATACATAATCAAAAAAGTCAACAGTGTTTGGTCTAAACTATTCACATATAAGTAACACTGAATGAGGCAACGTTGGAAGAGACATCCACATTTATGAAGAGGTCCTATGCCTGACTGACACGGACACATCCACTGCAGATACTATTTTAAAACAAGGATTTTTGGCACAAATTTGACATTTTCTCCAACCAGTTTACTTTCTATTCTAGAATGAGTGAACAAGCTCTGATGGTGTAATTGTACTGTGTGTACTATTTAGTTTATTAAAACTTGACCTGTACTAATACTGTTATGTCAAATCTGTTTTCAGTTTTCAGTTGTTTGTGAACGCAAAATGATCCAGTAAGACCGATCTGACTTTAAATGTAACCTTCTCACTGAAAGGATAAAAGTGTGTCAATTATGTAATATGTGAAAAATGTTGTTTATTCATCTTTAAGCTGATTTACCAACATACAACCAACTTGTAATTGATTACCGTACATCAAATTATATGTTTTTTATTAATATAATGATTATAATTGACTAAAGATATTGATTCACATAAAGAAAAATCCATATAATAAAAAAACTGGACTGATCTTATATCTGATTTATGGAAACTAATACTGACATTTGATTTTAAATAAATAACCTTATAAGTGAAGACGTTCAGACATATTGCAAATACTTCTTTATCGTGTTCGTGCCTAGAAACAAGAAATACATTTTGGACACATCCGACCTGTCCAGTTACCAGGGCATGGCTGTTAACTATAATGGCCTTACATCTATTTGAAATTATTACTACTTTTACTGGACATGACTTTACTACATATCAATTCTAAATGTGGTTCTTTTCACTTTGTATCCTTTATACTTAATTGGTGGTTCCCGACATTTGTTGGCTTGTGACTCAGTGTCTGGGGACCAGTGTTACCAGGTTTAGCAGTTTTCTGCTCTTTACTCCACTGATGGGCAGGTACCATGTGTTTTGCTTTGGAATGGAGTTCAGGAATTGACATGAATTGACTGAATAGTGATGACCCTCAAAACCAACTGTCACTTCACTTCTAGGTTGAAACTTTTTCTGTTTTCAATAATAATAATAATAAATTTGGGGCCAATATTTGACCATTAATCATCTCATAGTTATCATGTGACCCTAAAAAAAGTGCAACATTTAGTTTGGAAACTTCTGGACTAAAACAACTAACTGCATATAAAGCAGTTAAAAAAACTGTCTATGGCTCAAACTTCACTTGCTACAACAAGAAAATGCTGTTTATATATGAATGCATTAACAATGTCAGATAGAAGAATATATCAAGTCAAAGGAGACACTGCACAGCCACAATTTTAATGCTGGTATGAGTCTTATAATTTATGTGTATCTATTTATTAATATTTACGAGTGCTGGATCTACAGTTGGTCTGTTGTAGAAGTAGATTGCATTAGTTTAAGCTAGATTTACATAATAAACTGGTAACTGAGTGTATTTCTGTCCAGTTTTATCCAGTGCAACTTACACTTCATCACTGATAGTCACTTCTCTCCTTTTTCTTCCAGGTGACCATTTTTTTCTCCGACATTGTAGGCTTCACTTCTATCTCTGCGTCCTGTACTCCTCTGCAAGTGGTGGAGATGCTCAACAACCTCTACATGTGTTTTGATACACGCATTGACTCGTATGATGTCTACAAGGTAACAATGAAATGTTCACATGCACGCAAAAGAACATCCACACATGCACTTCTTTTCTTTAACAGTTTGCTTTCTGTCTGAGAGTGCCCTGCTAAACTCACTGACTGTTGTTCCAACACGCAACTCCTTATTCTTTCTACTGGTGAACTGTGAACAGAGCCAGGAGAGCTGTTGCCCTTGACTTACAGACTTTATGCTAAGCTAGGCTAACCACCTCTTGAATCCATGAGACTTAGATCTAACTCAACATCTCACTATATACTTATCCTAAAATGTTGAACTATTCCTTTAGCATTAGCACGCATAGGGTCAGAAACAGACAGGAGCAGTTGGTGTATTGTCTGAATGTAACACAAGTTGTTTCTTGAGCTGTGGACAAATGCATAGACAGTACACACATACTGACATACATATATACACATATATAAATAATAATGAATGTAATGACCGAGCACCCTATGGGAGTGGGTCCTATTACACAGTTGAGCAGCTTTGAATACAGGTAAAAAGTCATAGGACTTCTGGTGGGTGGGTGGAGAGTGATCGGAGAAGGAGGCAAAAATAAACAGGAGAGAGACAGGAATAATAAGAGCAGGGATGGTTGATCCAGGGGAGTGAACATAGGACAAATCATGTCATTAACATACAACCTGAAGTGTTGAATTTGCAATGGAGAAATTGGAATATGAAATGTCGCCAAAGCAATCATGTCTAACATGAATGTGTTAAAGCAAATTCTACCAACCTGTCGAACCAGGTGGAGACCATAGGGGATGCATACATGGTGGTGAGCGGTCTTCCTGAGCGGAACGGGGACAGGCATGCTGATGAGATTGCCAAGATGGCGCTTGATCTGGTAGCAGCTGTCAGACAGGTCTCCATGCCTCACATGCCCAACCAGAGACTGCAGCTCCGAGCCGGCATCCACACAGGTGAGAGGAGCTCCCTGTCATTCAACGGACAAATACTTCCCTTGATACGCTAAATGACAATGTATGTAGTATGTTTTTATATTGTATGTTGACAGGTCAACACAGTCCAGGCACCATGTGGAGGTAATTTATTCTTGCCAGATACTCACAATTTCTTTCTTTCAGTCAAGACCCAAAGCTCGTAGGTGAGGGTTGGAATATAGACAGGTAAACTGAAGGCTCAGCTCCCTCCTCCAGTCCAGGACACCACCTGCATCACTGGCGGTGCCCCTAGCCGACTCTCTGGTCACCCTCACTCGTGAACAAAACCTTGAGATATTTAAACTTCTTCAGATCACGCAGCAACTTCACTTCACTGCCAACCTATAGGGAGCAATCCACCATTTCCCAGTAGATTGGAAACTATTTAAATGAAATCTGCTGAAGAATTAATGCTCTTAAGGGAACAAGCTGCTTTAACTTTTGTCTGGCCACAAATAGTGACACAATTGTAAATAGGAGAATCCTTTACTTTTTATCTTGTGCCGTCGGTACAACATTTGTATTAGATAAGATAAGTTTATTGATCCCACATAGGGTTAATTCCCTTGTTAAAGCAGCAGACAAGTCAGACTGAGGTAGACAAGAGAATGAAAATATTTTTAAAAAGTTAAATGAATAAAGAAAGAAATAAAATAAAAAAGAGAATATTATCATAACCAGGCTTTTAAGGCCATGACAAAATGGCAGACACACCACTGTTAGAATCAGTGGTGTAGGGTCTTTTTGTGAGTGAACATGATGTGTGAGTGTTGCAAGGTGCATGGAAACAACTAAGGCTGCAGCATAACCAACCAGGTGCCTGCAGAGAAGGAGAGAGAGATACTGTTAGTGAAGGCCACACATTATAGACTGTTAGCAGGTGCCCACAGATGGTACTGATGCTCCAGCTCCTCCCACATACACACAACACACATGCTGTGTCTCAATTCAGGGGCCACATCCTTTGTCGGCTGCATTTGTAGACCAATTGCTTCACAATCGGCACAACTAGGCTGTCCCAATTCGAAGGCTCCTCCAAATGCGGCGCCTGTGGCTGAGTGGATCCATGTGGATCCTTCCCTGCCGAAAACATATCCCATGATTCATTGGGCATCAGTGACAAACTATTTTTCAAAGAGGTAATGGCGGCAAAAGTGAGGCGAAAACGAAATTATTTATTTTTAAATATTAGTACTCTCATGGTACAAGTGTTAAAAAAAATCTCTTTCCAACATTTTTAATCAACCACCTCAGTGTCTCACCCAGACAATATCAGGACAATCTGATGTCGAATTTCAAAGTATAAGCCAATGAAATATCATATTTTCACTGTTTAGGTTGTGGCAACAAAGATTCTTATGACACTTGACAAAGATGTTGTAATAGAAAAGATGGCAGAGGGCAGTGAGTTACTGCGCCACCTATTTGTCTACAAGTCTGGTATCAACAAATAGGGTTAGCCTACGAAACAAGAGGTCTGGTACTTTTCGTGAATAGGTTGGCCTGGTAAGTTCCCGTCCTCAATTATTTTCTCAGTCTGCTCCTGCTAGGTACCCATAGGTGCAATGATGTTCCTAGCTCCTCCCACCAGGAAACCCATATACACACAACGCACAGGAAAAACTGACAGGGAGCAGGAGTTGTCACAATATGTACATAATAATATACACATATTGTAACAATATGTACATAATAATATACACCTTTCAATACAGAAAAATATTGTTTATATAGAAAAAAAGTATTTCAGTAAGGTGCAGTGGTGCAGGATGATCAAATACCTGCAGAACTAATGGCATTCCCAGCAGCCTCCTTGCTTTGCATTTACTGCTCATAAGAAAATGTTAGAATGCTAGCATGTGAGATAGCAACAATGATAGATATCTGTTGCCTGTTCCAACAGCAGCATGTTGCCACAGTGAGCATGTCAGCCACTATAAAAAAAACAGCCACTATGTTGTTCTTTGTCTCTGGCCCTGTACTGTGTGATGTATTGAACTGTTAATGCTTGTTACCTCTAGCAAAAGAGTGAAGCACAGCTCTTTGTCTCTCTACTCTGTAGGTCCATGTGTGGCAGGAATAGTTGGCTCTAAGATGCCAAGATACTGTCTCTTTGGAGATACTGTCAACACAGCCTCCAGAATGGAGTCCACCAGCCTGCGTAAGTGCACCTAGACACACAAGACACATTCAGTGGAAAATTTGTTTATTTGTAGGAGTTGAATATTTCAGACTTTGGCAGCACCCACTGGAAGTATTTAGAAATCAGTAATATTGTTAAGATACATTGTCCTTCATCATTGTTTGTGTGTCAGCTCAGAGAATCCACACCAGTTCAGAAACCTACTTGGCTCTGATGAAAGACAACGCCTACGAGCTGCAGCTTCGGGGAGAGATTGAAGTGAAGGTACATGATCTCAGCCTTGCTGTGAAGTTTACTTTCTGTGTTGTAGTGTAGGCTCAGGTGGCTCAGATTCCTGGCCGCTCCAATCTGCATGTCGCTGCAAGACACTGAACCCCACATTGCCCATGATGACTGTTTGTGACAATGGGATGTGTGAATGATAGACAATGTGCTATGTATACCACAGGCCATATGTGTGTGTGAATAGGTGAATGTGATCAGTGACGGAAAGCACTAGTGGTCATGAAGAGGAGAAAATCCAGTCCATTTAGCGAAGCCCATTTATTTATTTTAATGTAATATTAGAGTTCAAGGTTAATATAGTTATGAAAATATACGACGGTCTTAAATATATTATATTATTTCTCACCTTGTATTGTGAATGTAAAAAGTGTAAAGATAGATAAATAGATAGATAGAAGCTATCACTGTAAAGAAGTATGTGCTAATGGGGATAATGGCAATACCGATGAGTAATAAGATGATTTAAAATTTGAGGTGAGAGAAGTAGAGTAAGGTAACACAAGTGACTGAGCCTGAGTACTGATACCAAATATAAATCCAAAACAACATAAATATATCTTCTCATTCAGTCCAAATATGCCTTTTTTGTTGTGCCAGGTTTGGAGATATTGAGGATAAATTCCTATAACTAAACTCAAGGTGGCCAGCAATAGCTCAGTCTCTTTGTCTGTCTCTCCTCGTGTTCCTTCTCCCTGTGGCCGCTCTGCTGCTGCCTCTTAACCTGAGGAGTAATCCCTTGGTACAGGTGGAGGTTGTCTCTGAACCTCCTCCATGCCCACCTATATACAGTAGATAGATAGATCATTTAAAACCTTACTGAGACTGCTCTTGGTAGACTTTGTTATGTGGGTGAGCACATCCTTTAAATTGTATTTCTCATTGACAATAATCTCTCTGATAGACTAGCTGTCACACCCAGGATGCATCATTCCTCTTTATTATTTCTCCTGCCAGGGTAAAGGAAAGATGAACACATACTGGCTGATTGGCCATAAGAACTACAGTGTGCAAAACGACAGTCTGGTCTGCCACTGGAATCCCAACATGGCCAGAAAGAAGAAGAAGACAGTGGCCGGCAGTCAAGTCTCTGTGGGCACTGTGAGTTCAACTGCTTTAGTTTTCTAAGTGTTTCCTGTCTGAAGAGCCATGTAGCCTGTCAGAATATTTGTCCATGTCGTGCAGTTGTTTTGCTCCATGTTTTACACTTCTGGCTTACATTGGCTTTTTGTTTGCTTCTATGCTTCCAATAACTCTTTGTTTATTTTTACACTTCTTGTACAAAAGCGATGCGAGACACGGATTTTAGTTTTGGGTTCCTTTACTTTTATATTATATATATTTAACTTTTGCTCTTTGTTTATGTTCTGTCAGTACTTTAGGTCACTTTTAAATTCTCTGTTATATTTAAGATGTTCATAGGTTCACTGATTTGCATGTCCATCTTATTCTGGAAAAAAATGTATATGCACATAGTTTGTGTTTTGGGCTTTGTTGAGGTATGTTTCATTATTTACTATGCCGTGTCATATTGGTGTTACTGTAATTAGTTTGTGACCTGTAAATGCTGTTCACATTATGTTGTTTATGAAATATAGCTGTTTTAGGTAGAAAGTTGAGTTATGCAGCTCTTGCTGAATGCATGTGCAGTTCAACTCTCCATATTCACAAAATACCAATTTGCTTCATAGGGCTTAATAAGGTCCAACATCCCGTTCCCTTAACCTTCAACGAGAGTGAATAAAAACTACAAAAAAAAACTAACAGAAACCTCAGAGAAGTATAGTATAGTATTGTATAGTATAGTAGGTTATATTACAGTACAATACAGTATAGTATGGTGTAGTGTTGTGAACTGTAGTATAGTAGGCCATCGTATAGTATTGAATAGTAGGTTTTGATATAATATAGTAGGTTATAGTGTAGTATAGTATAGCAGGCTATAGTATAGTACAGTAGGCTATATTATATTATAGCACATGCTATAATATAGTATAGTATAGTATACTATGCTTTAATAAAGTATAGTATGGTACAGTATATAAGAGTATAGTACAGTATGCTATAGTATATTAGGTCGTATAGTATAGAGGCGCTGAATAAATGGGTAAATGTAACTTGTGCATTAAAGTTTTGAGTAGTCAATAAGACTAGAACAGTCAATTTACCATATATACACATTTGTATTTATAATGTGTCCCGCACTTTCACTTCCACTTTACCAGTGAGAAGCAAATCATTTACATCCACCTAAAGCTTAGCTTGACAGCTAGCCTGTAAAATTGAATGCCATTGATATAGATAAAGAAAATAGTTTGCCACCAACCTTCAATCTTTGTGTTTTTGACAAACATTATATGAAATTGACGGGAAAATAATGTAATGTTGAATTCACCTCATCTGTACCTCTGTGCCAGTCATCAGTGACAGTGCAGAGCCTCAGTGAGAACGCCACCACCCCAGTCTCTCTTCCCACCTCAATGCTGAGCCAAACTCCACCACAGCCTCGGACAGACATTCCTGGCCTGAGCGTGGCAGCTCAGATGGAGCGGTATGGTGGCAGCAATGGTACCCTGGGCTCCATGATTGTGGGGCTGCAGGCGGATGAGTCCTCCACTCGGCCAGCATAGGAGCAGCAGAGGGCGCAAACCTGACCTGGGGCCTGGCTGCAGCCACATAAGGACTTCAGTAAGAAGAGAACATGAGTCAGTGACAGAGGAGAATGACAGAGATTAGTTTGTAGTAGACCATGTAATAACTGCTGGATAATGTAATAATTTGTCACCTCCAACTAAGACATTCATTTGCTTTCTAAATTGTGAAAAATTGGAGTTGGAAGAACTCTCATAAAATCGTTTGGTTTCTAAATGAGTCACCTGATATTAAAGCAACAGTACGTAACTTTTTATTTTTAGTGTAGGACTAAATATTACTTCAAAAAGTTACATACTGTTGCGGAGCATATTGCTGTCCAGTCACTTGCTGGTGCTAACTTTTTATACTATGTATGTATCTACATGTTTCTATTTTCTATTGTAATATATGTAGTGTATTCTGTTTTGGTCCCTGTGAAGCACTGTGTCTGACATTTAAAGCATAAATTAAGTTTACTTACCTCCTCTCTTTTCCTATTTATTTGATTAAATTGTGACATATGGAGGATGTTGCAGTTATTTTTACTCCCATGTTCACCAGCTGCTGAACATGTTGATGGATGTGGCAGCTTATGAGCCAAATATTTTTCCAGAAGATGGTAGAGACCAAACCTAGAGCGTAAACACAGTTATTATTGGACTTACATGTCAAGTGGACACAGTCAAGACATATTAATTATAATGATATTTGTAACTGCTGGATGTTAGAAAACACAACGGTTTGAAGGTTGCTGACTCTGGATATATTGTTACCTGTTATGGGCAGTTCATGATTTCAAAATGTCACTGTCACCTCATGTAGCGCTTTTCCAGTTTTTCACCCAATGTTACAGCTCTCTCAGTTCTTACTGATGAATTACAGAAAATGTTAAATGCCAAAGTTAAATCAAATAAAAAGAAATGAAGTGAAATACATTGCACATTGTTCATGTATTTGCTTTGTGTGAGCGTTTACTGTCATTTGTGACGAGGACTTTAAAACCTAAATTTAAAACTGTTTAACTGTTAAATGGATTTTTCATACACTGTATTTTTCTTTTTTGTTTTACTAGTGCAGTGATCATTTAATAAGCTTGATATCTCATGAATCGTTCAATACTACAATTTTTGGGTCCCATGCTTCAGGGTGTGCTGCATTTGTGGCGCAGTTGGAGGTTGGTTGACACGGCTTGGTACTATGTTATGCGTTTGCACAGTGTATGAAGGAGTTTAATGTCACATCCTGTTGAGGCGCGCATCCTGTTGCTAGTAGTTGGTGCTTTGACTATGTGGAATTTTGTCATATAAATAGGGTTAAGCCAAGTACATGTTAAACATGTTAAGTCTTGGGCAGATTGTCAATGTATCATTGTCATCATAACCCTTACCCTTTTTTTGGAAGTCTGGCCATGATACAGATACCTACTGATGTCGGTGAAACGTGCCACCGGGGCTGCTTCGTGGAAATTTTGTAGGGGTCGATCATATTGGTAGTATATGTTTGTCCTTTCCAACGTGTGGTTGGAAGTTTCGAGCATGTTTAGTCCCCCTCAAAAGCGTTTGGCGAGTATACCAAAGTATAAAACATGTCATTTCTTGTTGCCAGTAGGGGCCGCTATGACTAAAAATTGGCATGTAGATGTGTTAATGTGTTGACTCTTATCAAACATGTGAAGTTTGATGCAGATTGGATAATGTACACTAAAGTAACAACAACTTCCTGTCTCACTGCGAAACATTGAAATTTGACGCCACAGACAAGCCCTCCAACAAAAACTCACAAAGAGTACTACTTTTTATCATCAAGGTGGTTAGATTGTACTGACCAGATTTGAAGTCGATCTGATTAATCCTCTAGGAGGAGTTTGTTTAAGTACGATGTGGGTGACTGGACTTTAGGGGGTGCTATCAAATCAATAGGGCAAGCCCATTCACAAAAAACATTTGATACGGAAATTTCCCGTACATCTGAATTTATGAAAAGTTTCAGCAAAAGTTACGCATGTTTAGGCCGTCAAATATAAAATTCATTGGGAGGAGAAAAAAATGATAGAATACAATATAAAGTCTGTCTCCATAGGGGATTATAATATTCAGTTTTTATTGAATCTGTTTGAAAGTCATTTTGTCCATCCCATTTATATGAATCAAGGTTGACAAAATGTTAGATATATATTACACCTCGAAGTAGAACCCAGTACACAATTCAAGAAATTCAGGTTCAATACAAACTGAACCTAACAATCCTGGGGAAGAGAGAATCTATTGCAAGCATTTTGAATTATACTATTTATCTAGGTGCACCTAACAAATTAAAAGGTGAGTGTCGATTATCCCTTTTCCTGGAGTGGAGAATCAGTATTTGTAGAACATAGGATATTATTCATTTCATCACTGGAGTAATATACAGTTACGAAAATCACTTGCAAATTAATTTTTGCATCAGCAAGAAAAATATGTGAGCACTCATTAGACACCAGTAGACACTACACTTACTTGGGTCCAACACACATACCAAGTTTAAAGTTGAATGAGCAGTTGTCAAAAAAACAAAACAAAGCAAATGCAGAAAGGAGGATTGATCCATTTATAAATGGGATAACAGGGATTTGGGAGTGGGATTTATTAATGATTAATGATTAATTGATTATTATTAATTAATTAATGCTAGCTTGTGGAGAGACACCAGTACGTGGTTCAGTATGTTGTTGGTTTTTGGGTTCATGGTGCTTAACACAAGAAGAAGGTACTTTGAGAAAAGTGGAAATATTTTCTACTTTAACCACTGTTACTCCACAATAGATTTAACCAGGGCAGTAGTCATAATAGTCTTTAGTTTAAATATGGTCAAATTCCCCCAATAAATTTAATTGTAAACTGGCTGACAAATAATAATAATAAAACTGTTATGCTATGACGACAAGCAGAAAAGCACCACCTGAAATAGTCACTTTGAAACTTTGAATGATTAAGGAATTACGGAGTAGTGTAGCTCATATACTGTTTCTAGCAGCTCTGCATGCGTTTTGTCCAATATCCCTTTTCCACCAAGCGAACCAGGTTCCAGTTCCAGGCTGGTGCTAGTGCTGGTTCACAGTTGCTTTCTTAGAGAAGGTTAGTGTAGGATCAATCAAAGCCAATTTTCTAAACCTTTTTCTAATAACTGTACTTGTCTTCATAGATCAATAGCAATGCATATATTTCTGTTCATTGTTTAAAAAATAATCCGATAAAATATTGAACATTGTGGGCCCTAATGCGTTTGCTGTCTTATTTCTTAAGTCTAATGTATACATGCTAATTTAAAGATATTTATGTATATTTTATATAATTTGACATACTTATGAAATTGTATTTTTTTAAATATAAAAAAATGAATGTATAAAGTTATATAAAATACACAAACATGTTTATATTACCAATCACACATTAGACTTACAATACAGTATTAAACATTGTTTTAAATAACAAAATACAAATTCATCTTGTGTGTTAATAATGAATTGTGAGATTTTGGTCCCCCCCAATGTTCACTTCATGACTACGGCCTTGTGTTTAACAACAGGGTCCATGCTAAAATACAAATGAATACACAGCTTGGGCCAGAATAATGGGGACAGCAGTCAAAAGGATCTATCTGCAGAATACAAGGACTGAAATCTGTAGACATGATGTCTCTTGCCACTGTTATGCTGACACACAGCTCTATGACCCTGTTAAGCCAGCTGACCTTAATGGGCTGAGATATTTGTCAATTAAACTCATACAAAACAGAAATTCTTGTTCTTGGCCCCGGTAACACAAACAGTCAAATACTGCCATCTACTGGAGACCTGTTCAGAATCTTGGCGTCCTGTTTGATTGTAGCAGCATGTCACTAAACTCATACAAACATGTTTTATCAACCAAGGAATTGGTAGAATTCCTCTTATGTTAAATCTTAAAGATACAGAAACGATTTTTGCCTTCAGACAGTTCAGAATTCAGCTGCCAGGCTTTTAACCAGAGTAAACAGGAACACACATTCTTTTATTTATTCTTATATGACTGTGTGTTTGTTTTCTCAAATGGCATTTTACTTGTGCGATTTTTATTTGTGAAGCACTTTGTATTATCTTGCCCACGTAAAATAACACCATCTTGTTTCTTAAAGATGCATGAACCTCTGGGGTAGTTCTGGCTTTCATCTGTTTCTCATCTATTTTGATTGATTGATTGAATGGGTCATGTCCCACCCCTACACAAAAGTTCATGAAATTCGGCCGAGTAGTTTTTGTGTAATCTTGCTAAACAGACAAAGAGAAAACAAACAGTAATGAAAACATATCCTCATTGGCGGAGGCAATTAAGCTTCATGGCATCACATGATGGCAGAGTGGATAATGCATACTGAAAATTCTGTCTTCAGCATATATTAGCTGTTTTTGCATAGAAAATATATACCATTAGTTAGTTTAGTAGTACTTACTTTGGAGACACGAGTCAGATTGAAGGAACCACAACAAATCCAACATCCAGGTAGGAAATACAGTAATCTCATCTTCTGTGAAATATTGAATTTTTTCACATGGCTCTTCTCGTCCTCTACACACCCTGACAGACAGAAAGACAAGTTTACAAACAAACAGACAGACAGAGGGACAAACAGGTACACAAACAGACAGGTAAACAGACAGACATGAACAAAAAGACAGGTAAACAAACAAACAAACAGACACAGAGAGACAGAGGTAGAAGTTCCTCCCTGGAAGGAAAAGAGAAGCCAATGGTGAAGGCAGTTGGATTAGTTGGTTTATTAAAAGTTTTTAAAGTGGTTTTTAAACAGCAGATCATTGTATCCTAAACTGAAGTATTTGTACACGTGTTGTCTGTGTTTTATTCCAGTGTGTGATTAGTATTCAGTGTAACCTTGGACACAACTTGTAAGTCTGTCTCCTCCGGCCCCCCGTGTGTCGGTGGCTGCTTGGTTTCCTGTATGAATAGTAAATGCAAACCACGTGGTGTGAAAGCAGACTGCAGCTTCTTTTGTTCAAATCAATCAACCCGGAGACGGACAGAGAGCTGCTGAATCAGGAAATCACCGGTACGTCTTTTAGTCTTACCTTAGTCAGACTACTAACATCGTCTTCTTTCAGAGGATCACACAGCCTGTGAGTGCGCTCAACTATTACACTGGCAATGACGGAAATGTTGAAAAGTTTGTATTGTCGCATCGTTGAATGTAACGTTGGTGCCCACGTCTTTATTTAGAGAGCCTGTTAGCTTACAGTAGCGAGGTTAGCACAAAGAAGCCCACCAGTCCGTCTGTATTTTATCAATTTCAGTCTAACTATGGAGTCTAGTGTGTTGATACAAACTTCACCGGGGGGGTTTGTGTAGCGACAGCCTCACCGTGTAGCCTTCACTTTACACGGTGAGTGTTAGCCCGTCTGCTAGCTGCTGCCCGGGCATTATGTGAACAAAGAGCGACAGTGGTTAGCTCGTTAGCCTAATGAGGCTAGCAGCTAGCTTGTGGAGCGACACCGGCACACGGTTCAGTATGTTGTTGGTTTGTCTGTTCCTGGCTCTAAACACAAGAGGAATAAGAATGAACTTAGGGGAAAGTGGACCCATTTTCTAATTTAACCACTGTTACTCCTCAACAGAGCCAGGGCTCTGTAAAGTAAACTTACTGCTGAGGGACAGATGCTGTTCTCCTGTGTGTGTGTGTGTGTGTGTGTGTGTGAAGTCTGAACTGTTCACTTCTTTAAGTCAATATAACGAACAGAAGGGCTCCTCATTGCTGTAATAATGCAGTTCTTCCACTCATGATGTGCAAATGTTGGTATCTGCACATTTGGGGTGTAACGTAGATAACAGATATTCCTCCATATTGTTCCTCTTTATTGAGGCATGTTTGATTATTTTCTGTCTCACTGTGCTGCTTAAGATGAATGATCATGTATCATAATTGTACTGTCTAATTCTTTAACTATTCTTGAATTATATATTTATTGGGTTAGAAGCAAGATCTCTTTACTTTTCTTTCCAATATCCCATGAAATCACCATATTTTAATTGTAAGCAGTCTCATTCTTAATTCCACTTTTTAACCCATTCGCTGCTTCTTTCTCACAGAAACCACTTCTTATTGAAAAATGCCACGCAAGAAGGTGACGGACATCTCAGGGAATGGTGGGGTGAAGAAGAAGAGGGCCAGCGGGAAAAGGAAAGAGAGAGACTTCAGTAGCGATGATGAGTTTGACTTCGAGCAGGAGAACAACAAGAAACCTGGCAGGCCCGCTGCCAAGTCTGGTCTGCAGCCAGTCACTGTGGCAGATGACGTCAAAGAGACAATAGTGGGTTTGGTTCAGTGTCTAAAACCTAATTGCCATGCCAGTTTTGGGAAACTCAAAATACGGTTACTAATACAAGAAATCTGTTTTTTTTTTTACCCCATCTGTGTATGACCAGGAGTCCCGAATGTTGGATTAATATCTCAAAAAAATTATTAAAATCTGTGTTTTGCCTAATATTTAGGACAGCTTGCCATGGAATTAAGTATTCTCGGGGTTTCAGTGTTCACCCACTGTTCTTCGGAAACTTTTTATCCATAGTGTCAACAAAGATGGATTTTTTGGGGATTGTTATTGTAGAAGCAAAGTTACTTGCAGGTCTGTGACTAGAATGATGTTAAAATTTCTTGTTCATCAATATTCTTAAATATTCTTTTAATTAAATCACAGATGCAGCCAATCAGCTGCAGTTGTAGAAATAATAAGGTTTTTGAATTAATGCTACAATATATGAACTTTTATTCATGTTATTGACCTCATTGTTCCCTCTCGACAGAAACTTGAATGCCCAAAGGTAAAAGGTCAACTACTCATCTTTGGAGCAACCAACTGGGATTTGATTGGAAGAAAGGAGGTGCCCAAACAGCAAGGTAGAATATTTGGATTTCAAATGCCAAAATCCACACTGCAGTCGTGGAAGTCGCTGGGTGGATTGATAAACAGTTGTTGGTTAAGAAATAGTCACAACAAGTAAATAAAACCAATCTGATGTTTAGATTTGATGTTCTCTTTTCTTCCTGACAATGCACTGTGGTGCAGAGAGACGACGTAGGGAGTTGTACAGCCAGACAGAATCAATAATAGATTGGTAATTGGTAGGTTTATATGTGTGCTTTTGTTTGGGATGCACAGGCAACATATGTGTTAATACCATTGATATCCCATTAATTGATTGTGACATTAATGCCTATTCATATGTATGTATTTTCTGTGCTGCCCCCCCTGCTGCAGGCCCACTGATGCCTGGGGCAGTCTGTGCACTGCCTTGTTCTATCCTTTTCTCATTACTCTGGTACACACTGATAAATCAGCTTTGTTGAGACTGAATGGGGGTTGGGGTGTCAGCAGGAGCAGCTGCATAGACAAAGACCATCTCTAGATAGACGAGATGCTGTGCCTGCCACAGCACCAAACACACATTCAAATAATTCTTTTGTTGTGCAGTTACACTCAAGGCTAGAAGTATTGGACTGTCACTCATTTTTGTTCGTCAGGCTCTGTACTTCAGCATATTACATTTTTAATTTGAAATGGATACTTCATCAAAGTGCCAAGTCACAGCTTTGATTTAAGTAGTTTTGCATCAATAAATTAACAACAAAAAGTAGTGTATGGAAGATATACCCATAGTTATACACAGTGCCCAGTTTTAGGGATTTAAAAGTAATTGAACTAAATGTTTCTTGGGTGGCTGTTTGTCATTTCACTGATAGTTTGTGTATAGAACGTTCACAAATGGCTCAGCTGACTGAGAGTTGAGTAACCATTAAAGCTTGAGGTGGAATTGTTGATAGGACGAGTGAAGAGGCTACTATGCAAGTGAAGAAGAGCACTAGAATCGCACTACCTCCTCCCAACAGTCCGATCAAAGTCAACAAGCTGCACACACTCGCATATATCGGTCCTCTTAATACACCTGACTTTCCCCCCCATCAATATCCATGTTAATATCCATCTGATGAGAAAGCATTACATTGTAAGGTTTTGATATTCTTCTCCATTTTTCTCTTTTTTTAAAAAAGTAATTTGTTTTGATTTGTCTCATTTTTGGGAAACGCATTATGATAAACATACTGACAAGATTTCTTTTCAGCACATGATGTCGCCCAAACATGACTATTAACTAACACCTACTATGTTGGTGTGTGAAACAGATAGTTACTGCATCACCACAGAAAGAAATAGAAATGAGAGAGGCATTGGATTACTTGATTTTCATGATATTATTAAATGCCTTATTAACGTGATATCAATAATTATTTATCAGTTAAGGTTATCCTGAATACTGATATATTGAGACACCCCCTGTATTGACAGATAGTCTGTTTGTGTTATGGGTATAATGATGTCTCCGTTTCCAGCTGCATTCCGTAACCTGGGCCAGAATCTGTGGGGTCCTCACCGCTACGGCTGTCTGAGCGATGTCCAGGTTAGCTGTGTGGTGTCTGGGCCCTGTTCTGCACACAGTCTCCTGATGACCACTGAGGGCAAGCTGTGGAGCTGGGGTAAGTAACATGCTGCATTCAGGATTGAATGCAGCATGTTTCAAAACCTTGCATTAAACCACAAATGTAATGGGCTGTATGCAGCTTTATATCCAGAGTTGAAGGAGTTGTCATCACTGTGCTTGATATGTCTTCCTCAGGTCGTAATGACAAAGGTCAGCTGGGTCACGGCGACACCAAACGCCTGGAGGCTCCCAAGTTAATCGAGGCGCTGGCAGATCGTGTGATTGTTGCTGCAGCCTGTGGACGCAATCACACCCTCGCACTCACAGGTAGAGCCCCAGGGCTGGCTTATCATCAAGGATGCCTGTTTTCATTATAGCCAAACAGCACAGCAGCTGATTTCAGATATTTATTTTTTAATTGGTGTCGATCTGTTGTACTCATTGTTTGGAATTAACACAAAGTTTGATTGTCTTGGTCATCGGGGGGGTTGAGTCCAACTTACATAGCTCAATGTTAAAACCCATTCCACAGAATATGTTGGTTGATAAAAGCTGCTGTGTTTGCTGACTGTTTGCTCATGGTTTCTCCTCAGACGATGGCACTGTGTACTCTTTTGGTGACAACAAGCTTAGCCAGCTTGGCCAAGGCAACCAAACTGATGCCGTCCTCAGCCCCGCAGCAGTAAGTCATCACCATCCCACGTAGAACATGCTGCAGAGTCAGGCTACCGATATGCTAACACAAATGCACACTGCAATACATACATACATACATAGATACACAATTTCCATATTTCTGCTGCTTATTTCATAGGGTGGGTGAAAGCATTGACTCATGTTCAAATTATTATAGTGTATTTATGCTGTCAGCAGGGTTGTCACAGCCCCTGATTAACAGAACACTGACAGATTCATGCAGTCTAAAATCAGGGGCTCCTGGATGGCAATATGCCACCCTGTTTGGTTGAGTTAAAGTTTGTTGGGTAAACATGCGTGCACATGCACAGCTTATGTTGTGGCTTATTTTGAAGGTTTTAACAACTGTTCAGACATGCATACATCAAACGTTAGACTGACTATGAATATTCATCATGTTTAGAATGTGACGCAGCACTCTGCAAAAATCTGGGTGCGTATTAGACCCTGTTGTAGTAGGTTGTGTGCAATGGAGACATTTATTCTGAGGAGAAGCAGCAGAGGTGCAGCTCATCTCACAGGCTAGGCTGTGGATACTTAGCTAAACTAGCTTTCATTCCCAGTAGAATTGTGATACAGCTCAAATGAAGATAGGATGTTTTTCTGCTTTAGCAGTAAATGTTTGTAGCATAAATAACTTAATCCATTGTGCTGCTCTGTTGTGAACTTTCTCTCTTCCTCTAGATTTCCTACAATGGCCAGCCCCTAGTGAAGGTGGCTTGTGGAGCTGAATTCAGCATGGTGGTGGACTGCAAAGGAAACCTGTACTCCTTTGGCTGCCCGGAGTATGGACAGCTGGGTATATTCACAGCATCCAAACACAATCATTGCTCTCCATGTTTCATCTTTGTTGTGTGTTTGAGTAACTTAGCTATCTATCTACTATAAATGGAGGAATGTCTGTGTTCGTCGGTGCTTCGATTTTCTTGACACCTGCTATTTTAGACTCAAGCTCTGCAAATAGTTGATTGGTTTGTCACGGTAGTACGTCATGTATGCACCGTCACTAGAAGCAAATGCATGTGGAGCAGCGACAGCAAGTCAGCACTATTTTATTTACTTGAAGTCTGGCTATTATTTAAACACTGTCATTCTTAAGGTATTGGTTATAATACAATTATAACATAAATTGATAATTATAGTTCTGTTTTTTCATGGCAGGGTAGTGTGATACCTTTCTATGTCAGTGCAACAACACTGTTAAAAGTGGTGTTTACTTTCCATCATTTTGTTCACCTGAGAGCACTGACAAGTTTATTCTTGGTTGGTTAACTCAGTGATCTAGCATTAATTATATTGTCTGTATATATATTTGTATAACATTGACCACTCTCGCACTGCAGGTCACAACAGTGATGGGAAATTCATAGCTCGTGCCCAGCGCATTGAATTTGACTGTGAGCTCATTCCTCGTCGGGTTGCCATCTTTATTGAGAAGTCTAAGGACGGTCAGGTCATGCCTGTGCCTAACGTGGTGGTCAGAGATGTGGCCTGCGGGGGCAACCACACAGTGAGAATATACACTTATCAATCTCATTACAACTAAATCAAACAGTTCTAACAAAGCTTAAAGTCTAATGCCATTATCCTTTAAACTAAACATTTAAGTGTGTTTGTGCGCGCAGCTGGTGCTGGACTCTCAGAAGCGAGTGTTCAGCTGGGGTTTTGGTGGTTACGGTCGTCTGGGCCACACAGAGCAGAAGGACGAGATGGTTCCCCGACTGGTTAAACTGTTTGACTTCCCTGGACGTGGTGCCAGTCAGATCTGTTCAGGCTACCAGTGTTCCTTTGCTCTTAATGAGATGGGTAAGAGGACAGCACATCATGGTGCAATTTAATTTTGCTGATGTTCAGGCTAAAGCTATTGATACTAAGTACTAAATATTAAGCTAAGTTAAAGTGACTCATGTGATCAATGATGCTGTATGGTGTTGCTGTACTTGTAGTTCTTGACCAGTGTGGTATTTGCAGGAGGGCTGTTTTTCTGGGGGGTGACAAACACTTCCAGAGAGTCAACCATGTACCCCAAATCCGTGCAGGATCTGTGTGGCTGGAAGATCCGCAGTATGTCGTGTGGGTGCGTATTTTGTTCTTACTCTCTCTCTCTGTAGCAGCAGATCTTTTTTATTTATTTGTGTGGACAATCAGATTTTCATTAACGAAAATGACCAAAATAATTCATGATGATATTGTTACGATACCTATATAACCTTAAACATAATTTAAAAATCATCAAATATCCTCAAAATACTATAAAAACTGCTACCTACTAGAATTGATGGAAGATCTTATTGAGACTCTAGACACACAAACATCTTGTAGGAGATCATACACAGAAAATGAGTTTCTGCCTGATTGTAAATACTTGTGGTTCAAACTCAAAGCAAATGTACAGTAAATGGGGCGAGAGTGCTGTGAGTCATAATCAGCAGTTTCTGCGAGGTGCCTCCACTGCTCTGCACTTTTTTTACATATATAATTTTCAGTCATTTTGCCTCTGCATGCATGACGTTCAGCTCATATTTATAATTTAAAATTTGATCTAATGACTAATATTCATCATATTGAAGTGTCAACCAATACATTTTTAGAAATGCATATCATCAGATTCTAATGACAGTTCTAGAATGACCCTGCACTCCTGTTGTTGTAAAACTGTATATAGACAACGCAGAGGGTCAGGTTATTAGTAGTTAAGTATATCGTGGGCAAAGGAAAGCAGAAGCTGGTGCTCACAAGTGTTGGCTAGTGACGACCATCCCTAGCTTGACACTGGCGTATAGTAGTTGTTCTCTGTGTGAAGTCTGATTGTGTATTTGTATTTAACAGGAAGAGCAGCATCATCGTTGCTGCAGATGAGAGTACAATCAGCTGGGGCCCCTCACCCACATTTGGAGAGCTGGTAAGTCCTGAGGCCTCAGCAGATGTGGGGGTGGGATTGTTGTGACTGCTGTGATGCTTGGGAGCTCAGCACTGATTTTATCTTTTCATGGACATTCAGGGATATGGAGACAATAAACCCAAATCCTCCACCACAGCTCAGGAGGTTAAGACCTTGGATGGCATCTACATTGAACAGGTAAGTGGCAATATAATACAAAGTTCTAATAATGATTCAGTGTTTCCCGTATGACCCCAACCCTTTTTAGCTAACACACAGTGAATGCTGAACCATCTAAAAAATGTTTTTTTATTGGGCTCATCTGAGTGCATAAATCTAAATCGGGTTATATCGAAACCAGACTGCAGTGTACATCCCTGCTAACAGCTGTTAGCAGGGATGCTAAAGTGCCAGCTGCTAAAGTGCCGACATCAGCCTGCTTGACATGCTCCCCAGTGACAATGTTAACATACTAGTGTTTAGCACGTATAATATATACCATGTTCACCATCTGAGATTAGCCTGTTAGCATGCTAGCATGTGTTTGTAGCACTAAACATGATGTGCAGCTCAGGCTGATGGGAATGACAATTTTGAAGGTATTTGATGATGACACTAGAGGAAAACTGAACATAATCAAATTAATTTCAAGTCCTCCTGCGGAGAACGTGTGTTTCAAGTGTCACGGTAATCCATGTGACAGTTGGATAAGATATTTTACTCAAAACAAAAAATGTCAGCTTCTGTGTGGCTTAATTGAAAAGGTTTTTTTTTTTTTTCTCAGCACCATAAATGCCAGTACAGTGTTTTATAGTCTTAATCTAAAAAAAGAAATGCTGCTGTGTAGATTAAGTGTCTCTAATGTTCCCCAAGTAAATTCTGGAGAAAGCAAACTGAAGTTCATGTAAATACATTGACTTGAACTGTACTGTTGAATTAGTTTCCCCTGCTTTGGTCATATCCACTCACACATTTACTTAAACATCCTGTGCTGTTATGCATCCGAAACTCATCTTGAGTTCAGATAGTGTTTAATTTGAGCAGTGATGAGCCACAATGTTGGTAAGAGGAACATGTGTAGAGCATCACTTCACTCAGCAGAAAGCTCTCTGTCTGTTATTATACCTGATGTCCTGAAGGCCTCAAAGAATAAAAGCTGAAACTTTAAGATGTTGTGTCAGCGTTGAGGTTGGAAGTAGTAACATGTCCCTGTCCTCTGGAAAGGATCACTGAGTTTCATGTGTTGTCTGCGCAGGTGGAGATGGGCTACGCTCACACGCTGGTGATTGCCAGACAGGACACTGAGCAGGAAGAGGAGAGACTGAAAAAGCTGCCTGAGTACAACCCCCGAACACTCTGATTGGACCTGCAACAGCGACACCTCAACCTTTTTCACTGGGGCACGGACCAGCGCTGCTCAGCAGGAACATCTTGCCTGCTTAGTAAGGGCTGGTCATGGTGGTGTGCTAGTGGGATGGTTGAGTTCAGGGGGGGTGGCTCTCTAAAGTCTGAAAGATATCCACACATCTCAGCTACCAGCAAACTGGTTCTACACCAATTAGGACACTAAAATAAGAGAAAATGGGACTGGAGGTGGACAGATTCTCTGGACGGTCCAACTCTCACAAGGAATGGTCAAGATATCGTCACTTCCCACCTCGAGTGAACCAGCAACAGTTTGCTCCAAGCACTCAACACTTAGCAGAGTTGTGCTTCCCAAACCCTTCTCCATTTTGTAATACAGCCAAACATTGATGTCTTCATGTCTCTTGTTCTGTTGTTGTTTTCTTTGTTGCAGTATTTGAAATGATAGTAGTTTGTCACATATACGGGTGCTACAGCTGAGCCCTCAGACTTTTCCTTCTGAGGGCTTTTCAAAGGTTTTCAAAAACACTCCATACCTGTGCCTTTTTCTACATGTATGTTCAGGATATGGAAGTTGTGTTTCTGTTGCTCAGAGAATCAGCTGTTCAGTCTGATTTCATGGGCGTGGCAGTATGGGGAGGGTGTGTGTGCGTGCGTGTGTGTGTGTGTGTGTGTGTGCGTGCGTGCAGCTGCCACAGATTACAATCAGGATTTTGGAACATAATGTTCTGAGTTAGTGCACTTCACTCGATGTTACATTCCTTTAGTCGTCTTCAGTATTTGCATCAAGGATGCACACCTCAGTCCTTCCAAGACCCCACTGTCTGCTCTCTCTTTGCTAATTTGAGTAATGTTAATTATTCCAATGCTCAAAGAGGTTTCACAAGCAGGTACAAACTTTTAGACCCAATAATGTCCTGTCTGGAAATGGTTCTGTGTACCGAGGTGTGCTGGGAATGAAGGCGTATTATTGTTTTGAAAACAGCACAGGTGTTTTTCTTCGATCTGTGCTGCATTCTTTTTTTATAGTGAAATTTATCGGCTACATTGTTTTTCATTGAAATGGTTAAATAAAGATGTCATGTTAAATGATTTTTCTTCACCTCACCACTTGTGCTGCAGTTATACTTGTTTGTTAATTGTTTTCACCCGTGTCTGTGTGCACAAAACTCACCAATGCAAGGATGGATTTTCACTCTTCGCATGATTAACTTTTGGAGCAGATTAGACAAGGTTAACAAAAACATTTTCCAACACATCTCTGCAAATAATGGACAATCTATAGCTTGTATTAATCACAAGGTGGTTCTCCATGTCATATCAGCGAAGTCATGCAGAGTACCAAAATGTAGTTATAGACACAACCTAAAGCCTATAAATAGAAAAATCATTTGTGATTATATTGTAGGAATGATGCCACTGTGAAGTCAGAAAATGTTCATTTAGTGTAGAAATGCAGGTTAGGTAAGATTAAAGACATAAAGAAAAGTTAGATTAACCAATCCTCCATCATTTGGTATAAATGTCTTTTACAACTATTAGAACTTTAAAAAGTTGGAATTGCCTGTATTTCACCATACATAGATTTTGATAATGCATCTTGAATGAGCTCCAACATGGAGCTGTGTGCAGCAGCAATTCCCTCACAGTCCACAAACAGTAATCCAGCATGTAAATGTTTAGGTCCAGTTTCTCTTTGAACTTAAAAGGAAGCACTAACTGGATTGTGAGTCAGAGATTTCGATGTCATTGTCTCAATCAACAAATGGATAATAGAAGTGTATTATGTATTATGCACTGGGCTCGGACAGCTTTCATTCAGCCAGCATTAAGGTTCTCGGCTATTTGTGTGACCAATCACTTCACTGGATTGGACCACACATGCCAGCTTTCACTGCCCGTAGTCTAGTTGCCAGTTCACCAGTTGTTCCTCTTGACTTATACTAAATACTGACCACTGCAAATGAGCACAGCCCACAAGACTGGGAGAGGCTGACCTCCAGTAGCCATTACAATCTGGCTCCTGTCAAAGTCCCTCTGATCCTTAACTCTGGCACTTTTTTTCCTGCTTCCAACCTAAACTTCCAACACCTGAGCAGGTATGGCTCAGGAAATAGAGCGGGTTGTCCACCACCCAGAAGGTCGGCTGTTCAATCCCAGGCTCTTCCATTCTATGTATGAAGCAAGATACAGAACCCCAAATTGCCCTGACAACTGTACCTGCAGAGTGTGTGATGAGATAGTGCTGCATAAAGATGCAATGAAAGAATGTGTGACTGACTATAAAGCACTTTAGATTGTCATCAGGACTAGAGAAGCACTATATAAATACAGAGAACATGCGCCCTTACACTTATATTTTAAATATTTTACCTCACCAAAGATAATGGTGCTATTCTTTGTATCCTTCATTTTTCAGTGTTTTAAAAATTGTGGCTGATTTCAAATACAAAAGCTGATAAGTTACTTTGACCAAAGGCTGTAGCCTCATTTATAATTTAAGTCCTTCCTTCAGTTCAATTAAATAAAACAAGTTTTAAATAAAGGAGCAGATGAGAATCTCAAATTATTTCACTATATGGATGTTTGTCATTTGGACAAGACAGGTAAAGTATGTAGAACTGTAGTTGATACAAGCTGTAGACAGTATATCATTTTTTTGTGATCACCAGCAATCTAATATTCAAAATTGACATTGTGGTCCAGTACTAGAAGCGAGTAAAGTGAGAGCATAAATCAAAGGCAGTTAACAGCAAATCCGTATTAACCTACAATAATCTGCCAATAGGTTTATTTTAGACTATAGATTATGTTCCAACATGTGCTGCTCTGGTCTGCACAGTCATTAGCACTGTGGCCTCACAGCAAAAAGGTTCCTGGTACAAATCCCAGTTCAGCCAGGGTCTCTGGAGTTTGCCTGTTCTTGTGTCTGTGTGGGTTTTCTCCAGCTACCTTACAGTCCATATTCTTTCTGACAGGGGGTTAGTGTCAGCATGAACCGGACCAGGAAGTACCCCGCCTCTTGCCTAATGTCAGCGGCCATTGGCTCCAGCTCTACTTGCAATCCTCAAAGGATAACCAGTGTAGATAATGGATGCTGCTCTGTGCTGTGACACTGAAGAGACCTGATATGTGCCTGATGTCTCTGGTTCTGTGGGTCTGCCATAGACCTGTGGTTCTTATGGGAGATGTTTACAACTGGATTTTTCCATAACTGCAACACCCACCTGTCATCAGGGCAAACGATGTGGCACCAAGAAGAAATCTCAAAGAAACCACCCTAGACGAGCTTCTGTACTGTAAACACCATTTATTTAAATGTACAAAATCAGATGAATTGTCAATTTAATCTTCATCCTCCTCTTCCTCTTCATCCTGGTTGATCTGGAAGTAGCGCAGCTCATAGCTCTCCTTGGTGTTGGCCACAACGCGCAGCCAGTCACGGAGATTGTTCTTCTTCAGGTACTTCTTGGTCAAATATTTCAGGTATCTGCAAAACAGTGGAAAATGTGTCAGATTCAGTCAAAGATGAATCACTGGTCATTCACAGTTTGACATTAAATGTGACATAAGTGGAAACTGTTACAGGGTAGATGGTTAATGCCAACATTCCTAACAGTCGTATTATCACTTCTGAAATTTTGAATCAACCTTGTTTACAGCACTTTAAAAAACTCGGTAAATACTGTTCAGCATCGAACAGAGTGAGCAACAGTGGCAGCCACAGGTTGACTGAAGATGCAGAAAAGGAAGTCAAAAGGAAATCAGAGTGATACACTTTAAATACGAGGCAGGTGCCTGATGTAGGGACTTCCGAATGCAGGAAATGTCAGGGTTGGTTTGTTTAACTTGCCAACAGCTGGTCAATGATACCTGAAGTTTTCAGATATGAAGTTTTCTCTGCACATGATAACACATGTGGTTCAGTCATCCAGCCAATATATTGTCTTCATACAAAGTTTGGCAGGAGAAACAACAGACACCTGGGTTTGTGTCAGTTCTATACAAATACTGTCTTCTTCCTCATTTGTATTTATGCGAGTAGGCCTTCTGTCATGTTTTCAAGTCAAATAACAAAATATTTTACAGCTGAATCCAATGATGTGTGATACAGGTAATGAGAGGGTTATATATATTGTATAGTATAAAGCAGTTTTCAGACATGAAATCAGAAGGAAGTCAGGAAAAGTGGGTCCGGACTTTCTCTGGAGTTTGCCTTCCACACATGAAAAAGGCATAAGGGGATTGTCTGACATCTTCGTCTGTGTCTTCTACATATATGGCACCGCTTCTTCATCCCAAGATATTTGTTATATATTTTTCTGTTTTTCAGTTATGCGCTGTCATGTGTTAGAAACGTCATCAACACAACAACTCACTGGCAGTGAATCCGGCAGAGGATCTCCTGCTGTGTTCTCACATCAGCTTCTCCAAACTACTTGGGGCTGGCTGGAGAAACTCTGCAGAAAGTCAGAAGGCTCCCTCTGACATCGGTGTTCACACATACAGCCCCTCCGGAGAATGGCAGCAGTATCTCCAGACTTCAGTGCATGTCTGCAAGCAGCTTAAGAGATGCCTTTTCCAAAATGCTTTGGTTACATCACAAGCTCTGAACCATTCTGCAGGCACAGTGAGTATATACGGTCTGATAGTTATCTTACTTAGTCAGTTGCTATGTATCATGAAGTGAAAGTAAGTAATATTCATGTTATAGACTATACCTATCAGACTGTATACATTCTGTAGTAACTGTGCATGCAGAATGGAGATGATGGATCAGATGTCATCACTAAGGTAATAGACACAGATACCCATCACATTGATAAATGACATCAGTAAACTATCTTTGTTTTTATCTCATCAGTTGATTCAGAGCTCGAATCTAACCAAACTATTTTGGAAACGCCATCTGCTTTCAGACACACACCAGAGATACTGCTGACATTCTCCGGAGGGGCTGTATGTGTGAACACAAATGTCTGAGTGAGAGCCTCCGGACTTTCTGCAGACTTTCTCCAACCAGTTCCCAAGTATTAAGTCAGCAGAAAGTCTGGAGGAGACGATGTGCGAACACAGCATCATGAAGTGAAACAGTTTTGACATGACAGTTTGCTGGATGCCTAAGATGACACTTCAAGTCAATCAGATTTCTCAGGAGTAATGATAACGACAGATGGGCGAGCCTGTCGTACAGAACATATTTAAAACAATAACTGGAGAAAAGCTCATCCGATTGGACTGGACAGATGTCATATCTACTGTATTTGCACCTGCATGAACATGTGGGATCCAGACCACATGTTCACCTTCTGAAGACCAGGCAGTTTAGAGGCATTTAGAGACACTGCTAATATAGACTAGGGCTGCACGATATTAGGAAAACATGCGATAACGTTAAATATCGAGATGACGATATGACTTGCAATAAATAAACAAACAGTCACTGGCTACGAACGCAGAGACCACAGACAGCTCCACAGCTGGGAGATGGCTCACAGCCTGGCTGCAGCGCCACCAGGTAGTGGCAGACACCAGGGAGCCATGCACAGCTCCCCTAAGCCCACTAAGCACTTTTGTTTTTTGTTTTTAGCAGCTCTGTCAGTAATTTACTGCTCCTCTCTCTGCCTCTATCATACGCGCTGTGCGCTCCAGCTCCATACATATACTAAGATTACACAACTGACTTTACACGTGTACAATCACACTGAGAGATAGGGGAAAAGAGCGAACCTGACAGAGGATGAACGCGCTGCTCTGAAGAAAGATTTAACTCATTAATAAAAGTATCGATCATTATGTGATGATCAGTGTTGATATTGTTGTGACAAACAAAACAACTTTTAAACTGTAGCGAGTCAGAGACGTCAACTAAGAGAGAGAGAGAGCAGCAGAGTTACTGCAGAATTACTGCAGAGTTGATATCGTGATGACGATAGATTTTAGATATATCGTGCAGCCCTAATGTTGACCCCATACAGTAAGACACTGAAAAAAAAATTGAAAGCATTATTTCCATTTCAACAACATGGTTTTTACTGACAGCTCCATAGCCCGAGGGAGAAGGCACACAGCCCAGCCACAGCGCCACCAAGTCCAGGGCAGACACCCAGGGAGCCATGCACAGGTCCACTAAGTCCACTTACAGTGTTAACTTGGGGTCTTTTCATACATGTTTGGACCATGAACAGTTTTTAGCAGCTCAACCACTGATAGTGATGAATCTGACCTGGGACAAACGTGATAACAGAAAACACAAAACACAAAACTTCCACAGTAGTAGCCTCGCAGTTCTCTGTTCTCCCTATTCTCTTCTTCTGACAATGATTAATTTAAGAAAAATGCTTCAATGACCTGAATACCTTTAATTATCTAGGGCAGCGGAGCTCCATCTGATTGACCAAATATATTGACATGCAGAGCGTGAATTAATGGCGCAATGAAACAACACCACTTATCGCAGGTCAAGCAGTCTTTTTGCGATACGTATAGCGCACATGTTGATATCGCGATGGCGATAAAATTTCAATATATATCGTGCAGCCCTAGTTGTAATATCATAAAAATTTAAGTTGATAATTCAATTTGCAATTCTAATAATGGGGGAACAGGCTGTATATACTGAGTACAAGCCTATATTGGGATAGTGCAGACCAACATGGCTTCCCTAGTGTCCTCCAAACTGTAGACTTCTGCAGGCAGCATGTCTCACAGCCTCTGGACTATGATGGCCTTGTCAGCCTACTCTAACACACTCAGTTAAAAGATGTGGTGACCCCTGACCCATGCATGTTCTTCGATCAGTGTACCATGAGAGGGAATCAAGTGCCAATGCTGCCAATCTCACCTTTTGGAGAAGGGCACCTCAGAGGACACGGTAATCTTGCTCTTGCTCCTCTCGATGGAGACCACACCACCACCAAGGTTGCCGGCTTTTCCATTCACCTTAATACGCTCCTGAAGAAACTGCTCCTGGAAACCCCACACACACACACGAGTCATTTGCACATTACTCAGAGTTGCAATGATCTGGCTAAACATATGCACTTTTTTTAACGTGTTGTTCACACAGTTATGACATCCACTTGTATCTGTATTCAATGTGTTTTTAACAAAACCCTCTGATAAGCGGTGGACTTACAAAGTTGGCAGCGTCCATGATGCCATCTTCAACAGGATGGGTGCAGTCCAGTGTGAACTTCAGGAGCTGCTTCTTCTTCTTACCACCTTTCCCGGTGCTTTGCTTCTTCTGCACACAAAAAAACAGAACAGCTGAGGTTATCACAGGACTGAACACACATAGTTCATGATGCTCACAGGATTACGGAGGAGCCCTGCACCAGACCATTACAGAAACGCCAGGAGGAAAGACTCCATCCTGGCCCCCATGTCAGGGACACACACCCGGGTCTGACCAGCCTGTGGTGGGCCTGTCTTAGCAGAGGGGCTGAAACACCAGATGACACAACTGATGATCCCTGACATCTGCTATCTGGTGATTGTCAACTTAACAAACTAGTACAGAAAACCTTCCAACACACAGGGGTACTAACCATCCTGCCCTATGATCTAAACCGTCATGTCTACATTTGATCTCACTGAACGACGCAGCATCACTGTGGAGGTGATTGTGAAATGAAAACACACTGAGGCTGCAGACAGTCGCGAGGAAACTCAGTGTTAGCTTCATTAGCCTGCTGCATTAGCCTGCTGCTAAGACGCGCAGACGTCAGATCCCTTAAAACATGTCCGGCTAGCACATGCTAAGCTAGGCTAGCCGTACTGTGCTGTGCAACACCCCGCTGCCACACGGGCTGAGCGGACAACGTGGTGGAGAGCTCCGGTGAGGAGGCGGCCACAGGCCACAGCACAGCCCGGCGAACTAAACTCTCTTACGGCCCCTCTGAGCCGAACCACAGCCCCGCTCTTCACCTCCAGCCACAGCCACAAACCAACGCTTCGTCCCGCTGCCTCCCTCTGACTTCACCGCTGCTTACAAACCACATTTCTGCGTCTTTAATAACACGCGATGTTACTCACAATAGGCGCCATGGCGGAGAAGCAAGTGGAGAGGAAGCCCGAGCCGTGCGCATGCGCATCATTCACAAATCAAATGCCGAATCATCGATCGAATCCGCGTATCTGAGATCGATTCAAAAGACATTAGACTAGAATTACTCACAATCATATGCTAAAAACAGTATGGTGACACAGGATGGCCCTTTCTGACTTTGACATATCTATATCTACCTATCCATCCATCCATCAATCACATTTTATTCGTATAGCCCATATTCACAAATCACAATTTGTCTAATAGCGTTTAACAAGGTGTCACATCCTCTGTCCCTCAAAAAGAGTAGGGGAAAACTGCCCAAAAAACACGATCATGATCCTCCACCATGATCCACAATCCACCATTACAATCCACGATCAGCTGCCACCACGGCCATGATCCACCATCACGATCTCTTAGAGCAGGTCCGGGACTGACCTGAACCTGCTGTAATTATAATCTTTCATTCATTGCACCAAAGTAAGGACCAGAGCCTAATTCTTCCAAGGCCTGAGGCATGATATTGACACCATTGTATTGACACTCATTCCGAGATATTTCTTTTTTGTTTTCATTTTTAGCATTGGTCGCATGTAAGAAATGTCATTAACACACAGCCTCGCTCACTGTGAATCCTGCACAGTGATCTCCTGCTGTGGGCTTGCTAAAGAAACTCTGGATAAAGCCCAGAGAATACAGCCCCTCCAGAGAATGTCAGGAGGATCTATGGAGTTCAGTGCATTTCTGAAAGCAGCTTAATATTGGACTACATTTTATTAGGCCAGACTGCCTGTACATGATCACTGGACTGATTCATGTTTGTTGATGGCTTGTTTTGTTAAACTTCACAAAGGGTTGTGGTGAAAATGTATGTTTGTATTCCTCAAAGGTTAAATGGAATTACCTCACTGTTGTTGTATGCCTCTGGCATGCAGTCCAGATTTCACCAGGTGCAGTTTTATAATTTTTTCCAGATTCATATAAGGTCCCTGTGACCTTTGATCAATGAAATCTAATCACTTCATCTTTGAGTCCAAGTGACAACTGTTTAAAAGCTGAAGAAATTCCCTCAAGAAGGTCCCAAAAGGTCCCAAAAATGTGGTAATTTGATGCCCTTTGTTGGAATCTTTGACACATTACACTGATTACTCTTCCACTGATGTTTGGAACACTGATGCCGAACCTTTCACTGCAGATGTCACAAAGGGCTTTAGAAAGGTAAAGCCTCCGCACAGTACAAGTAGGAATGAGGGAAAGATTGATAAGCAGGAAAGCATCAGAGTCTATAGCATACAACTTTACAGTGGATATAAAGTCTAAATGCCAGGTTGTTGTGAGGTTTAAAAATGGATGCCCTGAACTGGTTTAAATCATATTTTTCAGATCGATTCCAATTCGTGCAAATTAACGATGAGTCATCTGTGCGCACCAAAGTTAACCACGGTGTTCCACAGGGCTCTGTGCTCGGCCCAATTTTATTCTCATTATATATGCTTCCACTAGGAAACATTATCAGGACACACTCGGTAAATTTCCACTGCTATGCGGATGACACCCAGTTATACTTGTCAATAAAACCTGAACAATGTAATCAATTAACTAAACTCCAAGCATGTCTCAAGGACATAAAAACCTGGATGACCCATAATTTTCTCTTGTTAAACTCAGATAAAACAGAGGTTCTAATACTTGGCCCTAAACACCTTAGAGATACATTATCTAATGATATAGCTGCGCTAGACGACATTGCCCTTGCTTCCAATGAAACAGTCAGGAACTTGGGAGTGATCTTCGATCCTGATTTGTCCTTTAATTCACACTTAAAACAAATTTCTAGGACTGCCTTCTTCCACTTGCGTAATATCTCAAAAATCAGACATCAAACTAGTCCACGCCTTTGTTCCATCCAGACTTGATTATTGTAATTCCTTATTATCAGGCTCCAGCAGTAAGTCGTTAAAGACTCTGCAGCTTGTCCAAAATGCTGCAGCACGTGTCCTGACAAGAACCAGGAAAAGAGACCACATTTCTCCTGTATTAGCTTCACTACACTGGCTTCCGGTTAAATCTAGAATAGAATTTTAAATTCTCCTCCTCACCTTCAAGGCCCTTAATAATATGGCACCATTATACCTCAAAGAGCTGATAGTACCTTATCAACCCACTAGAGCACTGCGCTCCCAGAATTCAGGCTTACTTGTCGTCCCTAAAGTCTCTAAAAGTAGAGGAGGAGCCAGAGCTTTCAGCTATCAAGCTCCTCTCCTATGGAATCATCTCCCACTTTCAGTTCGGAGGCAGACACCATCTGTACGTTTAAGAGTAGGATTAAAACCTTCCTTTACGATAAAGCTTATAGTTAGAGCCGGTCCAGGCTTGTCTTAGACCCGCTCTTAGTTATGCTGCTATAGGTTTAGAAGGTCGGGGGACACATGACACTCGGAGCTTCTCTTTCCAGCTTCTCCTTCCTCTTCTCAATCATTATCACATCAAAGAAATTCATATCTCATCAATACATTTTACTGACTTGACTTCTTCCCCGGAGTCCCTTTGCCTTATCGTCCGCAGATCCAGGGCCACGGCTGTGGCCACATCATGGATTATTATCTGTGGATCGCATATCAGAGATCGTAATGGTGGATCCAGTATGACAGATTCTGTATCGTGCTGGCTGATCGTGATAATAATGGTGGATCCTTTATCGTGTTGGCATCTGATAGTGGTGGTGGACCACGACCGAGGTGGCAGCTGATGATGGATCCTGATGGCGGCAGTGGACAATGACTGTGGACTATAGTGGCATCCGATCTTGATGGTGGATCATGATCGTGGTGGCAGCTGACCAGAGACTATGATTGCAGCAGGACTGCTTGATATATAGTATTTTTCCTCAGATACTCGACCATTACTGACAATAATCCATCAATTCATTGACTTTCAGTTATGCTTCAAAATGTTTACCCTTATCAATGCTGCTAAAACCCTTATCTTTCTGATTATCTCCTTTACACTTGACATCTATTGCACTTCTGTCCGTCCTGGGAGAGGGATCCCTCACATGTGGCTCTCTCTGAGGTTTCTACGTTCTTTTTACCCTGTTATAAATGTGGTTACATAAGTGTGCATACCCCCTTATAATTGGGAATGTGGCTGTGTTCAGTCATGTTAAATAGCAGTCAGAACAGACATGCCATCATGTAAAGTGACTCTGATCAACCCCAGATAAAGTTCAGCTGTTCTAGTTGGATTTTTCTGACATGCACTTGGTCCATGGCCATGATCCACAAAGAGCTTCCAAAGCATCAAAGGGAAGCCATTGTTGAAAGGTATCAGTCAGGAGAAGGGTACAAGAGAATTTCCAAGGTATTAGATTTACCATGGAACACAGTGAAGACATCAACAAGTCGAGAAAATATGGCACAACAGTAACATTACCAAGAACTGGAAAGTCCCTTTAAAATTTATGAAAAGACAAGAAGAAAAGTGGTCGAGGAGGATGTGGAAAATGTGTAATGGTCTGATAAGACTAAGGTTGAAGTCTTTGCATCATGCTTTGGGGCTGTTTTTCTTCAGCTGGAACTGGGGCTTTAGTCAAAGTGGAGGGAATTATAAACAGTTCCAAACACCAGTCCATTTTCGCACAAAAATGTAGGAGCCTCCGCTATAAAGCTGAAGATGAAGAGCAATTATACCTTTCAGCACGTCAACGACCCAAAGCACACCCTCAAATCAACAAAACAATGGTGTCACCAGAAGAAGATTAAAGTTTTGGAATGGCCCAGCCAGAGCCCAGACCTGAGTCCAATTGAAAATCTGTGGTTGGACCTGAAGAGGGCTGTGCAGAGGAGATGCCAGATCTGACAGATTTGGAGCTCTTTTGCAAGGAACAACGACTGCTAAGTCAAGATGTGCCATGCTGATAGACTCCTAACCAAAAAGACAGAATGCTGTCATAAACTCAAAAGGTGTTTCAACAAAGTATTAGTTTAAGGGTGTGCTCACTTTGCCACCACATTATTATAGTTTTTATGAAATGATACAAGGTCTGAGGAGGCCATGGTTACATACCAGGTAATTTCTTAAGATTACCAAGTAGTAATATTTACAGCCTTACTTTAACGCAGTATTAGTAGATGGGCTCCCTGTCTCCCTCCACTAATAATTTTACTAATCCTTTATCTCAGATGCATTGCTCGTGGATAACATTATATATGTACTGTAAATCCATGTGATGTTATCAGTTCCTGCACACACCCATCACTCTAAGTCCACTGTGATATGTTCTGAACAATGAGAATAATAACGACAGAGCCTTTATAATAACTGCCTAGATTTTAATCCACACAATTGGTGTTGAGAAAATCTGCTTTTTGAATAAATGCACAGTAATCTGCCAACAGTTTTCAGTCAGAGTAACAAACTGCTTAATACTGGCCTACGATAAATGGACGATATACAGTAAAAGTGCAACACACCCGGAAACCAATCAGGTTCCATGCTGCAATCAGCTCATCATCTGAACACCTCATACAGTCATCTCATAGTCTAAACCTACACAGAGCACTTCACACAAATGCTACAAGTGTGTCACTTTAAAATCAGACTACACACACAACCCACATGTACATGCAGCCTCTGACTGCACTAAACAAACCCAACAGTCAGTAGATTGTGCCACTGGTCAAAATTTTAACTAATTTCATGAATTGGTTGAATGTTTCTCGGGTCTTCTTGTATCAAGCTAGTCCTGAGTGTTAAAAGTAACAATTAGCAGACTCTATAGCTTAGCACAGACAGTGAAGTGATAGTAACCATCATGTTAAGAGGGCTGATTCAGAAGTTTGTGGACTTAAGTAGGAGAAGATGAGTTATACAACTCTTGGTAAATGCACGTGCACTTCCAACTCTCTCAGTAGCCGTTTTCAGTCATGACCTGCGGGTAAAATCCGGAGGATGGGCTACAGAGTTTACCCAGTGTTTGCCTTTCACACATGCACAACACAGCGGGAGATTCTACGCACAGACACGTTCACATCAGCAACCGATCCTACATATTATTCAGACGAGAGGTGGAGCAGCAGAGGTCTGTGCAGCAGACAGAGACAGGAAGTGATGTATTAACTCTGCTGCAGAGATCATGGGATTTTCTTTACAACACACAGAAACCAGTGTCTGCTCTTATCACCACAAACTCTCTTGAGATCTTCGTTGGTGTCTTCGATGTGTGCGTCACCGCTTTTTCAACAGGAAATATGTTTTCTTCATTTTTGCGTCTGTTAGACGTTAGAAGCATCATGAACCCCCCACTCACTTGCTGTGGGGGATCCCCTGCTGGATTCACACATCGATTTCTACTAACTTTATACTAGGAGACCAGTCAGAGAAGCGTCTCACTCTGACATTTGTGTTCACACATGCACCTCCTCCAGAGAAAATACAGCCAGTGATTAGCCAGAGTTTGAAAGGGCTCATCATCCATCACCAATGGAGGTCCACAAGGTGGCGACACTAAGGGATGGGGGCCGCTTCTTACAGCCTGGTGAAGAAGTGCACTGATGAACTCAAAGGTGGCTCCCAAGATGCTGGGTTCTACAAATTAGGGATTCACAACCACTGAACTTGGAGTGCAAATGTATGAGGTGATTTATGTTGCAATACAAATGTGATAGGTTTTCTGATTGGTCTGCTCCTACCTTACACCATGAACTTATCAACCAGCCCTCATGCAACTGCAGCATACACAATTTTAAGTGGTAAGTTGGTAGATGCATAGCTGAAATGAGCGAACACCATGTAGAGTGAAGCCGACAAGCTGAACTTTGGTATACAGTAGTAGGTACTGTGGATATTGTGATATGGTTGACTGACAGACGACAGCAACCATCTGTTCGGAGTCCAGATGAGAAGTGTTATCAGGCTTCTCAGGTCTGCATCCCCACACAAACTGCACAAGGCCAATGGAAAAATCCCATGACTTGGAAATGTTTATAAGAAATAAAAGAAGAGAGACCCACAATTTCCCCAAGCGTACAAACACGTCATCATCAGCCTAATTAAAATGATACATACAGACCTGAGACCTGCAGCAACACTTTTGATCCTTTGCAGACCAGATATACTCAATAACCTTTGACCCGAGGTGCCTCATGTCCAGGGATGAGTCTCGATAACAAGATAGTGAGAAGACCTACAAAGAGCTCTAATACAGTATGTGGCTGTAAAGTTTTCCTTAAAGCCTTTGTTTGTTTTGAAATGGAAATACAGTGGAAACCACTTATAGTGATCACGGATATAGCGATCAACTGCCCCTCTGCCCGGGACAAATGTAAACACTAGAAGCTGTTTCCACTGTAGCTAATTAAGGAGAGTGCTTTTTGACCTAACTACTGATAGTGCTAGCAACTATGTGAACTCATTGACTCTAGAAAATATCTATTGAACCTAATTTCTTGTGAAACATTTCCCATTTAAACTTCAGAGAATGATAATTTCACACTCTGCTGGAGTACGATACCAAAGGGCCCAGTGCAGGTATCATTCTTCAGCTCATCAGTGAAAACACTAGGCATGTGTAAAGCATGCAAACAGAAACACAATTCAAACAGATAGAGTGAATGTTATTGGAATATATCTAGTACAGCGGAGGTTCTCTGGTCTTTAATTGGATTTTTGAGGTTGGTAGAAAAACAGCAGCCCAGCTGCCCACCGTCCTCCCAGCGCTCAGTCTTTGTCTGTGAGCTACAGGCTCTCAGCCAGCTGCAGGGTTTCCCTCTGGAGAGCAGCTGACACGGCAGACACTGCACACCCACCAGGTCTGACCTGGTTTAGTGATGTAAGTCTGTTATGTCCAGGATCCAGCTGATGGGACTAGTTGACACGGATGCCTGAGATGAAGGGCAGCCCAGTGGGAACCTTCTTCTTGTACTTCACATAGTCCTCTGCGAAGAAGTGGATAAGAGAGAGCTCCTCCTCCTCAATCCGCTCCCGAAAGAACCGCCAGCTGGCTATCGTGTAAGCCAGTATACACAGCGGGTTGCACAGCAAGACCTGCAACAGTTAGCAGTGTTGTCAGTCCACAAAGCAGAACACATAGGAAATGTCAACAAGTCTGTACTGTCTCATCTGTCTGTTATTATGGGTCCGGAATGAACAGTTTTCCTCAAATGTTTACATTTCTGCCAAAATTTCAGCATGAAGTGGTTCTGTGCCCCAATCATATGGGCTGCATTGTTTTTCATGAAATATGAGGAAGCTGCAGGGAGCTGCAGTTCATGATACACAGTCTGTCTGATGCTGATCTGAAATCCTGTGCTCTGTTTACCAGCTATTTCGGCTTTGATGATACAGTGTCATATTCAGAAAACACATGACCAACAGACTCCAAATCCTCCAAATTTCTGTTATTCCAACAAGACATGGTTCAAATGCCACCAGATCTGGTATCCATCTCCAGCCAGTCCTTCACTATTGTTGGATAAAATCTGAAAACGTCCCATTTTAGATAATGACTAAATTCATTATTAGATGACGCATTGGAGGAGCTGTGAAATGTGGAAGATGTTCAACAAATGATCAAAGCACAGACCACAGTAATAAATACTTATTTCAAACCATCATTATTTGACGGACAAAATGAAAATAGTGGAATGTCACTAAAAAAGATTGTATTTAACATTGTGCTGGGGTTTGGCAGCATTAGAAGAGAGAATGACGCGTGCTGTAGCAGCTCACCTGTGTTCCTATGCTCCAGTAGAACCAGCCCACATAGGAGGGGTGTCTGAAGTAGGCGTACACCCCGTCAGTGACCAGCACATGACTCTGAGCCTTCTCATTCTGGACAATATGGTTGAAGTTCGAGCCAGCGGTCAACATGGCCGACTTCCGCAGGCACTCGCCACACAGCACCATGAGAAGACCCACAATGCTCAGCCAGCTCAGCTGCTTCAGCTCTGTGAGAGTGGGGACAGGAGAGAACACGTCATCGCCGTGCGGAGGTCATGTAGGGTCTGTGATGGACATCTGCTTCTGTCTGGGTGCATGTATCCTTCGCTCTCATCTGCAGCACTCGGAGTGAACTACAGAGGAACTGTGGGAGCTGATCAGGTTAACTGTTTGTGCTTGTAATAAAAAAAATGTAGAGTCAGAGAGATTTAGCTGTTACACCAGTGTGTCCGATAAAAACCTAATATTTCATGTTGATAATCTCAATTTCACTTTGTAGCTAGAGGTTTTAGGTTTATGACCTTTCTACATTCTCCAATGAAACATATTTCATATCTAAACCTTTGAGTCAGTTATCGAGAACTTAAAAAACTGAACCTTCTTGGGTACAGTAAGGGTTCCATAAACACAGGTAATGCTCATTTCAGGCCACATAAGCAAACAACCACAACAATGTCAGAACATAATGGAGGGATCTCCATCTGTCAACAACCGCTCGTACAATCGACTTAGCAGGATTGTTGATGAGGAAGTGTCCACTGTGAAATACTATGGATTAGGGCTGTAACGATACTCCAAATCCACAGTTTGGTTAATACCTTGTATTTGTGTGTGGTTCTTCTGTGTTTTCTTTGAGGGGGGTGTAGAGGGTGATTAAGAAAAAGCGGGGGGAACATTTCTAAAGAGAAGAACCATGTTGGACTTGACTTCACATAAAACTATGTAAACGAAAATAACCAAAGAATAGGAAAGAGGTGAGTGTGTGTGTGTGTGTGTGTGTGTGTGTGTGTGTGTGTGTGTGTGTGTGTGTGTGTGTGTCTCTCCCATCGCCTCAATGTCCAGAGTTCAAACCGTATATTCACAAAGTCTGTTTCAGTCTGCCCAACACAGTTCAGTTCAATCCAATTCACATAAGGAAAAACATATACAACAAAAGAAAATCTGTTCCGGGTTTTACAGCGGATCTTCATAAACCAACAACTCAGGAAATTAAACAGAAAGAGAGTCCTTGTCACCTCAATAACAACAGCATTCCTATATACAATATATTCAGGGCACTCACAGTACCATTGATGGTCTAGTGACTAGACCATCAACACTCCCGACTGACTGACAGACTAGACTCTAGTCTGTCAGTCAGTCGGGATCAAACCAGCTCAGGGATACTCCACAGGGAATAAACAGTCCACCTGACTCCGACTTCAGAGATGAGGCGTCTGCTTCTGAGTGGCAACAACACGCAGACTTTACAACGCACTTTGTAAAGTCTGCGTGTTGATGATCCTCTCCGACCGCTACACTTATTGCTCTGAAGATACTAGACACTTCTGTGTTGGTTCAGCTTATGCAGGGTTGGGATTGGAGTGCGATTGGAAACATACGCACACACGCAACAGGCTGCACCTGCTGCTGTGGCAGCGTGTGGGGTTGGGCAGGGAGACGCGTCGCAGTTCCTTCTTCGGGTGTCGCAAATCTGTTTTGGTTCGAGAATCGTTACAGTCCTATGGATGAGTGGTTTTCAGAAAATCCATTCAAGATTCCTAAATTGTGACAGGCTCTGCAATCGTCAGATTCTAATAAGGATATGTCTGAATTCTGGCATGTGACCTTTTCCACATCACACAAGGAAGCAGAGCACAAACTGTAAAGCAGTGGAATAATTGATGAAGTGAAGGAGCCCAAAAATCCTGCTCTGAAGGTTGAAGACTTTGAACGTTGTCCTTGTTCTGTTAGACCTTAGTGGAGCATTTGACACTATTGACCATCAAATTTTATTACAGAGACTAGAACAGTTAATTAGCATTAAAGGAACTGCCCTAAACTGGTTTAAATCCTATTTTTCACATTGAATCCAATTTGTGCAAATTAATGATGAGTCATCTGTGCGCACCAAAGTTAACCACGGTGTTCCACAGGGCTCTGTGCTCGGCCCAATTTGATCTTGTCAATAAAACCTGAATAGTGTAATCAATTAACTAAACTCCAAGCATGTCTCAAAGACATAAAACCTGGATGACCCACAATTTTCTCTTATTAAACTCAGATAAAACAGAGGTTCTAATACTTGGCCCTAAACACCTTAGAGATACATTATCTAATGATATAGCTGCGCTAGACGACATTGCCCTGGCTTCCAATGAAACAGTCAGGAACTTGGGAGTCATCTTCGATCCCAATTTGTACTTTAATTCTAACTTAAAACTAATTTCTAGGACCGCCTTCTTCCACTTGCGTAATATCTCAAAAATCTGACATGTCCTTTCTCAAAAAGATGCAGAAAAGCTAGTCCATGCCTTTGTTCCATCCAGACTTGATTATTGTAATTCCTTATTATCAGGCTCCAGCAGTAAGTCGTTAAAGACTCTGCAGCTTGTCCAAAATGCTGCAGCACGTGTCCTGACAAGAACCAGGAAAAGAGACCACATTTCTCCTGTATTAGCTTCACTACACTGGCTTCCGGTTAAATCTAGAATAGAATTTAAAATACTCCTCCTCACCTTCAAGGCCCTTAATAATATGTCACCATTATACCTCAAAGAGCTGATAGTACCTTATCAACCTACTAGAGCACTGCGCTCCAAGAATTCAGGCTTACTTGTCGTCCCTAAAGTCTCTGAAAGTAGAGTAGGAGCCAGAGCTTTCAGCTATCAAGCTCCTCTCCTGTGGAATCATCTCCCACTTTCAGTTTGGGAGGCAGACACCATCTGTACGTTTAAGAGTAGCTTAAAACCTTCCTTTACGATAAAGCTTATAGTTAGAGCCGGTCCAGGCTTGTCTTAGACCTGCTCTTAGTTATGCTGCTATAGGTCTAGAAGGTCGGGGGACACATGACACACGGAGCTTCTCTTCCCAGCTTCTCCTTCCTCTTCTCCCTCTTTAATCACATCAAAGAAATTAATATCTCATCAATACATGTTACTGACTTGACTTCTTCCCCGGAGTCCCTTTGCCTTATCGTCCGCAGATCCAGGGCCGCGGCTGTGGCCAAAACTGCGATTATGATGGTGGATCGCGAATCAGAGATCGTGATCGTAATGGCGGATCCTGTATGGCGGATTCTGTATCGTGCTAGCTAATCGTGATAATAATGGTGGATCCTGTATCTTGCTGGCAGATCGCGATAGTAATTGCGGATCCTGTATTGTGGTGGCATCCGATCGTGATGGTGGATCCTGATCGTGGTGGCTGCTGACCGTGGATTATGATGACTGCTTGATATACAATATTTCTCCTCAGATACTCGACCATTACTGACAATAATCCATCAATTAATTTACCTTTCATTATGCTACAAACTGTTTATTCTAATCAATGCTGCAAATACCCTTTGCCACGTGTAATGGAGATAATCTTTCTGATGTTCTCCATTACACGTGGCATCTATTGCACTTCTGTCCATCCTGGGATAGGGATCCCTCACATGTGGCTCTCTCTGAGGTTTTTTACGTTCTTTTTACCCTGTTAAAAGTTTTTCCTTACTCTTGTTGAGGGTTAAGGGCAGAGGATGTCACACCTTGTTAAAGCCCTATGAGACAAATTGTGATTTGTGAATATGGGCTATACAAATAAAATTTGATTGATTGAACGTTGGATTGTCTACATCTGTTGGGGGCATATTTGGGAGATTCAGAAATATTATACTGTTAATTTCTTCATGCTCTGTACATCCAGTCTGCACATTGTCCTGAGCTGAGATCACACTGATGTAATACAAAATACACCCAATAGTTCTGAGTGGACGGAGAGCAGTGACAATGAGACTGATGACACACCAACCTGGAACTGTCAGCTTCTCCACAGTGAACTCCACCCATGACGAGATGGCAGCCAGGGTGTACTCCACGCTGTGGTTGAGGAGGAAGGAGTCCAGCGACAGGCTGCGAGGGTTGATGATGGCTGTCACCAGGTACTCAGAGTAATGGAAGAACGACAGGGAGCACAGGTACCTACACAGAGGGACCGTTACTACACATGTTCAGCTGCATCACTACTGAAACATCCTGCTGTCATGATAGGACACATGGCCTGCTTCAACACTCATCTCTTCTGACCTGAGCAAAAAGGTTTGTTTGATTCGCTCAAGAGTTTGCGAGACACACATTTAAACCAACATTTTTGTGTGAGTTCACCTGCCACACACAACAATACAATACAAAACTAAAAGCACCTCTAAATCATAACCATCCTGTTAACTCAGCAGGTATCTCCATGACCAATTTTTGTTAACAGAGCCAGAGATTCCACTTTATTTATTGTTTTGGTTGTGAGTGGTTAATTTGATTTATGTTTGACCTATTCAGGCTATTTAAATATTTCAAATTCTAATTTAAATGTCAGACTGAATATTCTTTAGAATGAAAGTGTATTACTCTTTGAAAGGGTGTAGTTGCATGATTATGTTCTAATATTATCATTGCATCAGTGGTATAATAAGGTTTCAAAATGATGACAATAATATAATTTATGGCTATAATTTCTGGGACAATATATCATCCAACAAAATTTGTTATTGACAGGACTACCTTCATATTTTTAATAATGCACCAACCTAGGTTTTCTTTGCACAGTTTACAGCTTTAGTTCTTTGAGAATTTCTTTCATATCCAAGCAGAACTGATATTGTACAATATCCTGAACTGAACAGATACTGAATAAAATTGGAAATCAAATCGAAACCTTGTAAATCAGAATCGAATCAATTTGGGAAATCAGTGGTGATACCCAGCTCTTATTAAGAAATTACCAATGTATATGGGAACCGTCCAGAGAAAGTATAATAATTGTATTATTGTGGTGCCAAAAGGCTAATTTTGGGTGCACATAGCAAATATATTTTCATTTAGGTCCTACATGAAAAGGTTAGGTGCACCAGTGCAACCAATGTACAAAGTTAGTCTGAAGCTGTGGATTTAATAGAAATGAAGGAGTAGAAGTACATCTGTACACTCCAGCATTGAGACTGTCATCCGAACGATACAAATGATACAAACCATACATTCATATATACATACATACATACCAGCCAAAATGTGTCCAAGTGGTTTCAGAGCAGCTGATGATTAAGCCACAGCCAAATGTGACCCCCAGGAAACAGGCTCTCACCGCCACCTGCAGTCAGTGAAACATGTTTCAGGTTAACAGCTGCCAGCCTCAGACACACCTACACTACATCTTTACATCCAGAACTATCACTCTCATTGTTTTCATTATTACAACTAGTCTGTCAGAGCTGAAACATGATGGTACACAACTGTTCCTGGTACTCCCCCCCATCTCTCTCCTCTCAGTCCAACCGGTCGAGGCAGAAGTCTGTCCACATTGATTCTGGTTCTACAGGGACTTTTTTCTCTCCACAGTCACCAAAGTGCTGCTCAAGTGCCTTGAGATAATGTATATTATGATTTTGTGCTATACAAATCAAATTGAACTACATCCAGATTACTCGTCCAGATTAACAGCAGTTTAAAAACCATGAAACCTTCTCCTTACACCTGACAAAGCTTTAACGTTGAACATTATTTGGAAGAAGGCTTTGTGGCTCCTCCCACCACCTTCACATACCAAGCAGCACAGGAAGTGTCAAAGTGCAGCCACCATGTAACCGGTTATCCTTCACCAGAGTCTGGGTGAATAAAGGTCTCAGGTGGTTCACTGAGGTAAAGTCTGTGTCACCTGTACATTCAGTAGATTAGAGAATGAGAGGACATCAGCTCAGCCTCGTCTGGATTATGGATCTATTCAGAGCACACTGTTAATCACCTTAAGTCAGCGTGTGGCTGCAGTAAGCCAACTGTCAGTGGGAGTTAAGCTAGCTAACATTAGCAGAGCTACACCGCTTTAAATGGCGGAGTTACTTCGACATGTTGGCTAGTAGTAAGTGCGAGAGCGGTGTGAAGAGAGAGTCTCCCTCAGTGACATGAGGAGTTTACCTTGTACAGAGGACCTCTGTGTATGACCAGCAGCAGGCCGTTCACCACTGCTACGTGGACGCAAATCGCTATTTTCCCCGGAGTCTCCGTCAGGTAATCAAAGACCCAGTCGAGATGTCCGAACCACGTCCTGATCAGGGGGATGATAACCACGCTGAGCCCTAAAAGAAAACATCTCACACTCACTCTGCCTTCCAGCGACAACTTACTGCCTGCCATGTTGAGTCCTGAGCTGCAGGAACTATCGCGATACTTGACTGGAAACCTGGTGACGTCATCACTACTTCCCGCTAGCTCTTCGGAAGTACCAGGACCCACTTCCTAGAAAGTGGCCCTCACAAGACGGTAATAATAATGATTTACAAGGGATATTCTCTATCTTGTCCTATATTGTAAAATAAGTAGAATAATAACGATAAAATAGTGATAAGAATAATAAGAATAATGATGATGATAATAACAATAATAATAAAGATGATGTTAATAAGAAGAATAAGATAATGATAATATTGATGATGATAATGATAATAATAATAATGATGATAATACTAATAATTATAACGATAATAATATAACAATAAAACAATAGTGATGATGATAACAGCAACAATAATAGTAATAATAATAATGACAATAATAATGATAACAATAACAACTATGATGATGATAATAGTTTTATTTATAAAGCACTTCTCCATAAAGTTACAAAGTGCTTCACAAATAAAGAAAACACAAGTAAAAACACATTCAACATAACAATAAATAAAAAAATAAAAAAAATAAAATTTCAGCATGACCTACCAATAATAAAAACTAGAATGAGGTTGCAATGAGGGATGCAATATGATAAAAGAAGGATTAAGCTTTGATTTAAAGGAAACTCACTCAGCCTGCTGTATTTACTCAGGCAGTGCTCCAGAGCCTCAACGAAGAAACACTCATAAGACACAGTAGATGGCAGTAATGCACTATGATGTTGGTTGCCACCCGCCAATAAACCGAACAAAGAAGAAGAACAGAGCCTCAGAACTGTCATATTTCTAAAGCTCTGTCCCCCTCAGTCTTCAGCTGAGCACAGATCAAAGGCCCCTGACAGAGGATCTCAAAGAGCGAGCAGGGTTGAATGGGGATAAAAGATTCACAATTATCTGAAGACTGACCATTAAGTGGTTAATAACCCTATTCTAAACCCTATTCCAAAATGTACTGGAAGCCAGTGTAAAGAGACTAAAACCGGAGTAATGAGTTCCAACCGGTTTACTCTGGTTAAGAACCTGGCAGCTGGGTTCTGAACTGTCTGAAGGAGCTCTACAGATTCACTAGCAAGGGAAGTAAAAAGACTGGGGCAGTAATCCAGGCATGATGAGATAAAAACATGTAAAATATTGAATTCTCACAATATTCCCCAGTTGATAAAAACACATTTGTACAAGTTTAGTGACATGCTGCTCAACATCATGTCCCCGGATAGTATTACCTATTCGGTCCCAAAATTGACCCTTGTGGTATCCCATACTTGAAGTCAGCAAGTGAAGACATATGATTGTTAACGGCACGCAGACTTTTGTGTCTGATGGGTAGGATTTGATCCAATTCATTGCAGTACCAGTTAAGCCCACCCATTTCCTCAGTCTATCCAATAGAATGCAATGATCGACTGTCAAAAGCAGCACCCACATCATGGAGTACAAATCACTGAAGTGTCACTCAATTAGCCCCTAGATGGAAAGACAAATTATATTTGCTTCACATTTTAATTGTATTTATTAAATTTTTTGGAATGAAATTTACTCACTTATGATTTTTTGCGTTTTTGCATATTTATGTGATATTTAGATTAGCTCTGTCTTACATTGTTGTTAATGTTATAAATGTTATTGCCTGTTGAAAAAAAAAAAGGAAGCTGAAACCAAAATGTGTTACAACTTATTTCTTTTTAAATGTGATCATAAAAACATCTGTATTGGTATTGGGCACTTATGAGAGATGGACGTGCAGTTCAAAAGGGACAAAAGTAACATTTCGCAAGTTGACATTAGAAGCTACTATTTAGAGACAATTGTTAAATGATGCTAATTGGTTCATAAGTGATGACGTTAGCAACTCAAAAACTCTTCTGAATTTTTCTGGCTTGAGATGGAGAGGGAAACAAATGTTTCTGATTATTCCAACACCACATGAACCCACCATCGATCTCTGGTTGACACTTCACCATAGAAAAAGCTTATGTAAATATGACACAAGCCTGTCTGAAGTCTGACCCAACATCTACCAATCAGCAGGTAGCATAACGAAGGCTGAAGAAACCAGAGCCATGAATAAATTCATACATTCAATTCAATTGATTCCAAAGATTTTTTATTTTTAATATTGTCATGGAGGTGATTGTACTGTGAGTCCAGTGTTTGAATTTGTGCTTGATTCACAGAAATTGCCACCACATATTACAAGTTCACTTTTAATTACATTATTGTAAGACCTAGTGTTAGTAGACAGTCTGCTTTACTTGCAATTAAATTATAAACCTTTACAGCCCATGTTTCAAAACACCTTTTAAATGAGTGATCTACTCTTCTTCGTTGTTGGGCAGATGGAGAAGAACACGGGATCATGGGACTGCTGACGAGCGTCGTCAGGAGTTACAGGCGCCACTTGTAAATGTTGATTCCAAAAGTAAATCTGGTTCATCTGCTCAGTCTGTGATGTACAGAGGACTTCCCAACCAGAACGCATCCAGCTGCAGCGTTCAGAGGAGTTACTGCCCCAAAACAGAGCCCAGTTTGCCAGAAGGAACATATCAGTAACAGCTTTGTGGCTGCCTGAGGACACAATGTCTCCAGTTCTCAAAGGAGGTGACAAGCTGAGAGAGAAAAATGCAAAAGAATTATAAGGCTACATGAAACAGACAGTATTGTTCTATGAACAACAGCTAATAGTACTGTTTTGTTGAGTGTGAGGGAGTTGAAAGCTGTAAGCAACCTAAAGAGGACACCTAAACCAGCAGCATCTCCTACTAATAAGAACTTTGCGTCTATCTATTATACACTAATATAGCTTGTTCCTCTGTAGCATAGAGCAACACAGAGACACACTAGCACTGGGTGACATCTTCCTTATGGACACGGACACGGACACGGACACACACACACGCATGGACAGACATGTATATGGACACATGCACATGGACACACAGACAGACATACACGTACACAGATGGACAAGCACCCAGGATATCTATTAATTATCTGGCCTCATCTAACATTGATCATCCTAATAATCAGTTCTATGAAGTTGGTTATCAACTGCTCCGTGGTTTCTCAGTGTAAACGATGATCAGTGGTTCTGTGATATACCTTTTCTTTGCAGGTCTTCATTCACAGCAGGGACATCAGCAGTTCACACTGGCTGACCTTTCAAAGCATCCACCATCTCTTTGTACTGCTTCTTATGGTGGGTGCGAATAAACATGCCAAATCCTTAATGAAGAAAACATGAAAGAAATAGGAAAATGAGCAGTGAGAACCGCTGGATCAAACATTTAAAATGATTTACTTGTTAGAACTTACGGACTAGAAGGTTGAAGTCCTCGTCTCTCTCTGTAAATAAGCTCACCACTGTGGTCACCAACTGCTCATAATTGTCCGTCTTCTTGTAGCTGTTAATGGTCTTAAAGAGCTCAGCTGATTTCTCTGCTCCCAGGGCTTTTTTCACATCAGCCAGAAAAGCAACGTGGACGTCTTTCTTTGGAGCAGAAGCTGATGAACACAGGAAAGGGGGCTGGAGCTTATCTAATGCATAGTGACACAGATTTAAGCTGATTTTAGATGTGCACAGAACTCTGTAGATCCTATGGACTTTCTCGGAAGGGGCTCTATGTGTAAAAGCTAATTTCCAGAGTGAGAGCCTCTGGAGTCTCTGCAAACTTTCTCTGTCTGGCCCGCTAGTTTTAAGTCCGCAGAAAGTCTGGAGGAGCTGATGAAACAACACTCCGGACTTCCTCCGGAGGTCATGTCTGAAAACAGCTTCATATTTAAGATTTGATCGCTCTATTTGTTTATTGCTGAATCTTTTTCATGTCAGATGGAGAGTGAAGAGATGAAATAATCATTGAAGTGTACACAGCATCAGAGGTTAAAGGATGTCCTACCAGTCGCAGGTTCTCTTAATCCTTGCTGGTTTAAGTGATGTCCCCCTTTGTTGAGCTGCTCTGTATTAAGCTGCCTGCAGGTAGACGTCCCACTGGAGGAGGTTAGACTCACAGCAGGCTCACGGTCTGTGGCTGGTAGAAAGTAAGACAGATGAGCTCTCCACCATATGCAATGAAACAAAGCTGTTCTGACTGTAATGATTAAGAATGATCAAGCAGAAAAAAGTATTAGTAGTTGTAACTTTGGAGAACAGAAAAACGACTGAAATTATTTATAATAAAGATACAGGAGCTGGAAGGAGGACTTACATATAAACTATAACTATTCAAACAAATGGTAATTAGTATTTTGACACAACTTCTACCACTAAAGTGAGATAAGGACATGTTCTAACATAAAACAATCTGAATAGCAACAACCAACATGCTTCTGAAAATGACAGAATTAACACATGAACTGAAAGAATTGTTTAATGATTGTGTTTGAGCTTGCCAGTTATGTTCAATGCTATCAGACACACAGAGGAGAGAGGTGGGTTGAGTGATCCGTACCACTCTGCAGTATCAGCACCTTCTTCTCATCCTTTGACAGTGAGTGGTCCGGTTTGTATCCGCAGCCCTGCCCTGTCAGCTCCACACACCTCTCATCGAACCTCTTCTTGTGATGTGGCCGAACAAACTGGTAGAAGCCTGCGACACAGAGGCTCCGTCAGAATCAACTGGTGACGAAAAAGCTTGAGTGCAATGTATTGTGCATATCACCATTACTGGGCTTCATTTTATATCTTGATTATTTGTATATCAAGAGAAAGAAAATGGTTTCATCAAACGTGTAACATGTCAAACAGTCTGAATTAACTTCTAAGTGTAGTGAAAATCTGATTTATTTTTAAAGTAAAGAATTACCTGTTAGAAAAATTCAGCAGCCACTCATGAGAGGATTTGATTTCAATACTGAACTTTGACTGTTTAGTTCTGCGCCTGTGTGGAAATCTGATGTGTTGACGTTACATGAGGATGAACAAAAAGCAACCTCTGTGCAGGTGAATAATATATCTACCAAAAACCTTGGTAGCCGAACTGAAGAAAAAACGTCATTGATTATGTTTGTTTAATTCGACTGATGTCAGTCACAGGCTGTCAATTGTGTCACTTGAGTGGTTGTCAGCCTTGTGAGGGTGGTTCTTAGATGAGATGAACTGAAGGCAGATGGAGAGCGAGAATTGCGTGCAGTGGCCTGTCAGGAGGACCTGTTTAGTTTATGGAAGTATTTTGGTATGTCCCAAGGGACAGTTTGGGAGGAGAGTGGAGCGACCATGGAAAGTGACTGAAGCTCACCAGGCTTCATATGAGTCATCGAGGAACCCACTTCATGTTGTGGCCTGTTGTAATGTAGTACAGCTGAAAAGCTTAGTGGACATCATCCATAGATGTAAAACTAATAATTTCACCAGTACAATCTGCAGCATGCTAGCATGCATATCTCTAAGTGTGAATTTGTACAATGTGATCATAATGTACAAATAAAAGTAACAATGATTAAGTTCTTAAAAAAAGATTTTGACCCAGACTCCTCTAGACAGGGGATGTAGGTAAAGCATCTTAGATCAATTAATCAATTATGTGAAATAACTGACAGTGTACACAGGAACTTAAGGCCCCTGTGGAAGTCACCTGCTTTGTTGGTGAACCCTACTTTTCTCATGGGTTTCTGTAAGACAGTGAATCTGCTTTTAGACGGGCACTGAACTCCATAAGTCCTCCTCTCGCTGTATGTGTGAACGCAAATGTCCAAGTGAGAGGCTCCGGACTCACTCCGTCTGGCCCCCTAGTATAAAGTCTGCACAAAGTCCAGAGGATGTGTACACACAGCAGGATATCGTCCTCGTGTGATTTTCAGGTATTTGGTCTTGCAATTTACCACAATGTGAAGTTCAGCTAAGAGACAAGTTGAGGGTTAGAGAGGGCGCTTGACTGTTTATTACAGCAGAGGACTTACCACGGAGCAGACTGTGAGTGTTGGTGTCCTCAGTTAAGACAGCTGTCTCAGTGAGCAGGACATCCAGGTTGTCTGTCTTCTTGTAGGTCTGCAGCGCCTGCACGATGCGATCGAAGTTGACCTGGCTCAGTGACTTCTTCATCTCTGCCAGAAACGTCTTAGCTCGGCTGGCTCTACTTTCCCCACACACATCCTCTGACACGCTGATTTTCTTAATAGATGGAGAAAAATACACACAATGTGATGGTCAACTGGATTTTTCTTTCACAGAAACAAACAAATCTAAAGATACAGAACCCATAAATACAGATTTATCACAGAATAATTGGCTAAAGTAATCAAAAATTAAAGCAAAACATTAAATAGTCGCATAAAACAAACACGGAGACCAACTTAAAATAATATTAGTCTTTATTTAATTGGTCAAAAATGCTTACAATTGAATTGATGTGACAGTGTGTACTGTTAACACAAAGAGGCATAAGAATGAAGGAGCCACATTACTGCATGTGTCTGACAGTCAGACACATGCAGTAATGTGGTGTCACATCACATTACACCATCAGGCTAGTTTCACTCCACACACGGACAGGCAACTCAATTGACACATTTAAAAGAAGAATTATAATGAATAATATTTTGATCACTACATCCTCAGGATTATTTTGTTGGACATTGTACAACTGACTTCATGGTTTCAGAGGATGATTAGTTCTCCTAATCACTAGACAGCCTTTAAAAATAGTAAAAACATACGATGAAGAGATTATTAAATATTTCACTTAATAATTACGAATTACTGATTAAATCAAAATGGAACTACAAAATATTTGTTTCTGCCACCACCTTCTACCTCTGTTTTTCTCACACTTTTAAAAGATCGCGTCACAAATTAAAGGTGGGTGGGCAGAGCGCCAGTAAATATGGAATAAATCCAATCTACAAAGATGTTTGTCACTGACCCAGTTCTTATTACTCTAATATCTGTGTGTGAATATCTGCTGAGACACACACACACACACACACACACACACACACACACACACACGAGAGGAAATAGTCAAATCTCTCACAGCGCAGTGGAACGCACAGATGGGCGTAAACGTCCTTACACCCCTGTCTATGAAGGAGGCAATTCAGCTGTGATTTTCACTTGTCAGAAAATCTTACTTTATACTCAAAACATGTATATTGGGCTTGATGCTCTAACTGCACAGCAGCACAGTGGGTTGAACAGATCTGTGGAAAAAATTGTTTTGTTAAACTCAACATGTACCTGCTCTTGGACCAATTTGATTTTACGTTTTCCTCCCCGCATTTCATCTTCCATCCTCTTGTCATGTTTAAGAGAGAGGGTGGACAGATGGTTTGCCTTCAAAAGAAAAGTGCACAATTGAACACAATTATAATCTTTGGAAATAAAATGTCGAATAAGTGTATTTTTTCATTGTTGTTTCAGAGAGTGACCTACATCAGTAATAACTGTGTTGACCTGCAAACCTCACACAAAAATTTAACTGAACAAGAAATTTACCACAAGTTATTGTGTACACAGGTCTCTCCTTTGCTTAGTAGCTGGTCCTTCAATGTGGCCCAGCACATCTTCAAGTTCCAACTAGGACTGCAGCTATCAATTATATTAATAATTGAGCATTCTATAGATTATTCCACTTATTCATTGAATAATCAGATTTTTAAATAAATCACTTTTGCCTTATTCAATAGCAAAAGTAAATAAAGAGAAAAAAGACATGTATTAAAATAAACACCTGACCCGTTAACTTTTTAGACATACATTCAGCATTTCTGTAGGATTAATTGCAAACTAAACCTATTGAATATATTTGAGTGCCATATGGTTTTCAAACATTTTCTGAAATGCAAAAACTAAATAAATAAAAAATAATACAAATATGTCAAAATATAAACAATAAAATGTGGGCACTGTGGAGCTGTCCGTGGTCTCTGCGTCCGTAGCTAGGGACCGTTTATGTTTATTTATCGCAAGTCATATTGTCATCGCGATATTCAACAACGTTATCGCATATCACATGTTTTCCTAATATCACATTACACAATGTTCAGGCACATATGGATCGCATAACTATCTGTTAGATTTTTTACAGACAAAAAGCTGTTTGGTTCATTATCATGTATCAGCAATACTAACTGAAACAGAACAGAGTATTATCACATGACGCCAGATAAACGACAAGGCAGAAGATTTGATGTCAAAGGCTATAAAAGGTTCAAGATGATAAACCAGTCAACACAGACACTGATGTGTCAGAGAGGCGCTGCTGCATACTGGTCTTCAATTTAACGAAGGTATAAAACACAGAGTTAGTGATCTAATATTTGTAAAGCAATTTCTGATCATTATTAAACTGTGGGGATGAATTGGACTGAGGCGGGTCGCCTGTTAAACACTGCACACAAGAGTAAGGCTGTAAAAAAATTGATTGTCTGTGCAAAACTCGGAGTTGTACAGTTAAATAGATTCAATTAAGCTTCAATGCAAATAATTTGCATCCTTTATTTGTATTCTCAATGCATCTTGGGTATGTTCAAACTTGTACTTCCAGCTTTCCACTTGTGATTGGATCACCTGAAAAAGGTCTGAACTGGGTCTAAAGTAGAGAACTGCTATTGACTTTTAGGACAGGTCACTGTGTCTCACAGTACACACACTACCTTCTCCTCTCCCACGGCAGCATCAGCGCCCTCTCCATCGTGGACGTCACCTCGTTCCAGAGCGTCCAACAGGTTGGCTGGTCTCCTCTGACTCTCCTGCACCTCACACTCGTACTCAATACAGATTTTGGCCATCCCACTAGCTCCAGTGTTTTCATCTGACACACAAAGACCAGACAACAGGTTACGACTCACGACACATGAAGGACTAGCTTCTCATGGGAACATGCCTTTATATTCATACTCACTGAGCCTCCTCCTCTTCAGGCTGGGAAGGTGGCTGTCCAACATCTTAGCCTTCTGTGTGTGGGAGCTTTGGGTGGATGCGCAGGAAGTGAAGCCAGAGGACTGAGTGTCTGATAGGCACTCTGTGCTACATTTCCCTGCAGCAGTCTTTTCTACTACAGGCCTCTGTCACAGTCAAACACAACCACGAGCAGTCCATTTAAACTTAAAATCAACTGAAATCAACTTCCACAATTCATTGTCAACACACAGGCAGGTCAGATTTAATGAGGTTTTTGTTCCTGCCCTTCAGTGCAGATGAGCTGCATTCTGCCACACACACATACAGTATGTTAAATGTATCAATTAGGTGCAGGAGCTCAGAGTCATAAATTACATGTTATTTTTAGTGAGTGTCTCTGTCATTGCATATGGATTTAAGGGAGGATTGTACAAATACAAGACATATTACTATATGCTGATTATATAATCCACTGTATCTGTTACAGTCTGTCCTTACCTCTGGAGAGCAGTAGCTAGCTACTTATGAAAATTAAATGCACATAGGCAATAATTTAAATCAATCTGCTCAATAAAAATTCAGTTTGAGCTGATCATATCAAAGGTTCTTTATGTGACAATAGAGTGTAACTCTTTAGCCGTTTTCAGACATGAACTCTGGAGGATGTCCGGACTTTCTCCACAGTTTGTCTTTCCCACATGCACAACGCAGTGGGAGATTCTCCAGTCAGGCACGATCACAACACAGAAATCTTTGGAGCTTTCAGGTGAGGGCTGGTGCAGCAGACAGAGGCAGGACAAAACGTAATAATTCCGCTGCGGAGATCACATGTTTTTGTTTCCAGCACATGGACTATGTCTAGTCTATTTCTTCTACATGTATGGCTCCGCTTTTGAATCCTGTGCTGCTGGTACGGGATGGAAAAGGGGATGTACACAAACGACGCGCAATATATTTTTTATTAAGTTGAATAATCGCAAAATTTATAAAAAATAATTTAAAGATAACTACATAAATGTGCACCATATCTGTATTTCTTTCTTGACCAAAAACCAACAATTATTTCTGAACATACTATATATGATATTTTGGGCTAAAATTAACTGGGTGCAGGAGTTGTAATTAATGTCTGTTAAACTTGAAATTGAACTTAACAGTGTATTCTGTAATGTCCACCTGCCCCACCCTCTCCCTCACTACACTGATCATAGCAGTTTTGTGTGCATGTGCCAAGACTCACCATTTTCTGTGCAACCCTGAAGAATTGAGAGACGTCACGGACCACATTCCCAAAGCCATCGTACAGACGCACATAAGGTCTAACCCATGATGGAAGCTGAGCCCGGGCTTCAGAGCTTTTAAACCTGTGGGAGAAGTCACATTATTTTAGTTCACCACCTCGATTTTTGTTTAATTGACCCAGTCAAGCTGCTGTGGGAGAAAAAATTATTAGAGGTTTCTTCAGGATTTAATTTTTTTCCAAAGACATTCCAGTTAACTTTACTTAATTATATCTTGCACAAGGACCTCAGTATCTCAGTGTAGGTAATAATATGACTTGTTACTGAAGACTGACCTGTGATCGCACAGGAATATGGCTCCATAGTCGTCCTTATGGCGAATAACTCTACCCACGGCCTGGTTCACAGCTCTGAAAGCCTGCTGTCTGTACCACTCCTGCCCAGACAGGTACTGTTCCAGCACACACACATTATATATACACACACAGACAAATATAACAACAACTATGGTCATGGAGCATTTTCAGTCAAACTCTGAGCAGTTTCCCTCACCTTTAGTCCAGGAACTCTCTTCCGGCTCATCTCATCCAAGAACTGCATCTTCAAGATGACTCGAGGGTCCATCCTTGGAGGGAAGGGAAGGCCTGTGATGATGACACCTCGACCAAAGTTGTCTGTAAAATCCAGACCTTCGCTAGCCTGATACAGGAATACATTCACAGAACTGTGACCAGGTGAAGTTACATCATATAGACGCCTCTAGTTTTGTACCGACTCGCAAAGTGTCTTCTCAAAAGGTTTCCGCGATTTTTTTAATTTCTTCCTCATGTACTGTGGTTGTCTCGCTTTTTGATACTGTTTGATACACTACGCCCCACGTTTACGGTGGTACTTCTCCATTTCATCTTTTCAGTCAGAATCCAGAAGCTTTTAGAAGACATGCAAAAATATGGACAAAACTAATGCAGAGTATGGACAGAAGGCTCCCTCTGTTTCTGAATACGTGTCACTTCCTGATTGGTTCTTATTGGTGACAACTATACTACCAGTGGTGAATGTAAAGTGCTGGTAAAAATGATCAGTAACAGTTCTACCTCGTTCTAAGAAAACAAATCCATGCTCTTCCTTTTCACCATTAGCTCTGGTAAATATCCATACAACATTTGATAGCAATATGCTCTTCTTATCTAAAATGGTCAATCTTGTTTACAGACTTCACGGACACACAAAAACCTCACCTTCCCTCGACACACCGCAAAGAAGCTTCCCCCTTTGGATGCTGGATCACGGACTTTGTTGTAATATCCATCAATAGCCTACGAACAGAGAGTAATAAAATATAATAGTAAACTTTTCTATATAAAACTTTACTTAACAAAGTTACAAAGTGCTTTACAAGGAAGAAACAATAAAAATAAAACTATGAAACATGAGAAAACATAACAGTAAAATAGATTTGCCAGGGTAAATAACAGCCAATGTCAATCATTTATAAAAGCTTGAATACAAAGAAAACTTTTATGAAGGGATTTAAAAGAGGATAGAGAGTTCCATGGGGTATGAATTCCCCAAAAACCTAGACTTAAAACTAACACTATAACTTAAAGGCCCCAAATTTTACACCTTTCTGGGATTGAATCTGAGGTGTTGGTACCCCTTAGATGATATATCAGTGGTTTAAAGTCGAAAAAACTACTGCAATGTGTATTTCCATGGCCTCTCTTCTGCCTCTCTCTGGAGCTGCAGACAGAACAGGCTCTTGAGCCCCTCCTCTGATTGGCTGACTGCACTTTGAGTGACACGCGACCAGGCCTATCACCGGTCTCATTCTGGCGCATTCACTCTGGTAAACAGAGCTGAAAGACACGTTGTTATGTTTGCAGCTATAGAAGACAAGCCACATATTTACAGTCGGTTACAACAGGATGTTTCTGAACGGTAAGTTACACCGTCCTCATGTTTGTTCAAGTTTTAGCAGGACCCTTGGCCAATTTAGGAGTAACGTCCAGAAAAAGTCCACGGAGTGACTGTTTTCATACTTTGAGGGTCCCTACTGACCCCCTTCAAGTAACTACGGATAGTAAAAGCCCAGAAAATGTATTTGACACAATATGGGCCCTTTAAGGAAAGAGCTTCCGAATTAGATTTCTGTTGCAAAGGTTTAATGATGGCGTGTTTAAAACGGTTAAAACATTATTAAGACATTTTAATACAACAGGGAAAACGTTAGGGAATAGTCTTTGAGCAGCTTGGTGGGGATGGAATCTAGCATGCAGGAAGAAGCGTTTATATGCAGGATGGTCATCTCCAGCATTGAGACTGAAACTGTTTGAAGGAAAGGATATATTCAGGATGGATTTGGGACCTAAGATTCTATTCCTTGTTTACAAAGTGAATCTTCAAGTGAACTTAAGGGATATTGTTATTTAAAAAAATCAGCTCAGAAAAATATATCAATCTTGCATTCATTCACACTGAGTTTTGAGTGTGGTAAGCCCTGTTTCAGACTTACTGACCTTCCATTGTCTCTCTAGGGTAAGATCATTTATCCAGAGGAAGTGACTTGTTTTTAGTAATCTCGTTATAAATTGAGCAGTTTGGTTATGGATGGAAAGGCAGTGATAGTTGAATGATTTTAACAAAGCGTCTGGATCAAGAGTGGATATAGGGCAAGTAACAGAGGATGGATTTAAAGGTTCAGTGTGTAGTATTTAGTGACATCGAGTGGTGAAGTTGCATGTTGCAGCTGAATACCCCTCACCTCACCCTCCCCTAAGTTTTTAAACATAAAAGGGCCCATTCTACAGTAAAGAAAACAACAATTCATACAATTTAGATGAAACACACTAGTGAAAACATCACTAGGATGATTTTATATTCAATCCCTTTCACCTAAATCTTACATACTGAACCTGTAAGCCATAAGTTGTTATCCAATTATCACACTGCTATCAGGAAGTTAACCAGTTCACACAATGAAAGCTCATGAAATACTTTGAGACATGCAAATAGATTTCTAATAAAAGTTACACATACCTCAGTAAAGGTGCCCTTTCCTTTAGGTTCAACAAACATAGGCTTTATGCTCTCAATACGATCTGCATGTCCGTTATCCTGATGAGAGAAAACACAGTGTAGCAGCACATTTAACATGATAACGTTCAATTCAGGTATCATACAGTCTTGTGTTTCCTTATTGCTATATTTCCACTCACTCTCCAGAAGTCCAGTGTTTTGTCCATTAAAGAGAAGGAGGGAAAGAACACTAAGAGACCATGAGGAACCACACGGCTCATGTTGGCTGAGGAGAGAACCCAACAAGAGACACATCCATGAGACGATCATGACAGAAAGGATGAAGTCTAATAATCTGATGTATGATAACTTTTTTTTAACAAAAAACATTCTCATCCTCAGAAACGTGCAAGAATAAAGATATATATTGTTTGATCTTACCAACAGTTTTGCCTAAAGATGCCATGTTTTCAGGAACAAACCTGTCCACAGAGACAAACATTAGGAGCTTTATTTGCAGTATATTTGATAGTTAGGAAATATCATTATCCTATAATAAAATATGAAGGTTTTTAAATTAACTCTGGAATCTTCTTTATGTATGTATGTATGTATGTATGTATGTATGTATGTATGTATGTATGTATGTATGTATGTATGTATGTATGTATGTATGTATGTATGTATGTATAAAAGTGTAGAAGCTTGTCTGTAGGAGGAAACACTAACCTTCTGTCAAACGCTGAACTCAATTGCACGCCATCTGGGCCTCGTTCAATGACGCTAACAAAGATCTGGTCCCGCTCAATCACATGGCCGTTCTCCAGACACACTGGGAATTTTCTGCAGCAACAACAAAAACAGATTGGGATCAAGATCAAGGTTTTCCTGCTGCCAATACAACTAAATGATTGATTACTAAGGTTAAGTGTGTAAATGTTTGATGTTTAACATTCAGGATAATAAATCCTGATGATTTCTGCTTTGTCTTGTAGCAATCAGTACATGCTAAGAACAGCTTAGTCTGCACTTTATCAGGCTCATGTCTACTTTATCCTGAGTTATGTCTGGCTGGAACAATGGTGGATGGACAGACAGACAGAAGGACATCACAATCCTCAGAGCGTACAGGGATGAAAACTACACTAAATAAGCACTAAATCCACTTTGTTGAGTTTGTAAATTAGATTTGCAGTCCCTTTATTAAGGTAGCTATTGACTTTGGGCCCCAGTCTATAGTGTTGGTTGCATAATTGTACATAAATCCAGCTTTGGGAAGCAACGAGTAGGAGGTAACTTACATCCTCATCTCAGAGGTGAATGATGACAGAGGAGAGAGGGTACCACTGGTCAGAATGATGCAGCGAACACCTTGATTCACCAGATCCTGCATGCTGTAGCCAGGAGAGAAGCACCAGTAACTCAGAATATTGCCTACAAGGTGCCAAGAAAAGCAAAAGAACAATTTAACCAGGCTTGCTCAGAGTAGAGGGAGGACAGTGAAACAACCTGAACTAAAAGGTCAGCAGGGTTCATGGTTCAGATATCCACACAGAAGGTTTAATATGGCCATGAGTGATTTCAAAGCAAGTTAAAGATGGTGTATTGTTGTACAGTGTTTGGTGTCTGAGTGTAGTTGAGGAATAAAGGTCATACCATTACCTTGTTTCTTCGATGAGGATGACGCCCACACATCAGAGCTCTGTTTTTTCTTGTGAGAGCTGGTGTCTCTGTGAATATGAACCTGAGCCAAACACATTGATATGACAGCTGAAGTCACTGCATAAATAAGTGTGTGGAGATGCAAAATCACTTCCTGCCTGTTTTATGAGTTCTGATGGACACGCACCTTAAAATGAGAGGTGTTCAACTGCATCTGCTGCTGTCTGTCCTTTTCTGATGGCTCACCACAGAACACCAGCTACAAGAGAAAGACAGGAAGAAAACTAATTGCTGTGTATGCAACAGATCAACGATGGGCTCTGCCATTTAGCAGTAAATCTGGTCATGTGCTAATTTACATTTTCCAGAAAATTCCAGAGCATTCTTTACAGAAACAATTAAATTCTATTCAACTTCATTTGTACAGCGCCAAAGCCCAACATAAATGATCTTAATGCACTTTACATAATAAAGTCAAGACCTTATAATTGTAGAGAAATCCTAAGTTCCCATAATGAGCAAACTCTTAGTGACAGTGGAGAGAAACACTCCTTTTTAACAGGAAGAAATCCCAACAGAACCAGGAGAGAGGACACAGTCCAGAAACAGTAACTTTTGTATTTAAGCACTTTCAGACTGGTTATTATTATGATATATACTGTATACTTACTGTAGGTATAATGCTATAGTGCAGTTTACTAGATAAAGCATAGGGTTTTGTATGGGTAAAAACTGAATGTTAAATCAGTGAACTTTGGATGTGATGGGAGGTGTAGTTTTAAACTTTGGACAGTTTCCCCCTCCACGTCCCCCTCTCGACTCCACCTCTTTACCTAACACAAGAGTCTGATCTCCATCTGATATCTCACTCAATGTAAAAAGAGGATAAATGTGTTCCACAAACATACAATGATTCCTTTAACTTCATTATGTAGCATACCTGTATGATATCAGCCAGCTTCTGCAGTCCATTGGTGTTCAAGAATATTCCTGTCTCTGAAGAGAAGCAAGATGAGATCTCATCTATTAATAATATCAACTACTGCACATTTGTATTTGTTTTGAAACAATCTGTGTGATATAGCCATAAGCTGCTTTCAGGCATGCACTGAACTCCCGAGAATCTCAGGACATACTCCAGAGGGGCTGTATGTGAAAACATAAATGTCCGAGTGAGAGGATCTGGGCTTTCTGCAGAGTTTCTCTGGCTAGCCTCCAAATAAAAATCCCAGATTATGTCAGAATGATCCGATGAGAGTACACAGCAGGAGATCCTCTGCATGATTCACCATGAGCGAGTGGGTGTGTCGATAACATTTCTAACATGCGACAGGAGCAAAAATGAAACTAGTTACCACCTGAACCCTCCGAATATTTGTGCGTTGTGGTGAACGCGTCTGAGCAGAGAATCTCCTGCTGTGTTGTTCACATGTGAAAGGCATCCTCCAGAGAAAGTCTGGACCCAAGTGTGCCAATATTCTCTGGGGTTAATGCCTGAAAACAGCTTACAACATGAGTATGGCACCAAAGCATATTACAGATATTGATTTACATTCAGTTCCTGCTTATAGGCAGGTATGAGTGGAAAACAGACTCCATAGTTGAAAGATACATCTCTTCGTAGACAGTGAAAAATGTAACAGATCCTAAATCAAGTGACATGTCATCTTGTAAGCAATAAGTAGAAATGAATCCACACTGACGCCCAGCTAAGTATCCACTGATCTGCTCCAGAGCTTCATGGACTGCTGTCTTGCTGCTGTAGGTCAGGTGAGCTCTCTCTAACAGCTCATAGATGAAGCTGAGACAGAGAAGGAGAGGTGGCAAGTCAAAAGGCAGATATCCACTGGAGTGTTGTTGCAATGGATAATATTGTTTGAACCACTTTAAAATGTCCTTCTTATTCCTTTCTTTTTACACTATACAATATCGAACTTGTTTTGGTCAAGAAATGTAAAATAGAGCCTCTACTAATTCATTGTATGTCCTTATTTAACATCATTATCCACAACTTTATGTTTCGTATAAGTACAAAGTAGAAGGCAGGCTACACTGTGAGGGCAGAGCTGTATTTAATAAAATACTGTTTCATTGATATTTACTGAGGTAAATAAGACAATTAATTGAGACTAATCTTTTTCATATGACTTTCATGTGATTCATCAGACTGTGTGGATTCAAAACACTATGTGGATAAATCTGACACCTTGGAAGTGGAAATGTGTCTGTGGAAATCCATATAAGATGTTATGGTAATCTAACTGGTAGATTACAGCAGGAGCCAGAAAGGACTGATCAATTAAAAATGTTGCAATCTGTTCAGTATCTACTACCACATTTTGACTCACATTCCAGGTTTAGTGATGCCTTTGTCACTTGGAACATCATAGGAATCAATGGCAGCTTCCAGATCCAATAGAATCTCTGTCAGAGCAGACAGAAACCCCACAGAGCAGAGGATTAACGTGCAGTCAAACCTAGTTCATGAGATAACTGTGGTAAGCACCAAAACAAGGGTTGTGTATCTTCTTTATACCTGAAAGAATACTTACGTTTGATTTTAGCAACGGTGACCAAATCTATTTTTAAACCTGAAAGAAAAATATATATAACCAGCAGATTAATAATGAATTAATAATAATAATTCAAATATGTTTAAAGCCTTTTGTCAATCAAAAATCATTAATGCCAATCTTTAAGTGTGAAGTCAATGGTTGAGATAAATAAGCATTCTAACCTGAGTTGAGGGATTCTACATTGAAGTTTTCAGTGACAGCATCTGTGTGGCTGGCTTCTTTAGCCTGCTCCACCAGCAGCCTGTCCACAGCATTAATGGCAGAGGCTACATCATAGGGAGTCAGGTCAAATGACGTGGACTCTTCGCATGTTTTCTCCTGCAGAAAACACAAACATCATGTGGTGGATCCTCTGTCCTCTATGAGAACCCTCGGCCATATCTGTCCCTATGCTCATGAATCATTTCTCCCACATGGACTCAGATTAAACACTATGTTACTGGATTATTTCAGTTTGCATGTTCTCTCTGGTTGGTGCACTGAACCATCAACATTGCTGGTGCACCCTCAGTCAACTGCTTGTTTAAAATGTTTGAATCACCATTTCTGATTATGGAAGCATCACACATATAATGTAACTTCTCAAAGCCGGGTATAAAGTATGTTATTCCAACTTCTCGCTCAAAACCCCCTTTTTCATTCCTCACACTAAGTATTTCCGCAAGTGCATCATAATTCACATCTCTGAGATTGACTACAAACATGTTAAAGACAGAGTTTTTAGAGAGAGATCAGGGAGGCTGTGAGATGGCCTATAATCAATCAATCACTCACTCACTACTGGTGCTCAAATACAATTGAGTGAAGTGTTAATTAATCACAGAGTAAATAAGCTCTTACCACATTATGAGCTTCATCAAAAATGACCACAGCTCCATTCAGCTCAATATTGTGGGCTCTACGGCTCTGTGGAACAAAGGGAGAGGAGAGAATGACCACATTCATTATAAGGGGTCAATTACCAAATTAAAGTCTATGTTAATGCACTTTACTGTCACCAAACACTTTGATAACCATCTGTATAGTCCGACCAGCTTGAAACATCATTTGGTCTTTGTGAACAGAAATGATGTACAAATTAATTTGTATATATAGAGGTGAGATCGCAGTGGTCACTGGAGATATGAGGAGACTCATTCTACAGCCAGGAACTTGGAGCAAATACAAGCTGTGGTTTGAGCCTCTCCATGAGCCTGATGTTTGACCTCATGAATTGTATTGTTTTTTCAGAATAAACACTTATTTCAATTTTGATTCTTGCAACATATTTTTTTTAAAGTTGGGACGGTAAAGCATTCACCACTTTGTAATGTTGCCATTCCTTTTCACAACACTTAAGAGATGTTTAGGGACTGAAGACACCAAGTGATGAAGTGTTTCAGGGGTCATTTTGTCCCTTTCTTCCTGCAAACAAGTCTTAAGGTGTGCAACAGTACGTGGTCTTCGTTGTCGCATTTGAGTTTTAAAATGTGCCACACATTCTCTATTGTAGCCAAGTCTGGTCTGCACGCAGGCCAGTCCAGCACCCCCATCCTCTTCTTCCGCAGCCATGCCTTTGTAATGTGTGCACAATGTGGTTTTGCATTGTCTTGTTGAAATATGCATAGACGTCCCAGGAAAAGATTTCGTCTTGAAGGGAGCAGATGCTGCTCCAAAATCTCTAGTTACCCTTCAGCATTAATGGTACCATCACAGAAGTGTAGGTTACCTTTAACAAGTGCACTGACACAACCCCATACCAGGACAGACCCTGGCTTTTGGACTTGTTGCTGGTAACAGTCTGGATGGTCCTTTTCATCTTTGGTCTGGAGTACACAGCGTCCATTTCTTCCAAAAAAGACCTGAAATACTGACTCGTCTGACCACAGTACATGTTTCCACTGTGCTATGGTCCATCCCAGATGCCTTCCAGTCCAGAGAAGTCAACAGCGCTTCTGGATAGGTAAACATAAGGCTTTCTTTTGACACAGTAAAGTTTTAACTGGCATTTGTGGATGTAACTACGTATTGTAGTGCTTGACTAAGGTTTGCCAAAGAATCCTGAGCCCATGTGGTTCTATTGCTTCTAGATAAATGACGGTTCTTGATGCAGTGTCGTCTGAGGGATCAGAGAGCACGGTTAGTCAGCTTAGGCTTGCGCCCTTGTCCTTTACGCACTGAAATTCCTCCAGATTCCTTGAATCTTTTAATTATGTTATGCACCGTAGAGGATGAAATATCCAAATCCAGTCCTATCCTTCTTTGAGGAACACTATATTTAAACATTTCAATAATTTTCTCACATGATTACAATCACCTGTTGACATCACCTATTTCAAATCACTTTTTAATCATTCTCCCTGATAACTAGCCATAAATTGCCCCCGTCCAAACTTTTTGGGGAATGTGTTGCAGGCCTGAATGGCAGGAATGGATGTATATTTACAAATAAAATGAAGTTGACCAGACAAAACATAAAATATCTTATGTTCATACTGTCTGCAATGAAATACAAGTCAAATTAAATTTAGAAATCACTACTGTCTTTTTTTAAATTGCATTTTCCATACCGTCCCAACTTTTTCTGAGTTGGGGTTGTACAATATATATATATATTAGTATACTGTGTTGCTGCTTTAGTGAACACTCCACTGTAGCTCACTCTCTTTCTCTGTCCTTCTCTCACACACAAAAACAAACTAACATACAATATTATTCTCCCTATTTTAAGTTGATGTACCATCACAATGATTTTAAATATGTTATTTTAAGGAAACAAAGAAAACATGTCATTGTGCAGGTATGAACAGGGCCTGAGGTAATTTCAGAAGCGAGTGAGAAAATGCGATTTCTCACGGCAGCTCACCTTTGGATCCAGCAGGTAATTGTAAGGCATAAAAATGATATCTGCTTGCTGCTTTAAGGAACGTGAGAGATAGTAAGGACAGGCCCTGGGAAAAAAAGAGAAAAAGAAAAAGGACTCAGCTTATTATCCCTGAAGCAACACAACAAAGCTGCAGCACAAGGACATTACACCAACATATCATTCCTAAGGCAGCAACAGTAGTATTTACATGGATGGAAAACTAAAGCCGTTTTCAGACATGAACTCCAGAGGACGTCTACATCATTTGGTCTGGGCTTTCTCCGGAGTTTGCCTTTCACACATGAACAACGACACAGAAATCTCAAGAGCATTCAGGTGAGGGGTGTTGCAGCAGGCAGAGCCAGGATGTAGAGATCACAGGTTTTTGTTTCCCAACGTCGGCTCCTAATCACCAAAAGCTCTCTTGACATCTCTGTCAGCGTCTTCTACTTATGTGGCTCTGCTTTTTCATCCCGAGATATTTTTTTTGTTTTTGTTTTTTTGTGTCTGTCGCATGATAGTAATTCCATCAACACACCCACTCGGTCACAGTGAATCCTGTGGAGGATCTCCTGCTCTGTTCTCACATAAGCTCCTTCGATCATTCTACAGACCTTTTACTAGGGGGGGTGGCCAAAAAAAAAAAATCAAAGACCAAAAAAAAAATCGGAGAGCAGACGTTTCACGAGCACAGAAGAAGCTGGAGCACTGGAAATCTAAACACAAGCAGGAGCTTTTAGATGGCGAGCGCAGGGTTTGAAGTCAGAGCATTACAAAATCTAAACATGAAATCAATAAATCATGCTCTCAAACTGAAAGACCACCCTCTTGAATCTTAAACCCCATATTAAATCAGGTTAAAATCAGATCTGGACACAATCAGGATATGAAACACATTTTAATATTTGGTGTAAATGAACTGAGAAATTTGCTGGGGAAACCGACAAGTCAGTGAACAAGAGTAGATAAATCTCACCTCTGTTTGTTGCCAAATTTGACCAAGTCTTCCACATCAAGGATAGAGTTCACCAAGTCTCTGTCAGTGCTCTTCTCTAAAGAAGAAAACATACATATAATGTGCAAGGGGTCACAAGCAGCATTTAATAACAGGTGCTATATCATGACTAGGTGCTCTTCACACTTCATGTGATGACATATTACATATAGCCTGATAAACATTTAGACAGGTCAGATTTTCCATAATACATTTTGATACATAATAATACCTGTGACAGTCAGTTTGTTCGATACAGTCATTAAAGCTGCTTTTAGACATGACCTCCGGAGGATGTCCGCAGACTTTCTCACAGGTTTTCCTTTCACACATGAACAATGCAGCAGGAGCTTCTCCGCTCAGACGCGTTCACAACAACAGAGAAATGTTTCAATGTGTTCAGGTGAGTGGTGATGCAGCAGACGTAAGATGTAAAGTATAAATTCTGCTGCAGAGATCACATGGTTTTGTTTTCAGCACATCGACACCAGCTCTGATCACCAAAAGCTCTCTAGACAGTTTCGTCAGTGTCTTCTATGTGTATGACAATGAGTTATTTCTCTTTTTGTTTTTTAATTTTTGCGTCTGTCGCATGTTAGTCTGTCCGCTCGCAGTGAATCCTGCGGAGGATCTCCTGCTGTGTTCTCACATCAGCTCATTTGGACATTCTGCAGAGTTGTTATTAGGGGATTGGCCTGAGAAACTCAGCTGAAAGTCCGGAGGCTCTAAATTACTCTCAATCCCAGTTCAGTGCATGTCCTAAAGCAGCTTTAGTGCTGCCCTTTCAGACCTCACAGACATCTAGTGTTTAAAGCTCTTGCAAGTGTGAAACCATTACCATCAACATTATTGTAGTAGACACATGACCTGGTGGAGACTTTTCCTCTGCACATATGGACCTGAAAAATCCATAGAAATTGTATTAAAACTGTGAAGACTGGTTCAGTTTGCACCAATTTTTGTGTCTAATCTTCTGCGTCTTTTAAGTAGCAACACATGCTCACACAGTACGGACTGTGGAATCAGGACATTCATACAGACCAAACAGTCACAATTTAAAAAACTATTCTAAATATAAAATAAGAGACTTCATGTCTGAATCTTTAAGACAGTTCATCTGACATGGCAACAAGAACAAAGCAGAGGTGTAGATTACCTTAACATGGTTGCTCTCTTGACGCATCACTTCCTGGTTAATACATAGCTGCTCTCTTGACCCCAGCACACACACCTTTGGCCTAAAACAGACATATGGGTACAGTGATATACATTTATGGCTTTACCAGAAATGGCCCAATACTGAGAGCTCAGCTTGTCTGTGATGCACCAGAATCAGAGAAATACACTGCACAGAGAATAGGTCACATTAAAGCCTTTAAATCAATGTCAAACATTGAAGGTTGACTGGTTATATACATGTAAAACATCCAAATCGTAGTGGGATCCTGATTTTCATTGTTTAAATGGAAATAGTAAAATAACATGAAAAACACATGATATGTAAAGAAAAGAACATTCCTTACATCTTGTTATGACTGGTAAAACAGTTTACCTGTATGAAGTGTTCTTTAACTCATTCATGACCTGTGCCAGCTGAGAATGTGTCCTGGATGCGTAAATGATCTTGGGGACGTCAGTGTAGTAGGCTGGGACATAATGACACATTAATTACACTTTGTTTCAGAGTTACATGAATCAATAGTTTAACTGCCAAATGTACAAATCATACATCTACAGAAAACTGTTGAACTGTGTGTAAGTCACAGACATCAGAGGTCATCGAATCAACTCATCTGAAATCAGCTGTTTGGTTGACCTGGTGATATTAAGAGCTTCGTTTATAGAGTGAGAGATGGATTCAGAATTCAGAATCCTTTCGAGAACGTATGTTTACCAGCCAAAAACTGTAACTCCTATTCTTTGCAGATATGGCTGAGCTGTTTTTAAAACATTCTGCTAGTTTGTATGGACTTAAGATGAGTTAAAGCATAATTAAGCATTTGGGAACTCTATAACAATCCTTAAGGTGTGAGGCTTGGAAATGATTTCATTGCACTTGAAGGGCATTGGGTATAAGGAGATTTCCCAAAGATTTAACATTCCAAGAGACATCATTGGGAGCATTATAAGGGAGTTTAAAACTTATGGCACAGCTGCAAACCTGCATAACCATGGGAGAAAGACCACCATTTCATCAAGTACCCTCACCACTCTTGACCAGAGGAAAATCAAAGGTCGACTAGAATATGCCAGGAGAAATTTGGATAGTACTGCAGAGTTTTGGAGACAGTTTTATGGACTGATGAAACTAAACTGGAACTGTTTGGACACACGGACCAGCAGTACGTCTGGCGTGACAAAGGCCAGGCTTATGACCAGAATAATATACCATCCTTGCTGTCAAGCATAGAGCTGGGTCACTGGTGGTGTGGGGATGTTCTTCTGCTGCAAGAACTCAAAATCTTGTCCGTGTAGCTGGCATCATGGATTCCCGGAAATACCAGGGCATTTTAAGGATGAACATGATGCCTTCAATTAGAAATAGAACCTTAGTCATCATTGGACTGTCCAGCAAGACAATCATCCTAAGCACACCTCCAAGTAAACCAAAGCTTGGTTGAGAAATAGATCCTGGAATGTCCTGGGGTCTTGACTACGACGAGTTCAACATACCCCAGATATCTTTCTAAAATCCGGGTGAACTTAACCTAACAATCGCAGCCAGGCTAAGCGATCACATTAGGCTGGTTATCAACTCAGTAAGTCAACCCAGGTTTACCTCATCAAGATCTGAGTGCGTTCACATAAAAGAGGCGGGGTTTACTACATATGACCAATCACAGACATGGAAAAGTGAACTGGCAGCAGAGCCTCATATTTAACAACGAGGATCAAACTGTTATATTAGAAAAATTTGAGGAGAACAGGGTTAGGGTTAGGGTTACATTATCCAGACTAAAGGAAACACAGTTACAGCTGCTAAATGCAGGAAGGACAGCTGGTAAAAGAAAGTTGTGTGAATGTGTAAGGTGACATTTAGGAAAAGAATATTACGTGACCACGACATAACGCGTGGGAACAAGATAACTCGGGGGCCATGAGATATGAATCTGTTCTTTACTAACAAGACCTGTAGAACTGAAGAAGCCTCTTGGACGAGAGATGAAACGTTTCACTGAATCACATGAAGTCGCCTAATGAGCTTTACTTTGACACACACTGTCTGCACTGACTCTGAGGACACACTGGGGTGGAAACGTTTGCAATTACTAGTCAATACAAACCTATAGACCTATTTTCATGTGTCATGACTGTGCGCATTTGGTATTTAGGTGACAGGAGGTGCATCAGGAAACAGGGAGATTGAGATGTACTGTGTGTGTTGGCAGCGGAGATCGACTTAACCAACCAGACACTGTTTTAGACTTCCCTTATCCTTCCCTTCAAGGAGAGAGGCCACCGCACAACAGTGTAGTGTCACTGAGAGCTGACTGTTCGAGTCTCAGAGAGAGAGAGGGGAGGGAGGGGTGGAGGCTGTCACAAGGTAAATCTGTAAACTATCTATGCCCCCTTTTCAAGTAAATATTTACAGTCTGTGGTACTGGGAGCATGTTGCTCCTACATGTCATGTTGGTTATGTTGGGCTCCAGCAGCTGACACAGGTTTATTATTCCCTCTGATGAGAATCTATATTTTATACAGGTTGATGTTGTATTTCAAACTTAACCTGCTACGGAGCAGGTTAGCCATTCAGCATAAGTTAACATGGTGATTTAACCAGTTACGAAGTGAACAAGCGTTGTAGGACTGGAAACCCTGAAGTAAACCTGAAGTTACCATGATAACCACAAATCCTGCTTCATAGTAGAGGCTTCTGGAGTGACCTTCTCAGTCCCTGGATTTAAATCCCAGTGAAAATCTTTGGTGAGATTTATAGAAAGCAGTTGCTGCACAGAAGCTATAAAACATCACTGACATATATTTGTTGTTGTTGTTGTTGTTGTGTAATGTGGCTTTTTGTTATGTATTTTCATTAACCTTGATTCACAATGCCTTTTGAGGTGGTTGAATATTTCCGATGGCAACTGTAGTTTAGGTACTTAGACAAACTTTTCTAGTGACCACCACACTCGAAATGAAAGCGTGTACATTCAAATGTGACTAAATGTAAGGATCCTGATATACTGTATGTTATGCACTCTGGGAAAAACATATTTAGCTAACATGTGACATCAGATTTCTTAAAAATCACAAATATTGTGTAAAGATCCTGTAAGGGGTTGACTGCAGTGTGAACCTAATAGTAATCTGAGGAACCCAGCCACTGGAACACTTTAAAGCTGTCTGGTGATTTGATATGAACATACTTGGTGTGTCACCGTCTGTGGCAGCCGATCCCCAGGATGCGAGCGGTGTGTTTGGGAACATCTCCCCGTCCATCTTCTGTGCTATCTTGCGGGCAGAGATGGTGTCCTTGAAGTGCTCCCTCCAGGCCAAGGTGGCACACAGCAGACACAAGGTTTTACCAGTGCCCGTGGGACTCTCCAGAGCCCCGTTCTCTTTCTGCAACAAACAGGCACACGTGACCACTGGATGAATCTTGGAGAGAGAGCTCCGCCAAAGCACAGATTTTTCTTTAATATTCACAGATGTACTATCACATGATAGAACAAGGTCTGTGATTCTCCCCAAATTCATAATTCTGCTACTTTCAGAGAAGTGTTGATCCGCCGATCTGCTGTTATTGATATAAAATACAGAAAATACAGAGCTTTACTGGGCAAGCAGCCCTTTTGCTATCTGACTGTTTGTCTGTCTGTCTGTCCGACTGGCTGTCTGTTGTCTATCTGACTAGCTGTCTGTCTGTTTGTCTGTCTGACTGGCTGTCTGTTTGTCTATCTGACTGTCTGTTTGTCTGTCTGTCTATCTGACTGTCTGTCTGTCTGTCTATCTGACTGGCTGTCTGTCTGTCTGTCTATCTGACTGTCTGTCTGACTCTTTGTCTATCTGACTGTCTGACTGCTGTTTGTCTGTCTGTCTGTCTGACTGTCTGTCTGACTGTCTGTCTGACTCTTTGTCTATCTGACTGGCTGTCTATCCGGCTGACTGGCTGTCTGACTGTGTGTGTCCAGCTGGTCACCATGACAGCAGCTGGTCAGGTGTAGAGCAGCCTCACAGTGATGTGGTGTAGTTGTTGTCATTAGCAGCTGTTGACTTCTTACCGTCTGAAGACATTCAATCACTTTGTTCATGTAGACCTTCTGACACTCGTATGGAGGGAAGGGGAAATTCACTGTGACTCCATTCACAGTCAGTGTCGGCATCTCGAGTCTCCAACTAACGCTTCACTAACAGGGAACAGTCCCCGCGGGTCCCATTCAAATGAACAGACTGATATATACAGCTTGTTTCGGACGAAACTAAACTCTTCACGTCACAAACTCAATTTGGCGCCAGCTTTCTGGTCTCAGCTCAGTGCGCATGCGCGTTGTACCATCGTCCCTGTGCTGCGTTCATGTGCAGGCGGAGAGCAGAGAGACGGTGCAGCAGACGGATGTGGTGCCATTTTAATTTAAGGCTGCTGCATTTCATCATAGAGTAACAAATCTTTCCCCATGCCCTGTTTCTAACAAATCTTGGCTGGATATTAAAAACTGCTTATCACGCAAAGTAAACAACAACCTTTATCATTTCCCATATTCTTTTTTATTTGAATAATCAAAATACATCAGTTTCTGATGTGGTTAGCGTGACATAATCCTCATGGGTAAATATATTCTTTCCAGTAAAAGGAGAACATCTAACCCCTCTGTTGAATGGTTGTAAATGATTTTAAATTATTTACTTCACTGTTTAAAATAATGCACTGTGCAAGGAAGGATGTATGTTTTTTATTTTACTTAGGTCCCCCTTTTGGAGTTCCAGTTTGTGAAGGTCTTTAATAATTACTGTGTTTAAAATTGTACGATGATAAAACATACTTAATACAGATATTAAGATGAGAAGAAAAAAAAAATCTAAGCAATGTTGTCGAAAATGTTTCTTAGCGAATTAGACAGCTTTGTTGTTTTTAATAGTTTATTCATTGAATCATATAGAATGTCAGAAGTTCAGTATAAATCAAGAAAGTTAAGAAATGAGGTTTTGTGCATATGATATGTGCCCTACAGACATATCATTTCTATCAAGACATCATTTCACTGTTTTCAGACTCTTTCAGACTACTTAATAAATAAGACCACAGGCCTCTGTGATTGCTTTCACAGTTAAATGTCTCTGGAATGTGTCCATGTTTAAATTAAGTGAGAAAAGGACTCAACCTAGAGGAACACAAAGTGGAAACATCTGGACTAAAATTGTGAATGAATTAATAACATGGACAGTATCTGTGCACAATTTAGATATCAATCAATCAATCAATCAAATTGTATTTTTACCATATTACAATCACAATTTGTTATAGGTCTTAACAAGGTGTTAAAGCCTTGACTGATATGAATTTCTTCAACTTTATTAGGGACAAAAGATGACAACTGATTTTAGAAAACATCACCTTCCATTGATGTTAGGACTTTGGATGTGGTCTTTGAAAAGATGTCAGTAATTTCCACCTGGGGAGTGGAAGGTCCTCAGTCCTCCATCTTTATCCTGGTCTTGAAGAGGGACCCTTTGAGAAATTCTAATTTTACAACCTGAATTGTTGTAGTAATATGGTTGTTTGTTGCATTTTATAAATTTGCTCTTTTTTTCTGTGTGAGGTAATATACATAGATAATAGGTTGTATTATTCCATCATAGAAGTATACAAGAAGGCTGCAAACAACAATTACGTTCTTTATTAATTCAATAATGATTCCAAATTAATCTTATGTAAATTGATCAACTGACCTCACAAGTAATCAGTGTCACATCAGGCCTGGGAGACTGGTTGATGTTAAGATGCCTCCGGTGCCTGTCAGTAGGGGCCCAGAAGCCGTTGTGTGGAATGACACACACATTTACAAAAATATCTTTTCATCAAACTAGATACTAGATACTTAACTTAGTTTTGACCACATCTTTGTTTAATATTACTTGCTTTTGACTTTATACGGCAGCATACATACAAAAAGTACTACTGTAAAGCACTTAGTAATGTGGATTTTGAAACATGCTCTACAAAGTTTATCATTACATTATTATAACTTGAATACTTTTGTGTTCTTTGTTTCATAGGTGATTGATTTAAGTCAATTTATAAAGCTTTGTTCTGTTTAAACTGAATATCTGTTTGCTAACTGTTGAACGTGGTTCTCCTCCCATCAACTGTGCTTCAATGTGGCAAAGATGGATTCATAGACTGCTCAAGGACCAGAAGTGGAAACTCATCAATGTTAAACATGATCATAGACACAATCAGGGGGATCACTGTGAAATTTCATGGGGGCTGTAACGACTCTACAACCGAGATCACAATCTCACATCATATCTAGACGCCAACTCACTGCCTCCACAGCAGGAGCAGAATGTGGACCTCTCACATCTTTACTACTGCAACAAAACAGTTTTCTCCTTTTCACAATTAACACTATATCAAATGTTAACCACTAAATATTATTTAAGTAAATATTAGGGCCTACTGTATATTCTACAAATATTCTATATTAAACCAAACTGCAAGTGTGCCATGACTATTTTAGTCCAATTATGTTCAAGTTAAAAGTGTTAATAGTCAAAGGACAGCTTACTAAGCTCGAGATAATTAATAACCCAAGACTGTAGATCCCTCAGAGACATGCAGGTCAGATATGTGGGAACATTTTAGCCCACCCTCGCTGAAAATATAACAAAAGGAAAAAGAAACAAATGAACTTTGAATTTGGAGAATCCTTAAATATGATAAGTTATTTGAAGGGCTGGGAATCTGGTATTTTTAATATAGATCACAGTGCACTGGAAACAGTTTATTAGTGGGTATCAAAAAGTTAATTTCAGATTTATCTTTAATAAATGATTAGGACAACAATCAAAACATTTGTTCAAAAACTCATTGTCCACACAACAATTACACAACTCAATACCTAATATCATTTATTATAGTGTAATACAATAATCATGAAACACAGAATGTGGATGATGGACATCCTACTCCTCTCCAGCAGACGGTAGAATGATCTTGTTTGGGTCGTAATAGTTCTCATCTATGAGAGGAAGACCCTCCTGTTCTCTCTGCAGGATCACACGCTCAGCCTCCCTTCTGGCCCACTCCCGCATTCTGGAACATTCCCACAGGAGATACAGTCAGGGAGTGGAGGGGGTGAGAAGGACAGAAAAGGAAACTTGTATATCTACAACTGTTAAAGATGATCTTTTATTTTCAGCCACTGCGTTTACTGGCAGGCCAATTACAACAGAATAATGCCACAACAAGTCTTTTAGATACATTTTTTTTGCCTATATTGGAAAGTCAATGGTAAAGATGTTGTTGTTCTTTTAGCTCTTTTATCTATAAGTGGATTCAGCTGTAACCTTTGCCATTACTGTTGTAATAACCATAACAATAATAATTTGAATTTATATAGTTCTTTTCAAGGAACTCAAGTCATTACATGTTTATTCTATATTATGTTAGTCTGCTCTGAAATCTTTACAGTCAGGTGATATGCAAAAACACAACAAGAAAAGAATGAGATCTTTCCTCTGTCCTGAGAGGAAACCATGACTCAGCAGAGCCGTCACTACCACCACCGTCGCGTGTTGGTAAATATAACAGCCGATATGATAAGACAATGAATGGGGGACTCACCCATGGTCTGGTAAATAGTGGATAAATGCTGATCCGATCACAAGAGTCAGTGAGATGCCAAAGAAGAAGGCCACCCTCATGTTCCACTCATCCACCACAGGATCACTGGAGAAGCCATGGTAATCTGGATTCTGACAAAAAACAGAGCAACACATATCAGCAGCTGTATAGTGTGACACTTGTGGAATAAAAGGTTTTTATTTTCAGATGGCAAGTGGATTTTTGGGAAACAACATTGATGTGTGCCATGACTACCACCAGCTAGGGGAACTTTTGGTACTGACATACTGCAGCTTTCATATTCACTTAATGATGAAATAAGACACTATCACAGGCTGACTGTTGCACTCTGCATCCTCCTGACCTCCCTCACAAACTCTGCTGGGAGAGAATAATAAATAATGACAATGAAAATGATGCCTTAAGACAAGATCATTTCCAATGGTGGTAGCTGCAAGTCAGCCTGTGCAGGTTGTGTGCCCATGAGATAAGCAGCAGTGAGGCAGTCCATCTAGAGGCCTGAGGACTTTCCTGCAGTTCCACACATTGTGACTCAAACAAGGCCACCCCTAAGAGGGCTGATGACCAGTATATACACAAGAACTGCGGTGACTAATGCGTTGTATTGAATTGCTGTTTGATCACTTTCCTCCTCCAAACATGTATGACTGTAGGAGGACATCATTGGCTCAAACAGCGCAGCAAGTCCATTTTAAGAGGTTCATTTTAAGTCTGTCTTGAAAATCTATCACAGCAAGGTTATTAGTTTGTCTTCATTTATACACTCAGTTTCAGAAAAGGAGTATTATCAAACACACACTGGATTCCAGTTAACTTCCTGGAATCAGGGGGAGTGTGTGTGTACATGAGAAGAGATCATCTCACATATTATTTCAGCCATTTGACTCAACAGTCACAGCTACAGAGATATAACCAAAGCTGCGGTTCACAGCGGGCCTGTGCGGTGCAGTGTGACCGAACATGGTGAATGTCCGCTGGGTAAGCATTGTGTACATGACAGCCTGTGTCCCCCACACTTCATGGAGAGAGCCGAGAAGGACTCACCTTGACGTACTGGCTGACCTCACCGTGTCCACCCTGGTCCACCGTGGGGTGCAGCTCCGTCACAGCGGGAGAACCGGCGGCACCGCTCGGTTTGGACTGAGAGACAAACCTTGCCGGCGGACGAGCAAGTAACCGGGGTAGAGCGGGGCCGAGCCGTGAAAGTCGGGTCAACATTATGGCTGTTTGTGAAGACTGTGCTTGACCCGGAAGCGGAAAAACAACCTTTTACTCCGCTTCTTCTAAATCTCCTACAGGTTGAACGGAGCGTTACCGCTACCACGAGGTAAATGACGGTAATGCACCCAGTAGACCCAGCATGGTCAATACTGATTGTCATCAATGTGGATTCTTTTTTAAAGGGGACATAGCATGCAAATTCCACTTTGTTAGTGCTTCTACAGGTTAATGTGGGTATCTGGCATGTCTACCAACCCAAAAACTCTGGGGAAAAAACACTCGCGCGTTTTGTTATAGTTCCTCTAAGTCAGAAACGTCATGCTTGAGCGGCTCGAGCTTCCTGGGTTTTGTGTCGTAACAAGGTACTGGAAGTCTCCTACAAGGTCAGCCCGCGATTCTGCTTTCTCCGCTTGTTGTTGTACCCGTTGAATGTCGGGGTTCGGGGTAAATGATGGTCTTCATAGCCCCCCACCTCTCTTTCTCTCTCTGTCTGTCTGCTTGTGTGCTTGTAGTGGATGGGCAGAGGGGGACATTTAATTATGTGATTGGGACTGGTAATTATGTAATTAAAACTCCAGGACAACAGAAGGGGAATACAAAGTATGGGATGCATATTTGATAATTTATATCATATAAAATATGTAATTTATATCGTTTAAAATCATGGGGGGAGAGGGGGAGGGGGGAGCTGGCTCATTCGCATTTAAAGGAACAGGCACTCAAAACAGGTCACTCTGTGGAGGGCTGTTTTATACAGGGTAAAAAGGGTGCTGTTTTAAATGATCCTTGTGGTATTTTGACCAAAGTATGTTACAGACATTTCATTAAGACCCCAAGGAACCATATCAACTTGTGGTAAAATGGGCATGCTATGTCCCCTTTAAAACAAAAAATAGAAACGTTAGAACATCTAATTTGATTTGCTGGGATTTTTAAATTAAGTTATTATAAATGACCACTTATTTTTCTGCTTTAACCTTTTGTAAAATTACATTTGGTCTCATAACTGAGAAAATTCGAATTTTTCTTAAAATCATTTCATAAAACTCGCCAGTTTTTCAAAACAAATGTAATTTTTTAAGAACCAACCCGAGATTCAGTATATTTCTGAAAGAATTATCACTTTATTTAAATTGTTTGAAACTGATCAAATCTAGAAATCCCTATTATCATATTAATGTGTCAGTAGTGTCAGTTAATCTCCAGACAGAAGATGAAGTATGTTTAATTCAGTTTAATTTTAATTACTATTTACTTATTTATTTTAGAATTGTCTCACTTTTGTCTCATTGTCTCATTTTTGTGTTTTTGCATATTTATGTATATTTAACTTTTTGCTTTATCTTACATTGTTGTTGTTGTAAATGATTTTGCCTGTTGAATTTGTATTTGCAATACAAAAAAAAAAAGAAAAACCATGTCAGAACATGACTCTAAGATCATAAGGAGTCCACATATTATTATAGTGTAATGGTGTATGGGAGACTCCAGACAAAACAACAGTCTTTTGACTGTATATAAAAGGTCTTAACTCAGGTTTGATTGACCGGGTTCTACAATAAGTCCTTTTGAACACCTTTAACATTGTTAAATGTTTCATGTTAAAGGTCCAATGTGTAAGATTTAAGTGAAAGGGATCTATTGGCAGAAATTGAATAAAAAATTATCCTAGTGATGTTTTCACTAGTGAGTTTCATCTAAATTGTACAAATTATTGTTTTCTTTACCCTAGAATGGGCCCTTTATATTGACATCGGGAGCAGGTCCTCTCATCCCTGTGGATTTTCTTCTACAGCCCTCGGGTCAAACTACATCGATTTCTCCTTCAATCCATGTTAAGCTTGAATTGGTAAATGGGCTGAATTTATGTAAGTTTGTTAATTGGAACAACCACCTAACACACTTCACACTACAGGTCACATTCATAGTGCTCCTGTATCACATCCTATTGATACACTTATGACGCAGCTAACAGGGAATTTGCTGATTCAGAACACTTGCAGATCGAACCATGACCTTCCAATAAGTGGACGAACTCACCTGGTCCACAGTTGCCTCATATTGTGTGGGATGTAGTGAACATCGCACACTAGAAAGCATTTGCGGAGATCTAGAGAGTGTGTACAACTTTGGTTGAACAGCGGCCACTGTGGCTACAAATGCTAATTATTGGATTATGGGAAATGTATATGTTTGATTGATTCAACATTTCTGTGGTATTTTTTTCTTCACAAATGACAGTCTACTCTAAGAGTTTGCTGAAGCCAATGGTAAATCTAATGTCAAGCCAACACAACAAACAAGTATACATGTTCAGCTCTGTATCTAGCAGATGCTGCAGATGTGCCATCAGACCTCTACTGCAGTCACCAAAGAAGCTCCAGGTATTTTCAGCCTGTGTGAATGAAGAGGATTATGATCTATACTCCAAATGTATACATTTTATATAACCTATCAGATTTCCGTCAATTTTTTCACTCAACCCAAAAACACATCCTTCACGCAATCCTTTGCACTGATTATTATTTATTTGTGTCCAATATACTATCGGTAACACTGTTGTGTGTTGTATGATTAAAAAGTTTTACTTTGTGCACATATATAATTTAATGATATAATCAAATACATTTTTGCAAATGCACATATTGTGAGCTCATAGTCCACCTAGTCCAGTTGTTTCAGTTCTTTTTAAATATGCTATTAAATACTGATGTACAAAAGGAGGCTGAACCAGATAGTACGAGTAATAACCACAATAATCACACAGGTCTTTCTAAAGACATGAGATCACTTGCACATGTTAGAAGTTTGCCTTTCTGTCAGAAAACCTTTGCACGAGGTTCATGTAGTGAAAGGATCAGATTTAACACAAACCATGTTCTGTTCCTATACATAAGTCATCTAATAACCTAAACTTCACCAAACCGTACTCGAAAACTGAAGTTGATACCAGAAAAGCTTTGTAGCATAAAGCCCTGAGGGCAAACTTCTAGCAAAAGTATTTCACTTCAGCCCTCTGCATTACAGATTACTAAGCATACACAACAGCAGAAAGAACAGAAGAGTCAAGACAAGCCTTCAGTCTTAAAAGTAAACAGTGCTGAGGAAAAAAATGAATCTTCAAAAAAATCTTAACACTCCCTGATGTTGTTTCCCAGATTTTCCCATATGACTGAGTTATGTTGAAATCCCAAACATCAACAACAAGCTGGGAGAAAATCTGTTTGTGGCATGACAACAAAATCAGCAGGTGCACCTCTGAGGATTTATTAACTAAAAACTCTGTGTTTGACTGATTCTTTAAGTTATGCAGCACATCATCTACATTATTTTAACCGAGATCAATATGTGCAATGATCAAGGCTGAGCCATGTCAACATTTTCTAATCACTGTCAAACAAACACAAGCTAATATTATGATTACATGAGCATAGCACTCCTGACTGCTGACTTTGTTGTGTTGCAATTGGAATATCTCAATTTAATATTTAAATTAGCTCTCAGGGTCTTTCAATTATGCAAATAAAAATGACATGAAAGGTTAAGTCACGTTTGACATTTGATACAATTTTGGACCAAATGGAGACACAGGATCAATAATTTGGACTCATAGATTAACTCAATTCAAAATGTGTACAAATGTATTTAGACTAGTTTTGACTCAGTAGCTCAAAGAAAAGTATAACATAAAAAATATGGACACTCATTTTTCCACATGTCCTGACAGACATGACATATTGAGATAAGAATCTTAGAAGTATGCAGATTCTACAAAATGTTGTTAGATGCTGTTTTACCCTCTCTCCTAAATGAACTCTGTAGTGAACACCATGCATAAGAGCTGTCACTGATACAATCCAGTCACATTGTTTCATCGATTTTTTGGATCAGCATGTGTGATGAACTTACGTAGACAAATGTTAAGAGGACAAAAAAAAATAAAAAATCAAGGCTAGTGATTCAAACAAGTGAGGCACTTCTCTTCCAAAGGTTGTAAATAGGCTAATATTTGTGTCAATGGCTACGTCAGGTGGTATCACATCATCTTCTACTTTAGAATGTCTATGACACTGAAGAATCAAATGTTAACATAATGAATATACAGCCAGGACTTTTTTTTCCAATTTCAGTGATCACACGAAGCAAACAGACTTTCATGTGTGATATTAGCAAATGTGCATTCAATGAACACAGACAAAACACAAAAAGTCAAACAGTCTTTGGCAAACAGCAATAACCAAAGTGCTGAAATGATGACCCGCCTTTAACTAAAGTACAGTACTTTCTTCATGACTGTTGTAGTTTGAATGTATGAGTCCAGCATACATACAGTGTATGTAGATCCACACCAAACTGCTCCCTGCAGCTCTGCACAAACACTACACAACTTCACCTCATTGTGTAACATGACGACATAAAAGATCAGCCACATTGTCCTGTTATAACCACAGACACCCCAGCTACCGACCTGGATATGACCTTGATTGGCTGAGTCACATTCAAAATTGAGAAAAAGAGAAACAAAGCCAAAATAACGGTGTAAAGATTGTTTAGCTAAAGTGCCCCCCCCCCACTTTTGACCATGTCACTGATTCATATTAATTATACCCAAATTTATGGAAACCTCAGCCACATGTCTCCTGTACATCATCTACCATCACCTGTTGTTTCACAGAAGCAGTAAGAAAGTTTAATCATCACACAAAATTAAAAATGATCCAGCTCATGGCAACAAGAGGACCAAAGGCTGAAAGACATATTCATTAATTCTGGCTCATCTAGAGCAGAGTGGTATCAATGGGAATCTTTAAGTGGAGGAATGTAGGACTCTTCTCTCTATCTTATCACATCCACATGCAACAGCACTTGGGAAGAGTAAAAGTAGAAATCCAGCAGACACTGGTTCACAACAGCTTTTGAATTAATGCTCCAGACCACAAGTTTGTATTTTCAGGTACAAAAAGTTCAGGGACAAAAAAGAGAAAGAGCTTGAACAAGATGCAGTTCAAAAGGATCTTTGTTGGACTCATGCATGCTTAAGTGATCCTAGCTGCAACCCAAAATTGTGATAAAGGCTCCAAGCCCAAGCTGAGATGACCCCCGATGACATCACTCTGACATCATCATCTTTGTTTTATCATAATAGACAAACGTACAGAAGCAAAGCAAATGGTGGCAGGGCTCGGTCAGAAAGGTGAGGTTAAGTATGTGTGCTGGCTATTTATGTCATCAGTTTATTTTGTGACTCACTGACGACTTAGAGCTTGGTTGATAAGATGAGTCGTTTCTGTAAAAGTCCTTATGAATAAGAACTATTCAAACCGTTACTTTCAGTATATCAGAGTGTGGAATTCCCTTTTGTTTTTAACTAAAGAAACATGAGTGTTTTAGTTAAGACACGTTTGTGGCTTATAGGACATAACATAAGTTTGTAAACAAAGTTTAAAAAAGAGGGCAACTCAGGTTAAATGCACCAACTCAGGTTAAATGCACCAGGTGGCTAAACTGTTATTGGTTCTGGCAAAACTCAGACAGCCCAACTATCTGACACCTGAATCACAGGGTTTAAACATCATGCATCAGCAACAACAGAGGACATGAAAAGAAATGAAGCTCTTTCATCAAGGACAGACCTCCATTCTATTAACTGGAAGGTTTTAGGAGAAAAATAAAAGATAACAATGACTACTGACCAAAGGAATATAAATACATATTCAAGCATACACAGAATGAGAAGATTATTAACAGCCCAATTCAATTAGGAAGGCTGGCTAAAAAGGTGGACACCTCCAACAGGCCACAATCAGTCTTTCGCTGAGGTTGGGAATCTAGTGTTGATGGAATCAGGAAGCGGGGGAAAGGGAAACTTGAGCTGTTGGGGAGGGAATGGTGGTTGTGAGGTTATAGGTTGAGTTTTGAAATGATGACTGAGGCGAGGCTAAAGGGCTGTAAATAGGCCTGGCAGAGATGGTTGAAGAAGGGGAGTGTTGCACAGCGGTAATTGTTGTTGGGGAGTCAGAGCTAACCTCATCCCCTTCCTCTGAGTCCCACACTTCACTCTGCAAGTAGTCTGCAAATAAGGCCTTGGCTCGCTGCAGCACCCTGCTAAGGTTGTGGCGGCGCACTAGCCGATCAAAGTGCATGGCTAGCTCATTGTAATCCAAGCTGTTCTTGATTATGTGGTCTCGGTGCTCCAGCAGGATGGACAGGCACAGAAACAGCATGAAGGGATTGCCTTTGCCGAACTCTTGCGGAGGCGGCAGCGAACACGATTTGATGCTGGTGGTCTCAGCTTTCAGAGAACTGGGTGTGTTAGCTGCGGTGCTGGGAGATTTGTTGCCTGGCGAAGGAAGATTGTTGGTGGATGACCTGCTGCCAGACAACGAGGGGCCTCTGCCAAAGGACAAAATAGGTGAAGAGAGAAGGGATCGATTCTGAGGGTGGGAGGGAGATGCAATAGATGTTTTTGCAGTGGGGGTTGTGGGAGAGTTGATCCCTGTATCGCTTAGCACTTGGGCGACGGAGGTCAATATTTTTGGAACAGTGCTTGGTAAGGCCTCTCTCCCATTGTTTGTGGATGGGGATGTGGACTTCGGAGGTAAGTCTGGAGACGCTCCTGGCCAGCTGGAGGGGGAAGCTGAAGATGTCAGAGACACAGATGAGCCACTTTTCCAAATAGGTAGGCCACTATGAAAGAGGTGAGGTGATGATATTGGAGAGAAACCAATTTCACAGTTTTTTATGAGAGGTGTTCTCTCTTCTGGATCCCCCTCACTATCAACTGTAGACTGGCGACTTGGGATGTTTGGTACCGACTTTGAAAAAGCCAAACCCTGTGGTTGGTCACCATCTTCCATATCAAAGCTATCTTCATTTCTGGCAGTATAGTATTTAAACTCTCCAAAACTTGTTTGCTTTTCAAAAGGAGCCTGAAAATCTGACTTTACCAGACTCACTTGATTAATGTCACAATCACTGCCCTCACTTCCTGTTCCAGCACCTACATTTTGCCTGTCTTTTTGTTCTATGACGGCATTCCTGGTCGCATCTGCTTCTTCTCTTGAAGGCCTCAACATATGTCTCCTCCTCTGCTTCTCTTTTTGTTCCTTATCATCTCTGAGGAAGGTCTCGACTGTCTTGTCTTTGTAGGTCACAGTTTCATCAGCGTCTAGTGGCGGTCCAAGAAGCTCCACTTCGGTCTCAGGCGGATCCGGAGGCAGGGAGCTCCAGGTGACCTCAAGCATCCGTAAAGCATCATCAAACGCAAATTCTCTCTTGAGCTCCAGGAGCAGCCAGCGGTAGCAGAAGAAGAGGTCGTCAGCTCCTCGGGACACCAGGTAAGAGTAAAATTCTGGGTCCGAGTACTGCAGAAGCAGCTTTAGATGCTGGAATTTAATAGACATGAGTTGCCCATCTGGACGGAAGTTTCCCTCCAAACGCTTCATTATGCCACAAAAGCAAATGAAGGCATGCGCCTCATTGTCCATTACTGCAAGTATAGGGGAGGCGATATCACTCATGCCTTGACAGTATGATATCTGAAAAGCAAGACATTCACACATTATACATAGTTATACAAGCCTACAGTTCAAAAACAAAATAGATTTTTAAATCATGTAGATATACACATGCTTTTATGTATAAAATTAGCTTGCAAATTATGGGAAATATTATTCATTAAGAGAGAGTAGACCATGGGCCTCATTTATCATGCATGCACTCGGATTTATCTGTCACTGATGGCGTCACTTGATTCACTTGTAATATCTTTATGTATGGCAGGAAATCAAGTGCTTGCTCCTTGTGGGAACAGTTGGGTTTCTATATAATATTGTAAGTTATTGATCTTACGATGTAAAGTGCCTTGAGATCATTTATGTTGTGATTTGGGTATACAAATACAATTGAAGTTAGTGTGGAAATGGTGAAAACGTTAAGGAACTAAAATGTGAACTACAGTAACAACTCTGGAACACATGTAAAATGACACTCATGTCCATATGTCTGTTGACCTGATCTAATCCCAGGATGCTACTTCTTTAAAAAGCTGCCGGATCTAAACTTCATTGTCTGTGATATTTTCTGTCTTTATATTTCTCATTTACTATTTTTTTCCTTCATTTTCTTGTAAATGCTGAAGGTTAGGGGAAGGGTCGAATCCTGTGGTGCTGTCGGCCACCATCCCCCACCACAACCCTACCACAGGTATAAATGACAAGACCTCACTACCAACCTGTGGGTGTGTGATGGCAAAAGTGGTGAGCAGGTCTGTAAGTGCAGTCAGATGTGGACTGTCTTCTGAGCCAGCATAGTAAGGATGAGCCCGGTCGGTTCTCAGGACGTCTTTGAGAACATTTCCGCGAATAAATTCAAGGTCCTCATGACTGACCCGGGCTGTCCACTCTCTCTTCAGCTGGTCATACTCCCTTGTCTTTCTCTTCATGTAGTCCATTCTTTCCTGTCCACTCAGTCCATCAGGGTACACATTCAGGAGGTACCGCCACACAACCTTACACCACAGCAGACAATACAGACGTTATTCCTTTATTCCATCGTAAATGACCAGTTATTATTTAAGAATTGAATGCATGATTTATCATGTCATATATGAAATTAAGGCACAAGCAAAAAACATTCCATTTTTTAGAGAAGAAGCCAGTTTGTCATTATCACAAACTACATCATCATTTATGACAAATGATTACGAACAAGTCTGCTTACAATTGTTTTGGTTTCTTTCTTTGATGATGTACTATGCCAAGAACCACAACTACTAGGTTTGAATAACCCCTTTTTCACCAAGGTATTTCCAGGGCCAGTTCGGAGCCAAGTCTGGAACCAGTACTTTGTGTTTCGACAAAGAACTGGCCCTCGGGGAAGAAAAACTGGTTCCAGGGTGGCACCAATTTCTTGCTGGTCAACAAGAAAGAACCGCCAACGTCTGTGAGCCCATGTGTGATTGTCTGTGTGTCAGCGCGAGTGAGAGAGGAAGACAGTGAGCGAGCTAGCATTGTCGTGGAACCAACTTAGAACCAACTTAGAACCAACACTTGCGTTCGGTTTACTTTTTTGGAAAAGGGGTAAAATAGAACCAGAATTGACAAACGGAATGGAAAACATAATCAATTAAATTCCCCTGACATCCAACCCTGATTGTCTGGAGAGCGTGCTGTAGATGAATCTCACCTTGCGCAGAGAAGGCTCCACACCACCATGATAGATTCGCAGTCTGAGTTCCTCGGGTCGTGTCAACTGGCCCTGACCATTGAGGTAACTGTGAAACTCAGCATCACTGAGAGGAGGCTTGAAAGGCTTGATCTCCTCCCCATAAGACCAGCTCAAAGCTTGCTGGACCTTGGACAATGTCCGGCCCATCTGAACACGAGTGAAAAGAAGCACATTAGGAAAGAGGGTACAGTTTAAAAAAGACTATATGAGGAAGCTAAAACAAGGTGAAGAAACCTGGGACAGTAGAGACTGGGTGAAAGGAAGAGCGGCGGAGGCCAGAGACCTCGTCCTCTCTGCAAGAAGCTGCTCAGAGCCAATCACGTCTTTGGGGCTTATGATGTCCCAGTCCTCCATAACAGGACCTGTGGTTGAACAAAAAACAGTTTTTAATCATCTGCTTTATGTCTGAACAGCTGATCTAAGATCTTAATGGATGTCTTCACTGTGTAAAAACTAGATGTCTAAACAATTTCTTCAGCTAAACTCAAGTAAAACCAATAAAACTTCACAGCACATGGCAAAAGAAAATTCTGCCCTCTGTCAACATGTCAAGCCAGTTACAGGGAATCTTGGCATCTGGTTTGACTGTTATTTAAGTTTTAGTCACACACCAGAGAGCGTGGACAAACATGTGCTTGTCAGTTTGTTAGCTCAATTTGGGCTTCCGAAGACAAAAGGACCATTCTACGTGTCTTTATGTCATCAGATCTGGACTACTGCAACAGCACTTTACGTCCTGAGGCAGTGAAACTATTTAGCCCAGGAAATCAGGCCATTTGTCTGAGTCCCTACCTAAGAGAAACTTTTATCAGACATACTTTCCTGTTTTACTGGAAATTTTTAATTTTCTTTTAACTGCCTTTTTGACTTTTTTAACTATTGTCCGAGGAATAATTAAATCTGATAAATTAATGACTTCAGTTTCATTCTTTCCTTCTGAAAAACTTTGTATTCTAAACTATATTTATTGCTCTTTAAATAAAGATTATTATCATTACCTATATTTTATGCCCTCTATAGATATTTCACTACTATTATGAAACAGTGAGAATCAGAATTAAGCACCATCGGCTGCTGGTGCAACCCTTGTAGTGATTTGTTCCTGCAACCCACCAACACCTGATCATTAATATAGGCTGTGCATGGGTGTTTTGTACATTGTACATTGAAACTGTTTTTGTTCTGTGTAATCATTCCACTCTTTTTTTTTTAAAGATCCCTTGCTAATGCACTTTCCCTGGAAGTGATGAGACAAAATCCACAGTTTTGTGCAAATCTCAAAAATACCCCATTAACTTCTTCAGGAAATGCAAACTTCACTTTTGGATTGACCCTCACAGTCCCCTTAATCTATTATTCTAAACAGTGACACAATTTAAACCTGCTGAGGGGTTTGCTTTGCAAAATAACTCTTTCTAACTGCTGCTGGCAGCTAACCTTCAGAAACAATTCTCTTGATCTACAATCCACATTTCTCTTGGTGCTATCTAGACTTCCCTTTTCTGTTCCTCATTTTCCTTCAATGCACTTCAGTCTCCTCTTCTGACACGCCCCTTTCAATGCACTCACAGCTCAGTGGTTCCTTCATCTCTTGAAACATGGGTTAACTTTTAAGGACTCCATAAGCTCTTGACAGCTGCAGCTTCAGCCCAGTATATCAAAAGATCACGTTTGGAAAATAAAGAAGTAACCCTCAATAACTAATATAACATATTCCAAATCTATTTCTTATCATGTAGTATCTTATGTCCCAACTGGATTACTATCTTAACTATCTGCTGCCGTTTTAAAATGTGAACGACTTGAGGAACATTTCACTCATTAATCAAAGTCTTTTACAGTTTATGTTAATAAATAATGTACATGATGACAATTGTATGAAGACGTCACATTTCGCTTTAGTATATTCATACTTTTAGGTTGTGTTATTTGGTGTAAGGAAACACAGGTGTTCTCACTGTCTTCTGAAGGTTTTATGTCCATCTTGAGCTGTAGGTATGTTTTGGCTGCACTGACAAATGCAACATCCAAATCCGAGTCTGACACCAGAGACTGATACATTTCAGCACCACTCCTATCCCGAGACAGGTAACTGATCCCAAAGCTCCGCTTCCTAGTTTGAGAGAGGAAAAAAAGGAAATGCTGACAAAAATATTGTAATCTTGCCATGACAAAGTCTGACAATATTTGTGTCTGTACAACAGTTTAGTCAGGGGTGACCATCACTCTTACCCATTCAAATCAAAGGCTCTGATGAGAATGTGCTGCAGAACCTCCAGTGATGTTATCTGAGGATCAACAGCAAAGGACCGAAACTCCACTGGAAGCACCCCATCACATTTCTGAAAAGCATCACAAAACTCAAGCTGAGGAAGGAGGTGGCAAAAATATCAGTCTCGATTCCAAAATATCCAATACAATATAAATCTACAGTAATACATATATAAAGTATACAGTAATGCACAGATATAATACATAGAACATTGTCTATGAGCTGTTACTACAAAATACTAATATTTAGATTAGATTAAACTTTATTGTCATTGCACATAGTACAAGTACAACGAAATGCAGTTTAGTAGACAAATATTAGAATACGGTGCTAATGAGGCAATATTTATATGTAAGGGATATGTGATTTAAGGTGCTGATCAGACAGCATTTATAGGTGAGAGTTTGTGTCATATATTGTAGATGAAAAAAAAAGCTATAATAAAAGAGCAGCATGGTCAATTATTTACAGATACATTACATTACATGTCATTTGGCAGACGCTTTTATCCAAAGCGACTTACAATTAGTGCATTCAACATCTATGAGGGGCCATTTAGGGGTTCGGTATCTTGCCCAAGGACACTTAGGGAAGCAGATGGGAAAGACTGAGGATCGAACCGCTGGACCTTGTGGTTGGAGGACGACCCCTCTACCCCTCAGCCACAGCCGCCCATATGCCAGATATGGCATATATGAGTATATACAGATGCAATGAGAACAGTATAATATATATAAGTATATTAAATTATATTAAATATATATAATAATGTGTGCAAAAGCAGGTAGGGGGGGCAATGAGTAAATATCATGTGCAAGACAGGTGTGAGGGGGCCTGAGACCCGAAGTAGGTATTGAGTGTGACAGAATAAATATGTGCGGAGAAGCAGTGTAAGCCCATGTATATGAAGGGGAGTGGGGGGAGTGAGCTAGTGCTGGGTTATACAGACTCATAAGGTCTCATTCATTAGGAAATGCATAGATGTCCAAATACTGACTGAAGGCTCTGACAGAGGGAGGGTTCAAGTCTCTGCCTGTGGAGCTAATTTCTGTGAATAATCTCATGCAGCAGCGTCACTTTCTTGCAAAGTCCCCTCTACACAGTAATATGTCCCCTCTTTTGGAGTTCCAGTGTGTGGCGGTTTATAATCGTACTTGACCGTGCATTTTTATTGGTGTAAATCAACTGAATACACACTGAACCTTTAAGTCCTTTGAGTATTTGCAGCAAGTCAGACACTTCTCAGATATCAGACAGAGCATCACAAGGAACAGGAAACACTGGAGCAGCCAGACTTAACAGATGAGGAGCACTCTAGTTTTGTGTGAGGGAGGTCGTCTATCTGAGACCATCAACCTGTGACACAGATGCAGAACCAGAGCCTGCACTGGACTGTGGAAAGGTGGGCTTCCTCTGTTCTTGCGCATCGCTTTTAGTGTGTTTATTTTTTTTACTCATTTCTTATATTTGTCTAAACATCCAACTTATATCTATAGGGAGCACTAATATTGTATTTGTCTTTACATATGTGCTCCATGTGAGTGTTTTGTATGTATTTTGTGTATCTTTCAATTCTTCAGTAATTTTAAACAGCAGCTATTTTATTTCAGTGTGAAATCTCAGGTAACTACGATCATGTGACCAGAGCGATTTTACCTACAGGATGTTTGTCAACAAGAAACCTGACTGTGTGTTGTTTGTCTTGGGTCATGTGACATGTGTTTTAAAGCAAACTACAACACATAGTGAAGCAGCTAAACGTCAACCCTGAGCCTGACCTCATCATGCCTCTGCTGACAGGTCATGTGTGACGTCACCACGTGTTGTCCCGTGCACGCGTCTGCTGAGCAGGCAGGTGACGTCAGCTCCAGTGTGTCTGTGAGTGTGTGTGTGTGTGTGTGTGTCTGTGTCTGTGTCTGTGTGTTCACTGCTGTGGATTCAGTATCGATGGGATATTGATAATGATCGATCAGACAGTGTCAGGTACATGTTGTGTTATCATCGGCCCAAACACCGGGATAGACAGATTTCAGATTGTAGCAATAACTACGATAATGGCGGTAAACACAACGGTAACGTCACGTCGCCTCTTTCTCGTTAACAACAGTATTCTGTCGCCAGAGTGTGAATCACTACAGTTTGTTATGAGCAGACAAACAACAAGCAGGTGAATAAACAGCACAGCGGGCTGTCTACGTGACCAGCTGACGGACGTGGACTGGTTGGCCGTCCTACCTTGACTCTGACACGGACCACCCCTCTCTCCTCCTCGCCTGCCATCTTCAAGAGTCCGTGCTGGAGCAGGATGTTTGTTCTGGGCTTTGTTTTGCGTCTAAGAAGGAGACATGGTGATCGATAATATGATCGGAGCTAGCGCTGCTCCACTTCCTCTGCTTCGTGATCTTCTTCTGCACTCGGTTAATCAGAGGCCCCACAGCGGCATTACCGCCATCTACTGGACACACCGTGATCAAGTCAGCACAAGTCCATTCCAGTCTAACGTACTTTTCTCTGTGAACTTTCAAAATTGATCAATTGGCCCATTCTCCCAAAGGTGGAGGAAATGTATTTAGAGGTGGACCCTCGTAATGAGACAGACGAAATATTAGAACACATGTTTTTTCATGCTCTGTTTCTAACAAATTATGGCTGTTATCACTCGAAGTAAACAACATTCTGACCTTAAACATTTCACACTTTATTTGGATTTGGATTTGAATTATCTAAATTCATTTATTTCTGACATGGTTAACCTTTATAATCCTAATGGGTAAATATCATATTCATTGTAGTAAATGGAGAAATTCTTAGCCATCTTTTTGGATATATGTAAATTCTTGTTTATTTGATGTCCCCCATTTGGAGCTCCATTGTGTCAATGTTAGTAATCACAAGTGTGTCTTTGAATATTTGCTCCTTTACCCCTTATGTGTGTGTGTGTTTGGTTTCATATATTTGTCTAAATATCGCCCTTTCATAAGTTTTACAACACTTACATTGCCTTTATCTATACGTATATGTTCTCTGTCAATGCTTTGTATATATTTTGTGTTTGTTTCAATAAACTTTTTTTTTCTGTGACCAGATTAAAAACTGAAAGTAGGCAAGCCTGCAGTAACAGGGGCATCCCCATTACCAAAATACTATGATTGGTATCTTGGGTAGAATTACTCAGCCAGAGAGTTAGCGAGACAACACACCAGAAAAGTGGAATTATTCTATTCTCTTTTTTTTCACAAGAAGCAAAATCAGCTACACAGTGAACACTACCTGAAATACATGGACTGAACAATACACTATTAAAACGAACTAAGAAAATATGCAATAAACCTACTTCTCGTTCAGTCTCAAACAATACTGTTCACATCACAATACTTTTTCCAAAGTATGTCACTGTATTTTTGATGGTAATGTTTGATATTGAGTGAATATCTGCCAATAATTTCCATTTGTCATAATTCAGGTGTTATCCAGAGTATTAAAAATGTTACAAGCTGCCTGTTATATTTGGCATCAGCATCAGGTGGGGCAGATACAGGCTCCACTGCACACAAACACTAAATCAAATTCTTTCTGAACTCCTAGTGTTGGGAATTCTCTGAAGAATCACAGACAGGATGTGATGTATCAAATGTCTTTACTTAATCTTGCATGGGGAGAGCATGGTTGTTTTCTGAGGGGATGATCAGAGTGTCTTTCCTTATGTACCTTCAGGTAAACCAAAGAACAAAAGCTGTTGACCTCATGGTGCTTGATTCAGACATTCAAGTGTTATTCATGCCTTCTCAGCACAACCCTTCGTGAATCTGACAGATAGTTTTCTCAGAAAGTTCTTAAGGAGAAATTTCCTATAGGTATTGTATTATAATTGGAATTATATTATTGGTATTATGCTGTTGGTGAATGAGGTCCAATGACTATATAATTTGATAGCAGTAGACACTTGACTTGACTTAAAAACAATTATTTCATCCATAATTTGACTTATTATATCTCTGTCACCATCAGATGTAGGGCGTGCCTTTTAAAGTGGTAATTTAATTTGAATGGTCAGAAAATAAATGAATATGAGGAGGCTGGTCAGCACTGAAGGATGTTGTCTTACGTCCAATCATAGGGAGGTATCTTAAAACTGTTGGAAATGTTTTTATTGGTATACACGAATTAAACAACTTTAAATAAGAAGTCCACAAAAATGGTTTATAGAAGTCGCACGTAATTTTGGTACTTTAAATCTCCAACACTTTTGTCCGTATGGGCCACCGTACTGGGTAACCCGGAAGTGAACTCTGCTGTAAACTGGAAGTTCTTTCATTTTAGCTGAACGAGACCTGTCTGCTTGTTTTTCCCATGGTGACTGTATGTGCACCACAACCATTACACAGACTCTAGTTTCGCGTCAGGAGGGATAAGTGTCCATCAAGACACCGGAGGCACGTAATGAACGTGGATGGTTTTGTTGACATTTAGACGTGGCCGTGTTTCCTGTGCTCCTCTGTCAGACACTGGGAAGGTAACTTAGCGTTAGCGGCCTACCGAACTTTGTTGCTGACGAGCTCGTCTGGGATTTCCGAAAGACACAAGGTAATACAGAGTCTTCATTAGATACCACATGCATCCGATTTCATGCTATACTGAGTTGCAATAAGTAGTTTAGATAATGTTGGCGTGGAATGAAGCTAGCGAGTAGCAGTCATAACAAACCCTGGCGCAGATCACGAAGAGAGGTGGATTGTTGAGCGCATATTCCCGGAGACACTTGCTTGGCTGTTAAGTCGCAAATAGAATACATGGGATGTGAGTCTACTTGCATACATTGTTGTCTAGCAATCACGCATCAACCAGGCCTTGCATCGGTTTTTCATTTCCAGATAACTATCGTTAGCTTGTTAGCTAACTTCAGTAAGGCACCTAGCTAGATGCTAGCACGTTATTTATCTTGCTAAACAGTTGCCGATCACAGAGTGTATTTGTTTGTTTGACCTTCAGTGAAAAGAGTCATTTTAATAGCAAAAGCGTTAATATAAAAACCTTTCCAATCTGTTTGTAAACACAAGTCTAGTTAGCCAAATTAGCCTCTCTCTGCTAGTGTTAAGGTGAGCTGGTCCAAACTCCCTCATTATGATAGAGGCGAGTCATGATTGTGATCTCTCGTGTTCATTACTGTAATTTTACGATGTTTACATAAAAATTCATGCAACATTTGACCAAGTACTAATTCAGTTTCTATCATGCTCGTTTATTCTTGTGCTGCTCTTCTGTACCATTTTTGCTCCCTCAATTACGTAAAAAAAGAGTAACCAGGCAAAGTGTGACATCATTCTTGTCATTGTTAATCATATAATTTGAAGGCTGTGTTTAATATCACGCCCACTTGTTGTTTAGTGCATTATATTTGCCTACACTTTTATTTGAGTGTTCGTTTTCCTAGAAGAATGGAATAGAAAAAAGCAGTATCCTTTGCACCCATTCACACACTCCTTTCTGCTAACATTCCCAAACTGAACTACTTCACAATGCAAGATTACAACTGACAGTGAAGGAAAAATGCATTGGTTCTTAAGTATCTAAAATAACAATTTACTGTTCACTGTGGAGGGAACTTTTGGGTATCTGTGGTAGAGAGAGTAGTGAATGAGGGACTGAGGCTTTTGGGTTGGGTGATTGCTGATACAGCTCATGTTATCTGAAGTTGTATACTCGCTGTGGTCCTGGTTTAACTGAGGCTGTAGGACAGGATTTGAAATAATGTTGTAATTGCACAGGTATGCTGTAGGTTTGCAATATGCCTTACATTTGTATTAAATGGAAGTACAGGTATCAAAAACAATAATGCCTGCAATGGCCTTAAACATCCAGAAATATTAAAGGTATGTACAAAATGTACAGCATATGTGTAAACACCTGCTGCTTTACAAATTATTCCCTTCTCCAAAACATCTGTCCCTTTATTCAATATGTGGCCTTTACTGTGTTCTCTTGGCTCAGCTTTGATTCTAAAAAATATTTATTTAATGAAAGTGTACTTAGGATTTCTGACATTGGCAGAGAGGGTTTGCCTTCACAATAATAACATGTGAGAAACCTGGCACATGTTTGAAGTTATATCATGTAGTTAGTTAATGATTAATGATGATGGCCACTGATACTAAGATTGGTTTAAAAATATTTTATATTAATATGTAATTCCCCCATTCTCCATTTTTAGTTATCAGTTGGAGCAGCGAAAGACAGAGGGAGTTGCAGGGATTCCAGCATCCCTTATCACCGTCTGGCCCTGAGATGACATCACAGCAGCCTCATCTCCCCAATGCTGTTTATCCTCCCCAGCTTGCTCAGAACTCGTCTGCACAGCAGGCCCGGCCTCATCTTCCGGCCAATCAGCTGCACTCCAGCCAGAACAGTCCAAATGCTGGGTCTCTGGAACACAGAGCACTGACTGGCAGGCCGGGGTGCTCCGGTGTGTCAACGTCCAGCGGAGATGTTGCCAGCAGAAATGTTTCTGCGACCAGCACCAACTCTAGCTTATCCAGAAGAGATGGGGGATTTGAACCGTGGCCGGAGGAAGCAGTGGATAACTCCCATGGGCTGTACTCACTCCACCGCATGTTTGACATAGTTGGTGCCCAGCTAACACATCGGGATGTGAGGGTACTGTCGTTCCTGTTTGTTGACGTGATTGATGAGTATGAACGTGGTGGCATCAGGAGTGGAAGGGATTTTCTGCTGGCCCTAGAGCGCCAGGGTCGCTGCGATGAGACCAACTTCCGGCACGTTCTCCAGCTTCTAAGGATTATCACCCGCCACGACCTTTTGCCTTATGTCACACTCAGGAAACGACAAGCTGGTGAGTATTGTCTATGTCAATTTTTAAATGTACAATACACATTTTTAGATTTTTGAGCATAACAACTTAAGGAAGAGCAAACATTCAAATGCAGAGACATTCCAGTGCTGGAATAATTTCCGTGGCATGCTGCTTAAGGAACTATGAGCCCAACTTGTCTCCAAATATTTAAATTCAGTTAAGGTCGAGAATGAGTACTATTATTACCGCATTTTCAGATCAGCATCTGGTATAAACTACTTAAGAAGGATTTCTTGCACAATCATTTAAAAAACATACCGAGAATAAAATGTTTTATGTAGGCTTCCCCCAAATCCAGTCCATCCAGAGTCAGCACTTCAGTAACAGTGCAGAAAGTTGGGTGCAGGTTGTCTTCATAATATTTACAAGAATGGTTCTCTAAGGCAGTGGTGAAAAACTCATTCACAGAGAGGGCCAAAATTAAAAACTTGGACTACGTCGAGGGCCAAACAGTGTCAACATTTATTAAACATGATAGACAGGATATTGGATAAAGTGCAAAAAGAAAACATATTTAGGTAGGCTACATTCTTCTTTTATGTGCATGTGCCAGAGCCAGATGTTTGGCATCTTTTCTTGGCTGACAGTTTATTAAGGTTTGGTGTTAGGCTCTGTGCTGTGGAAACCTAAAGATGGAGTGAAGGTGTGCATCAGTAAGACGACTCCTGTGTGGGGTTTTTGTTCATCTTCATCACAGAGAAAAGCGTGTGGGTGAACTTGATGGGGCAGGCACTGGGATCTCTGGAACGCTGGAAAAATAATTTAATATCATCAAATACTCTGCGAGTAAGTGGAGTGGCACAGCTTATGGAGCTTTTTTTCACACAAAAAAAGTGTGCGTCCTATTTACCGGGGGGCCAGTTAAGATTCACATATGATATTTTATCGCGGGCTGGATATAATTGTACCGCGGGCCAGATCTCGGTAGATCGACCGGTAACTGTCGATCCCCGAACTCTCTGGACTCACTGGCTGCGGTTTCGTCGCAGATCAGCTGTGTTTCGGTTGTTTACACGGCAGTGTGTCCGCTGCTGGCGGCGGAGTTGCTGGTTTATCTACTGCATTGCCTTCAAAACAAGTCGGTTTATGTACTAAACTAAACACCAGGACACTACAGTAGGAAGACGCGCATCTTCCCGTCTGTCGATAACAATCAAAGCTCCTTTAGAACCTTAGAACAGATGAATGGATTCAGAAAGTGAAACACTGGAGTGCTTTTACTTTGAAACAGGTTTGGGGAAGTGTTGTAAATAAGTTTGTGTCATAGACAGATAAACATTGTGTTTTACAGAAGAATAAACAGAGAAAATTATATTTCAGCTGAGTTTTAATGTTTATCTGTTGAAATTATGTTACAAACATAAATGGTTGCAACACTTTCTGCAGGCGTTTCAAAAATAAAAGCACTCAAGCGTTTCTGGAAGCGTTGACGGAATCCATTCTTTTGTTTTAACAAGGAGATTTTATTGTGAAATATTTGCAGGAGCAGAATATGCACGGCTTCATACTGTGTAGTACTTGTATTTATTTGAGTACAAGGGACTTCTTTCATACAAGGAAATCGTCACATTTATGGCCATATTCAAGTCAAAGCCCATGTAAAAAACATTGTGCTGCAGTAGCAGCTCCTCTGCAGAACATATTGTTGAACTGAAGCTAAATATTGTGCACTAGACAGATGCTGTAAATATGAATTGATATTGATGTGAATATTGTTCATTAAATAGATAGTTGCACAACTGCCTTTCTTTGTGTATATTTATGCTCGTACATTCAGCCTTTATCAGAAATTGCAAAAACTAATAAATATCACCCTCCTAAGTGGGTTTCTTGGAAGATATCAGGGTGGTAGCTCTCGGCTTACGTTTGGAATTAAAAAGTGATCTTGGGCTCGAAAAGGTTGGTGACCACTGGTTTAGAACAAACCAGATTCTTACTAGAATTGACCATTCGGACAGTCAGGACTAAGAACCCATTAGTCATTCTAAAAGTTTCAGAGGTTAATATAACAAGTGTTCATTACATATTGATATATTGCTTATGCATTGTGTAAGCACAGTGAGAAGGTATTATACAGACTTGATTTTAATGTTCCACTTCAGATTTGTAAAATGTTTTGCTGATTGTCAAGTTTTTTGATTATATTTTTAGCCATATTGCCCAGCCCTATATCAGCCAAGCAAATACAGGTCCTGTTTGACATCAGATGTCAAAATCTGACTGATAAGCTTTAAAGCATATGTGATCAGTAATCTGCTGATTAGAGGTAAACTGCACACATCCAGAGGAAGACTGGAAGCTGTAAGTGCTTCTACAAACTCCTGAATTATGGGTCTGAATACTTAAGTGAATAAGAGAGTTCAGTTTTTTATTTTAAAGGGATAGTTCACCCAAAAATTTAAATTCACCCACTCACCACGATACTGATGTAGGGATGGGTTAAGTGTTTGAGTCCCAAAACACTTTTGGAGTTTCAGGGGCAAACAGCGTGCAGCCAAATCCAATACAATTGAAGTAAATGGCGACCACCTCTTCAAATGTAAAAAAACAACAAAAAATGCCTCCACAAGCCCCGACATTCAAATTCGACTCGAAACGACGTCATTTACACCATGTTTTTAGCCTAAAAGACCACTGTTATCCTCCTCCTAGTTACTGCTGCACTAACTGCAGCTATTGCGAGTTCTCGCGATACTCACAAGCAGTAACTAGAAGGAGGACAACAGCTCCAAAAGAGTTTTGTGGACTAAAACACTTCACCCACCCCTCCATCAGCATAGTGGTGGGTAGATAATTAGTAAATTTTCAGTTTTAGGTCAACTATCCCTTTAATATACTTACAAAAAGTTTGTCATTATTGAGTGTAGATTGATGGGAACATTTTATCCATTTAAAATGAAATCTACAACACAACAGACTGTGCTAAAAGTGAAGAGATACAACTGCTTTTCTGAAGCTCTCACACATGCTCTATGAAATCTTTGTTATTAATTCTTACTCATTGAAATTAACAATTGCTTCCACAATCTATTGTTTTCAGTGTGTCCAGACCCTGTTGATAAATACCTGGAAGAGACATCAGTACGTTATATTTCACCAAGAGGAACAGCGCAGAGCAAGGTCACGGCACCCCACAGAAGAACAGGTTGGTGACTGTGTTTGTTCAAGGTCTTTTTGACATTATGACACAGAAGATGGATTAATGTCATAACTGATGTCCCTGTCTAGGTCCTCAGCCAGTCATTTGCTGTTCCCCGTCAGGACCCCATGTTGGCCCTCCCCGAATAAAGCCAGCTCCCCCTGTACCAAACCGCAAACGGAAGAGAAGTCATTCCTCAGCTGACTGCAGAGAGAAGCAAACATGTGGTAAAGAGACGCACAACATAGACAAACAGCATCATGTTTGTCGAGTCTCAGAGCAGGATTACAGATTTTAATACCAGTAGCCTATTTACTCCATATGCTCAAGATCCTTAGTCAGAGGTGAGAGTGGATTTATGTCATTGATCAGTATGAATCAAATGTTAACAGAGGGATTTAGACTCCTGAAATGGATGTGACAAAATCAGCAGATAGTTGATCTGAAAGTGAAGACTCAACACACTGGATAAGCTGTTGTTTGGCCTACAAAGCCATAGATACAGTAGTAATAAGTGGCCTAATATGGGCAAAAATTATATTGCGCTAAAAAATATTTGTATCCCTCGATAACAATAATTATCACGAAAAATGTAAAAATATGTTTCTTTTACATTTAAATACTATTTTGTGAAGGTTGGGGTTTTAAACTCTTCTTGATGGGCAGACAATTAAAAACACTTGCCAAACAGAAAAACATTTATCAAATCTAAGGTCAATCAATTACGTTATTCCTCCTCACAGTGCTTGCACAATGTGTAAGCATTATATTTATATGTTGGACCTTTGTTATTTTGCTATTGATGAATATTATATTACGATAATTAGTGACTGACAGACAGGGGAGAGGGTTTTTTCTAGTGTTTTACACACTACAGATTATAGAGCTGACATTAAATTAAACTTACCCTGAGTTCTTAGTGGTACTGATCTGGTTTCAGTTTCAGCTAGCATCCACATTTCACTTTTACATGTGCACATTTGTGACATAGAAAAAGAGGCAACGGTGCCTTTCTTAAGCAAAGTGGTCCATGAACCTCTGTCCAGATGTTGTGATCATGCAGTCAGGAAGCAGCGTAACCACAAAATCCCCTCATCTCAACTCAGGACAATTCAGCCACCTGCAACAACCACTCAGCATTCAAAGTGTCTTTTATAAACTTTTCTGAGGAATTAAAATGGAAAAAAATTTGAGGCTAATGTCTGGATGCCCATCACAGGCATAACTGAATCATTTACATGAGTTGTATGACTTTTCCACCAGACAGCTACAGATTGTAAAATAAAGCTAGGTTCGGTTTGATGTGCAGGAAAGTGGAAGAAAGCTTTGAGCAGCAGCTGCGATCTCACTCTTTGGTATCAAATGTGCTCTAACAATCATTGGGTGTTGTGCCACACAGTCTGTATAACACACCACTGAATTGCATTTTAGGTAGTGATAGTGTACAACAGACGGACAACTATCCAAGCAAACAAACCAGGCTGATGAAAGCAAGTTTGAAAGTGAGGATACTTGTTTAACCCCCTCGTCCATTCTGCTTCACTCTCGCCATGCTCAGTACCTGAGCAGACCCATTGTTGGGTTATGTTACGCAAGTTCTCCTGACTCTGAGCTTCAGTGCATTCTGTTAAAATGTACTGATCTTACATTTAAGTGCCAAGTTTCAGTTTGAGATGGTATAAGTCAATTTTGACAGTGCTGTTTGAGTATCAGGATAACATCAGAGGATTCACCACAAGATACAAAAAAATATATAAGACCAGACTGCAGTTCAAATACAGAGAAAGCATTCTATGGTCTGATGAAACAAAAATCAACCTCTGTCAAAATGATGGAGACCGTGAACAGAAAATAAGGAGCAGCTCATGACCCAAACTACCTCATCTGTCAAAGGGCAACATCTCCCACACAGGTCTTTCTATAGTGATGTAAAGTTACTCAAATTAAAGTTGAGATTCTCCACTGTACATTGCAGTCATTCACTCATTGTGAATCTGCTGTTTGTTTCAATAATACATTTTTATTAGGAGGGAATTTTTACCTCTTTGTATATAAATACAAACCATTTACTATATACAGTTTCGACTGTATTTTTCTGCGTTCTAGTAGACACTGACATTATAGTCTGTGCGTGGCAGGCTGCACCGCTCTGTCAGAGTTGAACGGGGGGGGCCGGTGCATCATGATGTTGGCTCAACATTGTATTGGCATCGTCCATCAGCCCAACCCTATTGGAAGACATTTATTTGATTGAACTTCATACAATCTTGTAGCCCCAAGACTGCGATTGAACTGTTGAGTTTTCATCTATACACAATAAAATAAAAGAAAATAAAAGAAACCACACAGGTTTAGGATAGGCTATGGATGGCAGAGTTCCTGTGGTGGGGAAGCTCTACATGTGGTGCTCTGATGTGCTTGAAAAGTTATGGTCGGTTTTCTGATTTGGCTTCCCTCGGTTATTATATCTTGGGAACAATACCGATGTAGAACAACAAACTGTAATATTTATTTGGCCTGATGAATAATACTAACTTAACCTTGAGACTTGGTTGCACAACTCTTGCAGGGCTTCAGTCTTCAGGTTAGTACACACAATATTCTGCAGTCTAAACCCATGCTAGCTGTCTGCTGTTACTCAGCTATTATGAGTGTTGATAGGCGCTAACATTTCCAATGTGACCTATTGGTGCTACTTACTGTATATGTTCCAGCCCTACTATTCACTCTGGGCTGACCCACGCTGTACCATCTCTCTCTCTCCTCTCTCAGATATCCGCCTCCGGGTTCGTGCTGAATACTGCCAGCATGAGTCTGCGCTTCAGGGAAACGTATTCTCCAACAAACAAGAGGCAGTGGAGCGACAGTTTGAGCGCTTCAACCAGGCCAACACTATCCTCAAATCCCGAGACTTGGGCTCCATCATCTGCGACATTAAGTTCTCCGAGCTCACCTACTTGGATGCCTTCTGGAGAGACTACATAAATGGATCCTTGCTAGAGGCCCTTAAAGGGGTATTTATCACAGATTCCCTCAAACAGGCTGTGGGCCATGAGGCTATAAAACTATTGGTCAACGTCGATGAGGAAGACTACCAGGCTGGTCGACGCAAACTGCTCTGCAATTTGGTCACAGGGGGAGGAGGCCCACCAGGAGGTAGCAAAGACACTGTATCTTAGACCTACTCTCATGGTGCAAGCATATGGGAAGGATGTAGCTGTGCCTCCCGCACAGGGAATAAAGTGTCATTTGAGGTGCCTGAAGTGTGTCAGAGAGGAACTGTGGACTTCCAGTCACCCAATTGATTTCCTTGAGAGCTAAGTTCATAGGATTTCTACTTGGCCACCATGAGCGTAGCATGCAAGCAAGTGATTGGGAACTATGTTGGCAAAGAAGTTGGCGATGCATACAGGTTGGCATTACCTTGTATCCTGAGCTGTTCTTTTTCTTTAAGGAGCAGAATGTTAATCTCATATGTGGGTTGACTTTGACTAATTTCTGGTTTCTAGTATGTTAGCTCATTGAATCACATTGTTAACTCTTTACTCCTGTTCCAAAGTGGAGTTACTGTATGTTCAATCCAGGAAACATGCTTAACACTGATGAGTTACTCCCAGTGGGAGTTGTATGTTATTGTCACACAGGTTTGTCCTTTTTCCAGGTTTTTCAGGTACATTACAGATGGTTTGGATAAACCCAATAAGAGAGTGTTCTGTATGTTATAGAATGGTGCAGACCCCAGTTGACTCACAGTTTGTCTCTTTCTGTTAGCTTACTGCCTGACTTTCCCCACACTTTGCAGAGTTGTCTTTTCTGTAAAGTTAAATCCTGTCAGAGCGTTTGTATGGCTCATATTTGGTCACTGTCAACATTATTGTGTCTTTACTCATTATACGCATTATGGCTCATTACAGCAGCTGGGATTCTGGCCCAATTTGATGTTTCAGCTGTCCAGTCACTGCCAATATTTATTTGTGGATCGCTCTAATGTATCCAATGTGTCATTCGCTGGTGTTTTGGATTTGTAAATCAGTGCCAGTTTCATTGTCAGCCTGCACTGCTGGACATCTGTTCACTTACCTTCTCACTCCTATTCATTAGTGATATAACACTGAACCTAAATGGTAACAAATCAACAGCAAGTAGTGAAAGTCACAGCCAGAATGTGTGGTGTCATCTCAGTTGTGCAGGAGGCCAGAACAAATGAAAATAATTCACATGACCTGTTTGTCTAAAGATAAAGACATGTCACCCTGTAGCTGCACTCGCACATTAAACCCTCAGTAGTATCCCTCTACATATATGATGAGGTTGTGGTTGAGTCCTCTGGGTGGTGTGAGCAAGTGCCCTCAGTGACACCCTTCTCCCTCAGGAGGGGTGGCATCTCCACAGGCATGAGCAAACTGAGCAGGGGGATCTCTTGATAGGGATCTGAAGCGGAAACTACTGTGAGGACCAACATAATGGTGAGTTTCAGTGAACGTTGACACTCTATGTTTTAGCACATAGATCCTGAACTGTGATGTTCTTGTAGTGACACACCACTTATACATTGCAGCTTGAAATGCTAATGAACCAAAATTGGAACGTTTTTTTTTATCCATTCACAGGAGACATTAGATTTGGTGGGTGCCTGTAACAAGTATGTGTTGGTAGTATTCCTCGTCATAGCTTTCATTTTATACAGTCATAATATACACGTGATGGCCAGGCACACGTTCCCAGTCCTGGGAAGGCCCTAGAAAACACCAGAATCTTTACAACATGGATCCACAAGAGATTAGAGTTTGTGGTCCTGTTGATGCAGTAGCTGTCAATTTTGTGGCTGCATACTCGTGCTACAAACCTCCCATCCCACTAAGGATTATCTCTGTATGTCTACATTTAGTGAAAACAGCCTTTAAATTATGTGCTTCTACATTTTCGGTGTTGTGATTTGAAAATGTATTTTTGAATTGGCACTGAACATTTGCATTCAATCTAAATGGTGAGCGGTGGAATCATACGGACACAGTTTCTAGTTATATTGGGCTGCAGTGGACTAAGATGTCATGATGTCGTCAAAACTTAAAATTTGTTTAAAATAAGAGGTAAAGCAGAAAAGGTCATTACTTGTTACAGCAGGACTGATTGTTGTTTAGAAAAAATGTTTAATAGCAACAATATAGTATTAGCATAATGCTATTTTCTGATGAGAAGATTTAAATTTTGTTACATAAGTAGACCAGAGACTGATTTTAGAAACATGCCTGTCTCTAGAGCTAATATTTGACTCTTTTCTGTTAATCAGTGAAATAGACAAAAAATACATGCAGGCTCATATTCACTAGCAACAAATGTGCACTTAGTCAGTAAAGAATGATTTGGACAGAGTTCTTCACTTAGGATTCTTACATCCTGATATTTGTACTTACTACTTTACAAATGTGCATCTTTCTTTTTGCCAAACATTTATCAAATTTTGCCTCTGATTTTAAAATCCAATTAAACTTCAGTTTTCCATCAGTTAGATAAGTGAAATTCAACCGTTTGCTTTTATGTTCCCTCTTAAAAGTTCAGTGTATGTATTAACCAAATATATTCTTCCTGCTAAAGAAGCCCTATCTTATATTTGCTGTCATACCATCCATGGGTACATGTGAGAACATGCAAGTCATGATTGACAGGCCACTATTACTCTGAATTATATAGAGTTGGCCTGCATTTTATATTTTTACCCCAATGGAATTTCAAAAGGTTGCAAGTTAGTATCTATTATATAGGTTGGTGTATGTTATGTTGATTGTATGTTATGTTAGTTGTTCAATGCAGCTGTCTTTTAAGCAACATTGCATGTAACCTGTTATGATCCCCCGAAATCTCATAGAAACTCTCAGTGTTAACATTTGTAAATATCTTCAGAATTTCCAGTTTTATTAATTCAGTTTTGCATTTCTTTCAGAAAATTGGCAAGTAGGACTGTTAATAAATGAAGCGGATGGGTTTTGTTGAAGTTTTATATCACATGACCAATGTCTTTGGTGGAAAACAGTGTACATTTTCCAGATATGAAAATATAGTGGACATATTAAAACTGCTTCCTGATAGATCTTATTGTGGGCAGCACAATAATTTCATAAATTAGGCCTAAACCTTATAGGTTATAATCACTTTGACACACAAACACTGTGTATGAGGAATTCCTTGAACACATTTCCAGCCGTGCGCGAGAGCTTCTGGGTGCATCTCATTTCTGTTTTCCATGTGTCCTCATTCCCTTCACTCGCTCCACAGCTCTTCAAACTCACAACTGGAAGAAGGAAACATCCAGGCATCACATTTTGTGTGGCAAACCAAGTTTATTTGTGCCATGAATGTCCCTGCAGAGACTTGAATGTAATGTACACAGTGTGAACCATACTCTGTTGCTTTCAACCCACATGCTAAATGAAACGATAAAAGATTTGGTGGTTAGTCCTGTTGACTTGTTTACCAATAAAAGTAAAACGTTGCTGTGTTTCTATTTGCCATCGATACTCTGCAGTCACTTCCTTTATTGATTATCAAACTGAGCGTTGACTAACCACTGCTACAGCAGGTCTGCTGTCAGTCAGTACTATCCGACTTTGTACAAAATAGATTAAACTAATTTATGAAAATAAGATGGTGAGTGCTGTGCAATTGTTTACCTAGATGTTTTTCAATAGTAGATCTCACAGTCAGTTAACTGATTTGAGTGAGCTTTGTTACTGTTGTGGCAGATGTATCAGCAGGGCAGAAAGTATGATGCAACCTTCCAAAAGCATCAAAATGTCTCAGTGAGAGCCTTCTGCACTCTCTCCGATTAGAAGACAGCAGGAGATCCATCACAGGATTCACTGCGAGTGGGTGGGTGTGTGGATGTTTTAAACATGCGACCACATGCGACAGACACAAAAGTTATAAATAAAAATAAACCAAATTTTGATTTCAAACATTTGGTTTTAAAAGCTGTAACACATTCACGAAAACGTGTTGTTTAAAGTTGGTTCGCACACTTGATATATCTGTTCCACACATGTACAGTCTCTCTTAGTGAATTGATTTTGGTGTCTGAATTCAATTGAATTTCTGTGTAGCAGTAGCTCGGTTTCCACTCACATCATGTTCACCAGTGTCAGTTAAGTAGCAGTATGTTACCTCCTTACTGTTAGTTTGGCTGGTTATCTGGCCGGTAACCATCCGTCCGGGCCATTCCATTGAAGAAGGATGAGGAGACGTTTCTTTATGGTTCGGAACGCAGTAAGTTTATTTGGCCTCCACAACAGCAGCAGCAACATACAGGGCCGTGAACACTGTTGGGCTAGAACCCTGAGCTTCTCTCAACACTTCTGTCTGACTACCTTCAGCATTGGCTGTACTGCCCTTCATTAGCCGCAGGTACTCTCTTCACACTTCATCCCCGTAACAACAACGTCACTTCTCTTCCCCACAACACCGAGGTGTACTATGTCACACACATTGGCTTAAATGTTAAATGTTTGTTTGTTTCACACAGTTAATGAGCAGTGGTCTGCTGTATATCAAAGGTCCAGTGTTTTGTCAAACTGTCCATTCACCCTGACCCACTCCTCCTGATGCGGATGCCACCTGACATCCTTCTTTGCTGTGGTTGTTAGACCTCACCTAACAATAAAACACAACCACTGTATGTGCCAAAAGGGTGTGGGGAAAGATTCATTGATCTAGAGCAGGGGTAATCAACTAAAATGTAAAGAGGTCCAGTTAGAGAAAATTTCTTGAAGCAAAGGTCCGGAAGATCATAATGTCTAACTATTTAGTGTGATATATATTTAAGTAGCCTAGTAGTTGTATCAACATCTGCATGTACTAAATACCTGACTGTCAAATCAAATGAATTCAGTACGATTCAAAAACTTTTTGACAATATTTATTGTCACGTAACATAGAACTGAACATATATGTATGATTGCAGATATGTATAATGTTCTCTCATTAACTAAATAAAAGTAGGGCTGCATTTCAACATAAGAGAAAATAAATAAAATGTGAAAATTGTGCATGTTCAAATAAAGGGCTTAACTTCAGAAAATAAAATAAAGGAGCAAAAGCTTGAATTTCCTTTTTCTGTTTCACATCTTGACTCAAAGTCTCAACCAATTTTACAGATAATAAATCTCAACACATCTTAACAATTGAACAGTTTTAGAATCACTTTCTTCCCCTCTTATATCCCACTCCCCACACTTTGTTCGTCTGTTTCTCTCCCTTTCTCCGTCTCACTCCTGTTTCTCCCTTTCTCCGTCTCCCTCTGTTTCTCTCCCTTTCTCCGTCTCACTCCTCTGTTTCTCTCCCTTCTCCGTCTCACTCCTGTTTCTCTCCCTTTCTCCGTCTCACTCCTCTGTTTCTCTCCCTTTCTCCGTCTCACTCCTCTGTTTCTCTCCCTTTCTCCGTCTCACTCCTCTGTTTCTCTCCCTTTCTCCGTCTCACTCCTGTTTCTCTCCCTTTCTCCGTCTCACTCCTCTGTTTCTCTCCCTTTCTCCGTCTCACTCCTCTGTTTCTCTCCCTTTCTCCGTCTCACTCCTGTTTCTCTCCCTTTCTCCGTCTCACTCCTCTGTTTCTCTCCCTTTCTCCGTCTCACTCCTGTTTCTCTCCCTTTCTCCGTCTCACTCCTCTGTTTCTCTCCCTTTCTCCGGCCTACCTCTCTGTTTCTCTCCCTTCTCCGGCTCACTCTCTGTTTCTCTCCCTTTCTCCGTCTCACTCCTGTTTCTCTCCTTTCTCCGGCCTACTCCTCTGTTTCTCTCCTTTCTCCGTCTCACTCCTGTTTCTCTCCTTTCTCCGTCTCACTCCTCTGTTTCTCTCCCTTTCTCCGGCCTCTCCTCCTGCTTCTCCTTTCTCCGTCTCACTCCTGTTTCTCTCCCTTTCTCCGTCTCACTCCTGTTTCTCTCCCTTTCTCCGCCTCACTCCTCTGTTTCTCTCCCTTTCTCCGTCTCACTCCTGTTTCTCTCCCTTTCTCCGTCTCACTCCTCTGTTTCTCTCCCTTTCTCCGTCTCACTCCTCTGTTTCTCTCCCTTTCTCCATCTCACTCCTCTCTTTCTCTCCTTTCTCCGCTCTCACTCCTGTTTCCTCTCCTTTTCCCTTTCTCCGGCCTACTCCTCTGTTTCTCTCCTTTCTCCGTCTCACTCCTCTGTTTCTCTCCCTTTCTCCGGCTCACCTCCTGTTTCTCTCCCTTTCTCGTCTCACTCCTCTGTTTCTCTCCCTTTCTCCGTCTCACTCCTCTGTTTCTCTCCCTTTCTCCGTCTCACTCCTCTGTTTCTCTCCCTTTCTCTGTCTCACTCCTGTTTCTCTCCCTTTCTCCGTCTCACTCCTCTGTTTCTCTCCCTTTCTCTGTCTCACTCCTGTTTCTCTCCCTTTCTCTGTCTCACTCCTGTTTCTCTCCCTTTCTCTGTCTCACCTCTGTTTCTCTCCCTTTCTCCGTCTCACTCCTCTGTTTCTCTCCCTTTCTCCATCTCACTCATGTTTCTCTCCTTTCTCCGGCCTACCCTCTGTTTCTCTCCCTTTCTCCGTCTCACTCCTCTTACTCTCCCTTTTCTCTGTCTCACTCCTGTTTCTCTCCCTTTCTCCGTCTCACTCCTCTGTTTCTCTCCCTTTCTCCGTCTCACTCCTCTGTTTCTCTCCCTTTGTTTTCTCTACCTGTATCTCTATCTTTCTTTTTCTTTCTACCGTCTTCTCATGTGTAACTTGCCTCTAACTCTCATCTGTCTGCACTGTAGAGTCGCAATGTTTACCGCCTGGAATGCACAGACTTGATTGGCTGAGTAGTATCACGTGGGATGGCTTAACTCGCATGCAATTGGTCTGTGCGTTTCTCAGCCGCTAAACCACTACCGTAAAGACTACAAAAGCTGCGCCGGTTACAAATAGAAGCGCCCCGCCAGGTTTTAAATCATAACCTTCTGTTTTGGCTGTAGGTCCGGGTCCGTACGGGACGGCTTCTGGGTCCGGACTCGGACCGCGGTCCGCCTGTTAGTGACCCCTGATCTACAGCAATAATCGATTCAATATTGTTGATGCAAAGTGAAAAAATGTATCTATATTGTTATCTTTAAAAATCTTTTAAAAAACATTGAACACTGACAGACGTAGCTTACAGAAGAGATACAGTAGTAAAATGTGATAGTCAACAAGCTGTCATCAAACTAGTGATGATTATATGCAAATTAATTTACATATTTTACTTATAATGTAAAAGAGACACATGTAATAACAACAATAAAGAAATAAAAACATTCATATCAAAATTATTATTTAGCTTTGGTTAAGACACATGTAAATTCCTAAGGTGAAGTGGACAGTTGTGATACAGGATGACGGTTGCATTTGCACTGTATTGCATAGGTGACCTTGACCTTATGATTACTGGTTATTATTACTTCAAAAATACATTGTCAGAGTCACTAAATATGAGTGAAGATTTACAGAAAAATCCTGCTTTAATGTATAACATTAAAGTTCTTTCAGTTTTGTTTGATAGGATGTTATGTCTCTAAATCTCCAGTTTGTTAATCTTGGTAATCTCGGCTCTTTAAATTCACTGATGAAAGATATTTGCACTTACGTGAGAAATATGGCAGTTTATGGTGAACAACAGAAGGTTCGTCTTTTTTCTTTTAATGAAAAAGCACAAATTGCTCAGAAGTAAAATTGTCAAATCATATTTTAGTTCTTTTTTGAGGTGATATCAATGTAATTGATTGTGTTAAAATTGTGTTAGAAAACATTATGAAAATTGTAATCAAACTGAAAATGTTATTGTAACAGGCTTTGTGATATTGGTAATGTTAAATTAATTAACCATACCAATATCATATAGATTTCCAAAGAATGAATATATTATATCAAATATCAATATAATATATTGTGTCTGTAGTAAGCTACTTCCATGGTAGACTTGAGTGAATTTTAATGCAAAACTCATTGTTCGTTTTTATCTCTTTTGCAGTCTTTTGAGTTCTGTATTGAAATTAACGTAAAAATACATTCTATTCATATAAGGTTGACTGAGATGGGGAAACTAAAGCCTGAATGAGTGCATGTTTAATTGTAGAGCTGTGTTAAAAAACCCTGTTTTCTTTCAGTTTATTCCAGGTGTTTGACACATTCTGCAGGCCTCTTGCTGATGTGGTGTTTTGCTGTTCACCTGTTTCTGTCAATACCAAGATGCAGCCATCACTTATCACCTGAGATGAGGTACACCAGGGTCTAATTCCCCAATACAGTTTCTGCCATACCAAGTGCATGCGAGAGGAGAGACAGAGCTGAGATCATTTGTGCTACAACCACCACCCTGCCTTTGGGCCACTTTTTGAGCTTTTGGACTTTTTAAACATTAGAGTTCTTAAAGAACTTTTCTGATAAAAAACCCTAGTTTGAGCCTTAATTTGGTCTCTCTCCATTTATGACTGTTGCTGATATCATTACATCTATAAATATCACTCTTATTATTTTCATTATCACAACCAGTCTGACAGAGTCTAAATATGATGGCTACACAACTGTTCCTGGTGTCTCTCTCTTCTCTCCCCTCTTTTCCTCCCACCTCTCCTCTTCTCCCCATTTTCTCCTCTCACCCCAACCTGTCGAGGCAGATGTTCGCCCACACTGAGTCTGGTTCTAATGGTTTCTTCCTGTTAAAAGGGAGGTTTTTTTTACTCCACAGTCCCAAAGTGTGTTTACTCATTTGGTGGGAACTGTTTCTCTATAATATTTTCAGGTCTCAGCCGTACTCTGTAAAGTGCCTTGAGATAATGTATGTTATGATTTGGCGCTATACAAATAAAGTTGAATTGAATTGAAATGTAATTTGATAGCTATAAATGGTCATATTCCCACATTGGCCAAGATATAGTGCTAAACATGCTAACACATGCCCAGAATAAAAAAAAGTCATTAATTTGTTCCTCAGACACCACTGCAACTATCCAGCTGATTAACTAAAGGTCACTTTAAATCCTTTTTTTTTAAGTACAGCTCAACAAAAAAAAACAATCAAACATGCATTATTGAAGTTAAACAACATATGACTTTAAACTGACAAAAACATGACTGCAATGCTGTAACAATAATCAAATACCTAAACTGACCATAAATAATACAAGTTTAATTCCCAAAACAAATGCCTGTTGTTATTACAGTGACAATGGGAATACATCACACCATAATGTGCTTAGTAGGCTGAAGATCTGGTCCAACACAAAACATGCTGAGACAACAATCTGTAGACAGTGCAGAGGACTCATCCCGCTGATTAGAAGAAATGCAGCTTTTTCTTTTTTTCATTGAGGATTGAAGTATTGCATATGGTAGTAATTGGCACTATAAAGTGGTTATAAGTGCAAACACGAGCAAGAAAGTAAAGTGCATCAACTTGGTGAAATGGATAAGGTTTTTTTTATGCCTTGTTGTGTCTTTTGCAAACAGATTTCCGATTATTCACAGTTTGTCAAATTCTGCTAATCGGTGTTGCTGCTTTTTCAAAAGCAGAGACAGTTCATCACTGGTGTTTCTAGGATCTGAAGTCCTTTTTACTGTACGGCTTGTTTCCCAAGATGCCATCCATCTCAGATGCAAGGGACAGTGAAAACTTTGGGAGAACCTGAGGAACGAGAGGAGAGAAACATTACCGTCAAATGTACCTTAGACAACTGGCCGTTGCTTGAGTCAGCCTATTGGAGGCACATCTTGACTTCAGAGTGTCACAGAGATCTCTAGTGGATTTGTCTGTGGTCATTCCTGAAAGCTGTCATCTGTGGTGTAGCCCACAACCAGACCAAAAGATGTTTAGACAATCAATCTGCTGATCATTTGCTTCAGTGCTAACTCTGTGAGTTAGGGTTAGGTCACTGGGATATCATATTGGGAGGTAACCACTGGAAAAAGACGAAGAAGACTATAAACTAAGCATCTATTAATTTGTGCATTCATGATACAATCCTTTTTATTGTCATGTTGTATTTACACAGTACAAAAGGACACACTCTAAACTTTTAAACTTTGGCACATTTTACTGTATATTGATAACTAATGATCAAGTGGCTCCACACAGTGTACAACATGTGTCGGTTTGATAAACCTTCTAAACTACACAAGTGCATAATCATTTTCAAACTGACTTTCCAGCTGTTTGACAGGGATTTCATTAAAACAAAATAGACAATAATGATTCCAACACTATGCCACATGGTGTGTGCATGTAAAATAAGGACCGTAATTGATGTTTATTCTGTTTCTTTTTAGTGGACCTTTAATGAGCATAATTTTCCACAAGCCCAAGAAATTTGCAGGTTATTAAAATGGATGGAGTGACAACGGAGGCAAGTCCTGTGGTGAGTCTACGGGCCACAGTTAATTCACACAACTCTGGAATAATAGCAGGACAGACTGTGACTGAGTGCTGGGGAATTTGATAGATTGGTTATGGAATGATCAAGTCATGATAATATAATTATATAATAATATCTACCCTGCTGCACTGCAGAATTTAATGAAAGTTGTAGATTATACACCTGAACATGAGCATTGTTTTATGTTTCAGCTTCAAACAGCAAACATTGCGGTGCATGCTGATTTGTCACGGATTATGGACAGAAAGCCCTCAGACTCATCTAATTTTTCACAAGGATTTTACAAATATTGTGATATTTTTACACTTCCTCATCAAAGCTATAGTATCACAGTACAAGAGGACTTCTTCTTGACTAACAATGCTCATATTTATGCTGTCATACTGTTCTCACTGTGGCCCATCAAACATTTGTGGGGAAAACTAAGGTTGCTGACAGGCAGACTATTTAACTTCTCATGGCAAACCTTGATATATGCAATAAATTTAGATAAATGATTTGAAAACTTAACTAAACATAGAATAAACACATTTTATTGTTGATGTCTTTTAAATATGAAAAGTTACTTGTGGGTCCATATGTCTTTGTTTTTACAATGTTTGTCTGTAAAATGTCAGAATGAAAACAAAAACAGATGTGAACTAAAACTAAAAGTCAACAATGGATCACATACTGTATTTTCATCTTAACAGTGGGTGTTAGTTGAATATCTGAAGTGTTCTACCCTCAGACCCTGGTAATATTTAATACTGCAGTTATGGAACTGTTAACAAACTGGTTGTATATGCTTTTTTTTAGCCTGTATACTTTCCGACCTGTATTGCTCTGATATTCTCCATCAGTTGGTCAGTTGTGGAAGCTCCCAGCAAGACTGAGTTCACCCCTTCATTCCTCAGGCACCAGGCTGTGGGAATTTTGAACACAGGTAGAAAAGGTGAAAGTAGTCCATCGCAGAACATGTGAAAGACAGTGTTCTGGAGAATGGATAGAATTTTGCAGTGACAACTCATCTTAATAAAGCCATTATGACAGTAACAGAAATGTAAGGTATTCCAGTTGAAAACAATACCAACTGTGCAGTAGGGTATGATGAACGCAAAACAAGATCAACATTTAACAGTTTTTTTTACCAATAGCCAGCTGGGGCAGAGTGCAGCCGAGTCGCTCAGCAACTGCCTGTAACTCTTTTAGTTTCACCTGCTGACGATGTCCCTCCTCACTCAGGATCTTGTCCTTCAGCCATTGATAACCCTGTTGCAGATAGCACAGCAGAGATCAGGCTTAAAAGCACAACAGGGAATTTGGTACAGGGCTCAAACAAGACTGCCACAAGATTTTCTTTTCTTTGTAGACTGTCTTTGTCACAAAAGAACTAGGAAAGCTGTGACTACTCAACAACTACTTTTGGAGACTCTGGAGACACATTGCCTTTATTTGCATGGTATAAAAGTTTGAAACTAGAAATTGGTTTAAACCAACTTGCTGTTTTGAATGACCCTTTAGTGTACTCATATTATGGTATCATATTTTTCTATAGAACAGTATACCATCAAATATAAACTAGAGGAGATTTTCCCTTGAGATTTCTGTGTTGCGTTCCACCCGCAGATTTATAGACCACTTTTCTCCTATAGTTCTGTCCAAGCTGACTTCACAGGTGTCTTCATCCAAACAATCAACTTGTCTATTAGGTTCTATTCCAACTACACTTTTTAAAGTTGTATCTTTATTTAACAGTTCTATATAAAATCAGATTAATATATCTTTACTAAGTAAGGGTTGCCTCAGATAATGTACTTTCTCATCCTGCTGGATTTGATTCTGTCACAGAGACTGGAACAAGGAATTAAAGGAACAGCACTAGGCCGGTTTTAAATCAGATTTATCTGATATATTACAATTAGTTAATGTTAACAATGACTCCTCCATGCACACAAACGTTAGTCATGGAGTTCCACAAGGTTCTGTACTGGGATAGATACTTTTCCCTTTATTTAGAGTGGTCATCAGGACTAGAAAAGTGTTAAAAATAAAAATAAAAATACAGACCATTTGGTTCCCAGAGTCTGTTAGAGTAGAATGGGAGCTGAATTCCAGCTCCCATTCCATAGTAGAGCCTTCAGCTCCCACTCTGGGTTCAGGAGACAGACACTATCTCTACATTTAAGGTTAAACTTAAAACGTTCCTTTTTGATTAGGCTTATTGTTAGTGAGTCAGGTGAGTCCTGAACCATCCCTTAGGTATGCTGCTATAGGCGTAGACTGCTGGGGGAACTCCCATCATGCACTAAGCACCTCTCTCTCTCCCTCTCTCTGTCTCTCTAACTCTGGCCCCCCATGTATTTTTATCACATTACTACATGTCACTAACTTGGTGTTTTCTCTCCTGCGCAGTTATTATCTATAAGTATCATTATTACTATTTAAATTACAACAACTAGTATGACAGAGCCCGTTGGCTGGTTCAACACTTAAGATATAACACTCCTGACCTTAAATGTTTCAGTAGAGATCTTCAGACATCCCATAAAGGAGTATGATATTCTCCTGTATATTACACACTTAATGTGTTGTACCTTGTTTCTCTTCTTCAGGAGACACAAATTATAATCAGAAAATGTATTTTATCATTTCACTTACCAACCGATCTTTGTGAAATGGCCTAAGAAGTATTCAGATGGTACTTTCTGTAAGTACACACTTAAAATGAGTAAAGTAGTATCTTCCTAAACCCTAATTAGTTCAATACAAAATTGCTCCAGTGAAAACACAGTATGTGGACTATCCAGAGTAACAAGGAGATTTTGTGGACTGTGAGGTGGAAAACATTTTCACACCTAAACAAATAACACAACAGGCCCTTTATTATTATTATTATTATTATAATATTATTACTACTACTGGGATGTTTGCCTTGATGTGTATTTGAGTATGTTCAACACAGGAAGAGAATGAAGCTGAGGTTCACTCAGGTGAAACAGAGACAGGATAAATGCCACATTATGACAGAGGCAGTGAAAAAGTGTGTTACCTTAAGCGAGGCACGTGAACAAGGGGGGATCCCATGCTTATACTTCCCTGAGACGATCCCACAAGCAAGTGGAGACCATGTCATAGCGCCGATGCCTGCACATACACAAAACTTGTAATAGTAAACTTTATTTATAAAAAACACAAAGTGCTTCACTATAAGAAAGATAACAAATCAATACAATACACAGTTAAACATTAGAAATAAACATACAGCTTGGATGAAACCAGGAAATTCCTTCTGGTAGAAGGGCATTTTCAGAGGTGATTTAAAAGATGATACTGACTCAGACCAAAATTCCTCAGGCAATGTAGTTCCAAAACTCCAGGGCCCTGACTGCAAAGACTCTGCCCCCTTTAGTTTCTAACTTGGTCTCTGGAACAGTGAGAAGGCCTGGGATAAAAAAGGTGTGAAATACTAATAATCAGGAACCAAGTCATGAAGATCCTTGAAGGTGATTAACAAAAGTACAGAGATCACATCTCTGTACTTTCCCCTCATAAAAAGTCTGCAGAATGTGAGAAGCCGATGTGACAACACAGCAGGAGATCCTCGGCGGGATTTATTGTAAGCGAGAAGGTGTGTCTGTGATGTTTCTAACACACGACAGAAGCAAAAAGAAAAAAGAAAAACTGAAAGAAAACAAATATCTCTGCTTATGAAAAGTGGACCCATGTAGAAGACACAGACGAAGATGCCAAGTCAGTTTTTACTGACGCCGGTATCGAAGAGCTGTACACAAAAAAACATCCTCCTAGCTGCTTAAAGTCCGGACCCAATCCTCCGGACATCCACCAGAGGTCATGTCTGAAAACAGCTTAGGTTACAGTTATAAGTCGAGCACCAAGCAGAACTCTGAACAGTCTGTAGTCATTTCAAGGTTTTTATGGTAAAGGCACAAAAATAGACTATTTGCAGTAATCGCAGATAAAAGCATGACAAACGTTCTGCATCTCTACAATTTAGAATGGGTCTTATTTTTTTTACAATATTTTGAGGTGATAATAATAGGACACGCTTTGTGACATGTTGCTCAAAACTCAAATGGCTACTGAGGAGGACACAAAAAGTCCCTGCAAAAGGCTTTATGTAATGTGACAGACAAACCAGTATGTGGCAGTATTTGTCTGGGGATGTGCTGAGGCCCATTAACAGTTTTATTAGATTAGACATGTTGGAGGAAATTAACAGATATCCAGCTTCTTAAATCAGACAGGCAATCTTATAAAGAACATCCAACATGGAATGGCAGCCCATCAATTCAATTTGCCCACACTCCTGGTCTCTTATTTTTTAGCATTGAATTTTTTCAGTTTTTATGCATTTTTTCATGTAATTTTATTAGCTTTTCTTTTAAATGTAATTTTAACATCTATATTCTATGTAAAGCACCTTGAGCTGGATTTCGTGTATGAAAGGTGCAATAAAAACAATGTATGTTTATTATTATTATTGATAATAATAATAATAATAATAATAAATATTTTGAGCTTCACATACTGATGAGGAGTGAGTTGTTCATTATTGTAACTATAACAATACATTTCCTCACAGACCATGGCAGCTGCTTACCTATCTTGTGGTAGAGTTCAGGAAGTTGAATTTCAACCTTCTCCCTCTGGAACATGTGATACTCTGCCTGTTCGCAAATGGGTGGGATCTGATTGAATTGTCTTGCCACAGAGTACGCCTCCTACAGCAAGCACAGGGAACAATTACTCCATACAGTTCCTCTACGTTCAAAATTTTTTAACCTCATCGAAAATGGACCAATGAAAAACCCACCCAAACCCAAGGTTCACCAACACCAGTCTCTAAAAGATCAAAGGGTAATATGAGATTTAAAACGCGGTGGACCCGAACATAAGCACTGGCATCACTACATACTTTGCACATTGTACCAATTCAGATAGTGAATCTCGAAGAAAACATGGACATCTGATGCTGATATAATCTTGTACAACATGTTGTGATATAGGTTTGAACTCACCATGATCTCCATAGACGTCCATCTTGATGTACCCCAGTACATGGCCATCCCGTGGTTAATCACATGGGTCATTGCCCTCACCGTCTCTACCAAAACAACCCAAATTAGCTGAGTCATTTAATTGGTGACATTATCAGTGAGTTTGAAATAAATGGGGGGTTAGGGTTGGGAGTATTGAGAAGACTATGAATATTAAATGGTTAATAATTCTCTGTATTTATATAGCACAGTCTTGATGACCACTCTAAGTGCTTTACAGTACAGTTTATTGCCATTCACCCATTCACTCACACACATAGTGCATCTATGTGCAGCAATGTTTTTCTATGAGGGGCAATACGGGGTTCATCAATTAAATCAAATTTGATTAAACAGAGTCAGAGTAATTAGCTCTGAAGAGGATTTTGGTTTGGTTTTCAGCTAGATGCCAAGTCTGTGGAATATTTATTTAATACAAACAGATCAGATAAACCAAAACTCAATAGAAGATAATCATTTTTTCCCCTGACACTCTCATGTTCTGCCATTTGCCTGAATAGACACAGAGACATTTCTTGGATTTGAAATAATGGATCTAAAAGTGTGTATTTTTGGTGTTATTTCTTTGGTTGAAAGACAAAATGCTAAGTTATACTGTATACCACCTGCTAGGCAGACTTTCATGTGACTATGATGGGACACCAGTATATGTGTATTTAATTTGATTATGTGTACTTTGGTTTCCTGATATATCTTGTTTTGTTGTCTCAAAAACAAAAGAACGTGAACAAAATACAGATTATGTGAAACCATTTTGTAATTAAACTTGATTGGCTGTTTTATTTCACTTCACCACCAAGGTGCACCTGCTAGAAGAGGGAAAATTGACAAATACCAAATTTAATGGTAAAAAACATTATTGTTCCATTCAGATTTGAGCTAATGTTGCAGCCAGATTTTTATAACATCAGCTATTGACACATACATGTGGGTTTTTGTCAAAGTGTTCTTGGGCAAATTGCCCCCAATGCAATTTGGTGCATAGATGCACTGTATGAATGTGTATGTGAATGGGTGAATAGCAAAACTGTTCTTTAATGGCTTTGAGTGGTCATTATGACTTCAAAAGCACTATTTAAATACAGACCATTTACTTTAACCGGATGGGACATTTTATGTACTAAATTTGGCAGTTCAGGCGAACGTTAAGGAACACTTAGGCCTGGTGCACACTAGACGGTTTTCAACTCTTAACTGAATTTAAAAACATGGGAAACCACAGACATTATGAAAGATTTAATCAATTTTTAATCTTACAGAATGCAAACACTAGACGATTTGGCCAGAACACAAGACACACACTTGTCGTTTGTAGGGAACAATTTCACAGTGGCAATTACAGAGACTTGAGATCTCATGGAAACTTGTGTGATCACACGTGACTTCAGAAGAAAAACAAACATGGAGGATTGACGTTGTCAGCTTGCAGCTTGCTTGTTATTCTATTTTACAATGTAAAACAAAAAAAAAACTACGGATGAAATCGTCGCTGAGAAGGCAGAATTGGCATATGGATTTCGCAGAGGTGAGTTGGAAATGTATTTTTGTTTTTAGACACAGCTAGCCGATTATCGTAAAAATCCAACATGTTGGATATTTACGATTTGAGATCGGGGAAACTCTGATTATCATGTAAACCTCTCACACTTAAGGATTATTTGGCCAGATTATCTGCACCGACTGGCTTCTGATCGAGAACACCCTTGAGATTGTCAGAAGGGGCGAATCCAGTCAAAGATCAGCCCCATTATCCTCTATTGTGCACCAGCCCTACAGAACCATCCACAGTAATCCACAGTTTCATCATAGACTAAACCAGTATTTCAAAAGAATGTAAAAGAGGCGAGATAAACTTGGGTTAATAAATCTCAGTAATTTCAGCACCATAGAAAGCAAAGACACAAGACTGGAAGAGAAAATCACCCACCTTCTATAGGTGTGTTAGGATCTGGTCGATTGGCAAAGATCACATCTATGTACTCCAATTGAAGTCTCTCTAGCGATGCTCTTAGACCTGTTTCATGAAGATATGTATGTACAATATATAAACATTCTGATGTTATGTAGTCTTTTGGGTTACATGCAGCTAAAAACAACTAGATCTTGCTTGTTTGTTGTAATGACAAAATGAAGGTGTGATGATTCTGTGTTTTAGTTCTTGTTGGTTTTTGTGTGTTCTCTCTCTCTCTCTCTCTCTCTCTCTCTCTCTCTCTCTCTCTCTCTCTCCCCTTTCTGTTCTTTCTCCTGCAGGGCATGTGTGTGGCAGGGGGCGTGGCTGGCTTCTCCTGCAGCAGACAAGGCACACCTGCTTCCACTCAGCTCATCAACCTGTCCATAAAGCCTGGTCTTCACACTGTTCCTTGTGAATTTTCTGTGGTTTTCTGTTTTCTTGAAGAAGCTCACCAGTGTTTGTTCTCAGTGTACTCAGGTAATCCTGTGTGCCTTGCTGTTCGCCTACATTGTGTCTACAGTGCAGAGTTTTTCTTCCATGTGTTCAGCACGCGTGCCGTCCCTGGGATTCTAGCAGCCAGCCTGCTCTCTGCCTCCACTGCCTGCTCTTTGTTGCTTTTTGTTGAGCAATAAACTCTTTATTTATCTACTCACCTGTATCAGTCTCTGCTTTGGGGTCCGAACAAAATCAAGACTTAACAGAAGGTTTAACATTTATTCACAATGGCAAAAATCTTACCTTCAATAATGTGTTTTCTGGACAAACCTCTCTCCATTTCTGCTCTGAAAAAAAAAATTGAGATTGAGTGAACTTCATTATGTGCAGAAATAAAAAAAGTCCTTAATCTGAAAGCTCTGTGTCGAGCTCCTCTTATGTTACAGAGTGGTTTGGTTCTTACCAGGACGTAAAAGCTGAAATTCAAAATTTCAGACTAATTTTCATGTTTTGATCTTGAACCACACCAACAAAGGAATTTGAGTTACTGTTGCAATTACTTCGAGGGGACTATAGTTACAAGTTACAGAAAGTAAAACCCTATCCTCACTCAAGTGTTGTGCCATAATGCATCAAACGTGATACCATGAAATGGTGTGCCTTTCGGCATTCAATAAATTTGGTTATCAAAATAAAAATATTAAATATTAATATGTTATTATTAATATTAAATAATAACTTTAATTGATTAAAGTTACCTCGGGGCACCACCCTTCAAAGGAAGGGAAAAGATAGCCAATTTATTGATTAAGTCTCATAAAGGTTCTAACTACAAATTTGGAACTCTGATTAACAATTAAATTAATAACTATAACCAAAATTACCATATAGATAGTTAGCTAAGTTGAAGGATATGGAGTTCTTGACAGTGTAGAGGTTGGCAAAATTCACTTATGCAACATTAATGAAAAAACATTTGTGAAAGAAAAACATTTATTATGAATATAATAAAGTATAAAAACACAAATTACTAACGGTCTAATTGATAAACAAAGATAGGTATGTGTGTGTGTCTGTGTGAGTCAGCGTGCTTTCAAAATGGCGGCTGGCCAATTGAATATAACACCCTCCCCCCCTATTGGAATGTTTACGACCTGTAGAGATAATGAGGTGAAGAGTTATGCGTGTGTCTGTGTGTGTGCCAAATTAGAGAAGGTTGCTACTTGTATGCAAGGAAGGACTGAAGAGCATAACTAGCATTAACTTTCTCAACAACTTGTAACCACAATATCACAACACAAATCAAACATCATACAGAATCGAATAAACAGTCTTGCTTAGCCTAGTATAATTATTAAGCCCAGTTGTGTTACCCGTCCATGGAAAGGGGAAAAAGGAAGTTGCTGTGCAGTTCGAAGTTCTGTGAAGTCTTCTGGCTGGTTGTGGCTCTTGCCTTGGTGATTCTGTTGAGCGGTGTAGCTCAGTTGCTGGTTGAAGTTTTCCTGCAGGACATCGCATCGCTGCTAGGACGTTGGTAGAGCTTGGAGTGCGAAGAGGTTTCCTTGGTGAGATGAGCTGGAAGCTGCACCTTGGTGCTCCTCTCGAAGAGTTGGATGGGAAGAGAAGATGTGAGCTGGAGAAGAGGCTCGACAGCCTTCCCTCCTGTAGAAGGATTGTAGGAAGAGGGCAGAAGAGGGGGAGAACAGGCCTTATATTGACCCGGTGACCTCACAGGTCATGGGTCCAGAGTGACCAATGGGAGTTGAAACCTGTGTCCCTGGGGGGGTTTTCACACCTCTGTGTGAAGTTGATGCCCTCTGGGAGACTGAGTTCCTTGCTCTGGTTTTTGATGGCCCCTGGGAGACTGAGTCCTGGAGGGACATGCTGCTTCAGGCTTTGACGGCACATGTAGGCCGAAGTGTGGTTTCACAAAAAAACCATGGCCCAACACAAGCAAAGAGCCATAATGGAGGTGAAGCCCTGTGAATAGGAAGTGTGGCTTCCACCATGGAAGTCCCATTAGCTGCTGTAGTGAGCCTGCTCATAGGACCTAGTGCATGGTGACCCCATGTAGCTCCTACTGTTACAGTCACCTAACCAGAGTGGCTTTATGGTTTCCCCAGATGAATGGTAAAGTAAATTAAAAAGCTCCCATACCAAGTCATTACTACTAGTTAAATTATACCTGACAGAATTTGTTGTGTTGGAGACATGACAGGGTGCCTTTCGAGAGAGAGAGAGAGAGAGAGAGATAGAAGGAGAAAAAAAGATAATACATACTTTCCTCCCCAGAATATTTTGGTGGTGATGACCAAACTGGAACGCCTGTATGTGACAACATAGATATACACAGAAATCAAATTGTTGGAGTTTTCAGACTCACACCTTGAAACATCTATCAGCAACAAAAAACTTATTATATTATCAAGCACATTGCTTAATCCAGCAGAAAAAAATAAAATCTAATAGAAGATTCAACATTGCCTCATTTTATTTCTGTTGACAAATACATACCATGTATATTAAAGCGAACAACCTATATCAAAACACAAACTAGTGAAAATCTTAGCTTTAGGCAAGAACACAGTTGAATTGTTCTTTATACTTTAGGACGAGAGGCTGACTCATGGTCTCCTAACCTGATTTATAATTTTCACATACAGTCACCCTAAAACATCCCAGTTTGCCTTTTGGCAATGGTTTTTAAGTCTATACCTTATTTATATGTGGCATTAAAATGGGTCTCAAATCCAGATCGTATCTAGATCTGATTTTAACTCGATAACGTTTACACCTGGTGTTAATATATGCCTCTAGTTTCCACACTTACATCTGATCGCTCTGTCCAGTTCAAGTTACAGACCCTTCTCATCTGTGCTTAAAAATATATATTAAAAAAAACAAAAACAACAAAAAGACAGAAGAGGAATATAAAAAAATGTGACCATTCATCCATCCATGCTTCTTGAAGTATTTAAGAATGCAGTTAATAATGATAGGAGGACAGTGATGAGGATCTTGACAGATGAAGACTGAGACAGAAACTTGTGCTCAGACTCTGTAAGTACTGTATTTGGTCCACTACACCTAACCCACAACTCTTTATGACCAATCTGCAAACCAGTTTTCACTTTTCGCTTCTGCCTCTTTACTTCTTCTAGTAGATCTTTACCTAAGTGATCTCTCAGTCACTTGTTTGTCTGCTTTGCATATATATATATATATATATATAAATGTGACAGTCTGACAGCACTTGACGGTGCAGATGACAAATGTAATAAATATTATTTAAGTATAAAAAGTCACGTCAATATTATCATATTACATCACAGATCAAATAATAGATTACAAGTGTACAAAAACAAGACACAATCTGAAAAGTCTACCTCCATCCTTTCTTCTTTATGATATTTCCCAAGACAACCTCAGCCCTGGGAAAGGAGATTAGCAGAGAGAGAGAGAGAGAGAGAAAAATGAGCAGTTTAATTAAACTCAACAAAATTCTTCATCATCCAACTGATTTCACATAATACACAAAGGCCAGGCCTTGGAGGCAGAGGGGCTACATAGGTTCGTCCACAAGATGAAAGACGGTGGAGATCAAACGATCAACTGATTCCACGACAGCTTGGGTGTTTTATTGGTAAACCAGACGGAGAAGCAAGCTGGTATGTCCATGGGTCCATATTGTCCATGCACCGTGATAGCAGGGGGCTTATTTCCTTTACATATAACATATGTAGCTGAGTAAGGAGATAGTCTCATAGATAAATCTCTTTGCAAGCACAGGATAAATCCAGAGATTCTGACCAGATTTGGCATAATTTTTTAAATGGAAGTGTTGCATGAATCTACAACCCTTCACTGTTTGAATGATTTCCTGTCTTGAACAGCATTGATCAGCTGATTATGGGCGTTTCTAAATGGCCAATCAGATTCTGCCACAGTCTCTTCCAGCCAATAATGCGACTGCTGTCAAACTTTAAACACCTTCTCATCTCTTCCACAGTCAGCCGTCATTCAGCGACGCACATAAGGCAATCTTTTTCTCATCTTTCTTATTTTCACATTGTTTTTCATCTCGATGTCGGACTCTCACAATGATTATCCCTAAGAGGTTCGGACCCAGATTCCAGGGGAGATCGCTTCAATCCTTCTGGTGGTCAATGCAGGAGCCTTTGGCGAGCGAACATGACGAATTTCCCACAGACGAGGCTGATTTCCTCATCGATCAGCTTCCACATCGTGGCATTGTGCCAGCTTCACACCGGTTCCTTCTTGGCTCCGTGAGCCAGCAGTTTATTTAGCTCGCATGGTCTTCGGACCCCATTCAGTCTTTGCGACGTATGTGTTGCACATGGTATTTTACTTTCGGAGGACCCTAAGGACCTTAATTTATTTTCGTCAAACTGACTTAATTTCTGTTGCGGTTGCTGTACCATTTTATAATTTCTGTTGGCATTTTTATATTATTTGGAGATTGGTCCTTGCTGACCTTTTACTTTTTTCTACATTTGGCCCCCCATCCAACATGCATTTTATTTTACTTTCGGTCTTAAGGACCTTAATTTATGTTCGTCAAACTGACTTAATTTCTGTTGCTTGTACCATTTTTATAATTTCTGTTAGCATTTTATATTATTTGGTCTTGGACCTTAATTTTCATTCGGTCGAATGACCTTTTATTTTAGTTTGGTCTTTGCTGACCTTTTGTTGTGTTCTACATTTTAGAACATATATCACCTATTCTGTTTGCAAACACCTTTATATGGTTCTCTGCTCACCTCAGTTTCTTCAATTATGATCTCTACTTCATTTGGTTTCCCAAACCTTTATCCCGTATGTCTTCTTTATCCCTTGGCCTGCAGCTGCTTTCTAACAAGAGCCATATCACTGCAATACATTTATCTGATAAATACGTATATTCGCTAAAGGTTCTAATCATCGTCTATTCGTACTAAGGTATTATTCATTCTGTCATAACCTAGAATACTACATTTACAAGGTAAGAATCATTAATCAATTTCACTTCTCTGTCAAAGTCATCCACCATCTTTACTTTCTTCCCCTTTTCTCTTTTTTGGGGGGGAATTCATGTACTACATGCTCCACCACCTCTTAATCCTGATGACATCACATAGCCAAAGACTATAGCATTCACATCACTTCTTGTGGGCATATCAATAAATGTTAAAACGTTGAATCAAAGTCTTTCCTGATTGAAGTATCTTTATAACTGTTGTTTCTTGTTGAGGGTTAAGGACAGATGATGTCACACCTTGTTAAGTCCTATGAGACTAATTGTAATTTTTGAATATGAGCTATACAAATAAAATTTGATTGATTGATACTGAAGCTAAACTGAGGATGTGCAATAATTATTATTCTTTAGCATTTTTAGCTGTTTGTATAAAGCATCATGTGCTCTACTACCATCATCTTGAGTGGAGTGGGGTTCATGCATTAAAACTAAGACAGATAATGTAGCCTAAAGAAAAGTTATTAGGTTAAATGGAGTCATACTTACTTTCCAGCATTGTACACTTCAGCTGTGTCAAACAGATTGATTCCATTCTCATATGCCAAAGTCATCAGTTCCTCTGCCACCTTCAACAGCAAATATGACATGATAAAGAAGAGCAATCAAACTATTGTATTTTCTCTCCCTCTGACACCCACTTTCTCAGATTGTAAAGTTTTTAAGTCCCCAGATGCTTATTCCTTATTTTTGGTTATGCTTCCATTTTGCTCATATTCACAAGGTCAATCTTTTATTGAGTGAAACTTCTGTTTGAACTGCCATGAAATAAGCTACAGAATTTTCAATGATTAATGAATAAAATGTCTTTTAGATGTCTGAATTGATGACCATATCTCTTTGTCCTAATTGATTCATATGTGTGGTATAGGTCATTGATGAATTAACTTGAACTGAGCTGCTTCAGTACATATTCACAGATCTATGCACGCATTTGCAGATTTGTCAATAGATGTACAAATCTCAATACATTTGCAAATCTTATACAGATTTACAGATTAACAAATCTGATCATGCACAACTCCTAATAACTCCCAATAAACATATTGCTACAATATTGGCCCCATACACTTATATTTCATATTTATCTTAAGTTTGTATAATCACACATATACGGTTTTCCACAAATCTACACAATGTGCATATTTAGAATGTGATATTTTGCATTGGCCCACAAAAATTTGCAGAGGACTGAGTTTTGCTTGTACAAAAAGGGACATTACCCTGCCCTGCCTGCTCCCTCAGTCTCTCTACATCCACACGCACAGGCAACAGCAAAGGTCGGGGGTGTTTAGGAATACAATTATATACATGCTCAAAATTCAGCTGATTGTTAGTGGAGGCACAGCTGAAACAAAGAACTCAAATAGGTTTTCTGTGCATCCTCCAGCACTGTATGGATCCAGAGTTTCTCAGCTAAAGCAGTAAACATAAATTGGAAAAGAGGACACTGATCAATTCAAATCCCATAATAGTGAAAACAATCCAATATTTTGACAGCGTTTTCCTCAAAGTCTAAATGGACAAGGTCCAGTGTGTAAGGTTTAGGTGAAAGGGATCTATTAGCAGAAATTGAAAATAAAATAATCTGAGTGAGGTTTTCACTAGTGTGTAATTATCTCAATCATACGATTTATTGTTTTCTTTACCCTAGAATAGGTCCTTTGTATTTAAATACTTAAATACTATATTTAGCGGGTCCTCTCTACAGAGGCTGCCATGTTTTTTGCAAATAATTCTACTCTACTCACAAAGGCTTCCTCCACTGTGCGTCCACCCATATAGCATACAGATGTGAGCCACTTCAGGCAACAATGCAGCACTTCTGGTCTACTTGTGGCCCAAACTAAATAGATGTGAGCCTAAAGTTGCCCACTTACAAAATAGCAAATATGGTCCAAATATCCCAAAACAAATGTGGGTTCCTTTTGGCAAACCAGCAGCAATCTAGGAAAGGTATAATGACATGTGGTACTGCTATGGCTTACTTGTGTCCCAGATCTGGCAAACAGGAGCGGACCACCAAAGTGCCATCCTTCCATGCGGCATGTGGGCCGAATGTGGGATGTAGGCCAAATCAGGGCCTAAACTATATTGCTATATGTACTGGTCCACCATCACTGAGGCTGTTACAGTATCTGTACTATGTCTAAGCCGAGACATAAGCGAGGGGCTCACAGTAATAATTTACAGGTGCCTCCTACAAGGAACTTAATTTTATTACAACATGCAACTAGAACCTCTGTATGGACAGGACTGCTCATCTGATGGGACGGTAAAATTAAGAGACAGTCGCTAGTTATGTCTTTGGAAACATAGACATAAACTGGCTGCTGCCGGCAATACTGGCAGCAGCTATGACATCCTTCATTGTTATCTATAACAACAAGTACAGCTCAGTGTGATTTGTTTTGTGATTTGATTAGTAATTAATTTGATATCTGATCATTTTTTTAAATTAATTTTACTCCTTTTTCTTTTTTCTTTCCTTTTCTTTTAAATGTAATTGTACCATGTTCTTATGTCTTCTCTTCTTATTTTGAATAACATTTGAACTGTTTTTATTTTCATCTATATTGTATGTAAAGCACTTTGAGCTGCATTTCTTGTATGAAAGGTGCTATACAAATAAAATTTATAATAATCATCATTATTTTTATTTTTATTTTTATTTTTTATTTTTTGCATAAACTGAAAAACTGTAGAATGAGTAGAGTTAAGGTTAGAAGGATGATAACATACCAAAAGTCTTTGGCCTGGTTTTGTAGGAATTTAAGCAATGCTTTAAGCTAAATGCTAATGTCAGCAAGCTAACAGACTCACAGCCACAGTATCACCAAGCTACACTAAATAGCAGATTTATTTCTCACAAAATCCATCCTTTGTTTTTGTGGGAATGTAGTTATATAATTAATATTGCTTGTTATTGTATTTACAGCTTATAGTGATCACGTATGTCCCAGGCCAAATTAAGCACTATAAGTGGTTGATTACTATAACTGAATTGCATAGCTTCCATATGATAGTCCCAGAACTTGAGGTAACGGTGTCACACACACACACACACACACACACACACACACACACACACACACACACACACACACACACACACACACACAGTAAATTACAGTAATTATTAAATGACAGAGCCCCTAAAAACTGTAAAAAATAACTTTTTTAAGGCCCAAACATGTATGAAAAGACCCTTAAATGATCAATTTAACAGCATTTCTACAGGAATGATTTTGTCCCAAGCATTTGATCCATATAAACGGGTGATCACTATATCTGTAATCACTATAAGCGGTTTCCACTGTATTTAACTGTCTAAATACAGTGTCACTACTGTCACTACCGACTTTCTCAAGCAAAAATGTCTTGGACTCAGATTTGAGTGATGATTGAATGATTACTTATGATGTGAGAAAATCAAATAAAAACAAAAGAATCCTTGGCCTCTCGACTTGGAATGACTTGTTCTCCTTTCCAAGCCCCCATAATAAAACACTACAGCCCTTTTCAGATGGGAGAATTGGCTACGGACTCTTCCTACAGTTTGCCTTTCACAAATGCACAATGCAGCGGGAGGTTCTCTGCACAGGCACATTCACAACAGCATCATATCCTCCGCATTATTCAGGCAAGAGGTGGAGCGCTGTGGAGATCACGTGATTTTCTTTACAACACACAGCTCTTATCATTACAAGCTCTCTTGAAACATTTGTCAGTGTCTACTACGTGTATGGCATCGCCTTTTCACCTGGAGATATTTGTTTTTTAGTTTTTTTCATTTTTGCGCCTGCCACGTGTTAGAAATCAGGCAAGTTTCAAATTTCCCTTCAGAATCAAACACAAGTGGATAAATCTCATATCTGCCTTTTCCTATTCATTGCAACTCTGCCTCCTAACAATCAAAACACTTCCCTCCTCAGTAACGACACACACACATGGAATCCATGCACTCTACATGGTGAAACTGTTACATTTGTTACACCCTGTCAAACATAAACCATGATTATAAAACACTGTAGCGGTTAGGTGTATTCCCCTACCTCATTTGTTATCTGTCCTCCAAAGGTAACCCACGTGCCTGCACAAAATGAAATGATGACATTGTGTTTGTGTGTCTGGAGGACAGAAAATGTCAAATAAAATATTCGGCACAAAATGATATTGGATTGAATTACAACAAATCTGAGAATTGTCAGTTTGTAAATCAACATTTGAGAATGTGCACAGTAGAGATGCGCGGATCAGCTCTGACGTTATCTTAATCTGCATGTGACTCATTCACCCATCTCCCACCCAAAGGAATTATTTTCTATAACTAAGAGAATCTCAACAGTACGAATGGTAAATGGGGAAGACTGGGATCGAACTGCCTACCTGCTGGTTGGTTGACGACCGCTCTACGCCTTGATAATGCCCCTTGGCTGCGCTGAATAAGCACTTGCACTCATCCAATTGGCCTATTTCACCCACCCATACGCTTTTAATCTGAAATGTTAATTTTTATGACCCTATCCACCCGACCCGACAGTCTGCAGTGAGACACACCAGGGCTTATAAGAGCAGTGGGACAGACCAGTACATCTGAGAGCAGTGAGACAGACCAGAACATATGAGAGCAGTGAGACAGACCAGGGTGCACGAGAGCAGTGAGACAGACCAGGGTGGGCAGGAGAACGGGAGACAGACCAGGGAAACCAGGTGTGAGGCAGTGAGACAGACCGTCGGAGCAGTGAGACAGACCAGGTGCGAGAGCAGGACAACCAGGTGTACGAGAGCAGTGAGACAGACCAGGGTGTACGTGAGCAGTACAGCATAAATGAGACAGACCAGGTGCACGAGCAGGAGCACACCAGGTGCAGGCAGTGAGACAGACCAGGTGTACGAGAGCAGTGAGACAGACCAGGGTGTACGAGAGCAGTGAGACAGACCAGGGTGCACGAGAGCAGTGAGACAGACCAGGGTGCACGAGAGCAGTGAGACAGACCAGGGTGAACGAGAGCAGTGAGACAGACCAGGGTGCACGTGAGCAGTGAGACAGACCAGGGTGCACGAGAGCAGTGAGACAGACCAGGGTGCACGTGAGCAGTGAGACAGACCAGGGTGTGAGCTGAGACAGACCAGGTGCACGAAGCAGTGAGACAGACCAGGGTGCGAGCAGTGAGACAGACCAGTGCTATGCCGGGCAGTGAGACAGACCAGTGCTAAACGATGAAAGACGGACGAGAGCAGTGAGACAGACCAGTGCTAATGAGAGCAGTGAGACAAACCAGTGCTAATGAGAGCAGTGAGACAAACCAGTGCTAATGAGAGCAGTCAGACAAACCAGTGCTAATGAGAGCAGTCAGACAAACCAGTGCTAATGAGAGCAGTGAGACAGACCAGGGTGTACGAGAGTAGCAGGTCAAAACAAATTCCCAGGATAGATATGTTGATTACTTAGAGAGAATGATTTTTATTTTCAGTTATACTTGTGTATTTGGGTTTGTCAGCAGAAAAGTGTGCCATCTTAGGAAAGACCTTCTACTTGGAAAGTGTCTTTTTGTGTTGCCATGGTCTTAAGATATCTCAAAACAGCTGTGCAAAATCGAGAAAAGTAGAACACCCATAGTGTACACATAATAGCTCAAAAGTGATCACTTGCAGACTGAAGAGCATTAGAAATTAGACTCGTGACCTTGTCGATGCACTTGAATGTATATGCCACACTCACCTAATCCAAGACAGGACACCCTCAACCCAGATTTGCCCAGATTTCTGCAGACAAAAAAAGTCACAGACCAGTGAGCCCTGCAACAGCTAATTGAAGATTATATATCACATTATCAATATATTCTACTATAAATATCAGTCATGGGCATTGGCAGCCATATTACAATTTCTGCTGTTGGTTTTCACAGTAAATGGCTCTATTGCTTTGCCCACTGTCTCCTACTAAGCAGCTCAGCCAAGTGTAGTTAGATTAAATGAAAGAATCCGCCTCCTCCATACTCTTTGCAATACTCCTTGTTCACAGGGAATGTTACAGTTTTACATAGAGATTTACAAATTAGAGTAACGATGGCTGTTTAATTCCAGAGTGTCTCAGGAAACAGCCCAGTGCAGGGGGGCTGCTTGGCGGGGACCAGGTCTCATTGAATAGGTCCCCTGCAGATACAAAAAAACTGCATAGGTTTTTTGTAAGATCCAGATATGTCCCCCCTTATTCCTCCACACATATGGAATTGTGCATCTATTTGCAGCACTTTCTCTATCACACATCACACATCCATACACAGTCGCCAGGGGTAATTTGGGGTTCAGTATCTTGCCCAAGGAGACTTCTGCACAAGGAAGGGGGAAGACAGGGATCAAACCTTGTGGTTAGAGGCCACCACTCTACCTCATGAGCCACAGCCGCCCGTATGTACTGAGCATTTACACTGTTAACACAAAAGATTACACCATAACTCCACAGTACTTATGCTGTTCATTGGGGGCTGTTATCTAAAGTTTTACTTTCTAACAATTACAAGTGTTAAAGCTGTTCAGTTGTTAAGATGTGATGATATTGTTGATTATCAAGTAGTTTGAGACTGCTGAAATGTGACATGGATTTAAGAAGAAAAAAGAAAAAGAAACTAATACGTTTGTGACATAGACAGATAAACATTGTGTTTCACAGCAGAATAAACAGAGAAAATTATCTTTCACCTGAGTCTAAATGTTTATCTGTTGAATTTACGTCACAAACATAAATGGTTGCAACACTTTCTGTATGGGTTTCGAAATAAAAGCACTCCAGCTTTTCTGTTGACCGAATCCATTCTTCTGTTTTAAAAAAGGGGGATTTATTGTTAAATATTTGCAGAAGCAGAAGATGCATGACTTCGTACTGTATAGTATTTATTTGAGTACACAGGACTACTTTTATACAAGGAAATAGTTATATTAATGGCTATATTCAAGGCAAAGTCTATATGTAAAAACATTGTGCTGCAGTAGCAGCTCCTCTGCAGAACATATTGTTGAAGTGAAGCTAAATATTGTGTTTTGAACAGATGCTGTAAATATGAATTGATATTAATGTGAATATTGTGCATTGAATAGATAAAGTTGCATAACTGCCTTTCTTTGTGTATATTTATGCTTATACATTGAACCTTTAACAGAAATTACAAAAATAATAAATATGACCCTCATAAGTTTTTAAGTTTTTTTTAGAAGATATTGGAGTTGTAGATCCCGGCTTATGCTCAGAATTGAAAAGTGATGTTGGGCTCGAAAAGGTTGGTGACCACTGCTCTAGAGTAATTATTTAGAATGTTTTTGAATCCTGAATATGTGGCTGGGCTCTGCTGCATTTTATTAGACATGGTCTGCCTATTGCTTAAAAAAATTGGTTTAGCCCGAGCTGTGTCTTTTGCCCGGCCCACACTACGTGTGCAGCGGATATACTGCTTTCCCTTTATGCTGTTGTTTACACAGGGAGCATGTCTTCTGCAGGGCTACTATGCGAGGTTCAGGTATAACTACTGTATTTCCTTGAATAAAAGTTATGCCTCTATGCTTAAAGGGATAGTTGAAAAATGAAAATTCACTCATTATCTACTTACCACTATGCCGATGGAGGGGTGGTGTTTGAGTCGGCATTCATATTCGACTTGGAACGAGGTAATTTACACCATGTTTTAAGCCCAAAAGTCCACTGGAAGTGGCTAAGCACACAGACGTAGCAACCAGTTGGTGCGTTCGCAGCCCGTCAATGCACCTCGTCGGAAGATATCAGCGGACATTTAGGCTAAAAACATGGTGTAAATGTGAGATCCCATAGAGATTTTTTAATAAGGTGAATTGTTAAAATATAATCTTTACTATTATTTGTTGTGCTTTGCCAAAAATGAGGAAGACAGTGAGTACAGAGATGTGACATAGGACTCAGTAAACTGGGGCCAGTGGAACTGCTTCCAGATCCACACAGAGAAAACTAAAGAACTGTTGGAGGTCTTTTGGAGTGCAGGGGGCGCTACTGAAGACCTTCTATGGCTCTGTGGTGGCATCAGCCATTTTCTTTGGAGTGGTCTGCTTGGGTAGCAGCATCTTAACTGCTGACAGGAAGAGACTGGATAGACTCATTAGGAGGTCTAGCTTGGCCCGGGAATGCCCCCATGACCCAGTGGAGGTGGTAGGATAGAAAAGAATGATAAGCGATCATCTCCGATGGAGAACCAGCTCCAATTCCTGCAGGACACCATTACAGCACTGTGAAGCTCCTTCAGTGACACACTGGTTCACCCAGTGTCTGAGGAGAGGTATCACAGGTCGTTCCTTCCTGCTGCCCTTAGCCTAACCAGCTCTGCTCCCAGTAACCACACACACCTTATCTATCTCACTCAGGTATTCAACTGAATAAATTCAACCCTAACCCATGTGTGCAATACTATTTTACTTGTTTATATTTTGTTTACATTGTACATGTTTCTATAATTATCTCTATGTTTATTTATCTACTCTATGTATTTTTTACTTATTATAACTTTTACTGAGTTTGTATTTCACTATTCCCTTTTTGCTGCTTTCCCATAGTGGGACTAATATATTTATCTTATAATAATAATAACGATAAACTTATTTATAATGGATTTCTGGGACAGTCCTGCAAATAATGACTTAGAATAATCTAGATGGCTGGAGATAAAAGCATGAATAACAGTTTGTGCATCACTGAATGAGAGAAATTATCTAATTTTGGCAATACTCCTGATTTGACCAATAGCTGATTTAATGATATTGCTGAAATGTTTTTAGAAGTTCAGGTCCGAATCAAAGACTACACCCAGATTTCTGGCCTCATGGTTGAACTGAAGACCCATCTTATCTTATCTCATAACTGTTGTAGGGGCCTAAAGCTGATGCGCTTTGGGGCTGATGTTGCCGTATATATGGAAAGAGAGAAAACTCTCTGTTAATGTTGAACACATTTTTTTGGACTGCCTGTAGGCCAATCATGGAGGCCCCTTGTCTGGTAGCACCTACCTCACTGTATGGAGCAGCTTTTCATCAGATATGTTAACCTACTGTAAAAGTTTAGCTGCAGATTGAATGTTTCGGACCACATTAGCAATAGTGATAATGATATCATCACTAAACTGCGGTTTCCATATGAGCGTGTGAGCGTGTGTGTGTGTGCTTGTGCGCGTTTGTGTGGTTTACCTGTAAATCATGCCCGTAGAATAAGACATGCTGTCCCTGAGTGACACATGGTTCATCCTGAGGAAATCTTCCAGGTTTTTGAGCTGAGCAGCTGCACGAACCTCTTTTAGCCGCTGGAACTCAGCTAAGTGGTGACTGCGCTGCTGCCTTTCCTCCTGCTCCAGTGCTTGCTCTGACAAGAAACAGCTCAGGCCACTGTGCACGCTATCACTCATGGATGATAGAGACAGTATCTTGCCTCCAGACACGCCAATTCCACTGCTGATGCTACTGCTTCGACAAATCCCACTGCTGTCTCGACTCCCAGGATGCCCCCCTCCACTGCCCCCAGGCTTGGGCATCTACAAGGTTATGAGAAAACAAAATCTAGTGTCACAACCCGACAGTAATGTGACAGAGCAATTGACTATATTGTAAACACGCTGCTCTCAGTCCAATCATCCAGACAGTATTTACACTTTTCTCAACCCATCAAACTGTCATTTGCATCATGGCTTGTAACATAACCATAGCTGTCTGATGCTTTCTGCTCTGTCTGTGCAATCTGAATTATTGAACTACAAACACTAAGTAATTTATAGGTGACTGATGAATGTGTGTGCGGATGATAAGATGAACATGCACACATTCACATGATAATGACTTAATACTCACATAATCCGAGGGATGATTGATTCAATTCAATAAAATTGTATCTGTTTAGCGCCACATCCCAATCTACATTATCTCAAGGCACTTTACATAGACAGTCAAGACCTTATAATCTTTTTCTAGAGAAACCCAACAGTTCCCACAATGAGCAAGCACTTTGGTGACTGAGGAGAGATAAAACTCCCTTCATTGATAAATTCATGTTTTAAGGTAGAATGGACTATCTCAGAAATCTGGACTTTTTCAATTTTTCTACTTTTACACACTAAGTACTCAGTCACACATACGCAAATGTTTGAGTGGTGAACCTGCGCCTCCCATTCACTTCCAATCTGTGAGAGCGAGAAGGCAAATAAAATCTTTGCTTCTTGTGTGGCAGCGTGTCTTTGCTTAGAGTTCAACCTGGATGAACTTTTACCCACGATATTCGCTTCACATTCATCTATGTGACCGGGCCCTTGGTGTATACACACCAAATGTTAACCTATATTTTCATGTCAACCCAGGTGTCCGTCAAGTCTGGCCGCCTGTGACATTCTTCTTCATCACACAGAACCTGATTTCTTTAGTCAGGCCGGTGTGGTGGGGACTCAACTCATCTTGAGTTCCAGTGAAGCCTCTTTAATACTGCAAAAATACCCACTAACACCACCCAACTCCAATCGACAGTAATGGAAACATGACTCATTGGAGGACGCACTATTTAAGTTTTCTTATGGAGGAAAACAAACTTTTTCAGATTAAAAGTAAATCTATAAAAAATAGAACACTTGACATTACATCACATGCAGCAGATAGCAAGTGCTGCTCATTGTAAGAACTGTTTGGTTTATATGTAAAGGGCCTTGAGGTAATGTTTCAGGAATCACAAAATCTGAGGTTACATCAAGAATATCCAAAGTGCAGCCACAATGACATCTGTGCTCACACCCTTTTAACATACTGGTAAACTGGTTATCACCACACTTTTGCAATCAACTTTCACCACTGACTATATACAATGCCTTGGTTACAATGTTACAGAATGAGTGTCACAACCTCAGATAAAAACCATGAATATCCACAGTGCAGCCAAAGGAAGAAGAGCATTACACACACACGTGTGTGTAATCGAGGCATTAGCATGCAGCCTGGGATCGAGTTGGGAGAAAGTCACTGTATGGTTATTGACTTTTAAGTACTCTTTATTATCTATATATTTATTATTAAAAAATAAACAAAAGCCTACGCAATACCTAAGGGGGCTTGACTGGGACTGCATAGATTTGTGACATGGCTTTAGCCCACCCTAGCCCCAGTGTAGCACCGTTCTTGGTCACAGCCTACATAATAATTGGCTGTAACCATTTTTATCAATATTTGAGAGATATCCACAAACCTTTTTATGTAGCCATAAAGGTCACTCTGGGTCCTCTGGTAGATGCAACATATTGTTAACTGTTATTACCTCTCCACTTCAAAATAAAAGTCCATAGTTTACAGTTGTACCAACCTGACTTTTGTTTATAATCTTAAAACTTTAAAACTAATGGGATTTGATATAGTCATTATCATTATCTGAAAAACATAAAATAATGCCACAGGATTTCATTGTGAACTTATTATCCTCAAAGTCACATTTTTGCTCGTATGGTTGCACCACCTGACATTTTGAGGGTTTGAGAAGCCAAAACATTTAAATAATATTATTATTTGAATCAACTGGCACTGGGAAAGAGATAAATGTGGGTTTGAATAAGCTAGATAACAAAATCTCAGGATCTGTAAAATGGCCCTTTCACTTCTCACAATTAATGTGTTACAAATAACACTGACCTGGTAAGGAACTATTCCTCTCAAACCTAGAGTATCTGATGTGTTGCCATGGTAATCGAAATTAGGTTTTTATCAATATTTATCTTTTTACATTTGGTTCTGTGCAACTTTAACAAATTTTACATTCCATAGTTTCATGGATTTGTTATTTCATTTTGTGTGTTTTGGGACTTTCTGTGTACTTGCACACACATCTGAGAGATTGTAAGTTTTTGTCAGCCATTTTTAAACGTTCTTAAACTATTTTGATTATACTTTTAGTGACTGGATATTTATATTATAATTTATTTTAAATCCTTTAATTACAGGTTGGGCGGGTGGGATTTCTCCCAGTGCTACGGATGGTCAGTCTGACTGGGACAGATAGGTGAATGTGTTTGTGAGTGAGTGAGTGAGTGAGTGAGTGAGTGAGTGAGTCCAGAATGTATCCATATTTAAGTGCCTGTCTGAAAGCATCTTAACAGATCTTACATATATTCATCATTGTTAAACTCTGGTGGGAAAAACATAATATATATATGTAATGTACACATCGAGGGTATTTATCACTCCTCGCTGACTGTATAGCAATGCTTTTTTTTAAATTAATTTTGGTCATTAGCCCTTAAATATATATTGCCACATAAGTTCTCAACTCATAGTTTGAATAGCATAACTACATAACCAGTATTTAAACTGCCCCGCAACTCATTCATATTAATTGTTTCTTGAAGTAGGTTGTACATGTCTCTGTATAATTTCATTACGGTTTACTAGAAATCCATTATGCGGTAAGGATCAGTTCTCTCTTTCCTGTCTATCCCTACTTTCCTTTACAACGCACAGCCTCACCTCCATTGAATCATGATATCAACACCCATTCAGATTCCGCATAACCTTCAACCCAAATATAAAGAATAATGTTTATACAGTGCTAAAGGTCTGAACTAATCAAACAGAGATAGAATTAGACTGTTCTGTAGTTGGTTGTTAAAATTAAAAGAATTAGTTTTGGATTAGAAATCAAACTATACTCTAAAACAGTAAGTACAGTAGGAATAAAAAAAATATCTTTAGCTACACCTGCTTAGTAAGTCGTAATATAATTACGCTAATCACTACGACTACATGGTTTTGTTTAGTCTCATATTACAATCTGAAGAAACCAGTGCGTGAAAACTGAAGTGATTAACCTTAACTTGCACATCAGACCCAGATTACTTTGTATTCTACCCACCACCTCAGCTGCACTGGGCTGTGTAATACTCTCGTCCTCCTCTCTGACTGCTAGCTCCAAAAAAAAAAGATCTATCTATTTTTATCATTTAGATGCTAACTCAAGGGATTTATCTTGTCTGCCCCTATCCCTACAACTCCTTATATAATGAATCAGCCACAGTGACGGATAATTTCATCATCATGCCAGTGTTGTTATGATGTTTAAAATATCATATTTTTCACATGAGTGGAAAGATATTATTGATTATTATGATAGAACCCTGAAAATCATTGTTATTAAAACCAATCACTCAATAAGTAAAATAAATAAACTTGTGATTTTCCCCACTTGCCCAGGGATATACTGTACACCAGTATTTGTGGCAGCAAAGAGGGTTTGACCCTTTTGTTGGGTGTGGTTACAGTGTCCCACTGAATCAAAGCCACCAAATATGTCAGTTCCCTAGAGAGAGTCATCAATAGTATTACAGCAGTAAAGAGACCACACTCTGCAATTAGAGTGTGAATGTGAATGATGGGGTTACAGCTGGGTTCAATTCAATTTTATTTTATTTTATTTGTCTAGCGCAAATCATAATATACATTATCTCAAGGCAATTTACATAGAGCTGGGTTATAAAACAGATCTGCAAACTAGAGGTTGCTCTGCAATTATCAGTTGAAAAACAGTTGTGTAACATTTAGTCTGTCTTTACATAGACTCTCAACACCCTGAGGTCTGACTGACACCCAGTGTTCCTGTTGCTATGAAGATGAGGATAAGGTGCTTGATAAAGTGAGAGAACTATTGCCTTAATATTTGGTGTGCTGGTTTCACAGATGAAGCCAGTGATACCTATGTGTTATGATTCACTAAGTACAAGTCAAGAACATTAAATGTTACTAACTACAGCTGTATGCTAACATTTATGATGTATCGACACATCCACATCAAGAGTACAATGTCTGCTCTCGTCGTCTAACCTAATTAAATACCTACACCAGAAAATCCCAAGGCAGTCAATAATTTAAGAGCCTCTTTCTGCATCCTGATTATGATGGAACACTAAGACCAAACACAAGAACAGTGGTGTCTCAATAAAGAAAAAAACAACAAGAAAAAGATATTAGCGAATCAGATTTCAAATAATCTTGGGTCACCACGACCCTCTATAGAACTCCAGCTATGGGAAGCATATCCATGAAACATCAACCTTTCTGTCCCACTATCAATGAATCAATCAGTAGCTACTTACCCTGGTGCTTGGTGTGCGGCCAATGTAGGGGTTCTGGACTACACTGCTCATGATAGAGCTTGGTAATGGCTGGATAAAGCAGTAGCAGTATGTTGCTCAGTTTAGTGCCAAGCAGAGCTGGTTCTGGATTGCTTTAAAAGTATTTGGTTGTTGAGATAAAAAGGCCTTCTACTCCCTCCTACTTGGTCACACGGGCCACAAAGAGCCCTATCAGCAGCCCCTTCTGCACTGCAGAGGACAAAAAATAACTTACAAGTAAATTATTTATCTTGGTACTAAAACTAGCATCTGCACTAAGAGCTTGTGATTGTAACAGCAGAAGGCTGTGAGAACCCTGTTATGTTGCTTGCTCCAGCAGTGATGTGTCTTTTCCAGACCTTTTTTTAACTGACTACTTCTACGGGGGAAAGTAGTTGTATCATATAGGTGCAGATTTTGGTATGCATGCCCCCATAATGTCAAGGCATGGCTAAACCTACCAATACATTGCATAATGAAATGTGTGGAGTAGGAGTAAGGTGGGAGCCCACAGTTGAGTGGAGACTAGCTTGGAATTATGTATTTGTTTGAGGGTTTTCTAGTTAGCAGCATTACACAAAAAAACTACAGGACAGATTACCTCAAATCATAATACAAGCTTTTTTGGGGGGGGGACATTTCTCTCCCATTGCTCAGGGAGTAAAACAAGGATCTAGATTAAAAAATCTGTCATATTTAGGGGACTTATATCTATGAGAGCATTCATATTGACATTAAGTTGGGCATTGGCGGAAGTATTTACTCTACTGAGTGCTTCTCAATTTTATTTGTGGTAATGGTTGTAAGCCCCCAGACAATTTCTACTTCTTCTAGCATCAGTGAGTCGGCTCGCTTTGGAAATCCACGTGTTTTTGCACAAAGAATACAATGAACAACAAAAGTGACTGAGAACTTTCTTTAAGATGAAAATTAAAACTATAGTGTAAAGTGACCATGTGTAAATACAGAGACCAACTGTCAGAAGGAGATGGAATTCATCACATCCTCTTTGGAGAGAAATTAACAATTAATCACCACATTAGAAATATAAAATAAGGCACACATGAAATAACAACAAACAAAGAGAATCATAGATATACTCTGCCATTGGTTATATAGCTTCACATGATCAAATATATAAACAAAATTTTGTATTATTATATTTATTGCAAGGTAAGAGTAGATAATGTTCCTATATATATATAGCTGAAAATGGACCTGAATTCTTAGAAAAAAACACAAGAAACATTGCATCACAGTGTATCAGTGAAGCCTTCAGCCAATCAGAGCAGAGTTGGTGCTGCAGCTGGAGGAGAGCAACTGCACAATCTGACGTTTTAAGGTCACGTAACACAGTGATGTTTTGCAGCCCTATATAAAGTAAGGCAACATTTCTAACCAGCATGCATTGTGTTTGGACCAGCATGCATCATGTCACGTTAAATCAGTGCTTAAGTCCAAGCTACAGTACATACAGTCGAACGCACCTAAAATGTGGGGGTAACGGTCTTTAACAAGCTTGGCTGTATGTGTGTCTGGAGGGGGGGGCTTGCGGGTTTGCATGTGTATGTTGGGGGGCCTGGGGGGGGCGCCAATCTGAAATCTTGCTTAGGGCTCCAACATTGCCAGGGCCGGCTTTGCCACAGCCCGTCTACTCTGCATCGGCCAATCGGCTTGCTGCTCCCTCACTGCGAGAGACATTGACATTAGGACAGCAGAAAGTCCACACATCTTCCGCCGCAGGCTAAAGACACATCTCTTCCGACCACACCTTGGATTAAAAATAAAATAAAATAAAATAAACTTTGTAGTTTGGCTTTTTTTAAGCAATTTGTACTTACTTGATTCTTGTTGTTCTGGGTTCGTTCCCTCACAGTTGAATGCACTTATTGTAAGTCGCTTTGGATAAAAGCGTCAGCTAAATGTAATGTAATGTAATGTAATATAATCAACACCACTGTTGATTCGTATTACTGGCAATCATTTATTAGATTGGAACAAAGCATAAGCATTAAATGTGTTAGGATTTTAATAATATAATTAGACACTATAGCCCCGAAAAGGATCGATTTTACACGCACCATGTTTGTACCTTAACAGAAAGAATTAATGTTTTGTTATGTGTTAGGACTGTAATCCGTGGCATACAATACACTGTACTTAAACTTGTTCTCATACATAAACCTTTATATATATTACAGTATTCCTTTAGCTTTATTCAACATCACACATACATGAATGCACTGTGCTCATTAAGACACTGTGACCTATGCCTTAGAAAGAAATCAAGCAGCTGCCCCAGCTTCTGAAGGCCAGATAGGAAAGGTGTTGTCTTGTCTGATGAATACGCATGCTTACGCACACAGAACATACAGCCGATAAAACAGAAACACAATGTTTCTCACTCCAATGAACAAAAACACCGTATCTGCAAAACTACTGAAGACTCACAAAGCTTCAGCCGGATAAAGGCTTGTTTTTAATACACAAAACTTAACACTGTCAGAATGTGAAGATTTGCCCAGCTACTATCAAACGAGGGACGAACCTGGGAGCGGCTCCTCATCATTGGTGGATTCCAGTTCCAAGATACTGGGACCATGCCTTCAACCTACTATTATAAATATTGCACCTGTCATCCGTTCGGGGCGACTCTTGACTACCCCGAGCTACTGACTAAAAGCCGAGGCTGTGCATTGAGTGCCCATAGCTATGCTGTACCTTTTCATTGCTTCTAAATAAATACTTTTTGAACCAAAACCGACCCTTCTCATACCTAAGGATAAAAGAACACGACAAAATTGGTGACCCCGACGTGATCCTGAAGAGAAGTTTTGACCAGAAAGACCGGAGACCCAAAGGTCGAGGCCGCTCCGATCGATTCGCCACATACTCACGGGCGCCAAACTAAAAGGTAAGCAGAAACCTGTTAAAACAAATTCTGCATTAGTTATATAGGCATTGATATAGATTGTGAGTGTGCGGAGAGGAGAAAAGAGGTAAAGTAATAAAGTTCTGTGTTTTATGGAAGCAATGAAAGGGTATGTAAAATAAAAGTACTAAACAGAGGTCTGGGACCCTGTGAAAGGTCTGGTACCTTGTGAAAGGTCAGGGACCTTGTGAAAGGTCTGGGACCTTGTGAGGGGTCTGGGACCCTGTCTTGGCGCAAAAGAAACAAGATAAAAAGCGAGGTCTGGGACCTGCGCGGGACGGGCGCCACACTTAAAAAGTCTGTGACGCACGAAACTAATTCAGATTGGAGAAAAGACAGACGATTCATGCAATAGATTGCATCCGTGCAACCAAATCTGGGATTAGAGTGTGAACCTGGAGGAAGGGGCTACCGGCACTGACGAGTGAGGAGCTTAACTAGCCAGACACACCGTTGCTTGAATCGGGCACAAATTAAAAAGACGCCGAGGCCATAACATGTTGCGAGGACTGACAGATAAAAAGACTGACAGAGACCAAAAAAACTGACCATAAAAAATATAAGATTTAAGAGGTCTGAATGTGTGGGTATTTACTAAATTCTAAACAATAGCGTTTTGGAGATTGATTAAAGAACTTAAGGTAACTAATACGTGTGGGTAATGGAACTGATCTGAGTAGTCCTAATATGAACTTCATGTAAAGGAACTATGGTGACACAGCACTAAGTCTGATACAAGTGTGAATGAAAGTGTGTGTGTGGAAAACGAGAGAGAACCAAATTAGGAGGAGATAACAAGAGGAAGGTCACCCGGCTGACAGAGACAGAATTAATAAGGAAATAAGAAAAATAGAGCGAGGTCGCCATCTGGTGGCGGATAAAAGAAAGTACAACTAGCGGTGTACGCCTGCCATCTGGGGGCTGATAAAGGGTATTACAGCTAGGAATAAAACAAGGACGCCACCTGGGGGAGACCAAAGGACATTACAGCTCGGGTTACAACTGGTTTGACATCATTGGATTGGCTTGTGTTTTTTGTTTTTATTTTATTTTTCCTCGAGACCCTGGGTATGGACCCGGATTGGATATATGTCAGGAGAAATTGACTGACTACATGAAAGCCTTAACTTATCTTACTGAAGTTTTGTCTGCACAGGTCCAGGCGGCTGCTGGACGTTCTGACGAGACCCCCACGGAGACTCCTGTTCCAGTAAGACCGGGTGATTGGGTAAGGGTCAAAGTTCACAAGAGAAAGTGCCCGACCCTAGGTGGACAGGACCTAACAGAGTGTACCTCACATGCGATCCGAGTAAAAGGAAAAACAGGAGCAATTTGGCACCACCTCACACATTGTGTACCCGCTGACCCACCTTCTCGGTCTTTACGAGAAGTAGCCACTGATTTGGCCGACTCCTCCTCAAAACCTTAAAGTAATACGTTGACCACAAAAGGAGGGTCTATCTGTATGTCTTGTCTTGATTATTTCCAAATATAAGCTTGTATACTCTACTTTAAACTCAGCTACGCACCTCTGAGTTCCATATGAGCAAAGAGAAACACGCAGATAATGTAAATGACAATGGAGATAGCAGGACTTCACCCCTGTGGGTGAGGCCATCAATGTTTGTTTTTTTCCTACCTGAGACAAATCCCTACTGCTTTCCATGATTTCGGTTACAAGTGTGGTTTCTAGTAATCAGGCAGTGAATTCTTATAATTCTAATAATTGTGTTTCTGTTGCTTTAACTCCATAGATAATTAAGACATTCTAAATGATTTACAGGACTGTTGACTTTTTTGTGACGAATTCTATATAATACTTTGTAATGAATTCAAATATTTCCCAGTTTAACTTTATGTTTGAGCACATCTTTTGTTTAATCAATTTTAGTGCTCCTATTTGATAAGATTATTAAACTGTTCTTATCCCAAGGTTGTGAAGGTAAAAAGTTCAGTTAGTAATTGTCCCAATAATTTAGTAATTGTACAAAATGAACGTTTTGTATTTTAACAATTCAATTAGAGAAGCAGTTTACTGAGCTGGTAACATATATCCTGTGTCAAACGTTTTATGTATTCAAGAGCAATTTTCGTTAATGGGACTAGAGAGTCCATCTCATCTGGTATTTCAGTTGGAGTTGTTTATTTTATTTATGTTTTTTTTATTGGTTTCTTAGATGTTTGTTTTATTTGTTTTGTTTCAAACAAGGATATTTTAATATTTCAAAATTCAAATTCAAATGTCAGACTGAATAATGTTCATTGCTCTTTGAAAAGGTGAACTTGCATGATTATGTTATAATATAATTTTTCCTAAAATGGTTTTAGAGTTACCAAGACCGCCAACCATAATATTTTTTATAGTGCACAAAATTAGAGGGTTCCTTGCACTGTTACACATATCCAAGCAAAATTGGTACTGTGAAATGATATATCCTTAATTGAATAGAGATCGAATTTGGAGTGAAGAAGCAATTTCCACACAGAAATTCTTTATTTATTTCATTTTCTTTATTTTTAGAATTGGAAGATAAAGACTACTTAAGAATTTTACTTGAGATTTTCACCCTTAGAGATAATATGTGCTGACATTTTGCAAGTAAATTTTGAATCTGATGTTGTGATCATTTTATGATCAAAAGGGAGGAATGTAAGGGCAAAATTTTACCATTATACCACACTAAATATTATCTCTGCTTATGCATACTATTCTGCTTGTGTAAACTGCCAAAATGACATCAGAGCCACAAATCTGAGACTGTGCTCGTCTCCCCCAACAAGACCTCGAAGAGGCCTTCAGCATGTGTCTGTGTCTTATCTCCTGGGATTTTAATATTCACTCAGTCCACACATGTAGTTCTCACAACACACACACACACACACACACACACACACACAGTTCAACTCTTCACACACACACACATCTCTTCATTGCATCTACATAAAAAGCATACGCCTGCAACTGTTGCTTTGTCATTACAAATGCAGTGTGCTACCCAAGGGAATGAATGTGATAAAATGGCCAATGAATGTGAACAAACAGATAAATCTGCACAGAAAAAGTTTTCTTTGTATCCTACAGTGCCTCAGTGTGTCAGAGTGGACCACGATCTCGACTGTGCCCCTCTTCAGAGACCTGAAGTGGCTTCAGCCCCAGCCGTTCACCTCCGCCCTGTATTCCTCCATGAACAGAACAGCAGGGCGAGGGAGTTCCGGAGGAACGAGGTGCAGCTGCTCAGGCAGATTTGAGGAGGGGGGCCAGGAGAGAGCGGTGGAAACTCTGATTCATTCGACGCCTGAGATACATGGTATCGCACCCACACCACACATACATGAAAGTGACACACCAAATGTCACTGACACACACACATTGACATTAGAAGCAATCACATGCTTAGAAATGGAAAATTACTTTTCTGCATTATACATCACATGTTCATATGGTTCCTGATATCACATATAAAAACAATGGTTTAGAGATGAATGCAAAATGATAAATCTTTGATAACACGTTTTGTGGAACACAGGCCCCAGAGGTTACACCCACAGATACAATGCACAAAACCCCTTAGGACAGCTCCAAAGAAACATCACCCTCACCCGGAGGATCACGCCTGCCGGCTTCCCTGACAATAGTCTCTTAATGACTCTTAAACATCTCCACTATAGCAAATTGACTAAAAGGGCCGCACTGACAAGTCCTTATTATTTTGTTTTAGGAGTAGACATGACAGGAGCTGACCCCATGGGCATTGTTAGGGCAGACGTCCGTTCCTCCTCCCCTAGAACTCAGCCTTCCCCTTCCCCGTCTGATAACTCTACTACTAACTCCACAAGCTCTCCCCCTGAATCACCACTACCATCCCCACCCAGCTCCCCTGCGGTACAATATTACGACGCCAGTACCGTTGAAGATGTGGTAGAAATAGAGACTGGATACACTGATGAAAACATATGGCTAAAATGGGTCCATTTTACCGCCCATTCCCAAAACCTCACTAATTATATAGTCTGCAGTCAGCCCCGGCCCCCCCTACTGACAGACTCGGATCGACCCGGTTTTGATTGCATGTATGGCTTACACATGGAAGCCAGTCCCGCCAACTGTTCTACTCTCAGTCATCTCTTTCCCCCGGCGCCAAACAACACGCTGCCCCCTATATTTACTCCAGTAAAGGGAAATTACACGTGTCTGACTAAACAAGGTAACTCATCTCACAGAGAGGTGGGTTCAATGCCGCCCTCCTGGTGTTGTAGAAACATCAATGTTACCGACTGGCACAACGCCACACAGCTGGAGTGGGCCCGCAGTGACCTCTTCTGGTACTGTGGAGGGAAACGCTTGAGGAACCGCCTTCCTTCAAACTGGAAGGGTTCCTGCACACTTGTTCAATTGGCCATGCCCTTGACTATCCTCTCTCCCCGCCCAGGACAACCCACTAGCACCCGCCGACGAAGAACAACGCATTTTGACTTAAATAGGGACTCACCCACATACATAGACGCCATAGGGATTCCTCGGGGTGTTCCAGACCAATATAAATTAGCGGATCAAATTGCAGCGGGATTTGAGTCTATCTGGATATGGGTAACTCCCAACAAAAACGTGGATCGCATTAACTACGTCCATTTCAATCTCCAACGCCTCACCAACCTTACTCGAGACGCCATAACTGGCCTATCCGAACAGCTCGCCCCTACTTCCCTTATGGTCACACAGAACCGAATGGCCCTAGACCTCCTACTGGCAGAAAAGGGTGGTGTGTGCACTATGATAGGAAGTTCTTGTTGTACATTTATCCCCAGCAATACCGCCCCTGATGGCTCGGTGACCAAGGCTCTCTCCGCCTTACGCACCATGGCACAGAACATGGCCGCAGACTCTGGAATTAACAACCCCCTAGATAATTGGATGAACACTGCATTCGGCAAATGGAAAGGGCTGATTGCATCCTGCCTCCTCTCCATAGCTATCTTTTCAGCTATCCTAGTCACCTGTGGCTGCTGCTGCATCCCTTGCTTTAGGACCTTGCTCAACAGACTCATCACCACGGCTCTGACCAAAGAACACATGCCCCCTCCCCCACCCTATCAGTTGCCTTTGTTGAGTGGTGATGATGATGATGATGATGATGATGATGATGATGATGATGATAGTGATGAGTTTGCATTGGATGAGATGGAGGTTGGGGAGTTTGTGGATGATCCCCAGTAAATTGTTCACACCATGAAATGGTGTGAAAGGAGGAATTTGTTAGGATTTTAATAATATAATTAGACACTATAGCCCCGAAAAGGATCGATTTTACACGCACCATGTTTGTACCTTAACAGAAAGAATTAATGTTTTGTTATGTATTAGGACTGTAATCCGTGGCATACAATACACTGTACTTAAACTTGTTCTCATACATAAACCTTTATATATATTACAGTATTCCTCCTTTATTCAACATCACACATACATGAATGCACTGTGCTCATTAAGACACTGTGACCTATGCCTTAGAAAGAAATCAAGCAGCTGCCCCAGCTTCTGAAGGCCAGATAGGAAAGGCATTGTCTTGTCTGATGAATACGCATGCTTACGCACACAGAACATACAGCCGATAAAACAGAAACACAATGTTTCTCACTCCACTGAACAACAACACTGTATCTGCAAAACTACTGAAGACTCACAAAGCTTCAGCCGGATAAAGGCTTGTTTTTAATACACAAAACTTAACACTGTCAGAATGTGAAGATTTGCCCAGCTACTATCAAAGGAGTGACGAACCTGGGAGCGGCTCCTCATCATTGGTGGATTCCAGTTCCAAGATACTGGGACCACGCCTTCAACCTACTATTATAAATATTGCACCTGTCATCCGTTCGGGGCGACTCTTGACTACCCCGAGCTACTGACTAAAAGCCGAGGCTGTGCATTGAGTGCTGTACCTTTTCATTGCTTCTAAATAAATACTTTTTGAACCAAGACCGACCCTTCTCATACCTAAGGATAAAAGAACACGACAAATGCCAGGTGTACATTTTCCTTTGATTCTAAAATAAAGTTGGATTAAATAGTGAATAAACACAATGAATTCTTTAGCTGACATTAAACTTGCAGCTTCTGCACACAGTCACACAGGTTCAACACACTTGCCTTCAATACAATCCATTTACACAGCACACTACCATCCATGTTAAAGATTATTCTGAGCTCCAAAGGTTGACTATGATGATATATTATATACACACTATTTACATTGATATGCATTGGATTTTTGCTGTATCTTTTGCTGCTGCTTTTCTTTCATATAGTAGTTATTTCTGCTTCTTTACTTAATATGACTCAATGCATGTTGCAAATGAAATAATCTTTGTAATGGAAATTCTTACCATTATACCACACTATATATTATCTCTACTTATGCATACTATTTCTGCTTGTGTAACTGCCAAGATGACATCAGAGCCAAAAATCTGAGACTGTGCTCGTCTCCCACACCAAGACCTCGAAGAAGCCTTCAACCTGTGTCTAGTCTTATCTCCTGGGATTTTACTATTCACTCAGTTCACACACATAGTTCACACACACACACACACACATAGTTCTCACACACACACACATTTCTTCATTGCATCTGCATAAAAAGCACATGCCTGCAACTGTTTCTTTGTCATTCCCTCTGCAGAATGCTCTTCGCATGCTGTATGATTGTCTGACCTTCCTTGCAAGGAATTTTATACTTAATTCCTTGCAAGGATAAAAGACTATTATTCTCAAATCTCTTTATTTCAGAAGTCTCACCAGGTCAAATTTCCATCACATCTTAAATCCAATATTGTCTCCTTGTGTCTCTTTCTCTCTTCTGTCCCTGTGTGTATTTGTCTGTGGGCGTGGCTCTGCATACCTGGTGTTACGCGCTCCCACCTTCCTGTTCTTACCTCCTGCTTTACTCTTTAATCTGCTCTCCTCACAGGTGTTGTGGACCTGCTCATTGTGGCCCTGCCCCAGTATGGAGGCTGTAGGGGAGGCTCACTCTCTCCCAGCAGTAGCAGCAGGATGATGTTGAATAAATGAATATGAATGAATAATGTCTCTTTCGGTTCTGTTTTAGGCTGGAGGTGTGGTAGCCTAGTTTTCGGGCTTTATTTCTAGTTTAGGGTTACCTTCGGGTGTATGAGTTTAGGGGAAGAAGCTCTGGGTCCTACGGTCCCTGTGGGCTGGCCCAGACTTCCTCATCTTGTGATATTTTTGGCCAGACATCCAGACTCTCGTAGTTTTGGTAAAGTATGATAGTTTCATTTTTCCATTTTTGTAAATAAACGTTGTCCTTTTTTTGAAACTCTGAACTCGGTTGGCATCCTTTATTTTATGTTGTGGCCACAAAGTTGAGCCAGGTTTTCATTTTCTGTCTGTGGCCGTAACACCTGGCTTCAATCTTCAATCTGCTAATGACTCTTCTCTGATGAGCTTAACAGTCGGCCAATCCTCACCAGCCACCAACTCAAGCCACCACAACATGCCCAGCCTTCATCCACAAACCTGCCTCATCTGCTCTATGTGATTCCAGCATAGTCTCCAGATCTTCCCTCACTTTGTTCTTTGTACATTTTTTATAATAAATTACCTTCAAATCTTTCCCCACGTCTGTGTCTCCTATTTAAAGTTCACCAGTCCAGTACTACTAACAGGTTTGCCAATTGATATTCAACAGGTATGACAAAATTACAATTCCTATACTTTTGGACACAAACTCTCTCAGGTTGATAGTGATGTATTTTTAAATGTATTTCAAGGGATAGTTCACCGAAAAATTTAAATTCACTCATTATCTACTCACCACTATGCCGAAGGAGGGGTGGGTGAAGTGTTTAATACAATACAATTCAAGTAAACAGGACCCCTTCTTCAGACATGTGGTGTCATCCAAGTGTCCGCAAGCCCAAAATTCAAATTCAGATCGAACCGCGTAATTTACACCATGTGTACGCACGGACACACTGGAAAACCGCACACACTCTCACCCAAGGGAACCCGCGGGGTGACCATTCGCATTTTCCATGTCCTGCTACATCCGCTAGTATTGACACTTCCAGTTGCGGAAGATGAACAAAGCATGGTGTAAATGACCTTGTTTCAAGTTGAATTTGAATGCCTAGGCTTGCGTACACTTGACACCACACAAGCAGCATGGAAGCATGTTGTGTTTTTTTGTTTAGTTACGTCTGAAAAAGGGATCACTTTGGCTGCCACACTGTTTACCCCTGAGACTCCTAAAGTGTTTTGTGGACTCCAACACTTCACCCACCCCTCCATCAGCAAAGTGGTGAGTAGATAATGAGTGAATTTATCCCTAGTAATTTGCCTATTCTGTGATTTTTATTTTTACTGTCCCACTAGGGTTTTGTCCCATCTGACATAAACTGAGAGCCCAGAGTCACAACCTGACTTAAGGCTGGGCAAAGTAGCATGAGTTTCAACTAAAAATAATTTATTCAAAGAAATGAAAAGGAAATTTAAATGTAGAAATCAAATTACAGCTAAAACCAAATGCTGTGGAATCCATGGGGGAAAGGGAGACTAAGTGAATACACCAGCTTATACAGTGCAGAACACCATGCCTATGGCACCAGACATTGTGGACCCTATCACGTTGGATCATCCAACAGGAAGAGCTATGAGAGGCCATCACAAATTCATTCTTCTAATAAAAAACAGAAGATCACACATGTTGTATTGGATGTATACATTTTAGTTCTTTGATTTCTCCCTGATGGCAGAGATCTTTTGACCAAAGCATGGTGAATGTATAGCATTACGCTACCTGTTTCTTCATGGAGCTTGCTGGAATTAAGTTTATGAACGCTAAGAAGATGGATTTGAACATAAATCAGAGGGCAGGCTTAAAGTGAACATATTATCAAAGTATTAATGACATTTTTCCTGCATATCTATTGTGTTTCTATTTTGAATATACAGTGGAAACCGGATATCGTTATCAGGGATAAAGTGGTCAAGCGTTTATATGGATCAAAAAGCTTGGGACAGAATCGTTCTTATACAATTGCAAGCATTATAAAAATGTTTACAGTTTTTACCAGCTTTGTCAGTAATTTACTGCTCCTATCTGGGACTCTATCATTCGCACTGTGCACTGCCAACCAAATCTAGCCAAACTGAGCGTGCCCTACCAACTCCTCTGGTTCTCCATACATTGTCTAGGTTTACAAATTCTTTTGTTTCTACCCAGTTTGAGTTTACAGATGTTGGTTGATAATGTAGAGAGAGAGACAGAGAGAGACAGACAGAGAGAGAGAGAGAGAGAGAAGCGGAGTGTGTATGTGTGCACATGTTCTGATATCAAACTTATCTTAAATCCCAACGTTACCTTTCCCTCAAGATCTGGGACTATCATACAGAAGCTACGTAATTCAGTTATTTCAATCAACCACTTTTAGTGATAAAGTAAAAGATGCCTATCTAGGGCATCTTTTGAGGCACTGATGGAGCTTCTCAGGAGGGAGAACATATGGACACAACATATGGAGGTCCTCCTAGTGGTATACTGGCTGACGCATGGGCTATCTTACACAGTTGCGTCTGGAGACTGGAGGAGATTGGGGTGGAGGTGGGTTACACATCACTGAATGACGGCTGAGAGGAGAAGAAGGGATTTGAAGTTTGACAGCAGCTACATGATTGGCTGGAAGAGACTGTGGCAGAATCTGATTGGCCATTTAGAAACGCCCACAATCTGCCGATCAATAAGTGAAGAGAGAGTGAGAGATTTCAGATTGATCCAATAGGGGTAAAGTCTTCATAACTGAACTTACGCTGAGCTTCATAAATACTGCGGTGACACTTGTGCGTAATGCTGCGTGATGGATGCACTGGCACTGATAGAGGAGTGGGGGAATGAAAGGATGAGGAGGAAACAAGTGTTCAGTGATCACTAAGAGTTTTTGTACCGTGATGATGACTAATCACCTCATATAGATTCTATAGATCTTGGACCTTTGTGCTGAATTCAGTCCAGTATTACACAGATCAACCAGACAGAACTGAACCATCCCAGTAGAAACTAAGTTCTCACCACTCTGGTTTATTAGCCGACAGGTATGTGCCTGCTCAGAGAGAGTCATCACACCAGAGAATCAAATGGTTTGAGGTCACCACATTCTTGCATAACCATCTGTTTTTATCCAATGTGTTCTGTTATTTGTATTTAAGTTTATCATGATAATGCCATATATCTCACACTGCACTCCACACACTATGTTTCGTGTCGCTGTAGTAAGGGGGTGCTTCATAAGAATCCGCAAAAATGTGTTAACCTCAAGAGCTGCACAGTCCATTCATTAACTCTGGTAGTTCTCTTTAAGTGACCGCATTTATTTACATATAAATAACATATTGACTTGAGTTTGTATAAAAAATTAGGCCACATTTAGCTGAAATGGTAAGATCAGGTATTTGAGTCTCTTATGTAGCATTTGATCAACACATTTTTAACTCTATACAAATAAAGCTAATAGGAGACAGGTAGAAAATTTGAATAGTGGCACATTATTCTTTTAATTCCATCCTTTTTGTAACAACTTTAGTTACTAAATATGACAAACACTGCATGTAGTGTGTCATTGATGACTCCACTGGTTACAGTAATACCTAAGATGTTAAGGATCCTGTTAAAATAATGAATGACAGTACACTGCTAAAAAAATGAAGGGAACACGCAATCATAACAGCAAGTCAGAGTTGGGACCAGGAAGCAGAGCTGCAGTGCTAAACACTTCTCTGCGCTCCCTCTGGATAAGTCACACAACCACAAACCCATAAGGATTGTGTCTGTCCACCGTCCCATTAAATTATGTAAATCAAACAATAACAGAGGGAGAATTCTACACAAAAAAATAATAAAAATTAACACAACCTCTGCAACAACTTAAGAAACAAAGACTTTTAAATGTGGACTTTTAAACATAAGATCACTGTCATCAAAGGCTATTTTAGTAAATGAACTAGTCTCAGATCGCAACATTGATTTATTGTCCCTCACTGAGACCTGGCTGCATCCTGATGAATATGTCAGTCTAAATGAATCTACTCCCCCCAGTCATATAAATTCACACGTTCCCAGAGAATTCGGCCGAGGAGGTGGAGTTGCTGCTATTTTTAACTCCAGTCTATTAATTAATCCTAAACCTAAACTAAGCTACAACTCATTTGAAAGTCTTGTTCTTAGTCTTCCACACCAATCCAAGAAATACCAACAGCCAATCATATTTGCTGTAGTTTACCGTGCTCCAGGGGCTTATACTGAATTTTTAACAGAATTCCCTGAGTTTTTATCAAACCTAGTCCTAAAGACCGATAAAATGATTATTGTAGGTGACTTTAATATTCATGTTGATAATAATGATAGCCTTAGCGTAGCATTTATTTCAGTACTAGACTCGATTGGTTTCAGTCAGTGTGTACACCAACCTACTCATTGTTGTAACCACACACTTGACCTTGTATTATCATACGGTGTCAAAATTGAACATCTAATAGTACTTCCACGTAATCTGATTCTATCAGACCATAATTTAATAACCTTCGATTTTTCATGAGCAGAATATATGCCACTAATAAAAAACTCCTTTTATAGATGTCTACCTGATAGTGCTGTAGCTAAATTTAAGGAAATAATTCCAATTACATTTAAACCCGTATTATCCGTCGATATAACCAACGATATCTTTATGAACTTCTTTAATGATAAAATTCTAACTATTAGAAATCAAATTAACCATCTCCTGCCCTCAGTTGGCACTAATACACCATCAAGAATAGAAATCTTAGAAACTGCTGAGAATCTTAACTATTATTTAGACAGCTTCTCTCTGATCACCCTTGATCAGCTGACCAAAATAATCTCATCTTCTAAACCAACAAATTGTATCTTAGATCCCATTCCTACAAAATTACTTAAAGAAATTCTGCCCCTAATTTATAGTACGTTACTGAACACAATACATCTGTCATTATCATCAGGATATGTACCACAGTCCTTTAAACTAGCTGTAATTGAAGATCAAATTTGATTACAGAGACTAGAACAGTTAATTAGCATGAAAGGAACTGCCCTAAACTGGTTTAAATCCTATTTTTCAGATAGATTCCAATTTGTGCAAATTAATGATGAGTCATCTGTGCGCACCAAAGTTAATCACGGTGTTCCACAGGGCTCTGTGCTCGGCCCAATTTTATTCTCATTATATATGCTTTCACTAGGAAACATTATCAGGACACACTCGGTAAATTTCCACTGCTATGCGGATGACACCCAGTTATACTTGTCAATAAAACTCAGATAAGACAGAGGTTCTAATACTTGGCCCTAAACACCTTAGAGATACATTATCTAATGATATAGCTTCGTTAGACAGCATTGCCCTGGCTTCCAATGAAACAGTCAGGAACTTGGGAGTGATCTTCGATCCTGATTTGTCCTTTAATTCTCACTTAAAACAAATTTCTAGGACCGCCTTCTTCCACTTGCGTAATATCTCCAAAATCAGACATGTCCTTTCTCAAAAAGATGCAGAAAAACTAGTCCACGCCTTTGTTCCATCCAGACTTGATTATTGTAATTCCTTATTATCAGGCTCCAGCAGTAAGTCGTTAAAGACTCTGCAGCTTGTCCAAAATGCTGCAGCACGTGTCCTGACAAGAACCAAGAAAAGAGACCACATTTCTCCTGTATTAGCTTCACTACACTGGCTTCCGGTTAAATCTAGAATAGAATTTAAAATTCTCCTCCTCACCTTCAAGGCCCTTAATAATATGGCACCATTATACCTTAAAGAGCTGATAGTACCTTATCAACCTACTAGAGCACTGCGCTCCCAGAATTCAGGCTTACTTGTCGTCCCTAAAGTCTCTAAAAGTAGAGTAGGAGCCAGAGCTTTCAGCTATCAAGCTCCTCTCCTGTGGAATCATCTCCCACTTTCAGTTCGGGAGGCAGACACCATCTGTACGTTTAAGAGTAGCTTAAAATCTTTATGATAAAGCTTATAGTTAGAGCCGGTCCAGGCTTGTCTTAGACCTGCTCTTAGTTATGCTGCTATAGGTCTAGAATGTCGGGGACACATGACACTCGGAGCTTCTCTTCCCAGCTTCTCCTTCCTCTTCTCCCTCCTTATCACATCAAAGAAATTAATATCTCATCAATACATGTTACTGACTTGACTTCTTCCCCGGAGTCCCTTTGCCTTATCGTCCGCAGATCCAGGGCCGCGGCTGCGGCCACATCGTGTATTATGATGGTGGATCGCGTATCAGAGATCGTGATCGTAATGGTGGATCCAGTATGGTGGATCCTGTTTTGTGCTGGCTGATCGTGATAATAATGGTGGATCCTGTATTGTGTTGGCATCTGATAATGGTGGTGGACCACGATTGAGGTGGCAGCTGATGGTGGATCCTGATGGCGGCAGTGGACAATGACTGTGGACTATAGTGGCCTCCGATCTTGATGGTGGATCATGATCATGGTGGCTGCTGACCATAGACTATGATTACAACAAGACTGCTGGATATATAATATTTCTCCTCAGATACTCGACCATAACTGACAATAATCCATCAATTCATTGACCTTCAGTTATGCTACAAAGTGTTTATTCCAATCAATGCTGCAAATACCCTTATCTTTCTGATGTTCTCCTTTACACTTGACATCTATTGCACTTCTGTCCGTCCTGGGAGAGGGATCCCTCACATGTGGCTCTCTCTGAGGTTTCTACGTTCTTGTTTATTTGGTAACGAGCAGCCTTACATAAAAATGGAATATTTCAAAACTTGTTGGGAGGAAACTGTGTGGATCAGGGATGAACCCATAACATTTTGTTCTGGATCTTGATCAGGCGGCTGATCAGGATTTATTTTCTCTTTCTTTAAGATGAGCCGTTAACCCCTAACCCTAGCCCAACAGTTCCCTTAAATCCAAATCAATCAAGACACACCAAATTATTCACAATCATATTTATGAATAAAGGTTTGAAGTAATCCATCCAGTTGTTTTTATGTAATCCTACTAACTAACAAATAACAAATAAACGCAGATTTAAAAAAACAGCAATCCCCTTAAATTAAATCCTGCTGCACCAAATTTCACACACTTATCGACATCAGTCCCTTAAATATGCTTGATTTTTCTGAGTAAGAGCTCTGTATCATTTATTTGGAAAATCACAAAAATGGTGAAAAATCCCTTGTCTCATCATTTCTTTGTTTTAGAACAATTTTTTTTTGTTCTAATCTGTCCAGTAGTTTTTGCGTAATCATGCTAACAAACATATAATTGCAGGAGAAATCATAATAATAATAATAACAAATTATTTGTCATACATTAAACTTGACATTAAACAGTCTTCAAACTGTGCTGTTACTCTTCCAGGGATAGAAGACATTGAAAAAGTTCATTGCACATTTGGGGGTTCTTCTGGAGCATTTCAGAAATTGTTTTTGTTTTGGATCGCTGAGTGGATCTTTCTGAGGTTCTGTCGGACTCTAACAAACTCCATCAACTGGGTTTCTTCTTGTACCTTTTCCTCGTGCTCCTTGTCCCTCTGAGTAAAGAAAAAGAGATGTATTGTCAGTACATATTCATTTAGAAATGGCAAAACATATGGACAGGAAATATACTATACAAATGCATAACAAGCTAACTTACCATGACTGCTTTTCTGTATTTCCTTAGGTTTCCATTATCACCTTACATATCATTTAGGTAAGGCTTTTATCCAAAGCGACTTACAATAAGTGCATTCAACGATGAGGGTACCTCCACAGAGGAGGTTATGTTTTTACCCATGTCCGTTGCTTTATTCTTTGGCAGGATTGCAAAAAAACTACAAACCTTAAGATAAACTTTAAGATATAATACATAACTAAGGCACTGTTTCACATTTTTGTCCATCGCTTAGTTTTTTTAATTTCTTTTTTGATAACTAAATGTAACTGTAACACAGATCTCCTCGATATCCATATGACATGGAGATATGAACATGTCCTATTTTGGAGCATAGTCCTTGTTCCTACATTGAGTATTAAGATTATATCAAACATCCTTCAAAAAGGGTGGATTTAAACATTTAATAAACAACCATGATTAATTGACTGAATTCTCGAAAAACTAGTTTTTCATTAATTTGTTTGGTACATTTATTGCCATGCAATTATGCCCCCCACCAGTAGGGGATGCTGCAGCACCCTCAGCAGCCCTGCTTCCAGGATCCCTGGGGTCACAGGGAGAGTCATGTCTGAAGTCACTGGTCTGGTTTTCTTCAACTTGCAATACCTGGATCTGTCGTCTGTTCCTTTGGGCTATCATTCCCTCATTTGTCTGCATATAATTGGATCTGGGCTCCTTGGCAGTACAATTCACAACCTTTTTCTCCTCCAGTTTTATGTTGACACTGGCCAGGCTGTACTGCAGGCAGGGGTCATACTGAAAGAAGTGGTATGTACTTTTTATACGGTTGGTCCTTAAGCCTGAGTGTGTGGTGGTGGACTGGACTAGAATGCAGCTGCTTAGGTAGAATACGGACTGCTGTCCTAACCCACCCCAACCAATCATCAGTTAGACAGGACTCTGACCTGTTGCTGTGATTTAGTGTCAGTTACGGGTTCTGGGTCTCAAGCTGTGGTTTTATGACTGTGCTTAGTGAGCTTGCATGTGTTTTGTTGATTAGTGTTTTATTCCTATTGTTTTTGACTGTTAGTTTAGGGCTAGTAAAGTTGGCTTAGGTTAAGTTTATTTGTTGATTCGAAGACACCCTCAGTCCTACTCCCTTTTTTTCTCCTTGCCTGGAATTGTTTGTTGAATTGTTTGTTTCCTTCACATGGCCTCAACAATAAAACGGCTGTGATTTCCTGTTTAAATCTGGCAATTGTGTTACTTCCTGTATCCCTAGACCTCTCCAGGGTTGTAACTGTGTCTCAGTAGCTGATCAGAGCCAGGAGGTGATCGGGCTGGCACAGGATTTATTTGGCTGTGGCGATACTCTTTTCAGCTGCCCCATTGGCCGGTGGATAGTGAAGACTAGATTTTGTTTGTCTAAAGTTGTAGGCCTCTCTGAATTGTCTGAGCTCTGCTGAGTAATGAAGCATCACGTTAGTTCATGGAGGACACAGAGTCATGTGCTCAGCTGTCATAAGATGTCAGCTACTGATAGGTTTATGGGTGCTTGTCAGTCACACACCAATCACAGCCCATTCTTTCACCAAAGCGGTCCCTTTAAATACAACCTCATCCTCACTGATCCCTGCTTAGCTACACTGCCACTCACGCCCTGATGCTGGCAACTTGCCTCCAACAACAGTTTTCTGTTCAGTTGTCTTTGCTGCCAGCAACATTTACCATGAGTCTTATTTTGGTCTTTCCTTCTTTGACTTTCTTCTACGTGTTGAAACAAAACTGGAAACAAGCATGACAAACTGAGAACTATGTTACAACTGAGAGTGACATCAGAGAATCCTGTGCTCTTATTCTAACCTGGCTTTTGGACAACACACCAAGAGTTTTAGTACAATATTTTACAGTGTGGGTAGATGTTAGATCTTTCCCGGATGGGAAAAGAGATGGGCCACAGTGTGGCGATACTGTAGAGTGTGGCATCTAGCCTGAGCTCTATTTTCACTGGAGCACAAATCAATGACCAATTGTCTCTCTGCTCTGTGTGCAAGCCCATTTTGGTTGTTTCAAGCAGAATAGTGACAACTGTGTGTATGTGTATGTGTGTGCAGAGCAGGTAAAAGTAAACATTCTTTACTCAAGTAGTAAAACAAAAGTACAGGTTCCCGAAAAGTATAAAAGTAAAAAGTTTTCTTCCGACTGTATCTCTGCAAATCAAACTGAGAATAATGTCACATTATAGTTTGAAGACTATTGAACTTAAACCCTCTGACTTAAGATTTGTGAGCATCAAAACCTGTCCAGAAGGATGAAATGTGTACATTGTATCGATGAAGTTTTCTTCTTTTAACTCTCTTGTGTGTTTCATCTTGATCTGTCTTTTAAGCTGTGTTATATTCGTTGTGCTTGATATGCACCAATACAAGAAGAAATAGTCATTTCAGTGTTAATGTCCATTTAAGTTGAAATCTGCCCTAATGTTGGAAAGGCAGCACTTGATGCAAAAAACAAATCCCCTCAAATGCATTAAAACCAAACTAATGAGCCTGTTTTGCAAATGTAAAGAGTAGAAAGTACAGATATTTGTGCTAAAATGTAGTGTAATTGTTGTGGGGCAGGCAGTGTGGGTTGCCTCTCATAACCGGTTGGGTGGGTGCAGGTTAAAAACCAAATCAATAATAATCAAGTCATTTACAAAAATATTTGCATGATCTTTTTTGGGGCTAGGTTAGTCTCCCTTAGCTTTCTATTAGTGCCGCTATGGTTACAATCTTACTTTAGCATTGTGGATTATCAACAGTCATGGTCCATTTTTGGTTTGGCAGACCCCGGAGCAGACACAGACACACGAGTGAATGGATGGTTGATTATCAGAGAAACACAGGCAGAGCAGGGGGCAGGCAGGCATGGGTGGTATATTTAAAATAAAATATATAATAAAATATATAATAAAATATCTTCGCAGTTACTGTAGTGAACATGAATGAAAAGACTAAAATATTTTCTGCCATTACTGAAAACCTATTATAAACTATAGCTATATTACCTCAAGTTGCTTCTGCTGACGTCTTAGCAGCACATCCTCCAGAGGAGTCCTGCTCTGTCCCTCCTCTTCCTGTTCACTCTGCGCCCTCTTCCTCCTCTCCAGCACCTGTTGAAGTTCTGGTCTCCGGCTCAGTGCCAGACCCCTTAGCCCATAGAGAAAGAGACGGCCCAAATTTTTAATATGGATGAATGGGCTTTATTTATTACCACTTAAATCTAAATGACTTAGTAATAGTACAGAATAGGGTGCATGCCTCTTCATATTATCCTTGTAAATGGTAAATGGTTTTGTATTTATATAGCGCTTTTCTAGTCTTGATGACCACTCAAAGCTCTTTACAGTACAGTTTTACATTCACCCAATCACACACACATTCATACAGTGCATCTATTAGCAGCACTTTGTTGTTCTATGAGGGGCAATTCAGGGTTCAGCATCTTGCCCAAGGACACTTCGGCATGCAGATGGGGAAGACTGGGGATCGAACTGCCGACCTTCAGGTTGGAGGACGACCGCTCTACCCCTCAGCCACAGCCGCCCTGTCATTACCTGACACAGTAATACAGAGTAAAAAGCTATATTCCATGTTCACTCTGACCTTGTCATTCTAGCTCTTCATGATGGTGTTTTAACTTATCTGATGCAGTGTTCAGGTTTTATTTAATATTCTTTAAACGTGCTTCTCAATCTATGGCTTTTTGCTGGCTCCAATACGTCTGGCAATGGTGAACTATATAAGTAAGTGTGTCCACATACCCACGATATATGTGTGTAACCCTCATGAAATTAAGGCTACTAACCTCAGGAGTAGTTAAAGTTATTGCCAAAAGGGGGCACACTATGCGTTCCGTTCAAGGGAACTCCCCATGAATAAGAAAGCCCTTTTTTCTCCTCCCAAGATTTTCCCATGAAAGTGTAGAGAAAGAAGCTCCCGGATTTCGACGTCCAACTTGAGAGTGTCAACTGAAGTGATTCCATAGAATAATCTGATACTGGAAACTCCGATTGGTTTTTTATTCATACTAGAAGAATCTGAACCCTGTGAATCTGAATGCTGAGATGGCAAGCTAAACCCAGATCGTGGATGCGGTGTGGCCTACCGTATGATCCAGACCGAACCTGATTCGCTTATCAAGAAGACATCAGACCCCAGTTCTGCCTGTCAGGTAGACAGGTAGTAAGGTAGTCTAGAGATACAGTACACATAAAGACCCGGACCAGAACAGAACTGGTGGAACCTTCAAGCACACACTATTCATGGACTGAACGGACTATATCCTGGGAACTGTACATATACACACAGAAAGGACTGAGTTCTTTTACAAGAATCATACAATTTCCAAACAATCTACTCTTCTTTTTTATTTTACACTGTTTTATATTGTGGTTGTTGCATGACCGATTGTGAAGCAATAAACTGGTCATTTGTTCAACTTGTTCTTTGTCTTGGCCTACCTCTCCTTCGAACCTAGGTAGATGTTTAGTGCTTTTTCTAATACTAGCCCCAGACAAGTGCTACATGTGCAACAAGCTTTTGTTATACAGAATTTTACATGCCCACACTACATTGTGATTTCTTAATAATCAGACTGAAATGTTATTGGATTTAACATAATTATTTACCCTGACGTTGTGCTCTTTGTGTTTATGGCTTCATGGGTGGTGGGGTAGTGTTTCGGTTTGTCATCGCTGAACAGTACAGTGACATATCCAACAAATGCCAAAATAACATGCATTAATGCAAAAGGCTCGTCAGGGACGTTCATAGCTTAAAAAGATGTACAATGACCTTTCATCTGGACAAACTAGTTAATAACTTGTCAAAGTTTGTTATTGAATCCCAATAAAAAACGAATCTTTAACTATAAATCATGCAGCGAATTACCGATCTTTCAAAGTAGAATTTAAATTTTTTTTTTAAAGTATTGAAAAAACTTTTAAATACCCAAATACTGATGGATCTTATAGTCCAATGCAAGATGTTACAGCAAGGGCAGATTAATTTCTGCCCCAATGACTGGGTATTAGGGCTCGCTGCAGTTCCATGACCACAGATTTACATGGGGAACTTGTGTGGTGCTGTGGCCTCTTGGTTTGCTCTGCCCTATAAGAAGACCCACAAACATGTGCAACAAGCAAACAAAAAATATCGATTGATTTGTGCACATCAGCAGTGAAATCTTATGTTAAAGATCACCACTGTAACACTGGTGTTGTTATGAGTATATTATCCACTGTGAAAATTGGCACACTGTTGTAAATATATATTTTTTTGTAAATTCTAATTTAATTTGTTTTTACATCTGTTACACGCAACATCTCTTGCACTTCTGTCCGTCCTGGCAGAAGGATCCCACACATCCAGCCCTCTTTCAGGTTTCTGCATTTGTCCCCTTTTAAAAGTTTTTTTTAATGTAGATTTCCTCACTGTTGTTTGGGATGATGCACCTTGTGAAGCCCTCTGAAGCAAACTGTGATTTGTGAATATATGGGCTATAAAAATAATGATATAAGTAGCAGTAATATATAAGTAGTTTAATGTTTCTGGTACAGTGTTTGCTATCAGGACAAACTAGGTCTGTCCAACTATTAACATATCACCTTACACTGCTTCAGGTTCCCATGGACTAAAGGACTGCAGCAGCATGGAGAGAGGGTGTATGATTGCAAGTTTGTGAGGGAATGAACGAGACATTCATGTATTGTTAATGAGAGCTGCTTTAGAAAAGAATGACAGGGGAGAGAGGAGTTAAACATTAAAACAAAATTATTTCATGAAAATTGATTTATTGTAAAGGCCCTTTGTTTATGTTACAATTCTTGCTTGTAGTTAAATCATGTAAAAGTGCCCTCATTTATATTTCAGAGAGGATGCAGCCATATTGTTACTCCTGTATGGGACCTACCTTTTGTGGGCAAGTAGCAGTTCCTTGTGAAGCTCATTTTGAGTCCTGAAAGTCTTGATGGGGTTTGAATGACCTGAGCAGGTTTCAGTTTGAACATCATTATCTGATAAAGAAAATCAACATGTTAAAAACATCAACACAGCACTGAATCTTCATAGGAATGGTTTTCAATAGTATTTAATCAGATAATCTGAATCCAGTTTTAAATCTGCTAATCAAATCCAAATCCCTCCCTGTGACATTGATGGAGTTATACATTCCCGGAAAACATGATCATTGGACAAAAAATTATTAGAGTGCAGAGTACCCCAGAGTGCAGGATGAGATGGATGATAGATCTATAGAAATAGTTTACTATTCCCCTATTTGGTGAGTACCCTCCCACAAATATTACATTTTGTAGTTGACTTTGAACAGTGAAGCCACTCCACCGTGAGGAAAATGGTCTCAGACTTTTGCATTGAATTATCTGAGTTATCACACATTTGTATGAATTTACCGAGCATTTCTAAGGAACACCAGTACAACTGCTTATTCATGCAGCAGTGTAATTATAAATAATTTTGCATATAAAGGTCAAGAGCCTCAGTTATTGTTGACGTCAAACATATTGTTGACGTCAGAGAGCGATCAGACTGGTTGGAGCTGACAGAGATACTAGGGTAACTCAGATAACCACCTGTCTTAATCTGTGTTGAGCAGAGAAGCATCTCAGTTTAGAGTTGGATGGTCTACAACAGTAGAGACCATGACAGATTCCACTCATGTCAGATATCTGAGGCTGCAGTGACACAGACTGAACTGGAAAGATGAAAAACATAGCCCGGTCAGATAAATGTGGATTTCTACTAAGGCTGCAGATAGTAGAGTCACAATCTGGAGTCAGCAGCATGAAACCACAGACCCAACCTGCTTTGTGTCAACAGTCCAGGCTGCTGGTGGTTTGATGGTGTGAGGAATGTTTCTTGACACACTTTGGGATTTAAATTCCAATCAGTCATTTTTTTTATTCCACAGTCTGCGTATTGTTGCTGACCATGTTTATCTTTTTATGGCTTCAGTTTTCTAATTTTAGTTTTCTTCCAGCAGGATAATGCTCCATGTCACAAAGTCGTCTCAAACTAGTTTCATAAACATGACAGTGAGCTCAGGGAACTCCGCTGACCTTCTCAGTCTCCGGATTTGAATCCAGTTGAACCTTTGTGATGTGGTAGAATAGGAGATTGGCAGCATTAATGTGTAGCTGACAAATCTACAGAGATGATGTGATGGCGTCAGGTCAACTTTAAGGGGAAAGTTTCCAACATCTCAACATCTCAACATTCAAATCAGAGCAGTGCAGATGCGAGACGCGTGTGAGCTGGAATTTGGTCAGCGCCACAGCGACAGTGTGGAGGACTTCCCAGTGTTACTGTAAATAAGGGTAAACAATTATAATACTCAGCTGACGATCAGTGTAGTTCGGTTGGTTACAGTATTCAACGCGCGGGCAGCAGCGCGTTCTCCACGCCTGGCTGTTCACGGACGATTTGCTGGTCAGTAGACTTTATAAGGTCAGCCCCGATTCTGCTTTCTCCGTTGTTGTTGTACTGAATGTCGGGGTTCGGGTAAATGATGGTTCCATAGCCCCCCCACTCCTTCTCTCTCTGTCTGTCTGCTTGTGTGCTTGTAGTGGATGGGCAGAGGGGACATTTAATTATGTGATTGGGAAAATTAAAACTCCAGACAACAAGGGGAATACAAGTATGGGATGCATATTTGATAATTTATATCATATAAAATATGTAATTTATATCGTTTAAAATCATGGGGAGAGGGGAGGGGAGCTGATTACTTAAAGAACAGGCAGTCAAACAGGTCACTCTGTGGAGGCTGTTTTATACAGGGTAAAGGGTGCTGTTTTATATGATCCTTGTGGTATTTTGACCAAAGTATGTTACAGACATTTCATTAAGACCAAGAACCATATCAACTTGTGGTAAAATGGGCATGCTATGTCCCTTTAAGTTTTAACCATATTTTTGAAGGGTAGAGAGGGAAATACATGATATCCAACTCAGAAGATATTTTTCATTACAACACACATCAGAGATGGATGTCTTCTACATGTTGAACTGACCTTTTCTGTGATTGTCTGTTGTCTGTGGAGTGTTGTTTATCATCCTGCCACAGGAGGCCGGCTGGATGTCCTGATGTTTGCGATTTTTGTTGTCAGGGAATGAACTACAGAGGGATAAGATGATTTAGAGCTGAGGTGTATTCAGTTGGACAGGGGCTGGGATGGTTTGCAGGTTGTGGAGGACAGAAGGAAGGGGCAGCAGCGGAGGTGGTGGTCGATGTTTGAAAAGGCTTGATGGATGGCGAAACCTGAGGACCGTGCGTGGAGCACCCGCTTTTTCTGCATGCTGCTGACAGTCAGCATCAGGACAAGAGAGATTGAAATTAAAGAGCAGGGCAGACGGAAACTATACACAGTTCACTTATGTAGAGATGTATAATTTAACCTCTCAGTTAGTAGGTGTATATGTGCACGACTCAATTCAGAGCAGTGATACAAAGATTCAATGTCAAAATGATCATCTAGCTCAATCAAGGAGAAAAGCGCAGATGCAGGAGAAAATAGTGGATAATGTAGAAACTGATGAAAGGGTTGCTGCCCCCCCCCACACACACACACATTACTTGTAGTTGCATTAATTAGCTACCAGCAATTAAGTTGCTATGTTTTTTTTTCTCTGTGGTGTAAAGGACAATTACAGTCATAAACCACTGACATGCGGGAAATAATCTAAAGCATGTGAATATAATATAACACACATAGAACACTAAATTTACTGTTAAAAAAAGTAAAAATACATACACTTTGTATTTCACATTTCAAATTACTTATTACAGCCTGATTATTCTGTATGAGAATGATCTTCCTAAATATTCTGTGTCTAAAGTGGTTGTTGGAATTTAAAGAGTGATGAGAAACAGCATCAACCTGATGCATGTAGGCCTACACTTCAGACAATGCAGTATAATCTAAAGGCAAATGAAAACAGACTTTAGTCCTACCTGAGGTGTACTTGTCCTTCATGAGAGGCTGTTGTCAGAGAACATTAGCCATCGTGTGGAGCTGACACACTGATACTGTGGAGAGTAATGTTACTTGAGAGCCCTGAATGTGGAACTCGTTCACTGTCTCCCTGTGGTCAGTCACACAGCCACAGTGTTTAAAGTGGACAAAACACTATTATACCAACAACCGTGCTTTTGTCTGTTTCTATGTCATATGATGTCATTCGGAACACTGCAAAAAAAACCTGCTTATTATGTGGGCAAAACCATATTGTTATGTAATAGTTATCCCAATTTTTACATATTACATATGAAGTCTGCTTGTATTTATATTAACATTTTCTCTCCATTTTACCATATCATAACTCATTTTGTTAAGGTCCTTTAATTATTTACTTTTAGTGTTGTGGGGGAATTTTATACTTTACTTAAAGTCATCATTACCATAAAGCCTCAGAGGAGTTTTGTCATGCATGAGAAAATAACTAATGATGTTGTAATTGGGCTGAGCGGTGATACAATGGTTAGGAATGTCATGAGGGGTTTTGGGTTCAAACCCAGGCTCAGGTCTGTGTGTAGTTTGCATGTATTCCCTGTGTCTGTGTGGGTTTTATCCAGGTACTGTCGCTTCCTCCCACTGTCTTAAGACATGCAGTTTAGGTTTGTTGATGGCTACTCTTTTTAATCTATATTTAGCTTTGATCAAGACTAGAAAAGCACTTTATAAATACAGACCACTTACCACACAGACCAGATAATCAGATCCTACATGTGGATAAGGTTAAGGTTAAGGTTACTTTATTTGTACCCGTAGGTAGATTTGTTTTGCAGCAATAAAAAGAGAAGGCATCCATCCAAAACAGTACAAAATTATAAACACACAGACAGAAGACGAGACCACAAAAACCATGACAAAAAGTGCTCAAATGCATTGCTATCAATAGAAAACTGGATAGGGGCAAATTTGGCTATAACCCATTCAAGTGAACAATTGCAGATGGAACAAAACTATTTCTGTAGCATTTTGTTTTACTCCTTGGGACTGTAAACCTTCGACCAGAGGGTAGAAGTTGAAATTCCCCATGTAGAGGATGCGTGTCATCATTGGTAATGGAGCTGACTATCCTCTGTAGCTGTCTGGTGTACAGGGACTATAGGCTTATCTGAGGCTCACCAATCAGCCGACTGGACCATTTCACTATCTGACTCAGTCTGTTTCTGTCCTTTAAAGACAGGGTATCAAACCATGACACCAAAGAAAAAGATTAAACCGACTCAATAAAAGCATGATAAAATAGTGTCAGCATGGTTTTGTCAATATTAAAATAGGACATTTTCCTTAAACAGTACAAACGCTGGTGACCCTTTTTGCACAAAGCTTCACTGTTTGCTTCAAAGGTCAGTTTGGAGTCAACAATAGTCCCAAGGTATTTATACGATTAAACACATTCCACAGTTTGACCTTTGATAAAAGTGTCTTTGTGTTTTCGAGCAAGTTTTCTGTCGATGACCATATCCTTGGTTTTTGAAATGTTAAGTTGGAGGAATGACTCCTCGCACCACTTAACAAAGTGCTCAACAACAAGTCCATGTCTGTTTTCATTTGCCTGAAGCAGGCTCACAATCACTGAGTCATCTGTGGACTTTAAAATGATCCTCTAAAAGAGCTCTGACACATATTTGTATAAAGGATAAAAGACAAAGGAGAGAGTACACACCCTTGTGGTGAGCCAGTGGAAAATCTAAAATCCAGGCCACAAGATTAAAACTGAGGTTAAAATCTTCTAAAAACCTACGGGTTAAAATGTGAGGTTGAATTGAGTTAAAAGCAGATGAGAAATCAATAAATAAAAGCTGAGCATCACAGCCCTTTCCTTCTAAGTGTTTAAAAAGCAAATTGAGCAGAGTGAGTGAGGCATCCTCCACTCCTCTGTGAGGCCTGTAGGCAAACTGCAGCGGGTCATGGGCGTGCTCAGTTTGTCTTAAAATTGACAGAACTATTGTTTCAAAAATTTTCATTAAAATAGAAGTTAAGGCCACAGGTCTGAAATCATTAAGGGTACTTGGAGTGTGTATTTTAGGTACAGGGACCATGACGGCATCTTTACAGACTGTGGGAACATTCTGTGTTTCTAAAGATTTATTAAAAATATATTTAAAAAGAATATGCAGAATCTGTAGGTGAGGACCAGACAAGACAAGATTTGGTTACTGATTCTAGTTCACGTTTGAGCAGGCTTTGGTTGCCTGCAGAGCCAAAGACTCGGAACACATTGAACGAATTGCTTTTTAATTTAATAGCTGTTAAAGTTTCAGTGTGTAATTGTTTGGTGAAGGGAATCTTGAATATAAAATAATCCAAGTAATGTTTTTACTGTGTGTTTCAACGAAATTGTTCGAATTGTTGTTTTGTTGACCCTAGAATGGGCCCTTTATATTTAAATACTTACAGGGAGCGGGTCCTCTCCATTAGCCCAGTCTGGAGAAACGAAACAAGTTTTTATGACAACTGAAGGCTACCACAGGTTCTCTTTCATGTTTAGAAGGGGAGGGTGAAGTGAGGGGCATTCAGCTGCAATATGCAACTTCACCACTAGATGTCACTAAATTCTACACACTGAACCTTTAATAAACAGTAGCCAAAACATCACCTGGACTTAAAACACCTTCAAAAAATGTCACTGTTTGTGTTTTGTGTGGAGAAATGTTCCCCTCATGTGGACTCATTGGACTGTAAACAGTGTACAGTGAATGGGAGACAGCTTATTGGGCCAGATATACCAAAAATATTGGTCGCTGCCCCCAGAGGCTAATTCAACATTCTGACATTGTTATGGTAAAGTAACAGTATAAATCAAATAATAATAGAAAAATTGACACTGGAACTATTAAAGTGAAAGGAAACTTGAACTGAAGAACTTTGTGTGAATGTGTGACTTCTGACTTTAGTCCTGAGTGGTGTGGCTGTACCCGACCAACTCTGTCATCTGGACCCAGTGCCTCTTCCACAGCCTCCAGTGTGTCCTTATCTCTGACACAGAAGTTGTGCTCAAAGGCGCAAGAAGCCACAACCTCCACTGAAAAGCAGGGAGCACATACAGAGCCTTGAAAAATATTGATCGCCAACATGTCTGCAGAATGCCCAACACCCTTTCATTTGCAGAACAGGCCTTTGCACATTGCCTATTGAACCTCACTGCACCTGCACTTCTCATTGGCTCCCTGTAAGGTGTGATGAGTGTGTTTGGTCTTGAAATACTGCAGTTTTCTATCATCCCCGAGACTATAAGAGCCTTCAGGTGGGTACAGTCGGTGGAACTATTTTTAAGAACTCTGGCATCATGAACTAATCCTATGTCTTTAACAAATGTCCAGAAACTACACTGATGGTAATAGGCTGCTTTCATCTGAACAGAATAAAAGTGAGCACTAAGCAGCTGCACTCAGGGTAATGACTCTTACATGAAAGCCATCTCTCCACCCTGGTCGATGTTGCAGATCCAGCTAGACTCTCAAAAAGCCTGCAAAAAGTCTTGTAGCTCAACAGGGGGTGGAAAGTAGAGGGCGCTGAATTAAGACTGATTGTTTGCGGCCCTGTGGACGATATAGTTCACTGTGGAATGTGGGATGTGAAACACTGAAGATGACACAGTAAGAAGATGCAAAAAAAGTAGAACCTCTCGGCCATGAACAAAACCATGGTCAAATGGAGAGGAGAGAATGTGAATGAGAATGGAAACTGTGGCACAGGAGAGGAGGAAGTCAGGTCATGGCCAAAACAGGAACTTGGTAAGTCAGTACACAAAACTGAGATGGTTGGTGTGGAGGTGAGGGGGCTGGGAGAGCACCTTCACCTGCACCACAGAGGATCAATCAGCACAGGTGAGAGCTGATTGATCCTCATGCTTAAAAGGCAGCGTCTGAGCTGCCTCAGGGGGCAGAACACTCAGGAACTCAGACACGCGGGACACTGGCAGACTCATGAAGAGACCAGAAAGGATGGACTGTGATCAAATAAAAGATGCTAAAACCTGAATGGTTTGTCTCTGGCTGTGTGTGGGAGAGTCCCGTGGCATGGTCTACTGCCACACTGGTGCCCAACGTCGGGCTCCACGCAGCCAGAGACGCAGACCGGCAGGCGGAACTGGCGCTGGTACAGATGGTGGAGGACCTTGTGGCCGCGTACCGGGAGCAGAGAGCGGAGAACAGACGGGGGCACTCCCTCGTCGGCGGAGAGGCCGACGCCTGCAGGCCCTGCCGCCCCTGTTCCTGGTCCCTCGTTGGCAGAGAGGTCGATACCTGCAGGCCCTGCAGCCCTTGTTCCTGGTCCCTCGGGACACCTTAGAGATACATTATCTGATGATATAGCTGCGCTAGACAATATTGCCCTTGTTTCCAATGAAACAGTCAGGAACTTGGGAGTGATCTTCGATCCCGATTTGTCCTTTAATTCTCACTTAAAACAAATCTCTTCTTTCACTTGCGTAACATCTAAAAAATCTGACATGTCCTTTCTCAAAAAGATGCAGAAAAACTAGTCCATGCCTTTGTTACATCCAGACTTGATTATTGTAATTCCTTATTATCAGGCTCCAGCAGTAGGTCGTTAAAGACTCTGCAGCTTGTCCAAAATGCTGCAGCACGTGTCCCGACAAGAACCAAGAAAAGAGACCACATTTCTCACATTAGCTTCACTACACTGGCTTCCAGTTCACTCTAGAATTTAAAATTCTCCTCCTCACCTTCAAGGCCTTTAATAATATGGCACCATTATACCTCAAAGAGCTGTTAGTACCTTATCAACCCACTAGAGCACTGCGCTCCCAGAATTCAGGCTTACTTGTCGTCCCTAAAGTCTCTAAAAGTAGAGTAGGAGCCAGAGCTTTCAGCTATCAAGCTCCTCTCCTGTGGAATCATCTCCCACTTTCAGTTAGGGAGGCAGACACCATCTGTACGTTTAAGAGTAGGATTAAAACCTTCCTTTACGATAAAGCTTATAGTTAGAGCCGGTCCAGGCTTGTCTTAGACCTGCTCTTAGTTAGGCTGCTATAGGTCTAGAAGGTCGGGGGACACATGACACACAGAGCTTCTCTTCCCAGCTTCTCCTTCCTCATCTCCCTCCTTATCACATCAAAGTGGCTGCTGGCTGCTGACCATGGACTATGATTACAACAAGACTGCTTGATATTTAATATGTGTCCTAAGATACTCGACCACCATACCATACCAAAATTCGAGCAGCGCCGGCTGGGAGGCTTCTTCTTCTTCTTCTTATTATTATTATTGTTATTGGCGATTGGCATCCAGCCTATGGTGCATTACTGGCACCTAGTGGCTGGGAAGTGTTAACATCAATCAAGCTAAATAATACAGGCTGCGTGACGGCAAAACCTTTGCCTGTGTGCCAATGATTATGGTGCCTTAGTTTGCTGACCCCTGAAGTAGAGCAGCCAAGCTTTTCAATTTCCATTGAATGAATGGCAAATGTCATTGTGCTACACCATTATTGCCATAGTACGGAGGGAAAGCAGGAAAACATCTCCTGAGCATTTACCTGGTCATTTGATTCACCTGCATTAGCATGGATGTTATTTGGATATTATAGGTTTGTCACTTTACTAACCGTAAGAAATAGCATTGGTTTATTTAAGATCTCAACAATGTCACAATGACTGACATCCCCTGCAAAACATTTTATTGCGTCTATTTACATTGACGACTACTGATGACGTCTCAGGTTCCCGCGACGACTACTGATGACGTAACATTTTCTCGCGAGGACTCCTGATGTCATAACGGCTTCTTGAAGTGCTGTCCCAATTCGTAGGGGAAGATTTCAACCAGCCCTAGAAAACATAGGGGTAGGGAGAAGGGGTGAAATTGGACTACGTTTCTTTACTGGTGGGAGTTACTGATATTAATGTTGTGGGTGTGTTACCAGGGGGATAACCAGACAGAGTTTTATACTTTTATCCTTCACTTTAAGTAGGTATATCCTATGGAATTAAATATTTATTTGGAATGGGGGATAGATGGGGTACAGATTTACCTTGTGACACCGCCCCTCCCTCCCTTCCTTCCCTCTCTCCCTCTGAGACTCGGAAGAGTCAGCTCACACCAAAGTGACACATTAAACGTTACGCGGTGCACACTCTCCTTGAAAGGAAGGATAAGGGAAGTTTAAAACTATGTCTGGTTGGTTAAGTTGATCCCTGCCACTAACACACCCAGTACATCTCAATCTCTCCGTTTCCAGATGCGCCATCCTGTCACCTAGATACCAAATGCACACAGTAAAATAGGTCCATATGTTTTTAACTGAAAAATTGCAGGATGTCAACAAACATCTAACGGCTCACCCAGACAGCATAATGATCGCAGCAGGGGACTTCATCTCAAACTGGTCAAATGCCCAAACGTCATAAAAATGAGTTTTCTAACCAGGGAAGATAACAGTAACAATCATACAGCAACGAAAAGATACATACCTCATCACTATGCATCCTACAAACAGCTGTGTCTTTTTTTCACTACTTCCAAAACAAATGCACATGCTGGCTTGACAGAGGACAGGAGACAGTGGGAACCCTACCACTATGTCCACAGAGGCGCCAAAATCAACTAAAATGAAAAGTTCCTTGTAGGTGCTTTAAACCTAAACCTATCTATGAAAGATAGATAGGTTTTATTTATCACGTACGTGATTATACATGGTAGTGTGCAGTGAAATGTGTTAGTGCCTGCATCCACTTTTGAAAATAGTAAAATTAAAATGACACAATATAAAAATAGCACACAATAGTATTACAAGGTAAAATATAAAAATACTATAATATATACATGTAAAGTGAGGAACTGTGGAAGTATGTATGTGTTCAGAGTCCGGTTTAACGCTCAGAGTTGAGAAAAAGCTACTATAAAGAAAAGGTTTGGAGCAGGTATGACAGCAGCCAACCTCACCAGCGCCATCTTTTTTAGTTACCAAGCTTTTCTAACTCTGAAGATTCACGGCCAAAGTTTAAGATCACCAACAAATTCAATAATAAATGGTCTGTATATAGCGTTTTTCTAGTCTTAATGACCACTCAGAGCACTTCACAGTACAGTTTTCACCCATCCACCTACTCAAACATTCATACAGTGCATCTATACGTAGCACTTTATCATAAATCAGACATACATTGCCTGCACAGCTGTCAGTTTTGGGTTCAGCATCTTGCCCAAAGACATGGCTCTGGGAGACAGGGATCGAGCCGCCAACCTTCAGGTTAGTGGACGACCAATTCTACTTTAAAAAACAAACAAACCGTTATGTGTGTCATGTTTTCTCTTTGATGCTGTTTACAATAACACACTGATAAAACACACTAGACATTTTATTGAAAGTAAAACATAAGCTGCATTAGAACATATTCTCTTTTGTTATTAGTAAACAAGACAGTACAACTTTACAAACTAACAAAAACAAGGAAGGAAAGTGGAAATTAAATCAAACCATAGCAGGGAAAGCGATTGTACATGTTTAAAAAAAAAGTATCCGTGATAATGTTATACAGCCCAGAGACTACTCAGACCTGCCAGCTCACTTTTGAAGTTGTCTTATTCAGCACAGTTCACAGTCGACTTTCCAGCAGTGAGCTGGGAGGGCACTGCAACAACATGAGTGTACATTTATAGTGAAGTCCTTAACTTTTATAGCAACTCTCAGACCAAGTGGAAACATGCAAGAACTGCAGCAGAAAATTGTATCCATGACATGAATGGTAGGATGGGATGTGTACCAACAGGATCACCACTAAATACTGCCAACAGCTTTCTAAACATAGAAAGATAAAATATTTCATCATTGTCATTTAATTTGATTTCCATTCACATTTTTGCTGCTGTAGTGTGAAAAGACCCATTACAGTAGTTTAAACATTTGGCACTTTCCTGGACATAACAGAATGAAAGGTTTGGAGAATTCAGTAGATGACACAGTGTGTGTACTCAACTCCAACTCATTGTTCTCTATCAGTAATAAGGGAATGTTCAGTGGAATGAAATAAAAAAAAAATAATGATTTTGTTCCCTCTGAAACCACCACTACTAATACAGTGTGGGCTGGACAATATCAATAAGGAAATGAATCAATAAAATATTTGCATATTTAAACATTGCTTTTCTTTTAACACCAAAAACAACAAAATGGAAATGATGATCTCTTTTGAAAATTTGGGAATATCACAACAAAAAACATCAATATAGTAACCCATCTATTACAGCTAACAATGTCTTGTTATAACAGGAGATAGCTTTGGGGACAGATAAAAAACAAAAACAATGAGCCTTACTATAGAAATAATAAAAACCAGGAGATACATATGACAGATCTGACAATACCCACAGTTACAACTACTCATTGACTGTCCTCCACTTTGTTGAGCAAAACAGCACCACATTTGAGTTTTCAAAGTATTTTTCATACAGTGGAGAAAAATCTGATATGCTTTTGATGTATTAAGAACATTTCAGCCACAATGTGCTGAGAAATCCTGCCATGCATCAACAGACTATCAATAACTACACTAAAGGCTCTTGCATATTATTTGATGTAGTACTAACCAAACATGTGTCCCCAATACATTTACGTGGCTCAAAAGCAAAAATAACGAATCTCTTCTATAAAAGATTTGAAATCCCTCTATGCCATCATACAAAAATTAGAGATCTCAGATTTAGATTATATTATGGGATAATCCTGAAGATCATGTAAAAAGTATCAACTACCCATTAAATACACTGTGCCTTTGTTTTATAAATCATTTGAAATACATGAAGGGATTGGTCATAACGGTTGGATACAGCATTCATAAGAATATATATTTCTGATACATAAGGTGCCACTGTGTAATAATATGGAAAGTGTATCACACTGAAGCTTTATATTTAGTCGCTTGGACTCACTGGTGGATACAACGTTTTGATCAGTTCATTACAATTCGTCACTAAAAATCAATACTATATGCTATAAATACAAAACTAGTGACAGGAAATGACCCTTGCATGTACAGTATGGGTGCACTGGTCCATTAACGTAACTAACAAGAAGCTAATTCAGTTAAAGCCACAAACAAAACACTGTTTATGTTTAAAATACTAAAAACATCATGAGTCTGATCTGTGTGACCTGTTCATTTGTTGATTTGTTCTCATAGTCTGTATACTTAAAATAGATTTTTTGAAAATGTGTACCAACTAGTGGCCAACAGGTGTAATTATACCATTTATTTGTTAAAGATGAGAGTATGTTAAAACATCCCATACTATTCCCTGATTATCTTACAAATAAATGGCAACGTATTATCTGACTATATAGAGTACCAGTTATTTTACTGATTAGCTCGGGGTTGCGGTCTGTGCATCTATGAGCCCTATCCGCCACACGATCTTCAGGATTAACACCATGTTTTAAAGACAGGGACATTTAATCTTGGATTAAATTTAACATTTACATCAAGTTTAATCCAAAATTCTTGATAAAGACACTTACATCAAATGATCAAGTAAGTGCAAAATGCGCAACTTTGTTTGATAAAATTATTTACCTGATTACAAAAAATACACTAGGGTTTCACATAGTAAGGGCAACAGAAAAGGGGCTGATTAGGAAAAGGCTGGTTTCAACTGACGGTCGAGGATTTCACATTAGTTATGATTTTACAATGAGAATGTAAAACAGTGTAAGTGGCACTAGTCTAACTGCTATAATGGCACATGTGATATTGTCTGTTAAACCTCCAGGTTAATTAGGTGAGAGAACGTAGAGTGGGAGCAGTTTTCAAAAAAATCAAACGCCTGGGACTTCTTTTCAAAGTTTGGATCATTCCTTTCAGTTATGGAAACATTTTACTCAAGCTGCTTTCAGGAATGCACTGAACTCGGTAGACCACCTCATGTGGTTGAAGTGAACTCCAAATTAAAGCAATACAGCGCAGTCAATACATCCCCTAATGTCAGCAATGAAGTTGGTGAATAAAATGACACAGCTGAAAGGAATAATGACCAAAACTAGGAGAGACAAGGAACCACGAAAAAGAACCGTATTATAAGCCGGCTGTACTTCGCAGGTTTCATGCAAATCTTGATGCTCAAGAATGTCCATCACCAACTACCATCCTCAAACCACAACAACAAAAATCGAATCAATACCCACCATCCGCATTGTACAAAAATACAGAGCTGACACTAAAACTGCAGAGCTCAGCTATTTCTTCAACATGTGACACTAATTCAATTGTGTGGCAAGCTGATTATGAGACTGTAAAGTGTCACTGTGGACTTAGTATGAAATTTTTAATGAGTAAAGTTAATCAAATATAGTTTAAGCAAGCTGACACTGTAGTCAAGACAGTGTATTAAGTGCATTCATCACCACTCTATGCAAATACTAGGAATGAGACACAGAGTCATTTCAACTACAGTTTAGGATTAATCTAAGAGCTATCTGTCCAAACACAGCAGGTAGTGGGAGCTGTGTTGGTGTGTGCTTGTCGTAACAGGTACAGTGGAGACTGTCAAACTAGTACAGGCTGATTTGAGCAACAGTTTGAAGGTTTATTAGATGCCAACGCACTGCACACCCGTTTACAACTCTATGAGACCAGATTTTAATACCCTGGAAAGTAATCATTTGTTTTGTTTTGCCGAAGCCCTCTTGGTCAGCAGCCCCAAAGTGCCAGCACAGTGCGCCACAGTAGATATTTGGGTAAAAATAGATTCTCTGAAATTGCGGACGCTATGCCTAATGACAAGATACTGTGAGAACCATTCATTTAGATCAGCAAAGACTACTCTACTGACAATCCTGCACTAAACTTTTATCAATATTAGAAGGCGTGACCGAGCTAGAGAGTTAAATATACAGATGAATCATTGCTTTTCTATATATTATCTGCATAAGCATAGACAGTGGTGATTTTTTCATTGTGTACCTAGTCCATTGGATTTGACTATTGATAAACATGTATGAGACTTTGAGCTGACTCAGGACTACCACTGTCTAACATACATGGGGCATTAAAAAACACTCATTGACTTTGTGCAGCACAGAGTGAAAGGTCCTGAGATGAGAGAAGGGTGATCAATTGAAGGCTGACTGTAGGTCTTTGAAAGCTGCTCGTCTTTGTTTCTGCTCCTCAGCCTGCTTCTTCTTATCCTCCTGCTCCTGGCGAATCTCTGCCTCAAACCGGCTGGACTCATTGATGGCCTGGACCTGTTCAACAGAAAGACACATAGTGGTCAAGTATAGAAGTGCAGCAAGGAGGGTGGAAGTAATGAGTTATATTTACTCTCGTAAACAAAGTACTTGTACATGGACTGGATTGGTGATATTTCGCAGTGATTCTATATACCAACTCACTCTTTATATACCACAGGACAAAGTTCATGCACACCTGACAATGGATGTTCATAAATAAATCATGTAACCATTAACTGACAATAAGATTTTTGACTGATTAATACTTTCGGTTAAACTGTTAATAAACATTTTTTCTATATTTTAAACAGACGCATCTCACAAAGCTGGCAGATCTAGAGAGGAACCATCTCTGCATTCGGTTATAGTTGTTATTCTCCACCACGGGTCTCACAGTTTATAGGCGGTGTACAGGACTAACTGAGGCAGGCCTGCTCTGTTTAAAAGGGTTGATTATTCTGATTGCCCACTGAACATGCACACAGTTTACTCGCGTGGACAACTACAGCAGATGTTATGCTGAGGTCGGCAAAGGACAGAAAGTACTTCATGGAGGCTTTGACCGACGCAACACAGATTTCTCAGGGCGTTGCTGATGGTCAGTCTGACTTTGAGAGACAACGTTCTCATATCATTTTAAAGCTCTTTGCATGATTAAAGCTCTTTACATGATGCTATCCCTAATATACACAAAATAACAGCATTATGACCATTATCACATCAAAAACTCATGACAAGGCACATGCAAAATACTAATGTACTTTATTGATGGGGACCCAATTATTACTATGAGCATTTCTGTTGATGCCACACAGAATTTCCATCCTGCACAAAATTTGACCAATACATCAGTCAAGATGTTTTTTTCTGATTGGAAAACATTGAAATGAAATGATGATAAAAATGTGTCACTCGTTCATCAGGGTCATTTATTCTCTCTTGTTTTTGACAGTCGTATTCCTCCTTTTGCCTTTAAAAGTAGTTTGAAAGAATTATTTTGAAACAACTGACCTTTCGTCCTTTATAATCATATTCAGTGTCTGTATAAAAGACAGCATGACCTGGGTTTGTCTACATTGTAGATCACTGGATTTGGAAATGGTTGTTATAGACTCACATCTGTGTCACTACAATTTGAAATGTGACTGTGCTGGTATTGTGGGTGGGTGGGTGGGTGGGTGGTGATGCTGCTGGAATGGTGGTGGGAATGTTCAACCCTCTCTCAAATTCCAGTGGCTGGCTTGTCTCAAAGTAACTGATTGTTTGTATGTGTAGTTTTGAATATTTTGTGTATTGACTGTAATGAAACTTTATCTGTGTTCATTTATAACATTTTGGAGTCAACTTACTTTAGCTTCAAAGAAGGTCTTGGCTCCTTTGACCCCCTCTGTAGAGACATCGATTTCAGAGAGGCGAGCAAGGACACAGAGGCCACTGTCCTCTGACAGCTCTCCTGCTGCTGCCTTCCTGAAAATCAGCAGGAACTAAAGACGACAGGAAAAGCAGAGGAACACGGTTGTAAGAAAGAAGGAATATCACATCATCTCACTAATTTGAATCTGGTTTTCTCTTTTCACCTCTCTGAAGCTGAGTTTGTTGTCCAGGTCCTCGTCCACCTCCTTGATCATATTCTTCAAGCCAATGTGTGTCTGTGGAGCACCAAGCTTCTCCATCATCAACTTCAGCTCCATGAGGTCAATGTAGTTGTCTTTCCCAGAATCATACCTTGACAGAATCAAATATGAAAAATGCTTTGTTACAGCTTGGCAACAGATCTGAAAGAAGATTCACATCCTATCAACACATACTGAGCCACTTCTGAGCCGTGCAGCTGGTCGATTTTAACAGGTTTGCTAGATGTGTGTAGTCCCAGTTTCCCAATTCTGTCCCACCTCAATATTTGTATTCTGAGACCCCACTAAAGCAGCTTTGCATGCCTCACAGTTTTAAAAAGTCCTTATTTATTTCTAACTGCCTATTGCAGCTGCTCAGTTGAGCCTCCCATTGAAATGGGCACTATAAGCTCAAGCCTAATTAAAAAGTAATTTCCTTCTGACTGAATAAACGTCCGGTAAACCTGCTGAGGGGCAGCATGCAATTGTCAAAAGAATAAAATCATGCAGTTATTGAGTTTCGGACATACTCTTGTCAACCTGTGCTCCCACAAACTAGATGAACTTCCACCTGAGTACAACAATGGTTACCTCTCGCCAGTCTGTGTGTTTACTATCTTATATATGTATTTTCCAAAGGGACTTCTGGGGCAAATAAAGCAAGACAAGGTCCAATTTCACATGAAGGCAGATGTTCAGAGTTGCTGACTGGGCTGGTACACAAAGATATGAAAACGGGTAGTGTTACGTGGTGCTCAGGCACGTACTGATTATATTATTTGCCCACCAGCCACACCGTCTGTATCATTTGTATAGACCTAAACAGAGTTTACGCTAAGTACTTCTTAACGCCTCTGTTTCAGGATCAGGACAGACACACATTAGGCCCAGCTGCCTTGTACCGTGCTGAAGTATCCTTTCAGTGTCCTCCCGCCACACTCCCCTGCACTCACATTGAACTTTATAAATAAACACCAACAGTAATTAAAGTTTACTTTGTGTTTATTTGATTGGGCGCCAAAACATATTTCCCATAAACACACAACACAAAAATAGGGTGCATGTGCGCAATTCACTTGCCACACACACACACAAACGATATACAAAAGCCAGGACATCAGGGTTAAAGTGACTGCAAATATCCGGATTCATGATACGACATCATCAATTACTAACTACATAAACGTGATTGCCAGTTTGTGTCTGAAGAGCAACAGAGATGCACAGGTGCCAAAAGAAAACCTTGGGGAAACACTGACAAAACTTGGTTGATCAGTGGTAGCACCCACATCAAATATTATCTACACTTAGTCTGTCGCTGCTGTAATTGAAGGCAAATTAAAGTGTCTGCTCTGAGCAGCAGCAGATTCACATCACAGAGTAACAGAGTCGTATCACATGCTGAGAGAGCTGATGAGGATTTGGTGTTAAAACATTATTAAAACTCGGGTTGGGCGATATGGAAAAAAAATCTTATCACGATCATTTTATCACATCAGTGGATATCGAGATATCAATCAATCAAATTTTATTTGTATAGCCCATATTCACAAATCACAATTTGTCTCATAGGGCTTTAACAAGGTGTGGCATCCTCTGCCCTTAACCTTCAACAAGAAACCTTTCAACAGGGTAAAAAGAACGTAGAAACCTCAGAGAGAGCCACATGTGAGGGATCCCTCTCCCAGGACGGACAGAAGTGCAATAGATGTCACGTGTAATGGAGAACATCAGCAAGATAAGGGTATTTGCAGCATTGATTAGAATAAATACTTTGTAGCATAATGGAAGGTAAATTAATTGATGGATTATTGTCAGTATCTGAGGATAGATATTGTATATCAAGCAGTCTTATTGTAGTCATAGTCCATGGTTACACGATACAGGATTCGCCATTATGATCACGATCTCTGTTACGCGATCCACCATCATAATCAACAATGTGGCCGCAGCCGCGGCCCTGGATCTGCGGACGATAAGGCAAAGGGACTCCGGGGAAGAAGTCAAGTCAGTAACATGTATTGATGAGATATTCATTTCTTTGATGTGATAAGGGGGAGAAGAGGAAGGAGAAGCTGGGAAGAGAACCTCCGTGTGTCATGTGTCCCCCGATATTCTAGACCTATAGCAGCATAACTAAGAGCAGGTCTAAGACAAGCCTGGACCGGCTCCAACTATAAGCTTTATCGTAAAGGAAGGTTTTAAGCCTACTCTTAAACGTACAGATGGTGTCTGCCTCCCGAACTGAAAGTGGGAGATGATTCCACAGGAGAGGAGCTTGATAGCTGAAAGCTCTGGCTCCTACTCTACTTTCAGAGACTTTAGGGACGACAAGTAAGCCTGAATTCTGGGAGCGCAGTGCTCTAGTGGGTTGATAAGGTAGTATCAGCTCTTTAAGGTATAAAGGTGCCATATTATTAAGGGCCTTGAAGGTGAGGAGGAGAATTTTAAATTCTATTCTAGATTGAACCGGAAGCCAGTGTAGTGAAGCTAATACTGGAGAAATGTGGTCTCTTTTCTTGGTTCTTGTCAGGACACGTGCTGCAGCATTTTGGACAAGCTGCAGAGTCTTTAACGACTTACTGCTGGAGCCTGATAATAATGAATTACAATAATCAAGTCTGGATGGAACAAAGGCGTGGACTAGTTTTTCTGCATCTTTTAGAGAAAGGACATGTCTGATTTTTTAGATGTAATGCAAATGAAAGAAATGTTTCATTGGAAGCAAGGGCAATGTCGTCTAGCGCAGCTATATCATTAGATAATTTATCTCTAAGGTGTTTAGGGCCAAGTATTAGAACCTCTGTTTTATCTGAGTTTAATAAGAGAAAATTGCGGGTCATCCAGGTTTTTATGTCCTTGAAACATGCTGGGAGTTTAGTTAATTGATTACATTGTTCAGGTTTTAAAGTATAACTGTGTGTCATCCGCATAGCAGTGGAAATTTACCAAGTGTGTCCTGATAATGTTTCCTAGTGGAAGCATATATAATGAGAATAAAATTGGGCCGAGCACAGAGCCCTGTGGAACACCGTGGTTAACTTTGGTGCGCACAGATGACTCATCATTAATTTGCACGAATTGGAATCTATCTGAAAAATAGGATTTAAACCAGTTTAGGGCGGTTCCTTTAATGCTAATTAACTGTTCTAGCCTCTGTAATAAAATTTGATGGTCTATTGCAGGGGTATTCAACTAAAATTTAAAGAGGTCCGGTTAGAGAAAATTTCTTGAAGCAAAGGTCCGGAAGATCATAATGTCTAACTATTTAGTGTGATATATATTTAAGTAGCCTAGTAGTTGTATCAACATCTGCATGTACTAAATACCTGACTGTCAAATCAAATGAATTCAGTACGTTCGCAAAAACGTTTTGACAATATTTATTGTCACGTAACATAGAACTGAACATATATGTATGATTGCAGATATGTATAATGTTCTCTCATTAACTAAATAAAAGTAGGGCTACATTTCAAAATAAGAGAAAATAAATAAAATGTGAAAATTGTGCATGTTCAAATAAAGGGCTTAACTTCAGAAAAATAAAAGGGAGCAAAAGCTTGAATTTCCCTTTTTCTGTTTCACATCTTGACTGAAAAGTCTCAACACATCTTAACAATTGAACAGTTTTAGAATCACTTTCTTCCCCTCTTATATCCCACTCCCCCACTTTGTTCGTCTGTTTCTCTCCCTTTCTCCGTCTCACTCCTCTGTTTCTCTCCCTTTCTCCGTCTCACTCCTGTTTCTCTCCCTTTCTCCGTCTCACTCCTCTGTTTCTCTCCCTTTCTCCGTCTCACTCCTGTTTCTCTCCCTTTCTCCGTCTCACTCCTCTGTATCTCTCCCTTTGTTTTCTCTACCAAAGAAAATGATCGCTATCTTTCTTTTTCTTTCTACCATCTTTTCATGTGTAACTTGCCTCTAACTCTCTCATCTGTCTGCACTGTAGAGTTGCAATGTTTGCCTGGAATGCACAGACTTGATTGGCTGAGTAGTATCACGTGGGATGGCTTAACTCGCATGCAATTGGTCTGTGCGTTTCCTCATCCGCTAAACCACTACCGTAAAGCCTACAAAAGCTGCGCCGGTTACAAATAGAAGCGCCCCGTCAGGTTTTAAATCATAACCTTCTGTTTTGGCTGTAGGTCAGGGTCCGTACGGGACGGCTTCTGGGTCCGGACCCGGACCGCGGTCCGCCTGTTAGTGACCTCTGGTCTATTGTGTCGAATGCTGCACTAAGATCTAACAGAACGAGGACAGACACAAACCCCTGATCTGAAGATATTAGAAGGTCATTAGTGACTTTTGCCAAGGCTGTCTCCGTGCTGTGATTAGCTCTAAACCAAGACTGAAAGTCTTCATATACAGTATATATTACTTGATTGTATAATCATCCTGTGCGAGTGCACTTTACTTATAACGTTTCATACAAACCACTACAGTGAAAAGGTGTATATAATGTACATACTCAGCATTTCTTTTTTTTTTTTAATTCTATTGCCTTTTTATATTTCTTTATTCTCTTGTCTACCTCATCCTGACGTGCCTGCTGCTGTGACAACTGAATTTCCCCGGTGTGTGGATCAATAAAGTTTTATCTTATCTAAAATCAGCACCACTGCACTGAGGCACATTACTCCGCTGGTCAACAAGTGACTCTGCTCCTGTGATGTTTTCTAATCATCACACGTAGAACTGATCTTTATAAAAAGTTTCCTAATAAATTGTGACTACAGGAGTAATGTTAGACATGGCCACTGGAAGGGCAAAGGCATTGACCCACCTATTAAAGCTGGTAAGGAGACAGAGCCACAGAAATTTGTCTCCATCCCTACCCAGGTGGGAGAATATATGTCTAAATAATGGTGTGTCCAATATGACACACAATGCAGATTAGATGCCCAGTAATAAAGTCGGAAATTTGGGAGGACGGGACGAGTTCTATCGACATGTCTTATATTTCTATCGAGGAAAAGTTATATTGCGATAATTATCGATATTGTTTAATCGCCCAGCCCTTATTAAAACATTGGAAATTTGAGTGAGAGAATGAGAGAGAGCAATAAAAAGAGACAGAGGGAGAAAGAGAGGTACAGAGCGCTGTAGATTTAATGATGTGTGATAGAGAAAGTGCTGCTCATAGATGCACTGTTTAAATATGTGAGTAAATGGGTGAATGGCGAAACTGTACTTTAAGTTGTGATTTGAGTGCTCATCAACACTAGAAAAGATATATATAAGTACAGACCATTTACTATTTACAATAAAGCAGTACAAACACTTCTTAATGATATTATTATTATGAGAAGCGGACTATCACAGTCTGGGTATTTAAACACTGTACACAACTTAAAGTGCAGCAGTAGAGTTAAGCTGCTCACACAGTGATATCTCACGTTACAGATCTCACTCAGTAAATGCTGTACAGACAAGGATTCAACATACCAGTTTTCTATGGTAAAATATCTGGGTAATCGGTTTATTACTCAGTGGAACATCTTGGCATCCGTAGTGTGCATCATCAAAAAGAGAAAAGTTTGACTGAACTAAAATCCGTTTTTTAATCTAGAATAAAGGTTTAAATTGTATTATTTATTCTGTCCATTAACTAATTTATAGTTAATTTAGTTAATTTCATGAGATCAAATCATATTGGTCTTTGTGACTGGCGAAGATTAAATGGGCATTACACTGCAGTCAACAGAAGCAGTCTAATTATCAATCCATTTATTGATTGGTTGCACAGCTCGTTCCTTGCCCACACTCTAAAAAGTGATTCAGGGGACCTGTTAGCACCACTTAATTAAATGCATGGCTGCAAAACAAAAATGTATTGATTTAAATAAACTCTCTAAGTTGCAAACATTATTTTGTTGAGTTATGATGCAATTATATTGTTGATAATTACATCAACTTAATATTGTTTGTAATTCCAGATCAAATTTCTGCATTAATTGATTAGAAATTAAATTTAAGTTGCAGTAACTTTATAAAATTGGCCAGACAACTTACATTTTCTCCAACTTAGTTTAGGATTTTAAGTCCCCTAAACATGCCAGGGCGGGGACTTCCAGTTTGCAATGGACTAGAGAAGATACATGGTAAACCGTGGTCCCGGACCTATCGCAATTTACCCACAGAATAACTCGAAACCTCAACATTTATCAGTGAAAAGGATAAATGCGTGGGAGAAGAAACACCAGGAGCCAAAAGAGAAGAAGAAATGCCAACACCTAAAGATAAAAGCGTTTTGAAGGAGAAAGCTAATAGCATTGTGGCAGATCAAGCTAGCAGTCAAAGCCAGAGCAGCCCCGGATTGAGCATGAACTCCGAGGACATTATTCGGGCTATACAGGAGGAAAATAAGATGAGAACATTCAAGGCAAGTATCATTTCATTTACAAGTAAATTCTAAAAAACTATGTATTTAGGCATTTGTATTAATTGTATTGGATTTATAACGTTGGAGAAAAAGAGAGCGAAACTCTTATGTGAAGTGACAAAAATGGGGAAAATCCCAAGTTGTTGCCAAGAAAATGGCCACAACGTTCTCTCTTTGTAGGAAAGAAATCATTTATGAGGCCCATGCAATCAAAGACTTTATGGAACGATGCCCTTTTTTTGTAATATAAGTCTATGTATTTTTAATTTAAAACAGTGATATTGGTTGTTTGTTAGCCAATTTATAATTTTTTTATTGATTTCCCGATATCTTTAGGCAGCCATTGGTTAAATGTTCTAATGGAAATCAGTGTGAAGTTACTTAAACATGCTTCAGATAGTTAATCCATCACAGTCCACATTAGGGTCACTATCTTTCAACTGTTGTGCATTCAAAGAGCAAAGAGAGAACACATTTAATGAAAGAATGTAAAATTCCTTCAACCAATAAAAATTTTACATTTTAAGTTATACTATTAAAAGGTATATTTCTAGTCTATTACAACTTGGGTTGAAGTCCATTTCTTTAAAGGGATAGGTCACACAGAAATTCAAATTCAGTCATTATCTACTCACCACTTTGCTGATGGAGGGGTGGGTGAAGTGTTTGAGTCCACCAAACATTTTTGTTTCAGGGGTAAACATTGTTGGAACCAAATCAAATACAATTGAAGTAAATGGTGATTCATTTTTCAGATGTAAAAAAAACATCAGAAAACAAAACATAAAATGCCTCCTTTCTGCTCCTGTGGTGTCATCCAAATGTCCGCAAGCCCCGACATTCATATACGACCTGAAACGGCGCCATTTACACCATGTTTTAGCCTAAATTTCCTGTGATATCCTCCTCTGGAGCCGCATTAACGTTCTCACGCACACACACTGCACACCAGCTCTCGTCCAAGGGCACGCATGGGGTCCGCGTTAGGATCGCTATATCCGCTAGCATCGCGTCTTCCAGTTGGGGACTTTTATTCTTAAAACATGGTGTAAATTATGCCATTTTGAGTCGAATATGAATGTCGGGGCTTGGAGCTTGGATGACACGAGCAGTATGGAGGCATGTTATTTTTTTTTCTGTTTTATTATGTTTGAAAATTTTCTTCAATTGTGTCGGATATGAATGCAACACTGTTTACCCCTGAGACTCCAAAAGTGTTTTGTGGACTCTTACACTTCACCGCCCCTCCATCGGCACAGTGGTGAGTAGATACTACCCCTTTAAGTGGGCCAATTTGGTCATATAACATGCTGTCTAAATTTGGTGATAACAGAAAAAAAATAAGCATCTGTTATCTTACCATGATACAATATTTTTTCTCAAGTTTATTGATGCAATCTATTTAGGCCATTTGAATTATTGGGTATGTGTGTTTGTAAAAGGGTTAAAATAGAATAAATAATGTCTCTATTGATCAACTGACTGAATTCACTAAGAGTGACAGTGTAAAAAGTCTGCAGTAATCATCCAGTTCATTATCTTGAAAATGCTAATGTTTCTTTTCATTTGCTTTCCAGTACACCAAAGAGTTTGTGGCAAGCCTTGGTAGGCATGTGATGAAGTTTGCCATCATCGATGATCAGCAGTACAGATCTCACCACAAGACAGCAACCGTCCTGGTTGAGGAAACCAAAGGAACTTAATCTATATTCTTTGTGTCTCAGAAACTGTTCCTTGATCTCGATGGACTGAAACCAGTGCCAAAGTACCAAATCTCAAAACACTATTTTGATATTTTGAGTTGACTTTTACATTTACATATGTTCAGAGTTTAGTACATAACTGCAGGTCAAAAAAGTTAATTGCAAAACAATTTCGTTGTGAATTAATTGATTTCTTCAAAGCTACAAGATCAAATACTGTTAAAAAGCTAAAAACTACTGAAGAAAGTCTAATTTGAGCAAATAGAATTTTTAAATGGTTGTTAACTTAAAAACTTGTGTTCATAACTATTAAAATTAAGAAAAAAAGACTTTAAAAATACTTTCAATAATGTGGAAAAAGTAGTTGGAACAACTTAATTTGAAGCAGTATTCAACTTAAACGTTTGTGTTTATTGTAACAATTCTTAAGTAGAAATTCAAAATACCTTTCATTGCAGAGGAAAAGCTAATCGACCTAACTCAATGTTGGCTGTTGGTTGGAGGTAATTTCTTAATAAGTTGCCATGACTCAAAAAACATCCACGCAAACTGTTGCGTTGATTTTCTTTGTTGAGACAAGGCATTAGTTTTTAGAGTGCATTGTACTCAAAAAAGATCCCATGGAGAAAAACTGTCTTTTCAATTGTGAAATACTTTAATTTACAAGTTAATTGCTCAAATCATACAAGTCTGTTTGGGATTTCTGTACAGAAAGTATGTGCAACTAAGCTGTGCATTTAAAATGCCTGGACAAGCCCGGACGTGAGAGGAACCTGAAAAATCTGGGCAGAGCATCTCAGAGAAACAGCCAAAATTCATGGACATAGAAAAACCAAACCTCAGAGTTAAGTTTCCTCTCATGAACACTAAAAGAAAGAACAGAATGAACAGAAGGCTCTGTCACAGAAAGATATTACCACGTGTAGTTTAGTTGCCGGAAATAACTTAAATATCTGTGCAGATATCGCAACATAACATTGAACGGCATGTCGAGGCATGCAGGAAAAACACTAGAGGCTCATCTGAGTTACAGCGCTATGACTGGGAGAGTTAAAGTTTAGCAAACATAAAAATCCATCCAACTTGTATGGTTGTTTGCCAAATGCAACTTTACTGTAATAGCTGCGGTGCCAGTGACTTAAAATGGGACCCCTATGTAATGTTTGATATTGTTTGAGTGCAGCTGTAGCTTATGGTTTAATTAGCTAGCTAAATCAAAAACTATAAATGCATAGATTGGCAGTAAATGATACATTTTACCATACAGGTTGGCTTGTTAAAATGTGCTTATCCATCGGGTCGGCTTGCTTAAAAGCTCAGGTATCTTTTTTTCTCTTCAAATTAGCCTCTGTCCCTGTTCACCCTGGTGTGAGGAGGTTAATGCCAATAAGTGTCAATGTATTCACACTGGCAGAAAAGGGAAAAATTCCAAAGGAAAAGCAAGATTATTTCCACAGGGCAATTTCAAACTTTGTTTAGGTTTGCTGCCTTTTGCCTGGAGGTTCCATGGTGGAGGCAAGTATGCTATAAAGGGTGTTGTTGCAACTTAAAGGTCGTGGACCATTATAGCATAGGTAATATTTGAGCCTTAATATCCTGAATGCAGATGTGAAGCAAAAAAATAAATGAAATTTAAAATCACAGAAGCAATCTATTCTGCAAACAGAGTTGCCATTACATGTGATGCCTGGACGTCGAGAGCAACCCAATCATATGAAACTCTCACATGCCACCATATTTATCCAGACTGGGAAATGGTCTCACGTGTCCTGCAGACCAGAGCTATGTTTAAAAGCCACACCGGGTGAAATATTGCAGATTTGCTACGGGACATGCTGGATGAATCGGAGCTTGTTGACAAGGATCCTGCGTTGGTGACAGATAATGCCTCCAATATGACAATCGTGGCACAGCTGGCGAAGTTAGTGCATGTGAAATGCTTTGCTCAGAGTTTGAATTTGGTCAAACAACATGCACTCAAGACCCCCACTGTTTACTCTACTGGGAAGAATTCACAGCATCGTGGCATATTTTAGGAAAAGCACAATTGCTAGCCATGCCCTGATTGAAAAGCAGAAGCCACTTAATCTTCCCGAGCACAAGCTCGTGACAGATGTAGCTACGAGATGGAACAGCGCCTGGGATATTTTGGAGCGCTTCTTATAGCAGCAGCCCGCAACTTGTACGCCACTTTCAGGCCCCGTTTTGTGCATACGCAACGGTTATAAATGATGCCCCTGGCCTGTGCTTAAGATGTGGCTAAAGCCCTGCAGCCGCTAAAAGTTGCAACACTCGTAATGTCAGAAGAAAAGACCCCTACGCTGTCTGTTATAGCACCGCTGCATGCCCAGTTGTGGCCAAGCAACAGACTCTGCAGTTACAAGGGACATTAAAAAACACCGTATCTGGGGGATCTTGGGAACAGTTATGTGACTGACAGATTCTTTCTGTGCATGGCCTCCGCACTATATCCAGCTTTAAAGTGATGCCCTTTTTGGAAGAAGACAAAAGACAGGACACCTATACCACCATGGAAGCTGAGGCAGCGCAGATTTCTCAGGTGAGGGTTATGCACCTGTACCGAACGAATACAGCGAGTCCATTTGCGGTACGTTTGTGTGCGTCTCAAATCACGAGGGACAACTTAAGCAAAGGACCAGATGTGCTGTCAGCTCATGGTCATAGTGACCGCAGACAAACAGGAGTGTTCCCTCATAATTTAAGTCAGCTGTGTGGGAACACTTCAGTAGTGCAGTCAACTATATTGATGACGGGCAAAGACAAGCGGATCGTACAAAAGCCATATGTCGACATCTATCGGATACGTAGATGGTAGCATATCGAACATGCCGACTCGTTTGAAACATCAGTGATGTCCTATTAGCATTAGTGGGACAAGGAAAAAACGAGTTCCGTGCAAACCGTGCAAAACCAGCTCCCCATGGCAAATAATTCAGACCTGTCAAATCAATAACAAACGTCCTTGGTGTTTTTTGGTTATTTTACCTTGTAAAAATTACTTGGGTAAGAAAGACACAGCCACAGTAAACTAGGGTTGAATAAAAGTAAATTAAAAAAATTAGTTTAATGTTTTCTGTTCCTTGTCTCTACTGTACTGAATACGTACCGAACCGTGACCTCAAAACCGAGGTACATACCAAACTGGGATTTTTGTGTAACGTTACAGCCCTACTTTTGAATGATACCCAGCCCTACTAACCTCATATATTGTAGAAGAAGAGTTAAAAGATGAAGTGGTTGGCAAAGGTTTAATCATCTTCATCTTTTACAGCACCTTCCAGCAACACAGCCTGATTTCTGCTACAAGGCTTTGTGCATTTCCGGTCATTCATTTTAGGCTTAAAACATGGTAAAAATGACCTCGTTTCGAGTCGAACTTGAATGTCGGAGTTTACTGACAATTGGATAACACCACACGAGCAGTTTGAGGCATGTTATGTTTTTTCTGTTGTTTTATTACGTCTGAAGCTTTGGTCACTAGTTTGGTCACAAGTGTTTTGTGGACTCAAACACTTCACCCACCCCTCCATCGGCATAGCGTTGAGTAGATAATGACCGCATTTTCATTTCTGGGTGAACTATCATTTTAATGTCCTTGTCTTCTATGTGTATGGCACAGCTTTTTAATCCAATGATATTTGTTATATTTTAGTTTATTTCATTTTAGCATCTTTTGCACGTACGAAGCGTCATCAACCCCACTTTCCAGCTTTCTAACTAAAACTTAGGTCCTACATATACAGCAATAGAGAAAATGAGACTCAGTATTACAACACAAATGTGGGGAATTCGATCTTCCCTTGACTTTACTCTATGTACATTCATCCTCGGTTAGAGAGGCCCCCAAAAAACTAAACATTATATATATTAAGTGAAAAAGAATAACACTAAATTAACAAAATAGACCTAAAACCATAAACATGTCCAAGTGAAGAACGTACTGTGTGTGCCACATGACTATCTTGGTCCAATCATGATCAAATGATCAGGCTTTTTGTAAAAAATGTGGCATTAATTCTCTCTCATTCATTTAAAAAGTGTTAAATGTAAAGTGTTATTACATTTTTGCATCACTTGTCATAAAAACTAGACTAACACTTAAACTGGAAATGTAATACATCACTCTTCCCTTTTTAATACAGAAAGAGGGTTACTGAAGAAGTCAATTCATCACATTTGTTAATCTATTTATCACATCAGTTCCTGGATTGAGAAATGTCATTTCCTCATCAGTGACTGCAGTGAGGTCCCCACCCTGCAAATACTCTACATTTTCAATTGGATCTATTACCTTAGATGACTCAACATATGATGAGTTAGTGAGCTCAGAGTACTGTCTTTATGTTAACTCACTGATCCTTATTTTCAGATGTGCACTTAGTGTTATTCTATTGTTGATATAAAGACAATATGAGTGTTTCATTCAGCTGTGACCTACATAAGCGATGTGCCAACTGGACTTCCTTATATGTGCAATCTCATCGTGACTTCCCTCACTGAATCATGTCATATCACATGGGACCAGTGGCCCGGAGGCATGGTTAACACATGTTAAACATATGTGACATGTTGAGAATTCCGTGACACTCACATTTTGAACATTTTCTCCATGTCCTTGATCTGCTTTCGGGAGAATTCCTTGAACTCGGTGTAGGGGTTGAAGACCTTCATGCTGGGCTGACAGTGCTCCCCCTGCCCCTCGTTCAGCTCTCCTCTCCGGGACAGTTTGGCGCCCAGCTCCGAATCTGCGTTGGCGGTGCTCGGCTTCTCCTCGGAGCCGTTCTGGTGTCCGGGCGGGTCCAGGGCCACAGGGTCCTCGGCTCCCTCTTCTATCTGAAGTCGTCGGCTGAGCTTCGACGACAGCTCGTCTGTGGCCATTTTCAGACTGCGGTGTGGCTCAGTGACTAGAGAGGGGGAAGAAAGCTGCGAGACTCTCTAACAGCTTTAAAATGGTGTTTGGGGAAAACGTCGCGCTGCTCTCAAACAGTGTGCGTGCTTCTGCTGCGTTCAGGGATCATCAACACAGCTCAGGCTCCAGGATGTTGTGTCACTGCTCATCAGCTACGTCGCTTTGCGTGGCCGTGTCACGCACACGCCACACCTTTTAAAGAGACACCGCACTGACTGAGGTTTCCCTCCAGTCAATCAAAAAGTCCTGAAAGTCTTCATGAAAACTCTTGTTAACAAGACAATGCAGCTTTATTTACGTATTAATGTACAGAGATATTAGTACAACACAGACTAAATTGAAAGAAAACTACTCTAAAACCAGAAAGCAAAGTTTAAACCGCACAATAAAATAAATACAAAATAAAATAAAAAGCAAAATAAATTGTTAAAAAGAGTAGAATAAAAGAGGTACATCTAAAAAAAGAAAAAAACAAGTTGAAGGAGAAAAAGAATACTATTAAAATAGATAGAACTGTGTAATGATAATACTTATAATAATCTTTATTTGTAAAGCACCTTTCATACAATAGAAATGCAGCTCAAATTGCTTTACATACAATATAGATGGAAATAAAAAACATGTTAAAATGTAGAAATATCATATAAAAACCTACTAAGAAACGCAGATTCACTATTTAGGCAAAGACATTCAAAACAATGCCCGCATCCCAGATTCAGCAGGAAATTCTCACGATGATGAGGTCAGCAAAATACTACCCCATAATTTTAGATTGTACTCCCGATTTGAGTTGAACAGAACAGATGGGCGTGATTGTACGCTTTGTTACATAACAGGGAGGAACTGTAGAGATCAGAGAGCATTTCCTGGAATTCACAGAGATAACTGAGGTTCTTATTAAGAAACTTAGGGAGCTGGATATTGACATTATGGATATGAGAGGTCAAGGTTATGACAAAAGATCAAATATGAGAGGCAAGCCTTTAAGTGACACTAGATGAGATAGTCGGTAGATGCGCTCAAACCCATCCGACAGCAGTTAGGGGATGTATATGATGCCCTGCTGTCAATGGCACAAGATGAAAGTCTAACTGGCGTTTGTGGAGCTAAAACTAGATGTGAAGCCAGAGGCATAGCAGCTCAAATTAAAAACTACCCATTCCTGTCATCCATCATAACGTGGTATGACATTTTAATTGAGACAAACATAACCAGCAAAACACTACAGACAAAGAGTCTTGACGTATCTCATGCAGTGGCACAGCTGAACGTGACGAAAAAATTCCTGCTGGACTATCGCACATCGCATACCGGTCTCCCAGCTGAGGGCCACAGCGCTGCTCACGTTCCCTTGTCAGCCTTGCAGAGATCTTCTACAGGGGGATGCCTGGCTCTTTACAGACACTGGAGTCCTTTTTCACAGCACATCTCAGTGTGTTCTCTGGGTGAATTGGATGATGACAAGCCTTGTTTAGTTTTTCTGTTTTGATGGTGCACAGAATCCACAATGTGGTTGATGTTTGGGGACCATGAGTGTGAGATTTTCACCGCAAGTTAGCAACCACTTAGGGTGTGTTTTCTTCCTCTACTTCTTTTATTACCCGGATCCTGATATTCCACCGACGTTTGTACATTCCAGGTCTAGGACCCGTTCCCTTAGCTCAGTGTTGTCTTTCATTAATGCCACCACTTCTCCCAATGTGATTAGACCTTCATGATGGACGACAGTAAAAGTGTCTGAATCTGAATCACGTGTTATTTGTTTAGGGTTAAAAGACCATTCCGCTGTATTGCATTGATAGCAAAATTAACGTTAGCTAGTTGAAGTATGAGTAGGTATCTTTGATAGTAAAGGCATTTGAAACAGTTTGTTATCTCTTAGTTTATGATAATCATTTGTGCACAAGTTTAATGAAACCGTAGCGCCATGCAAAGTCTAGGTATGTTTACTTGATGACCATGATGTTAAGTCTATTATTATTATATTACCTTTCCCGCAGATGATCAAAAATTAAGCTCTATCCAGGACAGAAGAATAAGTTATTTTTTTGGTGCTGTATTAGTATTAGAGGGAAAAGTTAAGTTTGTAAAAATGATCTCCAAATGTTCAGTTTGAACAATTATGCTCTGCTTTTTTAAAGATGCATATTGGATCGGAAACCAGTGTTGTATTTACCATTTTTTCTTCAATTCTTGTATTTTTGTATCTTTGTTCATGTGTGTTTGTTCTTGTTTACAATTTAATGTGAAAAATATATATAAATCTTGAATTTGCCCCCGGAGTTGTTCTTTTAACTTGCTTCTCTCCAATCTTTAAAATATCTGGTTGAGATCTAGTGACTGCAAAGGCAATAGGATATGATTCCATCTTTATTTTACTTAATGATGAACTTATTGATTTCACAAATGATCAACTTGCAACTCTCAGCGACAAAGACAGTGTTCATTTGGGTGAAATAAACCTTTAAAACGACATGTCATCCACCTCGCTAGGTGGCGGTGTTGTCAAAAACCAAGGGTCCTGGAACGGTGGTTCTGAAACTGCAGCCTCCGGTTCTGCAGGAATCTAATATTGATACTGTACTCATAATGCATTTAAAATTCGTTGTTTGTTTTCGGGGATCGTAGAGATGTCACATCCTGTCTGCAGGCAGGACAGTGATTCTGCAGCACGTGTCTTCAGACCATAGACTGTATCAGACAGTGACAGAAATGATCGATAAAGTCTGATCCGCTTCGACTTTTACCATAAAGGTGTGAATACGGGTGCACTCCAGGATTCGGGGGGGCTGGTTTGACTACGGGCATCCAAACAGCGCTGGCCGCAGTGGTAAACCACAACATCGTCGTCCGAAGGAGGTGGGAGAACCATTGTTTGCTTTATTTTGCTACGGGATGGACATGGGTTACATCCAGATATAGTGTGGTTCTGTCTCTGTGTTTTCATTGAGTCATCACTTGGCTAACATCGCTCGTGTAGCTAGCTGAGCTCAACATGAGGTAGCAGGCGCTAAACACACGTTTGCTGTCCGACTTTGAACGAACATGTGTGTACAAGGTAGATTTAACTCTTTAATTTTATGAGATCTATTTTTGAAGCTTTGCTGTAACAGGACGGACCACGTGGCTTCAACGGTATTCTGATGCATTGTGTACAGAAGCAGGTGTTCCAGTTTAACTGGTGATCATGGCAACTTGTGATATGTTGTCTTTATTTCAGATGTTGCTGGTCGGTTGCAGACTCGGTCGCAGATTCGTCATTTTCACAAAGCGCCTGTGTGAAGTGCGGTGATCTACTGAAGGTGTCGTTCGAATAAACATAAGACAAAAACCCTTGACGAGTTAATGTGTCCGTGTCAGCATCACGTTGAGACAATATAAATCATATGGGTGAAAAAAATGGTGTGAAAGGCTTGATCGGGATTCGAGACTACGAGCCGAAGACTTGTTAGCTTCTGACCGGATGACGATCAGACTACGCCACCGTGCCGCTGAGAGAATTGGTGCGCGTCACCAGAATGAATCATGTTTTTACTCTGTCAGCTGTATAACACCAGATGTGGTTTTGTGTGTGTGTGTGTTATCTGGTGAGAGTCCGAACACAGAATAAATGCTCTAGACTTAATAACAGGCTTCACAAACTGATGACCATTAATCACAGTAGACACAGGGAGTTATGAAGAATACACACGCGTGGCCAGCTCCACGCAAAGAGCTTTCGTTTGACGCTGGTGATCACTTCAATGCGTGCACACCAAACTGCCTGTATAGCTTGGTGTGTATTCTTCATAACTCCCTGTGTCTCCTATGAACGATGAGCATCACTTTGTAAAGCCTGTTATTAAGTCTGCAGCATTTATTCTGTGTTCGGACTCTCACCAGATAACACACACATAAAACCACATCTGGTGTTATACAGCTGACAGAGTAAACAACTCTTCATTCAAGGTGTAGCGTAACGTTCACCTTTTCGGTGGCGTACTCTGATCGTCATCCGTCCGGAAGCCAATACGGCATCGGCTCGTTTTCTCGAATCCCGAATAAGATTTTTACACTATTTTTTTTTCACCCATATGATTTATCTTGTTGTCTCAACGTGATGCTGACACGGACACATTACATTAACTCGTGATGGGTTTTTGTCTGATGTTTATTTGAACGACACCTTCAGTAGATCACCGCACTTCACACACAGGCGTTTTGTGAAAATGACGAATCTGCGACCGAGTCTGCAAGCGACCAGCAACATTTGGAATAAACATATCACAAGTTGCCATGATCACCAGTTAAACTGGAACACCGGTAAGGATCTCTAAAGCATACGTGTTCGTGCTGAGGGTTGTGGTCAACATGAGATGTAACCGTGTATTTGTTTTTATACCACTAATACCTCAAAGTATTCACTGAGCAGAGTCTGATTTATTTATTGTCTTCATCTCTTTCCTATGGAGGACGAAACATGACTTAAGTATCAATAATTTAATAAATCAATGTATAAATGCATAAGTAAATAAATAAATGTTGAAATAAATACAGAAATAAATGTCTTACATTTATTTCCACATTTATTTATTTCTGTATTTCTGTGTCCATATGTAAATGAGGTAAAAGGTCCAAACCGCAGTCTCGAGCAAGATTGTCAACTGAGCGATCCAGACAGATGCAATCTATTCCTAGCCAGTCATCAAAATGTGTGTGCGCGCTCCTAGACAGCGCGCGCACACACAGGCCCCAGGGCTCCGCCGTGATTCTGCGTGCTGGATGCATGCGAATGGAAGGATGAGGAGGAAACGAGGGTTCAGTGTTGTCTTATCAGCTAATATAGATCTATTGATCTGTGATCTTTGTGCTGAACTGAGTCCAGCATCACACAGATCGACCGACGGAACCGAACCATCCCAGTACAAACACGAGCATATAATAATAATTCTGTTAAATTCTATAGATTGAGGACATCACCGCTGTCTCTGAATTTAATAATCCTGCAGTTTTGGATGATTAAAATACAAACATGAGATACAACAAGTTCCCTCAAATTCTGAGAGGATTTTTATTTATTTTTTGCCTCCAACTTTGAATTGGATCTTTTTTTATTTCAGGCTCCATTCTTTCTATCTAACTCACTCTCACACATTATATTATCCGCAGCAGAGTATCAGTGTATTTTCTTTATTAGTGACATCACTGCTGTCCCATAAAATCGCTCTTCACCTCCACCTTGGCTCTGTCATGACTCACCGTGGAAACCCATTGGTCAGCAGCATAATTTAATATTCAAGAGGTGCTTTGCATTGACCATTTATGGTTGAAAGGGGGCGTGTATAGGGCGGAGTATGATGCAGATCCAAGTACGAACGTTTCCAGGTGGACTGTGATTTATAAAGCGCCTGGTTTTATAAATCTGAATTTTTATTTTTGCATAAGCCATTTCCGGCTTTTGTGCGCACATACACTTTTAGTATGAATCTCACGCACTGTTTTATAAATGAGACCCCTGAGCTCGTTCTCCTGAAGCAGCTGGTCAGTGACTTTGTAGAAGAACAGTGAAACACAGAGTTTCTCTGGTCTCAGCTGCTCAGTGATCAGAGCAGAAGCTGCAGTTGGTTTGTACCGAGCTCGAGTTTCTATGTCCTCCTCCACTCTGACCTGCTCTCACTATAACTAATAAATACTCATCACTAGTTATCAGGACCTGATCAGCACATGAAGTAACTTAGTGTTTGTTTGATTCACTCCAGAGTTTATGAAGCTGCATTTAAACATCATGAAAAATGACTCGTCAACATTTTGTGCTCAGTACAACATGAGACAAGACGCTCAGTCAGGACTTGTCACCTAAATCATCCCAACAAAAAATTAACTCTGATCGTGAACTAGTTAATTTTCATCTGCATGAACTGAACTTTGAACTAGTTCATTTTAGTGTGAACTGGCACAACACTGAAAACAGCTAGTGTACAACAGTCAGCATTGAAAGGCTGAAGTAGTAGAACTGGATCATCACACTCCTGTGACCAATCCTGCATGAGACTGAGGTTAGGACCACCCTCATTAGCATACGGACACAAATACAGAAATAAATAAATGTGGATATAAATTTAAGACCTTTATTCATTTATTTCAATATGTATTTCTTTCCTTATTTATTTATGCATTTATTTATTTATGCATTTATTTATTTATACTTAATTAATGTTTCATCCTCCATACTTTTCAGTATAATTTACCATCATGGTGAACAAGGATCAGCAAGTGGACGTTACTCTGCAGCCATGTAAGAGCGACTCTAGCGGAGCCAGCATCAGCAGCGGGGAGAGCTCCAAGGAGAGTTCCCGGTGCTCCACGCCGCTGCTGGACGCAGACCGGTCGGTCAGGCTGCGGGACAAGATGCGGAGGAGGATGGAGTCCGGAGACCACTGGTTCTCACTGGAATTCTTTCCTCCTCGCACAGCCAGTGGGGCCGTTAACCTCATCTCAAGGCATGTGAGATCAAGCTGGAATGAATATAGCATTTTATATAATAAAGATGAAGTGATTAGACTCATCAAAGCCCAAAAACAAAGACACAAATGTGTTCAAAGAATTTAGTGAAAAAATCTACTTGTTAGTAACTTGTTAATATCTGCTCTAACAGAACAAACTGTCAATTTCAGCTGTAGCCTACAAGAGGTTCTTTGTTATCAGTGCAGTAAAACAGCTCAATTTGCACATTTTGATTTAGCCAAAGTTCTCAAGCTCTATTGTTAATGATCACAACATTTTTACTAATCCTTCAGGAATTGAGTATTGTAACCAAATAGCTGGACCAAATCTTTAGTCATGTCACTGTATTTCAGATTTGACCGAATGGGTTCTGGTGGCCCCCTGTTCATCGACATTACCTGGCACCCAGCAGGGGATCCAGGCTCAGACAAGGAAACCTCATCCATGATGATTGCTAGCACAGCCGTCAACTACTGTGGCCTGGAGAGCATCCTCCACCTGACTTGCTGCAATCAGACCAAAGAGAAGATTACTGGTTACCTGGCCAAAGCTAAGCACTTGGGCCTCAAGAACATCATGGCACTCAGAGGAGGTAGGAGAGATGACATTTGTATACCTTTTTATATAAAAGGACTGTCTCCTTCTCTCTTTAGTGTTTCAAAGTGGTTAGGAAAATAGCATTTATTGGATGTAACTCTAGTTCTATGAGTATGTGCTTCTGTCCTGTGATGTTCAACCTCAGCACCTGAGGCAGACCTTTGCCGTCACTGACCAGTCAGAGGGTAGCAACGATAATGCAGTCCCCTTTAAAACACTGTGGCTGTATGCTTGTGATCCAAAACCATCTGAAATGCTCTCAGCACCAGCAAGTTTGATGAATGATGATTATTATAATGATGATGAATTGCTACTGACCACATACTGCCCGTCATTGCTGGGTAAGTTTTCAAATATACACTGCTCAAAAACATTAAGGGAACACTTAAATCACATCAGATCTTGATGAGCGAGTTATTCAAGTTGAAAATCTTTACTGATGTACATTGTATAATTTCTTGAGAATAAAATGACGTCACAACAGTCAATGGAAACCAAAATCATCAACCCATTTAGGGCTGCATTCAAAATCCGGTCCTACTGCTGGGTTGATGACCTTCTACGGCCCTGTCCAGCTCTCCCCCTGCCACGGCTGATCTTCTGGTATCTCCTCCATGCTTTTGAGATTGTGCTGGGAGACACAGTAAACCTTCTTGTCACCGCACATATGGATGTGCCTTCCTGGAGGAGCTGGACTACATGTGCAACCTGATTGGGCTGCAGGTACCGCCTCATGCTACCAGTAGTGACAAGGACACTAGCAGAACATAAAACTAGAGAAGAATCAGTCAGGAAGGATAAGGAGAGAGCAACTGTCTGTGGACACCACATGCAAAACCATTATCTTTTGGGGGGGTTGTCTGGCTTTTGCCTCTCCGTGCATGAAAGTTGTCACCTTCATTTGCACCAAAGCAGGTGAAATTGATTCACAATCACTTCTGCCTCCTAAATGAACAGATTGATATCTCGAGTTTAACTAGCTTGCTGTTATACTGTGACGATTAAGTGTTCCCTTCATTTTTTGGAGCAGTGTATACAATCATAGATACTGCACCTGTTGACTTGGTTGAAAAATACTCTGCAACAGAGTATTAAATACAATTTTAAATAAATTGATTGCAACAGAAAATCATCATGGCTTTCAAAGGCTGTCACTGTCAGAGTGGCTTGTGTTGGCCCTTAGGCAAGACCGTGAATGCTACCTGATTACCTTCATGAGTGAAAGGATGACTAGGAGAGTCATACCGGCTTTGACGTTAATAAGTTGGGTCAACAAGGTCTGCGTTAGTGGTCGTTAAGTAGCTTTTTCAAGCTAACTGAGAAACAACTACTAGCTCAGTGTTCTAATGTCTGCAAAAACAAGCTGCTATCATAGCTAGAGGTTGATGAGGTTCAACAAAGATTCTACAGCAAGGGGAGTTAGGACGACCGATCAGAGAGAAGATAACATCATAATCCCAACACCCTGAAATAGATGTCTAGCCCCAATTATTGCTGCTGTTTTATGTGCAATAATTAAATGTTCACCACTCAAGCACCTTATTGATATTACCAGTGTTTACTGTTACTCTGTGCAATAATCCAACCACTGTGAGATGAAGTGCAATTTTTCAGACTTTCAATAAAAAAAAAAAAATGTATACCTTAGTTTGTCTTTAGGTCTGTTTTTGTTGTATTAAGTTACTTGCCATTTATATTTTCACATGGAGCTGGGAGAAACGCAATTTCGTTCTGCTGTTCACTTATTGTTTCATGGTCTGAATGACAAAGTTCACTTTGACTTAGTATGTGGTGTGTGTGTATGCATGTATTTGTCTTTTGTTTTTTACTAATTTTAAGATTTTTACTTTCATGATATCTCCACAGACCCAGTGGGAGCAGACTGGGAAGAAGAGGAGGAAGGCTTCAACTATGCCATCGACCTTGTTAAACATATCCGTTCAGAGTTTGATGACTACTTTGACATTTGTGTTGCTGGTATGTTTTCAGCCTTGTGATTAATTGTAGATACTAAAAAGTGGTATTGTGCAGTGATTTTATATTTAAATATGCTGCTATGTCCAGGCTACCCCACAGGCCACCCTGAAGCAGAGAGCTATGAGGAGGATCTTAGACACCTTAAAGAGAAGGTGGATGCTGGAGCAGACTTTGTAATCACTCAGTTGTTCTTCAGGGCAGACACTTTCCTCAAGTTTCTGGATGACTGCAGAGCAATTGGTATCATGTGTCCCATCCTACCTGGAATCTTCCCCATTCAGGTATCTCACTGCTGCTTCCAGGAACCAGAATACTGTTATCATCATCATGTGAAACAGGTCTATCACAGTTAAATTGAGAAATTCAAGCATGTCCTGTTAAACTAAAGATACTTTAGCAATTTCTCTAACTCTAGTCCTTTTTATAGTTTTGGCCACAATAAGAGGTGGTCTGGGATGCATTGAGTCTGGTTCTAGAGGTTTCTTGCAGTTAATGAGGGAGTTTTTTTCTCTCCACAGTCACAAAGGGCTTGCTCATTGTGGAAACTGTTGGGTTTCTCTATAATTTTTAATGTCCCGACCTTACTTTCTAAAGATCCATGAAATAAGGTATACTATGATCTAGCACTATACAAATAGAATAGAAGTCTGAACTGAACTGAAGTCCTCTCATATGCTTCTGTTTCACAATGAAGGCATTTTTGCTCTTCTCAGTGCCCATTCATTGATTTGTTTGTGGCCACTGCCAAAAAGACTGACATTTTACCTCTGTTGTAATGACATGCATGGAACAAATTATGGTGAGCGGGCTGCAATCTTGGGTAGGCCCACGATTGACCCATGCCTATTTGCATATAGACACCACAAAGGCACTGATGCTGCAATTGATTCTTGTGATTGCCATGTGAAGATGCATTCAGCATGCTATCATGTGCACCAGGTTCACAGAGGGGAGAGATGTGCATGCTGGGATCTTTGCTTGTTACAGGAACGAATGAAGCAAATCTAATATTTACTGATACACCAAATTCTGCCAGCCTGCCGAGGAGTTCAAACTTGATCAATGTTTTGATGGGCCACTGGTCCATCCATGTGGCAGGACTTGTCGCACTGCTGATGGCCAGTTCGACTATGACACATTAGTCAATATGTTTAAAAGAGAGAGAGGGAGATGCAAACTGCTTTACAATCAAATAATGGGACAAAGTCTTTTATGTAAGATCAGGATTTTTGGGGCTGATTGCCGCTCTTTTTAAGTAGTATCAGCCATTGCTGATCATGGGGTCTATGGCCCTGTTTATGCCTGATTAACATGCGTCTTGGGTGATCTAAGTGACCACTTATAATCGGATATCTCATTTCCTTCTCATCTCAGTTGAAACACTACAAGGCTGAAACATACTCAGAATTTTGTCAGTAAATGTCCATTACTGTCAAGTTGTTACTTTTTTTCAATTGAGTGCCACATTAAACTCCTGTATCAGCCCGTGTCCCATTTTTCATCTGGGCTGTCAGCAGCTGCAGGAGTGACGCTGTGCAGGATGTTTTAACTGAACTAAATGAGCAGGACACACTTATTTTCTAACTTTCTCTGACTGGAAATCGGATGTTTTCACATCACAGATAGATGACAAAGAAAGGCATTAATATTGTTCACACCATGCAGCATCTGTCCTGCCTTTTTACACAAAGAAAGAAATAACTTCATGTATAACGTTTGCCGAATTTACAAGAAGGCTCAAATAATTAAGAATTAGTCGTAAACAGCATTTTCGAAAGTTTCTCTTCACTCAACAACTCTAAAAAGTGCACGATTGTAAAAAGAGTCTGGTGTTATTGTGGAACACATACTGCTGCTTAAACATGTCAGACACCTGGTGAAACTGCTAGACCAGCGGAGCCCATGATGCAGTTTTCATTGTCATGTTTAATAGATACTGCGCATGTGCAATTCTCAGAAAAGATGAGAAGAGAAGCAAGATGCCTCACTTGTTAGCTATTTCCACCATCAGCTCCAGTAAAAAACATAAAAGGAGTCATCAAATAAATACCTAAGTAAGAATACAAAATTATTTTCTGAAAAAAAGGATGAGTGAGCCATCTCAATTCCTTATCATCTCTGTTAAGGGTTGCGCTTACTACCAAAGTGGTATCAAACGGAGCATCCTTACTTTTATTTTATCATGAGAAATGTAAAAAATTCAGGATCATTATGAAACTGTAGTGTGACAAATTAGACTATACCTAACAATCAAGGTATTTAATGGAAAACCCTTTCCCTCCAGGGCTGCATTGATGGACTGAAGCCAAATCTTTATTTTCAGCCAACCTGTGTATCTCTGTGTCTCTCATTAAGCAATTTATTATCTCTATTATAAAATTCTATTGAACAGTTCAGGATAAAGATGGATTTTAACCTGCTTTTCCCTAGGGTTACCAGTCCCTGCGTCAGCTGGTCAAGCTGTCAAAACTTGAGGTACCAGAGGAGATCACCAAGGTCATCGAGCCCATCAAAGACAATGATGCTGCTATACGTAACTATGGAATCCAACAGGCCATTGAGATGTGCCGTGTGCTGCTGGACAGTGGCAAGGTACCAGGCCTTCATTTCTACACACTGAATCGAGAGGTCGCCACCATGGAGGTGCTCCGACAGCTGGGCCTGTGGATAGAAGACCCAAGGTCAGTTATCCCCGTGCCTGCTTACAGAATGTTGGTCATTTTATCCGAAGTCAGTAGTCATGGATTTTTAGGCAAGAAATAGTTACTTCTTTTACTTCAGTTAACAAGTTAGTCAACTAGTAATGCATTCAGAGAGATGCTACATCTGCGCATGCAGTCATAAATATTCAACATGTAAAAATAATTAAAATGCTGAAGAATCAATATTGTGTAATTGCTAGAATGACAAAATTATTAAAACTTGACAATTATGAGTGATGCAGGCCAGCAAAATAATACAATGATAATGCCACTGTAACGTGAGATTGCAATACCTGGTGTGTAGTCTATTTTATTAGGTGGGTTTATGTGGTGTAGCAATCAAAGCTTTCAAGCTTTTTATTTATTTTAATGGCTAATTATAGCTCCATTAGGCTGATCTTAAAATAGATCTTTAGTTGAATGATCTGATATTGATTAGTAAAATGAAGAGATAGAATATATACATGGGTGTCCTCAATGCTCACATAAGAATGACGCCGACATTTTAGTGAGTTGTGCTGCTTCTCTCATCTCCTCTGTGTCAGGGAGCAAGGCGGAGTTTACACTCACACACATATGCCAGCCCCATCCAAACACTCACACATAGAGAAACAGAGAGTGAACCAGCCGGAGATGAAGTGAAAACAATATGAGTTTAAGATAATAGAGAAGAGCCCATTATCGCAAATAAGGCGGTATGTTGAATTTGTTTAAAAATATTGGCAACAAAAAGTGGTAATTCATTGTTTCCACTACGGCGCACCGGTCCAAAATTATTACTGTTGCTGCTACAGAATCAGGATCAGCAGTTGGTTTGTACCATGCAGTAGGCTCCTGTCTGTGTGCGCTTCCTCCACACTCCTTCCTCCCTCTGGCCTGCGCTCACTTTTCACATTAACGATAAACACCAACACTGATCAGAAGTTATAAGGACCCGTACAGTTCTTAAGGTTTACTTTGTGTTCGTTTGATTCGCTCAAAAATTTATGAGGCACACTTTTAAACACATTGGGAAAAAAGTCCAACATTTTCTGTGCACTCAGCTCATCTGCCAGACACAACATGACACGCACACAGCCAGGAAATTGGGGTTAAAGTGACCAGAACTACCTGGAATCATATTTCGACACCATCGATTAGTAAATGTGATTATCATTTTTCTATCTTTGTACAGCAACAGAAACAAGCAGACACATACACACAATCTTAGAGGAAAACGCTGGAATCCTAACCTATTACAATACAAACCCTAAAGCTTATCTAAAGTAAAACCACCCCTATGTTTTGCCACATATATGCTGCAAAAAATATTTTTTATTCAAGACCAATTTTTGTAAACAGTCCATTTCATTCGTGTGTGTGTGTGTGTGTGTGTGTGTGTGTGTGTGTGTGTGTGTGTGTGTGTGTGTGTGTGTGTGTGTGTGTGTGTGTGTGTGTGTGTGTGTGTGTGTGTGTGTGTGTGTGTGTGTGTGTGTGTGTGTGTGTGTGTGGTTTATTTTATTTGTTTTTTAGGATTAGGAGTGAAAATTCATTGCTATTTGAAAGGGTGTACTTGCATTATTATGCTATTGTTATATCAGAGGTATAAAATGGTTTCAAAATTATGACAATATAATTTATAGCAGTCATTTCTGTGACAAAATATGAATAAGAAAAACATGTCATTGTGACAGGCTAATTTGTTGAAATGTTGTCAGGTGTAGCATCATTGAGTGTATTTCTTGTTAGTTTCCCATGATTATATACAAATGAAACATAAACACTTAAAAATACATTTTAGCAGCACTCCTCTGGACAGTATATCCGTTCCACACAATTTTTGTTAGAAGTTACATGGTATGTGATTATTCATTGTAATGGGTTTTCGTCTGAAAAAACAAGTATATTAGTAACATTACTTTCTAATTCAAGTCTACATAATTATATTTTATATTTGTAGAGATTTGTTACAACCTTTTTACTTTTGTTTTTCTTTTGTTACTGTATTTTAATTTTATTTAATTTGTTTGCACTTTTCTTTTATATCCTATTCTTGTTTTTAAGCGTTTGTATTTGCTATAGCTGCAATTAATTAACACCTAAGCGCAAATTCATAATTTTGCTGTATGCTGTTAAATATGCAAATTCAGTTACATTTGTAAGTTAACCAGGACCACCAGCATTAAGATTTGTGAAGCCACGCATCTTAAAAACAGTCAAAGGAGGTTGAGTTTGTTTTGTGGAAAGGGTCCCTGCTCACTGTTCGGCTGAAATTGTAAATCTGAATTTCTCCCCACCAGGCGGCCTCTTCCCTGGGCAGTAAGTGCCCATCCCAAACGGAAAGTAGAAGATGTTAGACCTATCTTCTGGGCCTCCAGACCCAAGAGCTACATCTACAGAACCCAGGACTGGGATGAGTTCCCCAACGGCAGATGGCAAGCTTGAATACCCATTAACTTAACAAATGACAAAACAATGGCATCTTCCTTACTTATGGATTTGAATTATTTGATAAATGTAGAATTAATTACAATTTTACCCTTCTGATTTTGAATAATAGAGTAATGTGAATTGGTGTTCAAGCATTTTTGTACAATGGTAAAGCAAATAACAGTGTTGATGTCTTTAGGGGAAACTCCTCATCTCCAGCTTTTGGCGAGTTAAATGACTACTACCTGTTCTACTTGAAGAGCAAGTCATCTAAAGATGCGCTGTTGCACATGTGGGGTGAGGAGCTGATGAATGAAGAGAGTGTCTATGAGGTCTTCACCTGCTACATCACAGCCCAGCCAAATCGCAGTGGACATAAGGTAGATGGGATGGAACAGTGAATACTTTTTCTACAATGTTGATCACAATTCTACAAAATTCCTAAGATAAGACTTTAGGTAGTGTGTTTCTCTTGTGTGTTATTCTCTTGTTCACAAACAGCCCTCAGTTTGGTTTAGCAATCACATCTCTTTTCTCTACTGCTCAACACAAGAGCACCTCAGGTCTGTGTGATCAGCCCAATCCTGGTCATGCAGTACATTAAGTTTTTTTTCACAGCTATTGTTCTTGTGTCTAGGTGTTATGTTGCATTAAGAAATAGGTATATAATAGTAGTGAGACATAATGTGGCTTGTGTCTTCATCACCCACTTTCCAAGACTGACGCATGCATGGGAGAGTCCGATATAACACTAACCAGCAGTTAGTGCTGTGCAGTGAGTAACTCCCTTGCACCCTAACAGACAACCTACAAATGCTAACACCCATGGTGAGAAGTATTCAGCTGCAACATGCAACTTCACCTCTGGATGTCACTAAATTCTACACACTGAACTTTTTAAGGTCGGCCCATCATGATAACAAATTTTGTAGGATGATATATTGTCCCAGAATGTTTTTTTGATAAATATTATTGTCGTCATTTTGAAACTATTTCATACCAATGAAATAATGATATATTAGAGCATAATCCTTTCAAAGTGCTGTTTTATTCAGGGTTGTCATGTCGTCCATGTAGGCCCTAATTCAACCCCCGACTTTTGTCGCTCACGACCTCCTACCTATTTTGAAGCTCTGATAATCACCTCCATCGAGGTGATTATCATGGTGAACACTAGTGGGGAGAAAATGGAGCCATCCATGATGCCCGCTTCGAGACACTATGACGCTGCCATATGGTTGTAAAATCTGGTGTGGTGAAGCAGAATTGCAGATCTTTGAAGTAGGCTTTAATCAAATTTGTGATGGGCTCTGGTACTTTGAAGAAGTCAAAAGCAGCCCAGAGGACACTATGTGGTACTGACCTAAATGCATTCCTGAGATTAAGGAAGATGACATGTAGATCTCTCTTCTCACTCGTGGCTGATTGGATTTGGTGCCAGATCATGCTAGTGTGTTCTAAACATCCAGAGAACCCTGGAATTCCTGCTTTTTGGACCGATGTATCCACCTGCTTGTTTTTTTACTAGATAGCTTGTCAGCCTTTGGGCTATGACGCTAAAGAAGATCTTGCCTTCTACATTGAGGAGACTGATGGGCCAAAATTTGCAAATTTTTGAGGATTCCTCTTTCTCCCAGAATAAAACTAACCAAAACAATAAATAAAATTGACTCTCTGGGTCTGTTAACAAAAATTTCTCTTGAATAAATATTAAACATTTGGCATAGGATATACACTCACCGGCCACTTTATTAGGCACACCTGTTCAATTGCTTGTTAACACAAATAGCTAATCAGCCAATCACATGGCAGCAACTCAATGCATTTAGGCATCTAGACGTGGTGAAGACGACTTGAAGTTCAAACCGAGGATCAGAATGGGGAAGAAAGGGGATTTAGGTGTATTTAGTTATTAATTGATGGTGTCGCATCATGTATCCAGTCACTCCGGTTGAAACTCCGTTGTGAAACTCCGTACTGTTACTCGGGACGTTACTCCTACATTGGCACTTTGTGAATGCGCCAGAATGAGACCGGTGATAGGCCTGGTCGCGTGTCACTCAAAGTGCAGTCAGCCAATCAGAGGAGGGGCTCAAGAGGCAGGCGAAAACAGCCTGTTCTGTGTCTGCAGCTCCAGAGAGAGGCAGAAGAGAGGACATGGAAATATACATTGCAACAGTTTTTTCGACTTTAAACCACTGTGATGGAAATCTGAAAATACAAGAGGCTGGAACAACAAATTTGTCTGTGTATTTTAATAGGGGCTTTCTGCAGAAAGGATCAACACAGAGTCACAGGGAACTCAGAGTGAAGATGCAGAACAGTCAAATGCAAGGATCTTATATAGGAGAACTAAGGCTGTTTGTCTGAGCCAGTTCAGACTGGTTCTGTAGGCGCAGTCTGAGACAGGAATCAAAACACAGAAAACTGATTTACATATGTTTCCTTTGGAGATAAAGCAGACATAAATTCAGTTCTTTGGAGAGTAAATAAGTGATAAAACGGTCATAAAGGTTTCAGGTCATAAAAGTTCAGATCATAAAAGTCTTTAGACAGGTCTGCAAATACAATACGTCAAATCACAAGGATTCTAAATGCATCATCACCAATACTGTAGGAGAAAGCAAACTGCTGTTGTTGTGGACACAGGCATTCTGACATGTAGATTTACAATCCTGTGTCACCCTCGCGTTGAATGGGGTCATAAAAGGTTGTAGAAGGAAGCAAGGAGTCACAAGGCCTGACTGAGGAGCCGGCCCAATATCCAGATGATTAGGAAAAGTTATTGATAGGAGGAAAAGTACAGTTCATGTGCAGCCAAATTTCCTCCAAAGTACACGCTCATCCGCTGTGGCTCTAAGTTGGAGTTCCTGTAAGTGAGCCATGGGGGTGGTTGAGTCGACCTGTAAGAGAATGTGTGAGCCAGGTAGTGGCTGCTTTTCCTGCTGCATCCGCTCTGGCATTACCTTGTGACACTGGGTCATTATTAGAAGTGTGAGAATCACATTTACATACTGCAACCTGTTTGGGGAGGAGGATAGGATCAAGCATCTGAGACACTAGAGCAGAGGTCACTAACAGGCGGACCGTGGTCCGGGTCCAGACCCAGAAGCCGTCCCGTACGGACCCGGACCTACAGCCAAAACAGAAGGTTATGATTTAAAACCTGACGGGGCGCTTCTATTTGTAACTGGCACAGCTTTTGTAGTCTTTACGGTAGTGGTTTAGCGGATGAGGAAACGCACAGACCAATTGCATGCGAGTTAAGCCATCCCACGTGATACCACTCAGCCAATCAAGTCTGTGCATTCCAGGCGGTAAACATTGCGACTCTACAGTGCAGACAGATGAGAGTTAGAGGCAAGTTACACATGAAAGGACGGTAGAAAGAAAAAGAAAGGTAGAGATACAGGTAGAGAAAACAAAGGGAGAGATACAGAGGAGTGAGACGGAGAAAGGGAGAGAAACAGAGGAGTGAGACGGAGAAAGGGAGAGAAACAGAGGAGTGAGACGGAGAAAGGGAGAGAAACAGAGGAGTGAGCCGGAGAAAGGAAGAGAAACAGAGGAGTGAGACGGAGAAAGGGAGAGAAACAGACGAACAAAGTGGGGGAGTGGGATATAAGAGGGGAAGAAAGTGATTCTAAAACTGTTCAATTGTTGAGATGTGTTGAGATTTATTATCTGTAAAATTGGTTGAGACTTTTGAGTCAAGATGTGAAACAGAAAAAGGGAAATTCAAGCTTTTGCTCCCTTTATTTGAACATGCACAATTTTCACATTTTATTTATTTTCTCTTATTTTGAAATGCAGCCCTACTTTTATTTAATTAATGAGAGAACATTATATATATCTGCAATCATACATATATGTTCAGTTCTTTGTTACGTGACAATAAATATTGTCAAAGTTTTTGAATCGTACTGAATTCATTTGATTTGACAGTCAGGTATTTAGTACATGCAGATGTTGATACAACTACTAGGCTACTTAAATATATATCACACTAAATAGATAGACATAATGATCTTCCGGACCTTTGCTTCAAGAATTTTTCTCTATCTGGACCTCTTTAAATTTTAGTTGAATACCCCTGCACTAGAGCATGATGTGCAATTGGTTTGCCTGATGATATAAGGAATTGTCTGTTTCCAAATCATGCCAAAATCATGTACTACACCAAATGCATGTCTACTGTCACTATATTCACCCTTTCCCTTTAGCCAATTTGCATGCTTCAATGAGAGCAGTGAGCTCGGCTGCTTGTGCAGACAGAGAAGCAGGGAGTGGTCGTGCAATCAATGTATCATGTGCTGTTACCACAGAGAAACCAACTTGATTTGCTCCCATGTCTGAATTGCGAGACGCTGATCCATCCACAAACAGTTCAAAGTCTGGATTCTGCAATGGTGTTTCCTGTAAGTCTGGTCTGGGGGAACAAACTTCAGCTATTGTTACTACACATTTGTGTTGTTCACCATCTCCTTCTGTTGGAAGAAGAGTAGCTGGGTTTAGAACATTACATCTTTTCACAGTGATGTTAGGCATTTCCAACAGAATAGCATGATAACGAAGCCAGCGTGCAGCAGACAGATGAGATGTCTTTTGTTCCAACAAAATCATAGACACAGCATTTGGTGAGTGGGGAGTACCCTACTAAATCCTTGGATGCCATTACAGCCTTCTCTGCAGCTGCTACAGCTCTAAGACAAGTTGGCAGGTCTGCAGCAACAGGTTTTATAAAGGGGACATTGTATGCCCATTTTACCACAAGTTGATATGGTTCCTTGGGGTCTTAATGAAATGTCTGTAACATACTTTGGTCAAAATACCACAAGGATCATTTAAAACAGCACCCTTTTCACCCTGTATAAAACAGCCCTCCACAGAGTGACCTGTTTTGAGTGCTTGTTCCTTTAAATGCTAATGAGCCAGCTCCCCCTCCCCTCTCCCCCCATGATTTTAAACGATATAAATTACATATTTTATGATATAAATTATCAAATATGCATCCCATACTTTGTATTCCCTTCTGTTGTCCTGGAGTTTTAATTTTCCCAATCACATAATTAAATGTCCCCTCTGCCCATCCACTACAAGCACACAAGCAGACAGACAGAGAGAGAAAGAGAGGGGGGGGGCTATGAAGACCATCATTTACCCCCGAACCCCGACATTCAACGGGTACAACAACAAGCGGAGAAAGCAGAATCGCGGGCTGACCTTATATATACAGTCTATGGGGCTGACCAGCGGAGAAATGCACGTCCCGTGTGAACAGCCAGGCGGCTGCGGCAGAGAGCAGGCGCTGCGCAGCCTGGCAGCGCTTCCGCGTCCGGTACCCGGCGTACCAGTGGGGGGCTCTGTTTGTGCCAGTGTTACAGTAGTGCTGAACACTGCGGAAGTCTTCCACACTGCTGGCTGTGTGGCGCTGACACAAATTCCAGCTCACGCATGGGAGAGCGAGCGGTCGCGCCCGAGCAACTGCTGCAGCCTCCCAGTCCCAACGATCCAGACAAATGCCACATGTGAGTGAATCGCGGGCTGACCAGCGGAGAAATGCTCGTCCCGTGTGATCAGCCAGGCGGCTGCGTGCTTGGGAACGGCGCTGCGCTGCCTCGCAGCCTCGCTGCGTCCGGTGTAAACCCGGCGTAACGAGTGTGGGAGTACGGGGGGGGGATGAGGTGGGGGGTGGGGCAAGGCCATGTAGGGAGACTTCCAGTGCCTTGTTACGACACAAAACCCAGGAAGCTCAATCGAGTCACTCAAGCATGACGTTTCTGACTTAGAGGAACCATAACAAAACGCGCGAGTGTTTTTTTCCCAGAGTTTTTGGGTTGGTAGACATGCCAGATACCCACATTAACCTGTAGAAGCACTAACAAAGTGGAATTTGCATGCTATGTCCCCTTTAAGAAACAAGTTTTGCTAAGAAAAATGACACAGGTCTCTGTTTGCCACCATGTTCTTGGAGTAGCACCGATGTCATGTAGCACCCCTTCTCCTCAACTACCTGTGTGAAAGGTCGGTCAGGGTTCGGTAGTCCTAAAGTCGGGGTTGTTTGTAAGGTCAGTTTCAAGTCAGTGAAAGCTTTCTCTGCGTCATCAGTCCATGTGACTTTACTATCTGCTTGTAGGCCTTGCCCGTGTGCGATTGCGCTGAGGAGCTCCTCGAGGACAGCATAGTTAGGAATAAATGATCTTCAATACGAGCACATTCCCAGGAATGACATCACTTGTTTCTTTGTAACAGGTTTAGGAATATTTTAAATTGCTGTTACTCTCTTAGGGCGGAGGGATTTGCCCTATTCTGTGATCACATGCCCTAAAATAAAACTTGTTCTTTTACAAACTGCAGTTTTTCAGGCTTCCCTTATGACCTTCTGCAGCTGGATGTTTTAAGAGAGCCACAGAATCCTTTTCACATTATTCTTTAGTTGGAGCACAAATCATTACATTGTCAACATATTGTAAAAGTGCACTTCCTGGTGTTATCTCTAATGAGCTTAAGCTTTCTTTTAGTGCCTGGTTGTAAATGGTCGGTGATTCACAATAGCCCTGACACAGGCGTGTGAATGTATAACTGTCTCTGTTAAACTCAAACGCAAACCAATAATGTCTGTCTTTATCAATTTGAACGCTGAAAAATGCATTTGCCAGATCAACAACAGAACAATTTACTATCCTGCAGAACTTGCTAAAGGATTGTTTAAGGATTTGGAACAGACGGAGCGTGTTGTACTGCGGCGTTGACAACTTACAAATCTTGGATGAATCGGCAATCATCAGGTTGTGATTTATCAAAAATATTCTTGACTGGAAAAATCAGTGTGCACTAGTGAATCCTTGCAAGGAACAATTACACCTGCCTTCAATAGAGAGTTGAAAACTGGTGTAATACCATCGATGGCTTTCTGTTTCAGTGGATATTGTCAGATTTTGGTGTGATAACCACAGGTTCCATGTTTTAAATTAAACCCACATCATGATTACCTCTGAGCCCTTAAAATGTTGTTTGTATAATGTAAATATGCATGTGCATATTGGGCATCTGTATGTGTGTCTGGTACCAGTTGAACAGTCCTGAATCTGTGAACAACAGATGTAAATCGTTTTTCTATACACATTCAAAAATGGATTATACTGAACTACAGGATCTGATGTCTTTTCCCAAATGTCAGCATTGACACCTTTTTTTTTTTTTGCCATTCATCATTTTTGTGCTTGACAGTGAGACATGTGGGTGTGAACCAGGAACGTCAAAAAAGGAAGCAGCCTCTGAACATCTGTGAAGGAACTGAGAGGGTGACTTATTTTCTGGTTTGAGTAAAATTACAGAAACAGCACATCTATGTTCATTCCAGAACATGCAACTTAGCATTTACTTCTCTCTCACACAACTTTCTTTACAACTTTCTCTAAACCATCTTTTTTCAAAATCTGCATCTTTCCCTTCGTGTATGTGTGCAGTACAGTGTAAATCTTCTGGATGCATATACGTGGTGTCTGCTCTTAGTGTGACTGAATGTGCCTTATCCACTAGATCAGTGTTGATGGATGTGACAACAGATGAACAGAGCTTCCATTCATACACATATAACAGTGAAGCAGCATTACACTGAATGCACGTGTAAATCTGTGGTGGATCAAGATCAGCCGTTCGGACCACTATGACTCCTGATGGGGTGGAAATGAGAGAAATGCCCACAAGACAAATTACATCCCATCAAATTAATTGGACAACATGAGGATAGCAAAAATGCAAACACTTGAATTTTTCTGTGATGCTATCACTACATACAGTGTTAAGGGGGTCGTGAATGTTTCAACCACGGTGCTTCCTGAAGCACCCACAGATCTAACAACTCATTCGCTCATTTTAGGATGTGTGTCAAACATGTCACTCTTGATGATGGGATCACTCGTGTTGCTCCTGAATCTACAAGGAATGTAATCTCTTTCCCTAACACTGTGAGTGAGTGCGTTGGCATATTAGCATATGCATCTGATTGATACTCAACATATGTTCCTATCATTAGTTTGTCTTTCTTCTCTAAAAAATCTTTTACTTCTGTGTTAAGTGTTTGTGCTGGTGTGGTGCATTCACCCTCTTGATGTGTGAGGTGTTCCTCACGGTCTCGTTCTCTGTTCAAAGTTGCTGGTTCCTCCCTCTCCTCCATCCCCGCCTCGGTTCAATCAGCCTTGTAAGGTTGCTGTTTCTTCGGACAATTTTTTGCCCAATGCCCAAAGGTGAAGAGAGGAGTTGCGGGTCTGGAACGTTTTAGGTGGAGGAGGTGGTTGAGCCTGGGCTCCTGCCTGTGGAACAAGCGCTTGTGGTGGAGCTTGGTGTTGTTCAGGTTGTCGTCTTCTCGGCGGGGCAGAGTCGAGGTCGGAATCCTGCATTTTGAGACACTGAGACATTTTTGAGGTGTTATCTGTCCCTGCCAGTGTTTGTTTTCTGCCCCTTTTGATGCAATTCTTCTAACCACATTCCACATACCTTCCTATCTGCCTGAAATGTAAGATTTACTTTTCTGGCCTGACTTACTTTTTCTTTCTCCTCTAGCTTCAGTCACAGCTGTTTTAGCTGCCTTATACTAAAACTTCCCCCAGTTGGAAACCCACATTCTTTCATTCACACTTGTATCAGACTTAGTGCTGTGTCACCATAGTTCCTCCACATGAAGTTCATGTTAGGACTACTCAGATCAGTCCCATTATCCAAATCTTCCCATTTTTCTTTTACCTATTTAATTTTTTTTTAAGTATTAGTTACCTTAAGTCTTCAATCAATCTCCAAAACACTTTCGTAAGGAGCAATAGGAAACTTAGTAATATAAACATCCTCAAAATAATGTAATACCCCCTACATAATATAATATAGTCAATAGTAATTTCCTCTTGTAATTACTTGGTCACTGATAATTTCTCATTTTTAATTTTTTATACACTTTCAAATATCCTGCCTGACCAACATGAATCCTAATGCCTTAGAGAAATTTTCTACGTAGCGCTTTTGGAGTCTTGCTTCACACAATCCAAATACTACCCAGTATTATATCATTCCGTGGTTGTGGTCTTATCAAACTCTAAGGTACCTCGTCAGTCTACCTTCCAGGTTTCTTGTAAACTTTGGTTAAAAATTTACGGGGCTTTCACCAGTCGGAGGATCCAACCCCCTTAGACCAACTTCTCCGCAACACTATGTTTGCTGGTATAAAATACACTTGAACTTTCAGATTCTCACCAGATAGATCGCAGCGCTGAGACGATCCGGGCTCGGGTCTCTGTCCTTGCGTCTCACCCATCCTTTAGGGGAGGTTAAGGTTGGAAACTACTTTCCCAAGAAGGCCACTCAACCGTAGACACCGAGTCCAGATGCGCCCAGTCGTGCAATGCCACTTCTGACACCAAATTGTGATGGAAATCTGAAAATACAAGAGGCTGGAACACCAAATTTGTCTTTGTGTATTTTAATAGGGGCTTTCTGCAGAAAGCATCAACACAGAGAGTCACAGGGATCTCAGAGTGAAGATGAAGAACAGTCAAATGCAAGGATCTTATATAGGAGAACTAAGGCTGTTTGTCTGAGCCAGTTCAGACTGGTTCTGTAGGCGCAGTTTGAGAGAGGAATCAAAACACAAAAAACTGATTTACATATGTTTCCTTTGGAGATAGAGCAGACATAAATTCAGTTCTTTGGAGAGTAAATAAGTGATAAGGTCATAAAGGTTTCAGGTCATAAACAGTTCAGGTCATAAAAGTATTTAGACAGGTCATAAAAGTCTTTAGACAGGTACTTTTCAACTACAAAATAGGTTTCAACCACACTTAGTTATTTTTCCACTACACCACTGATATATCATCTTAGGGGTACCAACACCTCAAATTAAATCCCAGAAAGGTGTAAAATATCGGCCCTTTTTAAAAAAAAAAAAAAAAAAATTAAATTAAAATGTGGTGCATATTTGGAAGACTCTATGGTGTGCCTAGTAATTAAAAAATTTAGTCACACTGTCTCCAAAAACAATCACAAAATGCATGTTTATAATTAATTGGTTGAGGTATTTCCTTGTTAAAAAGCTGTACAATTTAAACAATAACATAATGGTTATAAGGTTATATACTTTAAACTTTTTGGGAAAGTGCTGTACAAATATTGGTTGTTATTTTTTTTATTATTATTATTATTACAGGTGATGTGTTTGCCATGGAATGATGAGCCTCTGGCTCCAGAGACAAACCTGTTGAAGGATGAGCTGGAGAAAGTGAACAGAAGAGGAGTCCTAACAATCAACTCCCAACCCAACATCAACGGCAAACCCTCCACAGACCCTATAGTGGGCTGGGGACCTGCAGGAGGCTATGTCTTTCAGAAGGTAGGAAGACGTTTTGTCTTGTATGTGCGTTTGGCAGCAGTGAGTAGCATATGTTTGTCTCATGTTAGTACAAAAACTAAAATGTGTGTTTTTTTTCTTGAACAGAGGCCACATCGAAAAAAATAAATTAGGGACAGCAAATGATTTGGTTATGAGTTGGCTTTGATTGTACTTGAGCAGTCTATATCAAGGATCATGTTACTATTTTCCGCAACTGACAAAACTAGAATAAAAAAAAATTAAAATGTTTTGATTTGGTTTAGTCCAATCTGTCATTGACCAATCTGAGCAAATGGACAGAGCAGAGCTTTTCCTCATAATGTGAAGGTTTCTGAATTAATTGACAAATGTTCAATGATGGAAAGTGACCTATGTAAACTGACTTTTGTATTATTTCCACTTTTATATATAGTTATATAGTTTTAGTAATATTCTGTCCTTTCATTCAGTTACTCTGTGCTGGGCTTCCATTATTGTGATTATTCTCTAATGTTCTCATACAGGGTAAATATGAGGCCCAAGTTTACTCCAGGACTGGTTTCACAGTGAGGCCCAGATCTTGACTAAAATTGCCCTTTCAAAGCTACTTCTACAATGTTTAAGTTTTAAAATGCATCATTGTTACTACATTTATCCGTAGCGTTTACATCACTATGGAGTTTTTAAGTGCCTAAGATGGAGAACTTGAGAAATTCTGCTGACCCCATATTAGTTTGTAAACTCCGGGGCTACTTTTTAGAATTGACCATATACTGTAGATAAAGATGGATGACGCATCTTCACTTCCTCCTACTATGTAAAAATAAAGCCAAAGAAAACAAACACTGGAAAAATTTGCTTGGACATGAAAGTGTGAAAATAACTACCTTAAATGTATTTTTACGTGTACTTTGACTTTTTACTTTGGTCAGTGTCCCATCCATTTACAGGAAGGAGGTGGGATTTATGACCTATAGTGTAGCCAGTTACCTGGTGGCAATGAAGATGCTTTGGCTTTACTTCTGGGGAGCAGTGATGTCGTCTATCTTTTTATACAGTCTATGGTATGGACAGGCAGAAACCAAGATGTTGAGAGATGAGCAAACAACGGCAGACTAAATGATCTACTACCTATCCCAGTAAGCATAAGCCCAGCTTACAGGAATAGTCATTTGATAATGCATTTTAATATGCATCGTGCATGGATGCATAGTTTGGATGATGATTTTTACTGATAAGGACCCACGCTTAGGTGGTTATTTTAGGAAATCTATCCACTAATTTAAAAAAATCTGTCTGTTCGTCCGTCCGTCCATTAATCTGCCTAACTGTTGCATATCTCTGAACCATTCATCTTATGGGCTTTGCATTTGGCATGTGTATTGTTAGGAGGTACAAGAAAGTCCAGTGTTAAATTTGATGTGATTTATTTTTTAGTTCAATATTAATTAAATTTGAATGAACAGGGAAACAGCGCCTTGCAATCAGTGGGGGTGGGGCACTGTTCCTTCTGCTACGTCCTTGAATAACGTACGGCAGTGATGGGGAAACTATCGGCCGGTGGGTCATAACTGGCCCACCGGTGGGGGTGGCCAGCATAAAATAACAATCGTTAATTAATCGTAATCAGGGTAAAAGTTTGAAATAATTGTGATTTGGATTTGAACTCATATCGCCCAGCACTAGTACTAGTTCACTTAATGAATGTGCATACTTCCTCAATTTTGAATGGATATTACCAATTTAGAAATACTGTGAAATGGATATTTTTTTAGACTGCTGAGACCATTGCAACCCTTATGTTGATATCTTGCCTTAATCCTCTTGGTATAAATCCCAGGCCTATCTGGAGTTCTTCACGTCCAGTGAAAATGTGACTGCTCTCCTCAAAGTACTGAAGAAGTATGAGCCCCGTGTCAACTACCACATTGTTAATGTTCACGTAAGTTTGAACAAAAAGCACATTCCATGTTTATGTATGAGTTTAAGTTATTAATATGTTGCAATGAAAAAATTGTGTGCAGGGGCGTAACCTGACGAATGCCCCTGACTTGCAACCTAACGCTGTGACCTGGGGGATCTTCCCTGGAAGGGAGATTGTTCAACCTACTGTAGTGGACCCAGTCAGCTTTATGTCTTGGAAGGTAAGATCAAGATTGTCCTGCTATTGTGTGGGAATGACAATTATACACCATATTTATTGGCAGATTATTTGTTGACAGCTAAGTGAAGTTGGTAAATTGCCAAGTTTATTAATGTAACAATATGTTAAAAGCTTTAATTAACATTAAATTACCCACAATGTGTGAAATATTGCTTTAATATGTAATGTCCTTTGATAGTGTCCAATTGACACCTCCACCCAAAACCCTTGTTTAGACTGAATGCTAGTCAATGATCTCTGTGACTGGTGTAGTTCACCAAACTTGTTCATGTTTTCCTTAGGATGAGGCTTTTGCCCTGTGGATTGAGCAGTGGGCCAAACTCTATGAAGAAGAGTCTCCTTCACGGATGATCATCAAGTATATTCACAACAACTACTTCCTGGTCACTCTCGTGGACAATGATTTTCCTCTAGAGAACTGTCTGTGGCAGGTCATCGAAGATATGTTCGAAATGCTTGATGCTCCTCCAGATCCACTCAATGACAGAACATTCTGAAAAAAAAATATTTTAAACCACTTTTAAGGAAAGTAGGAGCACTATGGAACTGTCAATTGTTTATGCATTGTCTGAAAGTTGCTATTTACAGTGTAGAGCATAGAGTAAGTGTACTTAACAGTATTTTTAAAGACTTTTTCTAAATATTTTTTAACATTTGAGTGAATGGAAATATGATAAATTAAATTCTTCTTTCTTTCCTAAACGAGACTGGAAACCAGGGACAGGAACAGGTGTTGGCCAGACTGTTGACCGGAAACCAGGAACGGGTGTCAACCAGACCGCCCATGGGGAACCGGAAACGGAAACAATTGTTGGCTGGACTGCTGACTGGGGATTACTCTATAGTTTGACAAATATTCAGATGTGGGAGTTGCTGAATAATATTCTAATATAGATGTATATAGAACTTGGTAGTATGGAGATTTTCCACCCATTAAGTAACTCAACAAATGTACATTTATAATTCATCACCATTCAGGGAAATGGTGATAGGCGGTAAGTAGAATAAGAGAAGTCCAACCACTACACACACCAGAAGCCTTACTTTGAAATAATATAGATCACCTAGATAGCTTTGCCAAATATAACTACACAATCCACCTAGCAGTTTTGACACACAAAAATTAATTGCTGAAAACTTACTGCCTTTGAGCAAAGTTTGTTATTAGTGAAAGATTTGGCAACCATGTGATGTGATGCATCCCCCTCATCTTCAGTCAGCGGTGTGGCCATTTTTTGCACCTCGTCCCCAGTCGGCAGTCTTGCCGACACCTGCCACTCGTCTCCAGTCAGCCGTCCGGCCTGGTTCCCCATTGACAGTCCGGTCGACACCTGTCCCTGGTTTCCCATCAGCATTCTGGTCGACAACTGTTCCTGTCCCTGGTGTCCTGTGGCAGTCCTGCACAATACTCTGATCAAAACAAATTAAGGGAGGGGGGGTTTTCTTGCTCTTGCCTCTCCATTGCCCCTGTTGTCACTTTCATTTGCACCAAAGCAGGTGAAACTGATTCACAATCACTTGAGCTTCCTAAATGAACAGATTGATATCCCTGAAATTTAACTGACGGTGTTACACTTTGACGATACAGTTTTCCCTTAATTTTTTTTAGCAGTCTGTATAGCTATATATATGAACTTAACACTTTTCCTCCCGCCTTCCCCAAAAATACCCTTTGTGAAGCTTGAGTTCAGTGCCTAATAAAGGTCTTGCTTTAAGATTAACTGCACATTTTAGAGTGGCCTTTTTTGAGACCAGTCCAAGGCACATCTGTGCAATAATCATGCTTTATTATCAGCATCATTTGATGTCACACCTGTTAGGTGGACGAATTACATTTAAGTTTTTGTGTAGAAATAAGCTTTTTGTTTGCATAGAGGAAATCTTACATTTCACACTTAAATTCATGAAAAATGGGAGTGAAAACAATAGCGATGATTTTCTATTTTTGTTATGTATAATTTCACAGTGGTATACTAAATAGTGCATTATATGTAGTGTAACTATATAAAGATGCATCAATATATTGGTATAAATTCACAATAGTATACAATATGATCTGAACATAAAATACCATGCAAATTCCTTCTGCTCTTACAATGTTTCCCAACTCTGAAGAGGTATAATATTAGCTAACAGCAATGTGAAAGACTAGAGGAGAGCATTCCAAGATGTTTGAAAGAGAGAATTGAAAATTTGGGTTATTTCACTGAATATCGATTTCTGAAATTTGGCAAAAGATGTATGTGTACTATTGTACTTTACTGAAATATGTTCTTGTTTTAATGCATTGCTGTACACCGATTTATTTTAAAAAAAAATCACCTTCATGATTTCATTGATTGGGGTGTAGCCAGAGAGGCAAGATGTTAAAATCAATGTACTTGCAGAGAGCAGTACCAGCACATTTGTTCATTGTGACACTGGTTCACTCTTCACAATTGACTCATTCACCAATATCTTCTTAAAATTATCTCAAATTTGTTCTTAAGAATGTTTCTATGAAAACTCGACGTCAGACTTGTGTGTTCTTAAACTGCAGAAGTGGTCTTATATTGATGAATCCCATATCTTCCTAAATTGAAAGTGCTTGCCAGTAATACCCAATTAGCATGGCTTATGGTCACTTAAGGGCATGAGACTGCTCTGGCCTGTTTAAATCCTGGAAACCACAATTTACATCAATTGTATTGGATTTGGCTGCAAAACTGTTTACCCCTGAAACTCCAAAAGTGTTTTGTGGACTCAAACACTTCACCCACCCCTCCATCGGCATAGTGGCAAGTAGATAATGAGGGAATTTTTACATTCTAGCCACAGAAACTGCACTCAGGTTGGAGCACGCCGCAGCTTTGTCCGACGAGGTCGGGTTCTACGCGATTGTATATAAAAATTGTCTCTTCAAAACGTTTTACATAGAAAATACCTAAAAGTAGTTGATGGGTGTTGGACCAATGGATACCCAGAATCTGGTCAAGATTACACCTTATATAGACAAACACCTATAGCTCAAGCCTGTGTTGAGCTATAGGTGTTGAAAATAGCACCCAACCTCAGGAATTTAAAAATAAACAAATTAAGTTTTCAATATGAACTATTTTATTAAACAAAATGGAGGCCTCAGAAAACACACACAAAGACAAAATCCCCATAATGGTATCTTTTTGGTGCCTACTAACTGAACATTTCAATAAACATGTTTTATATCCAGCATCAAAGTCTTTTTATTCCACACTTTATTTTTCAAGGACCCCACCTGCCCTCATCTTTCTTCCTCCTTTGCCTTTCCTTTTTTTTTTAGGGCTCTACCTGGACCTTTGCTTTTTCCATTTCTTCTTCACTGCTCATCATCTCTAAAGGCTCCTCTTGTATCTTCAGTCCATGTATCTAATCTAGCTGTATTTTCAGAATTGTTAAACTGATGTGCTTACACCAGAAGGGACTTTCGCTGGAACCTTGTCCTTCTGTGAGAAAGTCGAAGAATTCTTTTTGCATTCTAGAGATCACTTGGTTTGACAGAAACTAAATATTAACGAAAGGTTTGCAGATGGAATTCACTAACAACATTATCATTTGGATTTTTTGACATGAACCTCTTTTATCCCTTACACAATGGCAAAGGTCGAATTTCTAAACATAAATCCCTTTACTGTAATATAAATTGTTCAACTACATATCAGTTAGTTTTACTTATTTGTTTACATGTGTTGTCAATTATACTTACTATGGGTGTCCTGAGAGTGATAAGATTCAGTGGAACAATGGCTGGAGATGGTCTCATCAATGCTTGCTTAACCTGTAAATTAAAATAAATGCAAGAATAAAGAAATGATAAATAAACCAGCTTTGTTTTGACATTTATTGTTTAAAAACATATCGGACTGACAAGAAGGTTCTCTTTTACTAAGAATTAGACAATTTAAATTAAAAAATGACGTGTTCATGAATTTATTATTGCCTGTGGCGATTTATTAGCAACATATTTCGGGTACCCCGACTTACCTATTGTCGAACAAAAAAACTCCCACCACAAACCTTACAAGTACTCTCAATACCAAACAGCAAAACAGCATGTGTAGCAGCAGATCTGAGGCCGAGTAAAAAAAAAAGGGCTTAACTCTCAGGGCTTGCAGCCTTTATTCTGGAGCCCTGGGTTGCGATAGGCTAATGGGGGGAACCAATGAGCTGAACCAATTCAGCAGCTACCCAGGTGGCAGCCGCCATCATCATCATTACCATCATCCTCAGCAGCAGCAGCACCTGGGAGAGAGAGACAGGCAGGAGGGAAACAAATATACAGGCCCTTTGACCCTGCCTGACCTTGCTGCACGTAACAATGGCCATGAAAAAGACAAAGTGAGAGTACCATCAGTATGGTCAATGTAGAGTAATTCTTCTAAATCCAGGTCTTCAGGGCACACAGCCAGGGGCGTAGCACAAGATTCTGGGCCCTATACACAAGCAGTCTCTGTGGGCCCCCTTCCTCTCCCAGTCAACTGTACGAATGAATCTGTAGTGTTTGTTGGGGTAGTCACTAATGAACAATACATACTAAATTTAGTATAAGTAAATATGAAATCTGTGGATTATTTTACACTCTCTTTGGTCACATTGGCTGCGGTTGCGCCGCAGAATGGTTGTGGAACAACTTGTTTTTCATTTCTGCGCCCATGTTAACAAATTAGAGAGGCCACACTGAATCAGCTCCAGTGTTTCTGTTGACTGAATCCATTCATTTGTTTTTTAAATGTTTTTATTGTGAAATATTTGCACGAGTGGAAAATGCATGGCTTCATAAGGTATAGTACCGTATAGTAATGGTATTTATTTGAGTGCATAGGAATACTTTTATACAAGGAAATACAGTGATCACATCAGAAACCTCAGAAAGGCTGTAGGTATATTAATGTTGCAGTGTGTAGAATTTAGTGACATAAAGTGTCGAAGGTGCATGTTGCAGCTCAATACCCCTCACCTCACCCTCTCCTTCCAAACATGAAGGAGAACCTGTGGTAGCCTTCAGTTTTCATAAAAACTCAAAGGGTGTTTAGTTTGTCCAGTCTGGGCTACTACAAGAAACATGGTGGCCTCCATAGAGAGACCCCCCCTGATGTAAATATAAATAATTTCAATATAAATATTCTAGGGTAAATAAAACAACAATTTGTATAATTTAGATGAAACACACTGGTGAAAACATCACTACGATTATTTTATATAAAATTTCTGTCAATAGATCCCTTTCACCTACTTCAGGTGAAGGGCAATAGGCTCTCTCTCACCCTGTCTCTCTCTCTCTCTCTTGCTCGGCCTGTCTCTCTCTCTCTCTCTTGCCTGCTCTCTCTTGCTCAACCTGTCTCTCTCTCTCTTGCTCGCCCTGTCTCTCTCTCACACACACATTTATGTCCATCTTCAATATAAACCCTCTGTATAAACTCAGCTGTAGCTCCGCAGTGGATCATCACCCAGTGTGAAAGCAAGTAAGCTATTTTATTTAGTTGCCTTATTGTGAAAGGTTGGTCAGTGAATTTGTGTTTCCTGTAATCATAAGCAGTGTATCTGTATGGGACTTTTATTTTGAAGGGTCACTCTCGAAAGTGGAGGTTGTTTTTGAATGGGATTTGACTATAAGCGGACATGTCCAGGTTCAAGTCTGCATTCTTATTTTACTATGAGCTATCAGTAACTCTCAGTAAGCAAATTAAACCCTCTGCGACAACATCAGACAACTGAGAATCTGCGACACAGAAACGCGGCGCAGCCAGTGTGACCCGGTCATAATAAACTGTGTCGTTACTAGTTGGGCTCACTCACCTTTCTGTGAAAAGAAATCTATTAAGAGTTGTCTGCCCTCCGTTTCCTTTCTTTTTCTTTTTTCTTTTCAGACTGATTGAACTTGCACTTTTCTGACCGACATTTAAAAAAACACTTCTCCAGCAGTCACTCACTCACTTCGATCTTGTGCATAGACTATATATAGATTGCGATTCAAAATAGCCCCAGTGTGTGTTGCTGGTTGTTAATCAATGCTGAAGTGAACTCCACTGCCTATTCTGTTCTGTTTATAGTCCTCTGGGTTGGGTTAGGGTTAGACTTGTAGGCATTGCTGTCGTAGTTGGGGGAAAAGTGGAACCGACTTCCTGTGGCCCCAAAAGGGGAAGGGGGCCCTTGAAAAGCCAGAATAATTTTTTTTTATAATAATAGCTTATGTTATTAATTAACATTTCTAAGTATTTAATAAAAATGGCTGAAACTGGCTGAATAAATCGATTGATTGATTGAAATTTGTATCCAAAAATGGTTTAGTCCTTGCAGCACGCAATCGAAATGACTGACTGCTGGAAAAGTGATGTTCAATATCTTCGGAAAGCAAACGTAAAGTCAGGGAATCAGAAAAGAAAAGAAAAAAAGGAAAGCGAAAGAAAGCAAACAGAGGGCAGACAACTGTTGACAGATTTATTTCCAGAGAAAGGTGAGTCCAACCATCACTAACCCAGTTTATAACACCGGGATACACTGGCTGCGGCTGCAACACGTTTGTGTGTCACAGATTTACAGTTGTCTGATGTTCATGTAACCGACGGTTTAATTCGCCTTTACTGAGAGCTAGACTACTGCAAATCCCTCCTGGCTGGTCTGCCTGCTAGTGCCATCCGACGTCTGCAGCTCATCCAGAATGCAGCAGATTGACTGGTCTTCAACCTACTTAAGTTCACTCACATTACTCCGCTCCTCCGCTCCCTTGGTTACCATTGGCTGCCCGTATCCGCTTCAAGACATTAGTACTTGCGTACCGTGCTGCGAATGGTTCGGGCCCAGTCTACATCCAGGACATGGTTAATCCTTACAACCCAGAGAGTCCACTCCGCTCTGCATCGACCAATCGGCTTGCTGCTCCCTCACTGCAAGGGACAACTTGACAAAATCAGGACTGTTTGCCGTCCTGGCTCCTAAATGGTGGAATGAGCTCCCCATTGACATCAGAACAGCAGAAAGTCTACACATCTTCCGCTGCAGGCTAAAGACACATCTCTTCCGACTACACCTTGGCTAAGAAGATGATGGTCTAATAACCATCGTCAACTCTGGTGTTTATATTTATAGTTTTAAAAAAATTAAGTTTAGTTGCACTTATATGGCACTTACATGGAGCACGTTGTGGTTTGGCTTTTTTTAAGCAAATTGTACTTCCATGCTGTTCTTGGTTTGAACCCTCACAGTTGAATGCACTTTGTAAGTCGCTTTGGATAAAAGTGTCGGCTAAATGATATAATGTAAATTTGGTATGTACTGTTCATTAGTGACTACCCTAACAAACACTACAGATTAATTTGTACCGTTGACTCTGTTATTTGTAGAAATCTTTTTTTAAATATGCATTAGGGACATCATGAAGTGAGAGAAGGAAGGGTGCCCACAGGGACTGCTTCTTTATCGGACCCAGAATCTTGTGTTACGCCCCTGCTTGTAGGTCTATAAGACTTTCCATAGTAGTGTTCTCGCTGTCGAGTTCACTTAATAATGCGCGTGAGACAGACTGTGTACTAACGTTGACATGTTTATTTGGAACCTCCCTTCCTTGTCTCACCCCGCACCCCACATTCACTGCCTCATCCTATTGGTCCACATCCTACCAACATAGGGGCTTCCAATTGGCTAAACCTATATGTCAATCAACTGTTGTGAGTAACATTGAACAATACCACATCTTCCCTTTTAAGATAACAAAGAGTAAACTGTTGTTTCCATTAGACCATTCGAACCCTGTAAGGAAAACAATGTTAGGCACTTTAGTGAGCATTGGAACTTGTATGAAACAAGTGCATTAATTAAACAACTGCTGTTCCCTGAATTCTCACATTGTAACATAAAGTGTTTTAACTACACCTATTAGCTTCAACTAAGCTTTCACATAACCATGACACCATAACACAACAATAACTCAACATATATTTCAGAGATTTCTTTCACTTCATTTCAGTTCACAAGTTAAGCCTAGCGGGCTCAATGACGGCTCTCCCAGACCTAGTTCTGAGAGTGGGAGTCTCTGCAGGTGAGACTGGAGGTGTCACGGCAGGTGACATGGGAGCCTGCTCTGACATGTGCTGCTGTGGTGGAGTCCTCTCTTGTGTAGGCGTCTGTAGAGGTATCGGTTACGTCTCACCACCCCCTGAGGTAAATCCACCAAATAAGACCTCGAAGTAGAGTGGTTCTGGATCACAGTTCCAGACGTCTTAGCGTCGGTGACCCATACACGTTCTCCTGGTGACAAGTCACTGAGCATTTTTGCACGGTGACGCCTGTTATAGTGTGCAGCATCTGACATCCTCTTCTCCTTTTCCTTCTGAGCCAGTGCGCTGCTGTCAGGCAGTGTAGGGTCCAGATGACAGGGGCTGTATCCACTCTGAAGAGGAGTGGCTCTATAAGCGAGTAGAGCCAGGTAGGGGTCATCTGCCTTTTTTAGAAGGTTTTTCACCGTCTGGACCGCCCATTATGCTTCGCCGTTACTTTGCGGGAACCTCGGGCTGCTGCTGACATGTCTGAATCCATATACAGCTGCAAACAAGGCGAAGGCCTGTCCAGAAAACCTCCGGGATGCCATGGCGAGCGAAGATCGATTTTAGATGAGTGATGATGTCGGTGGACCTGGTGTGAGATAAGAGTGCAATCTCAATATATCTCGAGAAGTAGTCGACGACAAGTAAGTACGTCTTACCTCCCAGTTCAAAGAGGTCCGCCCCCAACCTTTGCCATGGTCGGTCAGGGCGCTCTGAGGGCATGAGCGGCTCATTGCGATTGTGTCTCTCTTGTATGCATGTTTTGCATTTGAGTACCATGTCGTTTATCTGCTGACCGAGTCCCGGCCACCATACAGACTGGCGTGCGCGTGCTTTACATTTCACGACACCTTGGTGTCCTTCATGAAGCTTGGCTAGCACATCGTTCTGCAGTGTTGCAGGTATTACCAGCCGTGAATCTTTCAGTAGCAAGCCGTCTTCCACTGTGAGTGTGGCTCGCTCTAGCCAGTAGTTTTTTAGCACTGATTCCTGTTTTACATGCGCTGGCCATCCTTCTCTGCACAGTGTCATGACCCGTGATCAGACACTGTCAGCTTTGAGCTGCTCTTTCAGATTTTCTATGTATGAGGGACTGGCAGGCAGATTTTCAATGATACAGTCCACATATATGTTTGTGCTCTCCATCAGTTCGTTTTCATCTGGGGACATGCTCGCTTTCACAGGCGAGCGTGACAGTGTGTCCGCTGTCCAGAGTGACTTCCCTGGCACATGTACGATTGTGTATGAGTAGCGCATGAGCCTCATTCTGAAGCGCTGAATTATTGGCGGCAGAAGATCGAGTGCTTGGGCTCCAAGTAGGCTGAGAAGGGGTTTATGGTCGGTCTCCAGGATGAAATGCTTTCCCAGGAGGTAATCCCGGAACCGTTCACAGGCCCATGTGAGGCCCAGAGCCTCCTTTTCAACTTGTGCATAGCGTTGTTCAGTTGGAGAGAGTGACCGCGATGCATAAGCCACAGGACGCCATTCACCATCCACCTTCTGGAGAATAATGCCTCCCAAGCCATATGATGCATCGGCTGATACTTTAGTGTCTCTGTTTGGGTCATACATGGCCAGCACTGGAGGAGAAGCAAGTGCCTCCTTCAGCTCCTTAAACGCCATTACTTGGTCCGTGTCCCACACCCAGCAGTTCTTTTTCGAGAGGAGGTCACGGAGTGCTTTGTCTTTTTACGCCAGCTAAGGAATGAATTTTCCCAGCTGGTTGACCATGCCAAGAAAACTCCTCATCTCACTCACATTTGTGGGCTCCTTCATCTCCGTGACAGCCTCAGTCTTCTTCGGATCGGGCCGGATGCCCGTGGCTGTGATGATGTGGCCCAAAAAGGCCATCTCGCTCTTGGAGAGTTCACACTTTTCCACATTCAGGGTGATGCCTGCTTTCTCCACTCTTTGCAGCACAGCATGGAGTCGGGTGTCATGCTCATCTTGGTCCCGCCCCCACACTAGTAAGTCCTCGATGTGGCAGACCACACCCTCCAACCCCTCTATGACTTCCGCCATCATGTTCGGGTGCTGAGTTGATGCCGAAGGGAAGACGGGTAAAGTGGAACCGCCCGAAGGGTGTCATGAATGTGGTGTACTTGACTGACTCTTTGGCTAAGGGGATCTGCCAGAACCCCATGTTAGCATTCAATTTACTGAAGACTTTTGCTCCGGCAAGCATTCCGAGGGACTGATCCACAGACGGCAGAATGTACTTTTCACGGCACACATACTCATTCAAGCCAGTATAGTCCACACACAGTCTCAGGCGTGGACTGTTTTTCTTTGGTACGACCACCATACCGGCACACCAGTCTGTTGGCTCCTCCACACGGCTGATGACGCCCAGCTCTTCCATTCGCTGCAGCTCTTCCTTGACTTTCTCCACCAGCGGCAGGGGAATTCTCCTAGGGGTTTTCAGTGAGAAAGGCACAGCATTTGGTTTAAGTTTTATGTGATATGCCCGTTTCACCTCACCTAGCCCGCTGCACAGTCTAGGGTAAGTCGACTTGAGAGTGTCCAAATCTATGCTGTCAACACGTTTGAGCAGGCCAAGGGCTGTAATGGCTGGAAATCCAAGCAAGGGCGTGCTCAGATTTTTGACCACATAAACCTTCTGCATGGTCTGCTTGACTCCACTCCTCAGCTGCGATCTGGCGAACCCTGACACATCCAGCGGGATCCGTCCCGGACCCAGCAAAGGTCTCTCTGCTTTCTGGAGAACAGGCTGCTGTGCACCGGGAAAATATGCTGTTCATATCAGTCTGTGACACAGCAGTGACATCCTCTCCGGTGTCGAGTTTGAACCTGATTGTGGTGTTCATTATTCCTATGTTAGCGGTCCATGCAGCTTTGTCGGACGTCACATAACCCAGTGTAGCCAGATGTGCGCTCCCTCCCTGCCACTGTGGGGCGTTTTACCTGTTCTAATGGCGCGCTGGTCGCTAGGCTACGTCAGGCGCCCCGTATTTAAGGAGGCAGCCATGCTTGGCTCGCCCTCCTTCCGTTTCCGCTCCTCTCCGGTGGGTCTTGGATAGCGTGGAAGAGCTATTTCTGTAGCCGCGGCGGAGTTTGGTGTGTTTGTGCAACAGCCACCGCCTCCCTTAAATTGACCCCTCATACGCAGTGTGACTGACCGCTGCCGTGGGATCGCTCCGCCGGGGACTTTCGGGGTGCAGTCTGTTGGTAAGTAACGTTGTCTGCCGTCTCTTGCTTATCTTACCCCAGCTGACCGGTTATGTTGTGCTACAGCTGGATTCAGCTACGGCTGGGGGGACTCCCACCCTCCGGGTTGCTGTGACTGTGCCTTGGCTTGACGGGGTGGTGCGTATGGTCCCATTATTCATCAAATTCTGTTATGTTGTCATATTAATTACTAAATTTGTTCATTCGCCTTCCTAGAGACCCTGCTCCTTCGTCGGCCGTCATTGGCCACCACGCCTCAGACGGACCTGCTGTTTTGGCTTTTACTGGAAATTGCACTGTCCTAAACCACACTTTTATGAACTGTTGCGGCTGATAAGAGCACGGCTCCACAGTTAAAGACTGCCTGGCTCAGGACCAAGGAAGTGTGTCGTTCTTAAAAAGTATTGTCTCATGCACTGTGGTTCTCCACGCTACACCTTCACGGCGCGTGGAGTGATCACCACAGAGGGACGCCTAGTTTTTAGCAACCTTTAATCCCATTTACATTGTGTTCATATTGGTTGGTATTTGGCTTATTTTGTTGTTTTGTTGTTCTGTTTTGTTTTGTTGTTTTCAATTCTGACATGTTTTAATTATCCTTTTATTGTTGGTCAGGTGCTGTGGGCCTGAGGCGGTGACCCAATTCCTGGTGGCGGGGTTTTCTTCACAACCCGTTTTGTTGGTTTGCTGTGTCACGGGTGGCGAGTTTATTAATCCTTCCCCTTTTTCTTCTGGTTGTCGTCGCCGTGGTAAATCCCAGCCCTGTCCCTGGTTGCTCATGTCAAAAGTGTTTTATTTCTTATGTTAAATTGTTATTCTGTTTGTTTGTTTCATTGTGTTTTTGTTTGTATTTATTCCTGTTATATTAAAGTTCTTTCTTGTTAGTACAACACGTCTCCTGCCCTGTGATTCAAACGAAACCTGTGCTGTTGCACTCACCATATTTTAGTATTTCCTGGAGGTGGAACTCCCCAGGTGACGTTGTGGCAACCTTTCACTATCCCCACTTTCCCACCACGCTACACCAGGAAGAAACTTTCATCCTCCTCCTCCGTCTCAATACCGTCCACGTTTTTGCCTGCACGACAGACACGCTGAAAGTGACCTTTTTTTCCACATGAATGACACTTTGCATCGTTGGCAGGGCACTCATGTCTAGGGTGAGGTGGGCCACCACATTTGTAGCACTGGGAGCTATGTGGATTTCTACTTTGGCTGCTGAAGTGTGGCTTTGCTCCATCACTTTTGTATTTGTTGAACTTGGGCTTTTCTCTTTGCTTTCTGCCTTCAAACACTCTGTCCACAGTGGCGGCATCCATCTGCACTACACTACTGGCATCACTCCTCAGTGTGTTTTGTTGCTTTTTTATCTCCTCTGATTGTCTTGCCATGTTAATGGCTTTTTCCAGGTTTAAATCCTTCTCCATTTGCATGCGTTCGGAGAGACTTGCATCAGCCAGTCCCACTACTATCCTATCTCTGATTAGCTCGTCATGCAATGTCCCATAATTGCAGTGCTCTGCTAATGCATGTAGGGCAGTTACAAAAACGTTGACTGTTTCATTTGCCTCCTGTTTGCGCATGTTAAAACGTGCGCGCTCATATACAATGTTCTTTCTAACAATGAAGAAAGACTCAAATCCTTCTCTCACTTTTGTGTATTCATGCTGGTCTGTAGCACTTAGTTTTAAGCCTCTCAAGACGTCATCTGCTTCGTCTCCCATGCAGTATATCAAGGTATTCACCTGGTTGTCTTCGGAGCTTGTGTAGCCAGATGCACGCTCCCTCCCTGCCGCTGCGGGCGCTTTACCTGTTATAATGGCGCGCAGGTCGTTAGGCGACGTCATGTGCCCCGTATTTAAGGAGGCGGCCGTGCTTGGCTCGCCCTCCTTCCGTTTACGCTCCTCTCCGGTGGGTCTTTACGTTAGCATGGAAGAAGTACTTTTGTTGCCGTGGCGGAGTTTGGCGTTTTGGTGCAACAGCCAGCGCCTCCCTTAAATATCCCCCTCATACGCAGTGCGACTGACCGCTGGTGTGGGATCGCTCCTCCGGGGACCTTCGGGGTGCAGTTGCAGGTCTGCTTGGTAAGTAACGTTGTCTGCCTATCTCTTGCTTATCTTACCCCAGCTGACTGTTTATGTTATGCTACAGCTGGATTCAGCTACGGCTGGGGAGACTCCCACCCTCCGGGTTGCTGTGGCTGTACCTTGGCTTGACAGGGTGGTGCGTATGGTCCCATTAATCATCAAATTCTGTTTTTGTCCTTTTAAGTACTAAATTTGTTCATTCGCCTTCCTAGAGGCCCTGCTCCTTCGTCGGCTGTCATTGGCCACCACGCCTCAGACGGACCTGCTGTTTTGGCTTTTCTGAAACTGTGTTTTGGCTGTACTGGAAATTGCACTGGCTTAAACAACACATTTATGAACTGTTGCGGCTGGTAAAGGCACGGTTCAAACAGTTAAAGACTGCCTGGCTCGGACCAAGGAAGTGTGTCATTTTTAAAAGTATTGTCTCGTTCACTGTGGCTCTCCACGCTACACCTCCACGGCGCGTGGAGTGACCACCTCGGAGGAACGCCTAGCTTTTAGTAACATTTAATCTCATTTACCTTGTTTATATTGGTTTGTATTTTGTTGTATTGTATGTGTGGTTTGTTTATTCGTATGGAGTTACTAACTGACATGTTTTAATTATCTTTTCATTGTTGGTCAGGTGCTGTGGGCCTGAGATGACGACCCAATCCCTGGTGGTGGCGTTTCTTCACAAACCGTTTTGTTGGTTTGCTGTGTCACGGGTGTGTTTATTAATCTTTCCCCTTTTTCTTTGGTTCTCGTCGCCGTGGTAAGTCCCAGCCCTGTCCCTGTGTGATCTTGTCAGAAGTGTTTTATTTCATATGTTAATTGGTATTCTGTTTGTTTGTTTCATTGTGCTTTTGTTTGCATTTATTTGAGTTATATTAAAGTTCTTTTGTACTAGTTAAACACTTCTCTTGCCCCGTGATTCAAACGAACCTGTGCTGTTGCACTTACAATACTTTAGTATTTCCTGGAGGTGAAATTCCCCAGGTGGCGTTGTGACAACCTTTCACTATCCCCGCTTTCCCTCACGCTACATTCGCAAACAGATTACTTGCCTAACAGAATCTCTCAAATCTCCGAATCCATTTTGTCCAGTCGTTCGGCTTGGAAAAATCGAAGGGCTCCGGCAGCTGGATGTTAAACGTAGCACTGGGAGCGTTAGCAGCCATGCTAAGGTTAGCTGCTTCCCGGTCCTGCTCGTTATTACATTACATTACATTTCATTTAGCTGACACTTTTATCCAAAGCGAATTACAATAAGTGCATTCAACCCTGAGGGTACAAACCCAGAACACGAAGAATCAAGAAAGTACAATTTCTTCAAAAAAGCAAAACTACAAAGTGCTATAAGTAAGTGCCATTTAAGTGCTACTAAATTGTTAGTTTAAAAATGTTATTCAAGGTATAGTCGGAAGAGGTGTGTTTTTACTTTGCGGCGGAAGATGTGTAAACTTTCTGATGTCCGGATGTCAATGGGGAGCTCATTCCACCATTTAGGAGCCAGGACAGCAAACAGTCGTGATTTTGATGAGTGTTTAGCTCGCAGTGAGGGAGCAACAAGCCGATTGGCCGAAGCAGAGCGGAGTGAACGGGCTGGGGTGTAACGTTTGACCATGTCCTGGATGTAGACTGGACCCGATCCGTTCGCAGCATGGTACGCAAGTACTAATGTTTTGAAACGGATGCGGGCAGCCACTGGTAACCAGTGAAGGGAGCGGAGGAGCAGAGTAGTGTGAGTGAATTTAGGTTAAAAACCAGTCGAGCTGCTGCATTCTGGATGAGCTGCAGAGGTCGGATGGCACTAGCAGGTAGACCTGCCAGGAGGGAGTTACAATAGTCTAGGCGTGAGACGACCAGAGCCTGGACCAGAACCTGCACCGCCTTCTGAGTGAGAAGGGGACATATTCTCCTGATGTTGTGCAGCATGAATCTATTACTGATCTAACTTCACCGAACACTTCTTCCGAACTTTTACCTACGGCCCTACAGTAGTAGACCTTTTACATGTCCTGCTTTAGCTACACAGCACTTCTGACACCATGTCGAGTTCACTTAATAATGCGCGTGAGACAGACTGTGTACTAACGTTGACATGTTTATTTGGAACCTCCCTTCCTTGTCTCACCCCGCACCCCACATTCACTGCTTCATCCTATTGTTCCACATCCTACCAACATAGGGGCTTCCTATTGGCTAAACCTACATGTCAATCAACTGTTGTGAGTAACATTGAACAATACCACACTCGCTATGTGTGTTTATTAGCTGCCTGGAAACCTACGATAGCTCACTCCTGCCAGTAATTTCCTCTTCAGCTCCTAATAACAGGGAGCGATGGACGTAGAAACCATTGAAACCAAAAATGTTGGTTTAACAAGATCTTAAACTATGAACTTCTTACTCCTACAAGCGGTCTTCAGACCCTGGCTCTTCCACAAGCATTTGTAAACATACAAAAAGATGAGGTCAACTATCTAATAGGAGAAAGGCCCGGAAGCAACGTTCTGTGGAAAAGGGAATTTCACAGCACCCTTTCTCTGTTTTCTCCAGTCATGCTGCAGCAATTACATTTTTTTCCCACATTTCTGCTGCATAGAGACACAAGTTTAATTAGAAGGCCATCCTCCCAGAAGTGAATTACTTCTTTAAATCCTATAATATTATACAGCTGTAGAATTGAAGATTTTTTTTTTTTGTGATTGTCAATAGTCAAGTATGTATTAAGAGATATATAAGAGTGCTCTTGAGTGTGCGTAGATTCTGTTCTTGTATAAGAACAAATTCCAGATAAGAAGACATTGGTGGATGTCAGTGTTCCTTAAAACTGGGTGAGTGGATTTAGGAAGAAATGTCTCCTTGGTGACAACTACAACAACCACAAAGGAAACAGAGTATGTTCATATCAATTAAAACAGTACACCTAATGTTTCCAAATGGATTTTTATTTAACTTAAAATAAAAAAAGGAAATTACTATCAGATACTAGTAAACAATTGAACTTCAAATAATTTACTGAAGATTCACATTTTCAATTTTAAAGAATTTGTCTATATAACTTGTATTATGTGTTTAAATATGTACAGTCTAATTCCACCCTGCTGTTTCTGCTGCAGTACATCACAGCCTCTCATTTGCTTCATTTAGCCGCTTGTTTCATTTTAAAAACCTATGGGATACAATTTGAATTAAAAAAGGGAAGTGCATATCAGAAATGGAAAAAACAATTACATTTCAAATTTTTTACTGAAAGTTAGCATTTTCCATTTTGAATAAGAATATTTCCATATAGTACAACTTGCAAAATGTATATAAATATTTTGATTTACTTTAATCCTATGCGATACCATTTTCAGCGATGCAAGTAACCTAACCAATCAGCAAGTCCATGATTATTCACTCTTGCAGATGGATCTCTCCTCCTTCTTGAAGACAGATTTCCATCTGTCCTTAGTCAAGTCCGGTCATCACAACCATTTATCTTAAATGAGTCAGACCCTGCTGAAGGATTTTTGTTAAACAAGATGGCTGTGCGCTGATGTGAAGAGGTGTTAAATTAACTGTTAGTAAATCTGTTAGTACATTTTTATAGGAAAGACAAACAAGGGCACTTACACCATTTGTTGATATGTCACACATTTCATTGCTTTCATTAATTTGTTGGTTGGTCTATACCAGGGGTCGGCAACCTTTACTATCAAAAGAGCCATTTGGCCCCCTCTTCCACCAAATACAATTTGTCTCGAGCCGCAAAACATATTTGATAACACAGCTTATAAAATGTTATATATAGTTATACTCAGTGTTGTGCCAGTTCACACTTAAAATTAACTAGTTCAGAGTTAAGTTCATGCAGATTAAAATGAACTAGTTCACGTTCATAGTTACATTTTTCAAATTTTGAACTAAGTTCACGGTTCCTAAAATGAACTAGTTCACGTTCATTTGTTCCATTTTTTATTGGGATGATTTAGGTGACAAACGTACGGTCATGTGTTTGGTTATGAATCGATGGTGTCGGATCATGTCTGTGTGTCGCTCCGCTCATTTTAACACTGAGTCCTGACTGTGAGCGTCACTTCTCGTGTTGTACTGAGCACAAAATGTTGACGAGTCATTTTTCATGATGTTTAAATGCAGCCTCATAAACTCTAGAGCGAATCAAACAAACACTAAGTTACTTCATGTACTGATCAGGTCCTGATAACTAGTGATGAGTATTTATTAGTTCAAGTGAGAGCAGGTCAGAGTGGAGGAGGACACAGAAACTCGAGCTCGGTACAAACCAACTGCAGCTTCTGCTCTGATCACTGAGCAGCTGAGACCAGAGAAACTCTGTGTTTCACTGTTCTTCTACAAAGTCACTGACCAGCTGCTTCACGAGAACGAGCTCTGATCTCACTGCGTGTGTCGCTCTGAGCCAGTGAGTGGGGGCGGAGCCCCGGGGCCTCTGTGTGTGTGTGCGTTCGCTGTCTGGGAACACATACAGACACATTTTCTGTCTCGTTGGAGTGAACGTCATTCATGTTCATCATATGAAAACTGATTTGTTCAGTTCATTGCTCGCGAAAAATATAATTCATGCACAACACTTTACAGTGAGCCACTGCAGAGGGTTGCCGACTCCTGGTCTATCCAATTGTGTTGAGGGGCATTTTGAGCTACAATCTTGGACACTCAAAATGAACAGAGAGGTTTCAGACAAATTAGCAAATTTGAATTTGTCTGGTGATGCCAGGCTACAAGGAAAATGTCAAAAACAGACTTCCTTGGCTACAGACTGGGCCCAAAATAACTAACAGTGGCCTCAGTCAAGCTATCCATCTATATATTACTGTATTTTCCAAGTCTAAACCCTTTTATGTAAAAATATCCCAAAGATTAGTGTTGTGGAAATTTTACATTAACATTGCTCTGACAGTGTACCACAAGTGTAACAGTTAACATTGCTGCATGTGAGTCATTTATTACAGCTTTCAAAGGTCAGGGTCATCCCCCCTGAGGGTGTTGAACTCTTCAGGGGCCGAGTATTTGTCAGCACCCTGACCAGCTGACTGTCGAAATCCTGCAGCAATCTCATCAAAGCTGCGGCCCTTGGTCTCTGGCACCTTATAGTAGGTGAAGACGAAGAAGCCGAGCAAAAATACAGTGAAGATGATGAAGACATATGGACCACAGAGTTGCTGCATCAAAGACAAAATTTCGTTTAGATTATGAGCACAAGCATCAGTGTGTATATGCAGTGCGACAGGCTACAGTTAGAAATATTAATGGCATTTGTCGATTGTAATATATGTATAATGCTGACAGGATTTTACATTTTGAAATTATCTTACCTCAATATACTGGAAGCTCATTCCCACTAAGAAGTTGGAAGTCCAATTTGAGAAACCAGCAACCGCAATGGCAGCAGGCCGGGGCCCCTGGTTGAAGAGCTCGGCAACAATGAACCAGGGGATGGGGCCAGGGCCAATTTCAAAAAATGCCACAAAGCTGAATATGGCAGCTATGCTGACATAGGACATCCATCTGAACTGGTCCTGAGGAACAGAGCACACCACAGATGTATTCAGTGTCTTTATTTGAAAAAATAACAGATTAGGTAAATATAATATCTAAAACGTACCAACAATGCCATGGCAACAGTTAAGAAAATAGCTGAAATTGCCATTCCCATCAATCCAACAAGCTGAAGCGGTCTCCTACCAACTCGCTCAACTATAAACAACTGCAAGAGAGAAAGTATATTAGTACAGAATCGTGGAGGGAGACACTTGGATGGATATTTATCATAAAGTTCTTTTGTGACTTACGGAAACCAAAGTGAAGGCAGTGTTGACCACGCCTGCACCAATGGTTGCGTAGACAGGCTGGGAAACACCTGCTCGTTCAAAGATCCCAGTTGAGTAATAAAACACCTAAAGAGAAAAGATTTGTTTATTTCGATTTATTTTGAGTTTGTGTTGTGTGTGTACGACTTTCTCTGTGGACTAAACACCTGAACAAGGAAGTGGATTTCCCAGAACTACAAAGAGAGCTGCCTATTGACTTGTCTGCTATAAGAATGAATTACTTGATACTTGATTGTCTTAAGACTCAGTTTGTAATGTGATAGAAAATCAATGAATGTAATGATTTGGTAAAATAATCAATCCATCTATCCACATTATATAGTACTTTTCAAGTCTTGATGACCATTGAGCACGTCATGTTAAAGTTTTTTGCCCTTCTCCCATTCAAACACATTCAAATGTGGATGGTCCAGGGCCTACTTTTCCCGATGGCTTGCTACTCCATGTCCTTGTGGAAATCTATGCTTCTTATACACAGTCCATGGGCGGGACAAGCTAGTGAAAGAGTGGAACTCACTATGCAAGAGTCCCGATCACACAACAGCAAGTCATGTACTGTGAACTGCACAGCAATCCAACTAACAAAAAATATGTTATCTGAACTTGGTACACCGGTACAACAGTTATTAGAGGAGAACAGAATCTTGTGCGTCACCCAAAGCCAAAATAACACATATTTAAGCTGGCGCACTTACCTCATACATGCTCCTGCCCCAAACTTAACACACACATGACCTCAGCCAGCACATGGTCTGACTGTATTTCATCTTTGTAGGAGCCACAGCAGCCGTTTTGAACCACACACATATACACACACCTGTACAAAGTGAGTACATTTTTAGTAACATTTAGTTTTTTTGTTTGTTGCTATTATTCTTTTTATACTTAATGCTTTACTTTAACCTACATGCTGTGAGTTTATTGTTAAATATGGTGATTTTGTTATAGTTATTATCTTAATTATTAATCATGTGAAGCAATTTTTTACCATCCTCACACATCTTATCAGCTATTCGTTTACCATTAGAATAACAGCACATCTCATTCCACACATACTCTCTTCTCTCCTAGCAATACCCAAGGCCAGGTCATAGATAAAGGGCAGACCAGTGGCTAATTGTGATGTATATGCTCAGGGACACAACGTGATTTAGGTATGCATGCTTTAGGTTCTACATTCCAATTAGATGCAAACATGTAAATGTAAGATATAGAATGACAGCATCTCTAGCCTTTCATGGACGTGTTGTTGGAATGGGTGATATGAGGTGGGGAGGGAAGGAGATAAGTTGGTGTGCTGGGTGAGACATCTTCGGACTTGGGGGTGACAATTGCTCATGTTACTCTGTTAACGTTGATATGGTTCCACATTCTAGTCTCCTTGATGCAGCAAGTCTACATTAAACTCTTCTGCCTAAGACATCAGCTGCTGCCTGAGTTCTTCATACTCCTTGTCCATTATCATCAAAACGAATGAGAAAAAACATTACCCTGTATTTACAAAATACTTGGTGTCATTTATTTCTCCTCCTAAAATGTGCAGTTCCCCATCATCCTGTTATCTTCAACTGTACCGACATTGAGGTACCAATAGGACCCAAAAGGAATGAGTATTTTAAAGGTATCTATTAAATACAATGAAATCACATTGTAAATCACATACTGTATTATAAACTGTTGGCAAATACCAAAATGCAAAACAAGCAACTTCTTATATCATAGTTGTGGGTAGAGAAAGAGCAGCTCTTCCACTACTAACCTCTGACTTTTACTGCTTGACGCCTAATAACATGTTATTTTATTAGTGGGTAGTTTAACTGACCCATCTACTTCATCTACATATTGTGGGAAAAAAGGATCCCATGAAGAAGGATGGAATCCTCACCCTGCAGCGTTGGCAGTGAAATCGTATCACTGGGTTAAAGAGAATAAAAGAAGAGAAATCTATTATTGGAGTGACCAAAACAATAAATGACCGTAGATTGTATTGTGTGGCAGACCTCATCCATCTGACACTGATTTGGTACACAACAGTTCTCTCTTCGCCCGTGGACTTACAGCATTGATTCCAGATAGCTGCTGCGACAAATGCAGCATGATAGCAACAAAGATGGGTTGGCGGTAATTGGGGGAGCGGAACAGCTCTAGGATGGTCACCCTCTTCTCCCTCTTCATCTGCTGGCTCTCTTCCCTCATCTCCTCCATGTCGTCACCCACGTCGTCAGTGCCCCGCAGCTTGATCAAGACTGGAAGACAGTAGTTTGAGTCAGCATGGAAAATTATATATAAATATGTGGTCAAAAGACAAGGGATTAATCAAACTTTCTGGCAGCTACTTTGCCCAGTTCAGCTCACCACAGTTACTTTGAGACAACATTAAGGAAATTAGTGTATCTGGGTAGAAAATGTTTCTAGCTCTGGATGCAATTGGATAGACCAACAAACAAACCAATCAGAGCAATGAAACCTGTGGCAGCAGCAACTGCTGACAGCAATGCTGTGTAGAAGGGGAACAGATCTGTCTGCGAGTGTGAATAATCATTAGCTTTCTGATTGGTCTGGTTTCCAGGATACTTGCATTGCTGAAAAATTTGGATCCCCAAGGATTTTATGAATTAAGTAATGGGTTTAATGAAAGGCTGTGATGTACTGCAACAGAAAAAGCAGGATTGGTTTAGATTGTAAATATTTATATACATTATACAGAATAAATCTTACTCAAAATGTAAAATGTGAAACTTTAAAAAAAAATTTTTTTTATCTGGTCTTAAACATTAGCTGTAGTTTTCAATTGATATGATCTTTCTCTATTGCCAGTAAGGTGATTGTAAAAAAGTGGGCCACAGTATCACAATGCTCTCTGCAAGCACATTTATTTGAAACATCTTTTTTAGTTTTTAAAAAACATCAGGTCTGCGTAGAACAATGAGGAAAGAGAACCTTTTGACTATTTGACTCACAGTGTGTTTGTGTGTGTGTGTGTGTTTGTGTGTGCGTCTCACTGCTGCGGGCTTTGCTCTCCTCATTGCAGTCAATGAGGAGGTATCGGGGGCTCTCAGGACAGAGGGGCAGCAGGACACACTGCACCACTGCTGGCAGCAGAGTAAAACCCAACAGCAAGGGCCACAGGGAGGCATTCCCCATGATAGATTCAATTCCAAAGATCTACACAAAACACAACACATTGCTTACACATTTTATATACAACATACATGTAATTGAGCTGTCAGTGGTGCCCCCGGGCCTTCTGCTGTTTCAATTATGAGGCTGAAATATGCACCACTGTAATTAGTAATAGGCTAATTATGTGCCAATCGGCATGTGTCAATAGCCTGATGTGGTTAATGGGTTCTATTAACAATATCAAAGCCACATTCTGACATCAAAGAGTTGTTGTACCATGGTAGCAGAAGTTCTTTTTAAAACAAATTGAGGGTTGAGTTTAGGGTTGGGGTCTCAATAATTTCTTATTAAGCCCTTGGCTCTGAAGAAAACCACCAAGTTTATAGTCAAGCAGTTGAATGGTTGTAAAAGGAAATTAAGAGCCGAGAGACAGATAGACAGATAGACAGAATAACTGAGATTTCTCCATTTATTAGTAGGATTTTCATTTTCTGCATCTTCACACCAACATTCAGATATTCAAATTATGTGGCAGCCAAGAGCCCCCCACATGAGAAAATTAAAAAGTATTTTTCTCTTGGATTTATAACCTAATGTTTTTTAACAATGCCTTTATATTCCTACGTTTTAAGTGTAATGTGCTCATATTTTACTTGGATGATTTATTTTCTATTTGGGGTATTTTTATATTTGCATGGATAAATTGTTGCAGTACAATGGCCATGAGAGTCAAAACAAACAATCTGCTGTCTACTTCTTCTCCTCTCTTCTTGTAGTATCTACTACCTTCTCCAGTGTAAAGACTATGGCTCTCACTCACTCCCAGATGGTTCAGCTATTCACCGTGGTTGTAGACTCTCTGCCAACTCTCAAGATAGAACGCAGTTTCTGTTATCTTGAACCTGCACTGCTTTGCCGTTTTCTGTGACCAGTATCCAGTTGCCTGCCTACTCACTCCTCTGACTCTATGCTGCCTCACCTTCTCACCAACCAGCCACACACTCACCAGCCTGCTCACAAGCCATGCTGTCTACACCATTACACTGAGCCAAACCCACTTAAATGGTAAATGGTCTGTATATAGTCTAGCATATAGTATATGGTCTATATAGCACTATTCTTGTCTTGATGACCACTCAAAGCGCTTTACACAACAGTTATGCCGTCCACCCATTCCCACACACATTCATACAGTGCTTCTATGTGCAGCACTTTATCTATCACACATCATTCATACACTGCCGGCAGGGGCAATTTAGGGCTCAGTATCTTTCCCAAGGACACTTCGGCATGCGGAATGGGGGAGACAGGGATTGAACCGCCAACCTTCTGGACAGAGGACCACCTTTACCTCCTGAGCCCCTGCCATTACTATTCATCTGTGACAATAAACCCCTTGAGTTATTCACCACAACTCTGTCTATGCCTGGGTCCAATCATGAAACAAGCCATAAAACAAGAGGCTTTTCCCTTTCTGTCTAGAAACCACCATAACTAAATCCTACTGCTAAGATCCCTTCCCACTGGAAAGTGAAACACACAAAGGATGTCTGCTGAGCCCTCTCTTGCTTACATTGGCTATTAAGCCGCAAGCAGAGCTCATCAGATCCAAAACAATGATTAGAAGCTTTGATTTTGTATACACTACACATAAAATCTCTCTTTCTATGGACAATGTCTTGCCCAATATTAGCTATTTAGACACATTTCAGGTTCTGGAAACTCCTCAAGTCAATGGAGGGCCGCATTATTGCTAAACTTTCTGTCCAACTCCCCGCTGACTGAGCAACTAGACGGGCACGATCAGAAAATTAATCAAATGGAAACATCCCTCAACAGCATGGAGTCAAGACTGGCAACTCTCAAGTCCACCTGCACAGCCCTGTCCAAAGAAAACAAAGCTTTCAAACTTAGGAAAATAGATTCAGGCGCAGCAACATCCGCATAACCGGTATACCTGAAAAAGCTGAGGGCATGCAGAGGCAGACAGAGCTTTTCCAACCCCTCCAACTGTCGACAGGGCACACAGGGTCGCCATCCCCTGTAGGAGACCAGAGGACCCCCAACGCCTGTTCATTGCACCAATCCACTGCCAGACCAAGGAGCGCATCCTGAAGCTGGTGAGGGAGGCTGGCTCCCTCTAATTCCGCAGGTCAGAAATACACATCTACCCCAATTACAGCGATGAGGTCTCAAAGAAAAGAGCAGCATCCTCCACTGTTGAAACACAGCTGAGAAATGACGGACTCGGGTATAGAATGCTTTTTCCTGCTAAACTCCCAGTCACTGACAAAAAACGGACAGACACTGGTTTTCCTCTCGTTCGGAGAAGTTTTCCTCCTTTCTCCAAGACAACCGGCGAAGCACATCTCCACACCGTCTGTTTCATAAAATAATGGTTGTGTGAAAACCCAATGGGTGTAACCACGTTCAAGGTATTTACTAAAGGTCGTTACGCTTCTTGGTTATCTGTATATCTCTCTCGCCCTGCATATTTTATACATAGAATTGTCTGACAAACACTCAATGTATAAAACTAAACCCAAAACACAGTTTTGTCAACACCGTTGCAAGACTATGAATATAATGTTGCCGTTTCTTTGTTCTGTATTGGATATGTGGCTGCGCTTCCTGTTACACACTCACAGACAAACACTTGGTCAAACATACACACATGCGCCCACACACACACACACACACACACACACACACACACACACACACACACACACACACACACACACACACACACACACACACACACACACACACACAAGCGAATACACAAAATATACTGAAAGATGAAAATAAAGGAATTTAAAAGCTGACTGTATTATAATTTCATTTCTCATTGTAGTGTAATGGTACAATTTTATTGAAGTGCTGGGCAGAATGATCTTGTGTGTGATATGGTCTGGGTGTGTGGTCTGCAAACGGCACTTGGTCAGTCTCTGTATTCAGGGTTATGCTAGAGTTAGCTAATAAAAGTTAGCCAAAGAAACGACACATACCACTACACTTATCACACGTAGACACATATACGCACAGGCATGCTCAAACACAAAAACACACATGAGTACACAGACACAAGCACATGCAACACACTGACAGACGGAAATATAGGATGTTTAATGTCCCTAAGCATAACTCTTCAATCCTATAGGTGCCACTGTTTTGTTTTCAATATGTACTTATGATGTTGGTATTGTTCCATTGTTGATATTGCTCCAATTGCTAATACCAGCCCCCACAGTGTTTTGCACAGATCTTCATACTAAAATTTGTAATTGTTACCTATTGACTGTAAAAACCGAGTACTAGTGCAAGTCTGGCGTTCTTTAAACTGTAAGTGAAGAGCACTGTTCAACCCCCTCCCCCATCCCCAGCCAGATTCCTTTCTTTACCTGATGACTTTTAATTTTTATTTATTTAATTTTTATTTATTTTCTCCCACCTCTCTATTCCCTGCTCTACCATAGTCTACGTTTCCTACATCGCTCAACCCCATAGAGGACATGACTACTACATCTAACTACATTCCAAATTGGCACGTCCTTTTTGTATCTCTAAATGCAATGATGATTCCATGATGATTCTAATTTCGTTAACAAGCTGTTCTCCACAATCCCCAGTGGTAACAATTAAAACTTGATAATAGGGGCAATTTATATTGTGTACCCAATGATATATTAGACAGATCCTCTAGCCATTGCTCTCAGACAATCTGAAAATTCCATGTATGTCTCAGACCCATTAAAACTCTTTCCCTCTATCCTCAACACCCTAACTCAATTTGGGAAAATCTCAGGACATAAAATAAACTTTGAAAAAAGTTAAATGTTTCATTTTATTCAAACTAATCCCTGCATCACACTTTCCATTTAGATCTGTCAGTAAGGGCTTCAAGTATCTTGGAGTTGAGATCACACCTGCTTTTTCCTCCATCTTCACTACGAATAAAAAAAACATTCTTTAATTAACACATTCAGAGTTGCATATCTTCATTCATCTGAAATGGTAGACCACAAAGTGCCCTTCAAAAACACCCTACCCAATTTAATTTCAGTATTGGGATTGTGATATAAAGTCTATATTACACTGGATTTAAAGAGAACAACCTGACAAACAAGAGGATTTGGTTCACATAGAAAATGCCAGCAGCTAGCTTAATCTAGGCTCTGTGGTATGTACCTCATCACTCCCCCCTCAAAGCCAATTTTGCTCCAACCCAGAATTTCGATGCAATTTAGAAGGCATTTCAAGTTGCAGACTAGCTACCTTCTGTGCTCTCTCTCCCACCAAGAATAATAATAACTTTCCACCTTCTCTAGCTTATTCCACCTTTAGAGCCTGGTGCTCAAAGGGCATCAAAAGATTTATAGATAGATGGCAATTTTAGATCAGATCAATTTTTAACAGCTCGCTCAATTATTCAACTTACTTTTTTATATATCTCCAACTTAGAAACTTAGTCTATAATATCGCTTCCTTTCCAGACCCTCCAATGAACAATACAATTGATCGTATTCTTTCTTTATCTCCATTTCACAGAGGTCTGATTTCTGCTCTGTACAACAGAATATGTGTAGCCGAGGGTTTTAATTTGCCTATCTGACAGGATATAGTAAAATAATATAACGGAAAATGTGTACTTGAACCAGGGCGGCATGCCCGGTTATTTTTCCATTACAATTCAAATCTCACTCAAGCAGAAGAACCACATTCATTGGTGATCCTACACATTAAAAGTCCCATATAGATACACTGCTTTTGATGACAGGAAATACAAATTCACTCAGGGGCAGGTTTGTGGTGCAGGGTGAGGGAGAACAGACGGAGATGGTGAGTGGGAAGTCAGAGCTATGAGGATCGACAAGCGAAAGGAAGGCATTGTAGGATCTGTGGAATGCCTTCTAACTAAGTACTTCTTATCCACACATTTCCAGAACTTATTCTTGCTTATCACCTGCAATACAACAACAAAGGGGCGGTTACACAGCCATTCAAATTAAAAGCTAGGGTCAATTTGTTTTACTTTATTAACTTGATTTGGATGTGCCATGAGATTTATTTGTTTTGGTTTCTCTTTTGTTTGATTTGCATTATTCAGAAACTGATCCCCAGCAATTTAGGAGAATACTCCAGCTGTTTGCGCCCCGTGGTAAACTGTTTTGAAGCTATAATCACTGGGCATTTTTCATAACAAAAAAAAACTGCAACAGACATAACCAACATTTAAGTAGCTATGGATAGCTATGGTTCTCCTACCTTTGGAAGTTCGAACTTCTCACCCTATCTCTAAGGTTGAGTAGCCACCCGATTGATAAAACTAATTTTAATTCCTTGTATTCAGTATATTTCAGTCACTACCTAGAAATCATGACAATAGGTGAGGGTCAGAACACAGATCGACTGATAAATTGAAAGCTTTGCCTTGACGCTCAACTCTGTCTTCCCCAAAACAGTCTTCTGCATGTCGCACTGACCTGCCTGTTTTTCTCCTGCTCCTTCTTACACACATTTGCCAACAATAACCCTAAATATTTAAACTCGATCTTACTATTTAAAAATGTTTACATGTTTTCCCAAATGTTTGTGCTTTTACCCTCAAGGCCACCGTAATTATTGGTTATGGTTTATTTTTGGAGTAATCTGTACTCTTCCTTTATCTTTGCAGTTTCATTTTGCTCAAAATGTGGCCATTATTTGAAAACATCTTTATCTGGAGCAGCCATAAATGGATTTGAGTACTTGTGTACCTGTAAATTACATCATTTTATTTGGAGATCTATTTTCTCATTCTACAGCTGTCTACAAAAAAAATGAAGAATGTGATTATGGTTAAAAGTTTTAAGATCTCACCTGTGCCATGAGAATGCCGATCACTACACCGAGCTGATGCAGAGTGCCTAATGCTCCGCGGAGAGATGTGGGAGAGATTTCTTCTACATACATGGGCACAAAGCCAGTGGAAAGACCAGAGTAGAGACCCACTATGAAACGGCCAATGATGAGCATCTCGTAGGATGCAGCCAGCTTGGAGAATCCCATAAACACAGCCGCAATAAAGGTGAGTACATTGGCCATAAGCATGGAGTTCTTCCTTTAAAGAAAACAATAGTATTCATTCATATGTCAATAATATGAGTAAAACATTTAAAATGATTCTGGTGATAGGAAGAGTCATACCTGCCAAAGCGATTTACGAAGACGCCAACAGAGAAGGAGCCGAACATTCCCCCCACAGAGAAGATGGCCACAGAGAGCGACCAAAGAGCTGTTAAAGTGTTCTGGGAGATGGGCTCTGAAAACCGGCTGCTCCACGTCTCATTGTAGAAGCTTTCAATAATCTAGAACACAAACAAACAAAGCAAACTCAATATGTGAGATTAATAAAACAGATTCAACTTTGTTTTGTCAAGTTTCAAGCTTGTCAGTCACTACTTGGGCGGCTGTGGCTGAGGGCTAGAGCAGTCGTCCTCCAACCTGAAGGTCGGCAGTTCGATCCCCAGTCTTCCCCATGCCTTCCTGCATGCCGAAGTGTCCTTGGGCAAGATGCTGAACCCCGAATTGCCCCTCATAGAACAACAAAGTGCTGCTAATAGATGCACTGTATGAATGTGTGTGTGAATCGGTGAATGTAAAAAACTGTACTGTAAAGAACTTTGAGTGGTCATTAAGACTAGAAAAGTGCTATATAAATACAAAACCATTTACTTTAGATCAGACTGATCCTATCTTATCCTGATTAAGCTCAAAGCACAGCTGCATCAAAGTACAACTTCACAGAGCTGCAAGCATGTCTGTAGATTGTTTGACTCCAAATAAATATGTTGATTAACATTCTGTGTCATCCCCTACATCAGTGGTTCTCAACTGGTCTGGCTTCGGGACCCACCATCACCCCTTAATGACAAGCCGCGACCCAATTGGAGGAACATTTTCAACTTCTCAAATTTATTTAAAGGGGACATATCATGAAAATTCCACTTTGTTAGTGCTTCTACACGTTAATGTGGGTATCTGGCATGTCTACCAACCCAAAAACTCTGGAAAAAAACCACTCGCGCGTTTTGTTATGGTTCCTCTAAGTCAGAAACGTCATGCTTGAGTGACTGGAATGAGCTTCCTGTGTATTGTGTCGTCACAATACACTGGAAGTCTCCCTACATGGCCTTGGCCCACCCCCCACCTCATCCCCCCGCCCCCCCACACTCGTTACGCCGGGTTTACACCGGACGCGCGTTCTCAAGCGCGCAGCCGCCTGGCTGTTCACACGGGACGCGCATTTCTCCGCGCTGGTCAGCCCGCGATTCTGCTTTCTCCGCTTGTTGTTGTACCCGTTGAATGTCGGGGTTCGGGGGTAAATGATGGTCTTCATAGCCCCCACCCCCCACCTCTCTTTCTCTCTGTCTGTCTGCTTGTGTGCTTGTAGTGGATGGGCAGAGGGGGACATTTAATTATGTGATTGGGAAAATTAAAACAGAAAGAAGGGGAATACAAAGTATGGGATGCATATTTGATAATTTATATCATATAAAATATGTAATTTATATCGTTTAAAATCATGGGGGAGAGGGGGAGGGAAGCGGCTCATTAGCATTTAAAGGAACAGGCACTCAAAACAGGTCACTCTGTGGAGGGCTGTTTTATACAGGGTAAAAAGGGTGCTGTTTTAAATGATCCTTGTGGTATTTTGACCAAAGTATGTTACAGACATTTCATTAAGACCCCAAGGAACCATATCAACTTGTGGTAAAATGGACATGCTATGTCCCCTTTAATAAAAAGATGGTTCAGTTTGAACCTGAGATAGTACAGAATATCACAGTATGCCTTTTACACTCAATTAGCTGCATTTTAATTAAAAGCCAAAAAGTGCATGTTAAGGACACAAGGTAAAACAACATACATAACAATTCAGTAACTTCAGCCTTTTTTAACGGACCCAACAGTGCTTTCATGCACAAACTTGAAATAAAAAAGTCCAACTACTGAGAAGTAGTTTCAAAAAGACTCAAATTATTTAGCTTTAGCTGAGAATACTCACTCACTGAATCTATGACAACCAACAAAACTGATCCTATTCACACTCCTTAACAAATACTGTTAAGGAGTGTGAATAGGGCACTCCGCTGCATAAAAAAATCCCCTTCAAAATAAAAGCACAGGATTTGTTTCTTAACATTTTTTTTTGCCCAAGCAAAGGCCTGCGACACACTGAAAATGGGTCCGCGACCCACTTCTTGGTCGCAACCCACCAGTTGAGAATCACTGCCCTACATCACACTCTTATCCCTCTACATGTGGGCTGGATATGGATCACTCCAGATTTTCTTTCATGTATCCATTTATTTTAGGTATTTAGCAATTTATTTAACTAACCTATTAACTCTTACTTAAAAATTGTGATAAAACAGGTGAGCAAATATTAACATATATTAAACCAAAAGCACAGTTCCTGTTTTCATTGTGAAATAAAATGTTCTGCCCTGATCTTCTGTCAGATTATAATTGTTGCCTGTGTGTGGATGCATTTTTGCATTTTTCCTCATGAGCACAAGAATGGCCAACAGCCATGTGGTAAAGATAACCCCTTATTTGTACTTTAAACTCCTGTGAGAGAGGCTGCAAATGGGTTTATTGGCACTGAGGCAATTGAGTGACGGACAAAGCCATTCACTTTTGGACACCTTTTGGCATGGTTTATCTTAGGACATTAAAATCCTCTTGCACCATTGGACTTTAACAGTAGCCTTTTCTATTGAGATTGATATTTTCCAGTATACAATGTCAGATTTTATATTTGCCAGTATAATAGAACGAGGGAGAAAGGCCACATTCAGAGGTGACCACCGTGGGCAGTCTCAGTTCCTGGGCACAAACAGCTGACCAGAAGTGGAATGAACCCCAGTAGTTCCACTGCAACCCCATTTGAGGGCTGAGATAACCAATGGAGATGGGACAAGGTCAACTTGATCTTAAGGAGCTGCAGTGCCAGACAGAGGAAGGGTGATGCATCTACATTTTCTGGCTAATTGTCCAGTAAGAAGCAAGGTTCTTTTAAGAGAGGATTACTGGTGAGCCGAACCACTTCCTCCCCTATTCCTCTCTACTGTCTGTCACATGCTCAGAATCTTACCCAGAGCTGGCTGTATTTCTGGACTCCAGAGATGATGATAATTTTATGGACCAGCTCTAGCTGATGAGCTGAATGGCAAAAACTGTACTGTAAATCATTTGAATGCTCTTCTTTAGTGTCATTGGGTCTGAAAGGCGCTATATAAATTCAAGTTATTATTATTATTATTTCTGGATTTTTCCAAAAACAAAGGAGGGTTATTGAACTATCCATCGATCCTCCACCTTTTCACACGTGGGTGTGAAGTCTGCCCATGAACCCAACTAGCTATCATTGGTCCCTGTGTTCAATATAACCCCAGCCAAGTAATCACTCTGAGACCATTGTTTTATTTTTATAATTAACTCACATCATCCTTGGTTACCCTTGGTTATTCAAGAACAACCCACAAATCCAGTGGTACACTGGGAACATTATAAGCAGGAATGTGTTGTCGCTCCTCTCCAGAGGTTTTATTAATATTAATCTCACCGTCTCAATTTGTGTTGTTTACATTGATAATACTTGGAATGATTTGTTGAAATCAAATGAAATCATAAAAAAGATCACATATAAAACTATAAAAACAAATTCAACTTTTTATTTAATATTTTGCATTTGTATAAACCTTACTAACTTTCACAACTTTATTCATACAACTCATGCCATATATCCCTTAGTTATTGCTCTCTTATTATAGTTATTTTAGCACTGATCCACAGGCCTCCAATTTACCCTCATGCCACCAGAGAATGCAAACCAACAATCCTAATTCAATTAATCAATCAATCAAATTGTATTTGAATAGCCCATATTCACAAACAACAATTTGTCTCATAGGGCCTAACAAGATGCAACATCCTCTGTCCTTAACCCTCAACAAGAGTGAAGAAAAACAACCAAAAAAACCTATTTAACCGGGGAAGAAAAACATGGAAACCTCAGAGAGCCACATGTGCCACGAAAGCTTTATCAAAATGTTTTAAGCCTACTCTTACACTTATAGAGGATATCGGATTCCCGAACAGAAACTGGGAAATAGGAGAGGATAGCTGAAAGCTCTGGCTCCTACTCTACTTTTAGAGACTTAAGGGACAAAAAGTAAGCCTGGTATGATGAGATATGGTACGATGAGCTCTTTAAGGTATGATATGATGATGATCTTAGTTATGCTGCTAGGCTGAGATTGTCGGGGGACACATGACACATGGAGATTCTCCTTGCTCCTCTCTGTCTTCATCACATAAATGTCTCATCAACATGTATCATTGACTTGACTTCTTCCCAGAGTCCTCGTTCTGTATCGTTTACAAATCCCGGATCACTCCTCTGGCCACATCATGGATCGTGATCATGTATCGTGATTGTGATGGTGGATCTTGATCATGATGGATTGTGGAACATGAACATGGATGGTGATCATGGTAGCAGCTGATCCTGGATCATGATGGTAGATCATCATCCTGATGGTGGATCGTGATTGTAATCATGGTGGCAGCTGCTTGTGCACTATGACTACAACTAGATTGCTTAGATATACAATATGCCTACTCACGTATACTACTTACTTTTTATTTTATATGTTTTATCTTTTATTACTTGCAATACCTCTATCATAACAATGGTCATTACTGCTCGCTCCATGTCTGTCAGATTTATTTTTTTGTGTAAATACTTTAAACATTGACTCTATTTATGTTAGACACTGTCTTTTCAAAAGAATGTTTTAAATATTGTTTATTTTGTTGATGTGCTCTCCAAGGCATTAACTGCACTTCTGTCCATCCAGGGAGAGAGATCTCTCACATGTGGCTCTGTCTGTGGTTTCTTTCCTTTTTGTCCCCTGTTAATAGGCTTTTTCTTGGTAGTTTTTCTGATGGATGGATTGATTGATGAAATTCCCTCAAGGTGTTCTGGAGATGTTTCGTTCACACGACCAAAATTGTGTATTGTGAGGTCGACCACCTTGACCATGTGAGCAAAATTTGAACAGATTCTCTTTCATGACATTCTTAAGTATAATTAACAATAGAATAGCACAGATACAGAAAAGGCGGAAGATGGCGCCGAGGAAGGCTGCCGTGTCTCAAGCTCCCCCACAGCTCTGCTCTTTTTTCAGTTTTTTTGTTATTTATTCTGCTTTATTCTGCATTGTGCACACTGACCAAGCGAGCCCTATCATACAATATGATAGAGAACAACTTCTGCACATCAGGTTGACGTGAAAAACACTTTTTCACCACCACCAGCAAACAAAGGGGAATACCCATGGCGATGTTTACCTGTTGTACCTGGAGCACAGAGGCGACGAAGGAAACGAGGGTCGCAGGCCAGCTTCCTAGTCCGGCTGAGGAAACATGAGAACCGGCCTCCACTACAAAGTATTCTTCTGGCTAATGTTCAGGCTCTGGATAATAAGCTGAACGAACTTCGGAGCGGGATGGTTTTTCAACGGGACATTAAGTTTTGTAACGTTAGGGTTTTCACGGAGACTTGGCTCAACCCCTCGATCCCGGACTCCGCACTTGTTCCAGAGGAGGTCTCCATTCACCGCCAGGACCGGACAAAAAACTCGGGGAAGAGCAAGGGAGGGGGTGTCTGCTGCATGGTGAACAATCTGTGGTGCTCGGATGTGGAGATTCTTTCTTCGGGCTGTTCTCCGGACCTGGAGCACCTCATGATCAGATGCCAACCTTATCATATCCCGAGGGAGTTTACATCGGTCGTTATAACAGCGGTGTATATTCCGCCACATGCCGACACAAATCAGGCCCTGGACGAGCTGCATGCGGTTATCGACAGGACAAAGACCTCACGGCCGGAGGCTGCGTTTATTTTGGCTGGTGAGTTTAACAACGCCAAGATGAGGAAAGTCCTGCCGAGATACCATCAACACATCAGCTGTCCTACGCGTGGTGAGAACACACTCAACCATGTTTACACTCCCTTCCGGGATGCATATAAGGCCCTCCCTCGGCAAATCAGATCACGTCTCAGTTCTGCTACTGCCTTCCTATAGGCAGAAACTCAAACGTGACAGGCCGGTGACTCGGACCATTCAGCGGTGGACCGACCAATCAGACTCGGCTCTACGGGACTGCTTCAGCACTACGTAGTGGTGTGTATTCCAGGACAACAACATCAACACATACACGGACGCGGTCATCTGCTACATCAGCAAATGCATCGATGACGTCGTACAGGAGTACAGGAAGTCCAGGTACGCGCTCCAGAGTGCTATTAGCAGTGCCAAGAGACTCTACAGGGACAAAGTGGAGTCTCACTACCGGGGCTCCAACACAAGGAACATGTGGGCTGGACTAAAAACCATCACAGATTGCAATAGAAAGACCAGCAGTGCTGAGGTAGTGTGTGCATCTCTCCCAGAGGAACTGAACACCTTTTATGCTCGCTTGAGAGCAACTCCCCGGCTGTGGAGATACAAGAGGCCCAGGAGGACCGCTGCCCCCCTGTAATATCCAGGGCAGATGTGTGGAGATCACTTAACTGGATTAACACACGCAAGGCACCTGGACCTGATGGCATCCCTGAGCTCTAAAGGTGTGTGCAGATCAGCTGGCAGATGTGTTCACAGACATTTTCAACCTGTAACTGCTCCAGTCTGTAGTCCCTGCATGCTTCAAGGAGACCATCATTGTCCCTGTTCCGAAGAAAAAGAAAACCCTCTGCCTGAACGACTACTGCCCAGTAGCACTCACCTCCACCATCATGAAGTGTTTTGAGCGGTTAGTCAAATCCGTCATCACCTCCCTCCCTGACTCACTGGACCCGCTTCAGTTTGCCTACAGGCCAAATAGGTCAACTGCAGATACCATCTCCCTCACCCTTCACACTGCCCTCTCCCACCTGGACCAGAGGGACACATATTTGAGAATGCTGTTCATTGGCTACAGTTCAGCATTCAACACCATCGTGCCCCTGAAGCTCGTCACCAAGCTCAGAGACCTTGGGCTCAACATCGCCCTCTGTGATTGGATCTGGAACTTCCTGACGGGCAGACCACAGGCTGTGCAGATAGGTATCACCACATCCTCCACCCTGACTCTCAACACCGGTGCCCCCCAGGGCTGCAAACTCAGTCCTCTCCTGTACTCCCTGTTCACGCATGACTGCGTGGCCACCCACAGCTCCAACACCATCATCAAATTTAATGATGACACGACCGTCATAGAGGAGGTCAGAGCCCTGACATCTTGGTGCTAGGACAACAACCTCCATCTCAACGTCGGCAAAACGAAGGAGCTGATCGTGGACTACAGGAAGAGACAAGGAGTAGAACACGCCCCCCTCTCCATCGACGGGACTACGGTGGAGAGAGTCAGCAGCTTCAGGTTCCTTGGGGTCCACATCAGTGATGACCTGACCTGGACCCACCAAACAGACTTCATCAGGAAGACAGCCAGACAGCAACTCTTCTTCCTCCGCAGGCTGCGGAGGCTCAACATTTTTTCTTTAGGTGTATATATATATTTATATATATATATATATATATATATTTTTTTTTTTTTATTATATTTAAATTTTTTGATATTCTATTCTATATTTATTTGTATTCATATTTTTTGCCTGTGTAATATTTTGAGCATTTCTAGAAGAGAGCCTGTGACCCAGGCATTTCATTTCCACCGACTGATAAATGTAATTGTTGTGCACATGACAATAAATTCTTGAATCTTGAATCTTGAGATACATCGTGTAGTACTTTCTCAGCTGACTTCACTAGTCTTTTACACTAAACCAGGGGTCGGCAACCCGCAGACCCTCTGAAGTGGCTCCCTGTACAGCGTTGTGCATGAATTTTTTTAATCATCATCGTATCAGGCCATCATGTGAAATACCAGGAGCGGACTAATGTGTGTGTGTCTGTGTGCTCCCAGACAGCTCACACACACACAGGACCCGGGGCTCCGCCCCCCCGCCCCACTCACAAATTTTATTTGGTGGAAGGGGGCAAAATAGCTCTTTTGATGGTAAAGGTTGCCGACCCCTGCACTAAAACATCAACTACGTTCTGTAAGAGTAGAATTAGAGGTAGAGCCTTCAGCTACCAGGCTCCTCTCCTGTGGAACCAGCTCCCACTCAGGGTTCAGGAGGCAGACACCATCTCTACATTTAAGGTTAGACTTAAAACCTTCCTTTTTGATAAAGCCTATAGTGGGTTCTGGATCAGGTGAGTCCTGAACCATCCCTTAGTTATGCTGCTATAGGCCTAAACTGCTGGAGGAACTCCCATCATGCACTGAGCACTGCCCACTCAGCTGACGTTCTCTGACTTGCTATTGTTTAAAAAGAACCCAAAATATTTAGACTTCCATTTAGATTTATCCAAAGGAATCCTTTCAGCCCCTCCTTGCAACTCTCTCTGTCTATATTTGCTTTACACACACACACACACATATTGATGTATTGACAAAAGACACTACTGTATAGTCCAACTGGCTAAAGCAACATCATTTGGTGTTAGCAAACAGAAATGACACTTGGATCTCTCAGGACAGATGTTGATACCAGGTCTGAACAAGGCCTTAGTCTCCTACAACAAGATAAAAGGTGACATAATATGAAAATGTGTTTGGGTCTTTTGTGTCATTGTTATGACTATTCAGTGTTTTCAGTTTGATTATTACCTCCTTGTGTTTCATGTATATCCCTGTGTTTATGTTTGTATTTGAGCTGTTCCTGTGTTTCATGATTTCCCACTCTGTTTCTTTCTGTGTTTCATTCTGTGTTTAGATTAATGTTTTTTGCCTGTGTTCTGTTTCCTGTTTTATTATTATGGTCCGACATGGACCCAGCCGACTCTGATCCATGGCGCAACACAATTAAAGCGCATGGAGACCGGATCATGATACAAGCCGAGGAATTACGGAGCCTGAAGGAAAACCTTGCCGATACCAGTAACCAGCATACCCAGATGCTAACGTTGTTTGGTGAGTGTGGCAGTTGACCATGCCACGTGGCTCTCCCACACACAGCCAGAGACAGAACTGTTGCTTTTAAGCATGTTTTATTCAATCACCACACACACGTGAACAAGCATAAACAGACTAACTTAAGGGGACTAGTTTCACAGCTCAGTCCTTTCTGGTCTCATCGTCGTGACTCTGCCAGTGTCCCGTGTGTCCGAGTTCCTGAGTGTCCTGAGAGTCTCGAGGCAGCTCCACTGCTGCCTTTTAAATGTGAGGATCAATCAGCTATCAGCTCTCACCTGTGCTGATTGATCCTCTGTGGTGCAGGTGAAGGTGCTCTCCCAGCCCCCCCACCTCCACAGTGAGCAACTTAACTTCCTCACCAAGCATGTTCGCCGATTCCATGAAACTCATGTTCCTGGCGAAGCAGTGAGTAGACAGACGTCTTACGTGGCTGCCTCCCACTCCACAGCTGCCGAGGCTTCATGTGCTTCCGTTTCGTCATCCACCATGGCTTCCAGCGGTCCCATGATGGTGACTCAGGTGACTGCCGTTCCTTTTTAACCCAGTGTGAACTCCACTTTGAACTGCAGGCTGCAGTCTTTCCCACCGACCGTACCCGTATCGCCTTCATCATCTCCCATCTCAGCGGACGGGCGGAGACGTGGGCCACGGCAGAATGGAGCCACAGATCACCGGTGTGTGAAAACCTATTGACTTTTACTAAGACTGTCACTAGTATTTTCCAACTTGTATCTCCGGGCAGAGAGGAGGCAAGAGCATTGGTTAACCTCCGTCAGGGTAAACAGAATGCCACAGACTTCGCCATTGATTTCTGTACGTTAGCGGTAGATAGCGCCTTGAACCAGTTAGCACTTTTCGATGCTTTTCTTCATGGTCTGGCTCCTCAATTAAAAGACCAGCTAGCTCCTCTTGATCTGCCCGAAGACTGAGATTAATTGATTGCTCTCGCCATTTGTATCAATAAGAGACTGTTGGACCGGGAGAGAGAGAGATCTAGAACTGCATTGTTTCCTCCTGCTCTATGTCGACCTACGCCAGATCCTGCGTCTTCTCCTGTGACAACAGCCACCCGCTCTGCTAGCCATACACCTATCCCGGAGGAGACCGTAGAACCTATGCAACTAGGACGCACATGTCTGTCGGTGGAGGAACGCCGACGTCGCCTCCAGGAAGGCAGATGCTTCTACAGTTCTGCCAGCCCGGACATCTTCTCGCCTTGTGTCCGCTAAAAGGATCGGGCTCATCATTGACAAGGGCTTTGGTGAGCCAAACCCACATTAACTTTAATCCCTCACATCCCAAGGTAACTGTTTCCGCTCCCTCTTTTTCTCTGCAGTTGCCGGTGTTGGTGGATTCAGGTTCCGACGCTAACCTCATGGACCATGGACTGGCTGAGAAACTCGGACTCCAGATGGAACTGCTTCCTCACTCACTGTCTGCCAGCGCCCTGGGTGGACGCTTACTATGGCAAATCAAGCACCAATCTCAGCCAGTCAAGGTAGCGTTCCCTGATCACCACACCGAGCAGGTTAGTTTTTTGATTTTTAAATCCCCACAATACCCGTTAGTTTTGGGATATCCCTGGCTCAAGATCCACAACCCCTGCATAGACTGGGAGACAGGTCGGGTGGTGCAGTGGGGAACTAAGTGTGTCAAGGATTGTTTTGCTACTCATGCCAAGCCTGAATCCATTCTGTGTGCCATGTCTATGACTAATCATGTTAATGACTCTGTGTATCCGAACATTACCCAAGTCCCTAAGAACTACCTAGACCTTAAGGAGGTATGTAACAAGGCCCGAGCCACCTCTCTTCCTCCTCACAGACCCTACGACTGCTCCATTGACCTTCTGCCGGAGACGAGTCCACCCAGAGGCCGTGTCTATTCCCTGTCTTCCCTTGAGCAGGTAACCATGGACCAGTATGTTAGCGAGTCTCTGGCGGCAGGAATCATCAGACCCTCCTTGTCTCCGGCTGGAGCTGGAGTCTTCTTTGTAGGCAAGAAGGATGGTTCGCTTTGCCCGTGCATCGACTACAGAGGACTCAACGACATCACGGTTAAGAACAGATACCCTCTTACCCTAATGGCATCTGCCTTTGAACTGTTGAAGGGCGCCAAGGTTTTCACCAAACTCGATTTAGGAACACTTATCACCTGGTTAGAATCAGAGAAGGTGATGAGTGGAAAACAGCTTTCAACACTTCCAGTGGTCACTATGAGTATTTGGTGATGCCTTTTGGCCTTACTAATGCACCTGCAGTTTTCCAAGCTTTGGTCAATGACGTTCTGAGAGATATGCTTAACCGATTTGTTTTTGTATATCTGGATGACATTCTCCTATTTTCCCCTGATGAAAAGACTCACGTTCACCATGTCGGCCAAGTGCTACAGAGACTCCTTGAGAACCAACTTTATGTTAAGTTAATTTCATGTCTCCACCACATCATTCTTAGGTTTTGCTATCGCTGAGGGTGAAGTAAAAATGGATCCCAGTAAGATCCAGGCGGTTGCTGATTGGCCAGTGCCAAGCAATCGCAAACACGTACAACGGTTTTTGGGCTTTGCTAATTTCTACAGACATTTCATAAGAAATCTTAGCACAGTAGCCGCTCCTCTCCATGCTCTTACCTCTACCAGGGTCTCCTTCAGCTGGAACCCCCAAGTGGATCAGGCCTTCAAGGAGCTGAAGAAACACTTCACTCAAGCCCCCATTCTCATACTCCCGGACACCACATCTCCGTTCATTGTAGAGGCGGATGCCTCGGACGTAGTCCTATCACAGAGGTCAGTGTCTGATAATAAGTAGGTTCTGTCATGGTTACGACTCTGAACTATTTATTCTTTTATGAAGAGCATTTTCAGTTTTACCTCCTTGTGTTTCATGTCTATCCCTGTGTTTATGTTTGTATTTGACCTGTTCCTGTGTTTCATGATTTCCCACTCTGTGTTTCATTCTATGTTTAGATTTATGTTTCCTGTTTTATTTTGTAGTTTCTGCTCCTTGTGTGTTTTCCATCTTGACTTCCTGTCTTTGTCCTGTTTCCCGCCCTTGTGATTGTCTGCACCAGTCCTCATGTGTTCCACCTGTGTTCAATTGCCCTTGCCTCCTCTGTGTATACAAGTCTCTGTGCTTCCCCTTGTCCAGGGCCAGTTCGTCTCGTACTGCACGCAGCGTTCCAGTGATCTCACCAAGTCACGTTTTCTCGTGATCATTTTGACTCCCTGTGTACTGAACCCTGCCTGGTAATAAAGACAACTTCTTTTTGAAAACTGAACTCTGTCTGCAAGTTGTGCTATTGGGTCTCAGTTCTAGTAAGAAACCTTACATTTGGGGTGGATGCCAATGCAGAAAGGCCAAAATATCACAAGCAGCTAGTTTGTTTAGCTGCGTTGGTCTGAAAATGTGAATCAGAGAGCCGTTCAGAATTAGAGACGCAGATTATATCAAGTGGGGGAGCTTATTGAAGTAGTCTTCCCCTCCAACCTAAGAATCTGCCCACAAATTCAGATCTATGATAATTAACGTTCACATTATTCCCACAAGTGCTGGACCTGGAGGGATATGTTGAAGCAAGCCAAGCACGCAACATGCTCTGTTTCATCTTTACACCAACCCCCAGCCTCAGAGGACAGAATAGTTAAGTGGATTAAGTGTACTTATCATGGGAAGTTAATGTCCCAGCTACAGTCAGGAAAATTCTGATGGTGTGTGTGCAGTGATCTGCAGTAGAGTGTTATCATCTGGCTGCACAGCAGACAAAGGCACTCCTAAATCCCAGCTATCACTATCTCAGCCCTGCCTCACACAGGAATCTCACCCTAAAAACGTGCAGCCTAGGATCGCCACCAGCAGCCCTACATGGCAAGCTCCTGTAAATTAGTGCAAATATTGATCTCTCAGGTGGGATTCTTTACCACAACAATCAAAGAGCTCTGCTCCTCAGAGACACATGTGCCCATTCACACTGCTCTCCATTACTTCTCAGTTATAACCCTCTATACCCTCTATATCTCTAATCTTCTCTACCTTCCTCTCCGACAGACAGACAGACAGACAGACAGACAGACACACACACAGACACACACACACACAGTGAAAGTGTTGTTTTTTTTGCATAAACTTAAATACCAGGCTCTTTTCCCCTCCCACCGTCACAACCCAACCGGCATCTGACTTAGTCCTTACTCTGAATCAACTCTAAGGAGCAGTAGAGATAGACTGTATATTATTGTCTTAGCAGTGTTAGACCTGTTTCAACATGCACCATGAAGCCATTTTGAGAGTTAATGTGCCCACTGTGTAAAAAAAGAAAACTGAAGTTGAGCTGGCCTTTTCTGTAAGAAACATGGGTGACAAAATTTATGTTTTGGAGGAAATTATCTGGTTGAGAAATGCCAATCAAATACTTATCGTTAATATTAAGAATGCTTAAGGGCAGGTAAAAAACATATTCATGTAACATCTCCATTTATCCAAATTTTCTTTTAATCAATAATTTAATGAACACAAATACAATAAACAAATTTAATACTAGAATATATCTGATTTGCTTTGAGACAAAGGCCCTAGCTGACATTTTTAAGTGCACCTGGTCCTGGAAAGAATTCTGCAGAGTCATCGAGACCACCTTCAGCCTCACGTCTGTTTTACACCCTTATTCCAATGGACACACTGAGTTCTAAAGTGATGCCCTGCCGTTTCTGCTGCCAAACTGTTTCCTTTTCAGTGTGTCTTCATGTTCTTGTAGCACTATACACATCATCATTCTAATCTACACCCAGTGGTGGAATGCAATAAAATATATTTACTTCAATACTGAACTACAAAAACTTTTAATGTGTCTGTACTTCACTAAATTACATTCATTTTCGGGTACTTTTCACTTCTTCTCCACAACATATATCAGCATCTGTATTTCATACTCCACTTCATTTTAATAATGCATTGTGTAACATGTTCACATTGTTTTTGTATATATATATTTTTTAAGTAATCAATAACAAGAGGGGAATTGGTCCACTGATCCATTCAAAGCGAACAGGTTACATTAGACGCTGCCTCCTTCAATGAGAAAAAAACCCACCTGCAGCAGCGGGAGCAGCAGCACTCACTGCTGAAGAACCTTACATGGATTTAAAAGAGGCTACTACCAAGAGTAATACTTTCATTTTACTTTGCATTCTCACTCACTTTAATAATGTATCGTTAAAATTGGAAATTGTAATACATTTTTTGTCAAACATATAATATAAAAGTTTGTTTCTGTTGTTGCTGAAGAACATCTGGCATCACAATGACCACACAACAAAGTACTCACATTCTGAGGAGCATTGATGACACCTGTGTTGTAGCCAAACTGGAGAGAGCCAATCACAGCTGTCCCTACAGCCATCATCAGATGAGGTGTCACCTGTTATTAGAGAAGAGAAAGGCAGATAAAAGCCTACATTTAACAAGCTCAATGATCCATTCATGTGATTAAGGTCCCAAGGTTTGAAATCATTTAAACAAGAGCATTTCTTTTTATCCTGTTGAATCAACAACACAAAAAATCCATATGAAAACAGGTCAAAATAGAGTTGTATATGAAATGTATCACCACTCCTTAAGGTAGTGGGTTCTTCAATTCAGACACTGACAAACACTGGGATAAAAGGATGAATCACCTCATAGATTTACTTTTGGCACAAAATTTGATTCCATTAGTGGTTGAGTATAAAGCTGAAGTTAGGCCTGGTTAGCCAAATGAGACATCAACATGACCCCTTTTCTCTTTTATACTTGAGGTGCATCTTCTCTTAAATGATAGGTATTACAGAAAAATACAACAACCACAACAAAAAAGGCAAAAAAGAACAACAGTTTTGACACCGGCTTGCTTCCTCCAGGAGCACTGTTTCAGGCTTGTGTATGCGTCTTTGCTTTGACAAACAGTCGCAGTGTTTTTTCCTGTAGAATGCCTTATCTTTACCAACATTCTCTGCAATTTCCTCCAGGAGCCATCTGGTAATCTCTGTGGCAGAGAGTTAATGACATTAATGAGGGGTCACAGAGATGTCTGTAGAGAGAAACCTGATGTTCTCAGACTCTTGCCTCCAGCCCAATCCATGGACAAGGACGGGGACTGCAAACATATACAGGGCTTAAACCAGAGGCAGCAGTTGGCTAACATTACTGACATTAGGTGACAAGTGCCAGGCCCCCAAGCCAGAGTTTCTAATTGTTGTTACCATGTTTCTCTGGAAGGTCAAAGGGCTCCAGACATTTTGATCCTGATCGAAGTCATTTTTATAACAAGTATCTGATTCAACCTAACATTTGGTTTGGATGAGGAAAAGAAGTACACAGTTTGAACAATATGAATACTATATGAATCATTTTTCTGGTGCAGTTTGTAACAAACAAAAGCACTTTCTTCAGGTTTTTTCAACCTCTCAGTGTCTAAAGCACCAGAGACAGTTGTTAGGGTAGACTATAGAAGTGTTCTATGCTTACTTACATTAGATTTGGGTTCTTTACTAATTTGTCGCTATCCAGTGATTCATCATGTAATCGTGTTTGCTTGTTTAAACCAGACTTGTTCTCCTGGAGTGAATGAGAGCTCAGTGGTGCAAATTAATGGCTCCAAGCAATTCTCGAGAGATCACTCTCTCCACTTGAGTTCTTGCCTTTGTTAAATCTGAGTTAATCAGTCTCATACTGGAATTTAATGTCATCAAGATGATAATGAAAGTAGTGCTCAAGCTTTTTTCCTCGTTTGAATATTTCTAGATTTTCGAGAAAACTCTTTGAGACAAAGTCAGACTAACTTGTTTTAATTAAACTGAAAGAACCACTTACTTCCATTTTCTATTTTAAAGCTGGAACAACGTGACTAAATTAAGTTAATACAACTCAGTTTTAAGTGAAATTGACAAGTACATATAAAGTAAACAGAAGTTGAGACTAATAATTTAATTTAATATTTAATATTTAATATAATATTTTTTTCAGTAAGATCAACTTGTGAAATTTTACAGTGTAGTTTGGAACCCATTCAAGCAAGGATTTGCAGTAAATCTTCTTATTTGCCTTGAACAATCAAAAACAAACAGGCTTAGCAGATTAGCCATGTTGTTGATTGAGAATGAAGGAGCCCAGAGGTTGAAAGTAGTTGAGTGCTACACATATAGCTGTGTACCTATAATTAGCAATGAAGTGTTCAGTGTTCTGGCAACTGGGCCTCCAGTTTTGTGTAGTGCTTCAGTTAAACTAATGTGGATAAAATAATATAATACATACAACAAATTCCATTTAACAGGTTTGGACATTTAAATACACTTAGAGAAGGTGATGAAATTCAACAAAGTACATTTACTCAAGTACTAATGCACAATTTTGAGGTAATTAACTCTTGGTACGTGGGGATATTTTACTTTACTGCACTCCACTACATTAATTTGAGTGATCTATTGTATTTATATTGTATTATTTATATTTATCTGTAATGGGTTAAACAGACAAAGCACTTCAAATCAACTGTCTTGTATTAATGTAGAATATTTTGTTTAATATATTGATACTTTCATGAACTAAAGGGGTTGATTTTTTTCAGTCACCACAGCAACAATAAAATGTCCGATTTGTTAGTGTGCTGTTGATTGACACTCAACCCACAATCCTCAAAGGCAAAGAAGCTGCTCAGACATGCAAAAAATAAATAAAAGACATCCTACTGTTGGTGAGACACAACCAGAAATTTGTGAAATATGTTTGGAAAACTATATGTGATCACAACATTTTTAAAAATACATTCAAAGACTTTCTTTTTGTAATTGGCAGTGGTTGTCTCTGCTTTATTGATGTCATGCGAAACAGGTATCATTTCCTTCTAAACAGGAAACTTGACTTCTTGTTGATTTCTTACACAGAGCTAGCCTACAAAACACTATTAAATGAAATAACAACATTAGTATAAAATACTGTAGAATTGAAAACATTCAAATAGAGTATGCGCTATGAGACACAAAACAGTTACTTGTGCCTATTTTAAATTGGTTTATTAAACATGACATATGTATTGATCATAAAGCAGTTACCTTGTCGTGACACTCCATGCTGGCTGCAAAGAAAACTCAGAAACTCCAGACTTCACTTCTTCACACTGTCAAAATCCGGATCATTAGTAATCTGTCAAGTAAATATGTCTACTTTCAACATGTAGTCATGATGCTGTATGGAGTATCCTTTAGTCCAACATCAGTGTAAACAAATCTTTCTCAGTTGTCCCCTGTTGCTTCCTCCATTCACCTGCTGCAGTAAGCAGCTTACTGACGTCACCACTAAGTGGATCATTATGGGCTGCAGCCTCAGGGGGAGAAGGACAATCATTGTGTAGATAAGCTGAGAGAAAAACACAACTTGTATCTTCAGAGTATCAATCAAATTCAATCAAATTTGATTTGTATAGCCCATATTCACAAATCACAATTTGTCTCATAGGGCTTTAACAAGGTGTGACATCCTCTGCCCGTAACCCTCAAAAAGAGTAAGGAAAAACTACAAAAAAAACCTTTTAACAGGGTAAAAAGAAGGTAGAAACCTCAGAGTGAGCCACATGTGAGGGATCCCTCTCCCAGGACGGACAGAAGTGCAAAAGATGCCACGTGTAAAGGAGAACATCAGAAAGATAAAGGTATTTACAGCATTGATTAGAATAAACACTTTGTAGCATAGTGGAAGGTCAATGAATTGATGGATTATTGTCAGTAATGGTCGCGTATCTGAGTAGAAATATTATATATCAAGCAGTCTTGTTGTAATCATAGTCCATGGTCAGCAGCCACCACGATCATGATCCACCATTACAATCGGATGCCACCATAGTCCACAGTCATTGTCCACTGCCGCCATCAGGATCCACCATCAGCTGCCACCTCGTTCGTGGTCCACCCCCATTATCAGATGCCAGCACGATACAGGATCCGCCATTACGATCACGATCTCTGATACGCGATCCACCATCATAATCGCAGTTTTGGCCACAGCCGTGGCCCTGGATCTGCGGACGATAAGGCAAAGGGACTCCGGGGAAGAAGTCAAGTCAGTAACATGTATTGATGAGATATTCATTTCTTTGATGTGATAAGGAGGGAGAAGAGGAAGGAGAAGCTGGGAAGAGAAGCTCTGTGTGTCATGTGTCCCCCGACATTCTAGATCTATAGCAGCATAACTAAGAGCAGGTCTAAGACAAGCCTGGACCGGCTCTAACTATAAGCTTTATCGTAAAGGAAGGTTTTAATCCTACTCTTAAACGTACAGATGGTGTCTGCCTCCTGAACTGAAAGTGGGAGATGATTCCACAGGAGAGGAGCTTGATAGCTGAAAGCTCTGGGTCCTACTCTACTTTTAGAGACTTTAGGGACGACAAGTAAGCCTGAATTCTGGGAGCGCAGTGCTCTAGTGGGTTGATAAGGTACTATCAGCTCTTTAAGGTATAATGGTGCCATATTATTAAGGGCCTTGAAGGTGAGGAGGAGAATTTTAAATTCTATTCTAGATTTAACCGGAAGCCAGTGTAGTGAAGCTAATACAGGAGAAATGTGGTCTCTTTTCTTGGTTCTTGTCAGGACACGTGCTGCAGCATTTTGGACAAGCTGCAGAGTCTTTAACGACTTACTGCTGGAGCCTGATAATAAGGAATTACAATAATCCAGTCTGGTTGTAACAAAGGCGTGGACTAGTTTTTCTGCATCTTTTTGAGAAAGGACATGTCAGATTTTTGAGATGTTATGTAAGTGAAAGAAGGCGGTCCTAGAAAATAGTTTTAAGTGAGAATTAAAGGACAAATCGGGATCAAAGATGACTCCAAAATTCCTGACTGTTTCATTGGATGCAAGGGCAATGTCATCTAGCGCAGCTATATCATTAGATAATGTATCTCTAAGGTGTTTAGGGCCAAGTATTAAGACCTCTGTTTTACCTGAGTTGAATATGAGAAAATTGCGGGTCATCCAGGTTCTATGTCCTTGAGACATGCTTGGAGTTTAGTTAATTGATAAAACTGTTCAGGTTTTATTGACAAGTATAACTGGGTGTCATCCGCATAGCAGTGGAAATTAACAGAGTGTGTCCTGATAATGTAAACCTAGTGAAAGCATATATAATGAGAATAAAATTGGGCCGAGCACAGAGCCCTGTCGAACACCGTGGTTAACTTTGGTGCGCACAAATGACCCATCATTAATTTGCACGAATTGGAATCGATCTGAAAAATATGATTTTAAACCAATTTAGGGCGGTTCCTTTATTGTGTTGAATGCTGCACTATGATCTAACAGAACGAGGACAGACACAAACCCCTGATCTGAAGCTATGAGAAGGTCATTAGTGACTTTTGCCAAGGCTGTCTCCGTGCTGTGATTAGCTCTAAACTAAGACTGAAAGTCTTCATATACATTACTTTCCTGGAGAAACTCACACAGCTATTGAGTCTAATGATAATCGTAATGACTTTACAGAGCTATCGACAAGATGGTCAATCTCAATTTTGACACCGTATGATAATACAAGGTCAAGTGTGTGGTTACAACAATGAGTAGGTTTGTGTACACACTGACTGAAACCAATTGAGTCTAGTACTGAAATAAATGCTACGCTAAGGCTTATCATTATTATTGTCAACATGAATATTAAAGTCACCGACAATAATAATTTTATCGTTTTTTAGGTCTAGGTTTGATAACAAAATTCAGAATAAGCCCCCGGAGCACGGTAAACTACAGCAAATATGATTGGCTGTTGGTGTTTCTTGGATGGGTGTGGAAGACTAAGAACAAGACTTTCAAATGAGTTTAGGTTTAGGATTAATTGATAGACTGGAGTTAAAAATGACTCATCATTAATTTGCACGAATTGGAATCGATCTGAAAAATATGATTTAAACCAGTTTAGGGCGGTTCCTTTAATGCTAATTAACTGTTCTAGTCTCTGTAATACAATTGGATGGTCTATTGCAGGGGTATTCAACTAAAATTTAGATAGAGGGCTTAACTTCAGAAAAATAAAATAAAGGGAGCAAAAGCTTGAATTTCCCTTTTTCTGTTACACATCTTGACTCAAAAGTCTCAACCAATTTTACAGATAATAAATCTCAACACATCTTAACAATTGTACAGTTTTAGAATCACTTTCTTCCCCTCTTATATCCCACTCCCCCACTTTGTTCATCTGTTTCTCTCCCTTTCTCCGTCTCACTCCTGTTTCTCAACTTTCTCCGTCTCACTCCTGTTTCTCAACTTTCTCCGTCTCACTCCTGTTTCTCAACTTTCTTCGTCTCACTCCTGTTTCTCTCCCTTTCTCCGTCTCACTCCTCTGTTTCTCTCCCTTTCTCCATCTCACTCCTGTTTCTCTCCTTTCTCCGTCTCACTCCTGTTTCTCTCCCTTTCTCCGTCTCACTCCTGTTTCTCTCCCTTTCTCCGTCTCACTCCTCTGTTTCTCTCCCTTTCTCCGTCTTGATTTGATTTGACCACAACCTCTCCCGGTTACTCCAGACGATCCAGCCGCTCAAAGGGAGCAACCAATCCAAACGTTTGTATTTTGATTTTTACCTTAAGTTCATTCTCCGAGTTCCACCGACTTTTTTCCCAGATCCAAATCCACAGTTGCTCCTCAGCTGTTCATCCTTGCAGAAGGGCAAGAACCATTCGCCACGAAGGGCAAGAACCATTCGCCACGAAGGGCAAGAAACATTCGCCAAGGAGAACGAGACGAATTCTCTCCTATCCGGCCCAGCTCAATCCCCGCTGCCACCGCGCGAATCAGCTGTTCTAGAGGCCACGAACACAATTCACTTGTCTTCCCGGAACGTGCCGCTCGCGCATCAACGAACCGTTGACCAGCAACAAGTAAGAGGCTTATGTCTGGGCAGAGACTAGTTTAAACATTAGCGTGTTATTATTTGAGTGTACATTTGTTTGGGACCGCTGTGTCCGCATTGTTCCTGTGTCAGCGCGTCTGCATTTCCGGCCACGCTGCCGTACGGTGTGATCGTCAGACCTATTTTGCGGAGATTTTAACCCATTAAAAGATCGGTACACAGCTGGACGGATCCCAGTTCGTCCGCTTGGGTACCGAGTGGTATAGTCCCCGCAAAACTGTCTCTGGCGGTGTTTGAGATCTCCTCTGATCATTCTTTGCATGTTTCCTTTTCTCTCTCTCTCTCTTTTCTCCTAAACCCGCCTGCACACACGTTCCGACCTGCATCCACATAATTCACGTGTTATACCCGTTCGGAGACTTAGATAGTGCGATCGCATCTCGACGCCATTCAGCGCTTTGAACCACGAGATAGACCAAAGCATCCCTTTGTTCTCCATTTCCTGTTGGTCAAACCAAGAGTTTATACCGCCATCTTGAATTTGATCCTACGTCAAATCACGTGGTTAGACCGCCATCTTGAATTCAGTAACACAACACCACGCGGTTAGACCGCCATCTTGAATTCAGTAACACGACACCACGCGGTTAGACTGCCATCTTGAATTCATCCCCCCTGACTTCGTACGCCATCTTGACTCCCACTCCTCTCTCACACACACACACACACACACACACACACACACACACACACACACACACACACACACACACACACACACATAGGTATTGCATGTGTGTTATAAATCGTGATAGGTGTTTGTGGTTTTATCTTTGATATAGTGGTTCTTGTTAGGATAGTAGTCGTAGTAGTTAATTAACATTGATGTTATTATCTTAAATAAATTCTATTGTATTTAAAGTACCGGTATTTTTGTGATTATTTGTGCATATGTATGTGAATACAGCTGGATTATGATAGCCAGTGTTTGAACTTAAAACCTTCACTGTTCATTATATAATCATTAATAGTAAATATTGAGATTACTAATTGAACTTTTCCAGATTATGAGAATGATCTTTACAGATTGATTGTTGGTCCCTGATACCAGGGTGGTGCCCCGTCTTTGATAAATTATAGTTACAAATTTTATTATTCTTAATTGATAATTTTATTGTTTCTCATTAATTATTTCATTCTTAATTGATAACTTTATTTTTTTTAATTAATAATTTTATTATTTTAATAATCACATTTTATGATTATTAATAATTAGCCAACATCAAGTCTACCTATTATTGCACAACATAATTGGTGCCCCGTGTGAGGGTATCTTATTCCAGCTGTGTCATACTATTTGTGTACAATAATCCAATTTAATTTTCAAGAAAGAAAAAATTTGGGAAATTTATTTTTGTTGAAAATTTTATTTTTATTCCCTTGCACCATTGCCAAGCAGGTATACTAGTGTGTCTGTGTAACCATGGTTGGCTGTTTATTGCTTATCAGTGGTTGTGTCATCTTGATGCACAATAATAATAATTAATTTTTAGAGAGAGAAATAATTTTAGAAATTAATTTCTCTTAGAAATTTTTTATTTTTAATTCCCCTTGCTAAGCAGACGTTTTGTGTAACTGTGGTTGGTTGCTGACTGCGTTTCAGTAGTTGCGTCCACTCCGGCCAACGTAACATCAAGGGGGGAGCAAAAGGCAACCCCTGGGAGTGCAGTGACCTGGGACTACCAGGCAACTCCAGCACATCCTGCACAGAGCCACCCTGCTCCAGACCATGACGACGGAAGAACTCCGCCCTGGAGGGCTGGAGGATATTCCCGGTGTAGTGGAAAATTCAACTGACCAGTGTCTAAGGTATTGGAAATCCCCCTGACTGGGTGTCTAACTGCTGTGATACTGTCTACCTGACAGGATGGAACCCTTATTTGGCGTTGTCTCACTGCTATAACCTTGATAAACAGGGTGCATGCCCTTATTTGGTGATGTTTTTCTTCCGACTGCTACAGCGGACGGACAGACACAGATGATGATCTCATGTCTTTCATGTCTTTTTTCATATTATGTTTTATGAAACGCCTCTTTGTATAAATTCTGGCTTTTGTGAACTTGCGGCCAGTTCCATTTTGAGCACCCATGCTTGTTGTGTAAACTCTGCAGAGCTTACTATTATAAAGACTCAAAGGCAACTCCAGTCTGAGAATTTCATTATTTCAAATCTCAAGATGAATTTCCATCACAAACTTGGCGTCACGAACAGGATCCCTTGAAAGATCGTCTGGACCCGAGAAGTCTTCGGTGGTTGGCCACCCAGGAGAAAAAAAAATCTTCTGCCTCTACCTCCAACAGTGAAGAGAAGAGAGGGCAGAAATAACTGGGGTTTCGGACCTTCTTCACAGGGATCCAAAGACCTCTCTTTGGTCATCTTATATCTGGTGAGATGTTGAAATTCAGATTTTCATGACTGTTTAGATGATTTCTCAAATACGAAATCAAACATAAGAAATAATACATTTAAAGGGTTTTATTTGGAATGGGTGTATTAGTCATTCTCTCTGGATTATTGTGGATTATTAATGTTAATCTGACCCATTTTGTGGCAATCATCCTTATTGAAGGCATTTTTCCTGTTTTTTGCCGTAAAGAGAAACAAGGATTCGTGGAGACGTCCACGTCTTAAATTGAGTGTTCAAGGGAAATTGTAGACGTGCACGATTTCAAACACTTAATTGATAAAGATGGGTAACAAGGGAAGTCAGGGACTTCAAAGCCCAGAGGGTCCAATTGTGGACTCTATGGTTGCAAGATACGGAGGGGAAAGTGTGACATTTCTTCCAGTATGGTCCAGAGACTTTGCTTTTCCTCATAACGGGTCATTCATTGTTGAAAAACTTTTAAGAGAGAAACTCCTCGAGAAAGAGGAAGAATTAAAAAGCAACAAAAAAAAAAAAGAGAAAAAAAAATAAATAAATCAAGGTCGCAATGTGGAAAGACAGAAGATAATAAGAAAGTGTCTTGAAATGTGGGAAAAAGAGGCAGAGTGTAGGGACAGAAAACAAACATTTAAACAGATGGCTAAGGTTGATAAGAAGGAAACTGAGAAAGTTGAAAAGAAATCATATAGATCTCTGTATTCTCCATTACAGGGTGTGGCAGTCCTCTCCTCGATGCCTGCCTTCCTCCTCACCTACGACAAAACCCTCCTCCATATGATGTGCAGAGACCAGACTCCACCAATCAACGATCAGGCCCATCTCAGACTCCACCCACCACTCTCCCAGTCTTTGGAGACGGGGCGGCGGGAGAACTGAATGATGACGCCACCTCTTCCTCATCTTTAGGCCCCACTGACTTTGCGAATGTAGCGAGGTGGGGAAGCGGGGATAGTGAAAGGTTGCCACAACGCCACCTGGGGAGTTCCACCGCCAGGAAATACTAAAATACGGTGAGTGCAACAGCACAGGTTTCGTTTGAATCACGGGGCAGGAGACGTGTTGTACTAACAAGAAAGAACTTTAATATAACAAGAATAAATACAAACAAAAACACAATGAAACAAACAAACAGAATAACAATTTAACATAAGAAATAAAACACTTTTGACATGAGCAACCAGGGACAGGGCTGGGACTTACCACGGCGACGACAACCAAAGAAAAAGGGGAAGGATTAATAAACTCGCCACCCGTGACACAGCAAACCAACAAAACAGGTTGTGAAGAAAACCCCGCCACCAGGAATTGGGTCGCCGCCTCAGGCCCACAGCACCTGACCAACAATAAAAAGATAATTAAAACATGTCAGAATTGAAAACAACAAAACAAAACAACAAAATAAGCCAAATACCAACCAATATGAACACAATGTAAATGGGATTAAAGATTGCTAAAAACTAGGCGTCCCTCTGTGGTGATCACTCCACGCGCCGTGAAGGTGTAGCGTGGAGAGCTACAGTGCATGAGACAATACTTTTTAAGAACGACACACTTCCTTGGTCCTGAGCCAGGCAGTCTTTAACTGTGGAGCCGTGCACTTATCAGCCGCAAAACAGTTCATAAAAGTGTGGTTTAGGACAGTGCAATTTCCAGTAAAAGCCAAAACAGCAGGTCCGTCTGAGGCGTGGTGGCCAATGACGGCCGACAAAGGAGCAGGGCCTCTAGGAAGGCGAAATAAACAAATTTAATAATTACTATGACAACATAACCGAATTTGGTGAATAATGGGGCCATACGCACCACCCTGCAAGCCAAGGCACAGTCACAGCAACCCGGAGGGTGGGAGTCTCCCCCAGCCGTAGATGAGTCCAGCTGTAGCATGACATAAACAGTCAGTTGGGGTAAGATAAGCAAGAGACGGCAGACAACGTTACTTACAAAGCAGACCCGCAACTGCACCCCGAAGGTCCCCCGGTGGAGCAATCCCACGCCAGCAGTCAGTCACGCTGCGTATGAGGGGGGATATTTAGGGGAGGCGCTGGCTGTTGCACAACCATGCCAAACTCTGCCACGGCTACAGAAGTAGCTCTTCCACGCTAACCAAGACCCACCAGAGAGGAGCGGAAACGGAAGGAGGGCGAGCCAAACACGGCCGCCTCCTTAAATACGGGACGCCTGACGTCGCCTAATGACTGGTGCGCCATTATAACAGGTAGAGCGCCCCGCAGCGGCAGGGAGGGAGCGCGCATCTGGCTACATCTATCCCCCCTTTTGCATCATCGGCCCGACGATGGACAGAAAGGTCTGAATAACACCAAGGTCTAAAAATGGCCAACTGGGAATTAGACACCGGGCCTGGAGGTCTATTGGCAGCATGGTCCTGGTGATCTGTGGGCCGAGGAAGACGATGGACATTCGGATGGTGGCCTGCCATGGAACGAGCAGATCTACGCAGAGCCAGCTGCCTGGGACTTGGTTGTTCAGTTGGGGACCATGAAGGAGCGGGCGGTGGGGAACCTCTAGAAATGGTATTTAAACCTGTAAATGGTGTGGGCTTTGTAGATAATTGGCAAACTTTTTGGAGGAAACCTGGTCTTGTTAGGATAGACGGCGTTCATCCCACTTGGGATGGGGCAGCTCTCTTATCTAGGAATATTACCCAGTCTATTAAATGACAACCCAGGAAGCAGAGCTGCAGTGCTACACACTTCTCTGCGCTCCCTCTGGATAAGTCACACAACCACAAACCCATAGAGATTGTGTCTGTCCACCGTCCCATTACATTATTTAAATCAAACAATAACAGAGGGAGAATTCCACACAAAAATCTAATACAAATTAACACAACCTCTGCAACAACTCAGGAAACAAAGACTTTTAAATGTGGTCTTTTAAACATAAGATCATTATCATCAAAGGCTATTTTAGTTAATGAACTAGTCTCAGATCATAAAATAGATTTATTGTCCCTCACTGAGACGTGGCTGCATCCTGATGAATATGTCAGTCTAAATGAATCTACTCCCCCCAGTCATGTAAATACACACGTTCCCAGAGAATTTGGTCGAGGAGGTGGAGTTGCTGCTATTTTTAACTCCAGTCTATCAATTAATCCTAAACCTAAACTAAGCTACAACTCATTTGAAAGTCTTGTTCTTAGTCTTCCACACCAATCCAAGAAATACCAACAGCCAATCATATTTGCTGTAGTTTACCGTGCTCCAGGGGCTTATACTGAATTTTTAACAGAATTCCCTGAGTTTTTATCAAACCTAGTCCTAAAGACCGATAAAATTATTATTGTTGGTGACTTTAATATTCATGTTGACAATAATAAAGATAGCCTTAGCGTAGCATTTATTTCGATATTAGACTCAATTGGTTTCAGTCAGTGTGTACACCAACCTACTCATTGTTGTAACCACACACTTGACCTTATATTATCATACGGTGCCAAAATTGAACATCTAATAGTACTTCCGCGCAATCCAATTCTATCAGACCATAATTTAATAACCTTAGATTTTTCACTATCAGAATATATGCCACTAATAAAAAACTCATTTTCTAGATGTCTACCTGATAGTGCTGTAGCTAAATTTAAGGAAATAATTCCGATTACATTTAAACCCGTATTATCCGTCGATATAAACAACAAATTCATTAAAAACCCTAGCTCCACTGAGATTGACCATCTCGTCGATAGCTCTGTAGACTCATTACGATTAACATTAGACTCAATAGGGCCTCTACAAAAGAAACATATAAAACATAGTAAATTAGCTCCGTGGTATAATTCCAAGACACATGAGTTAAAACAAGTATCAAGAAAACTAGAAAGGAAGTGGCGCTCCAGCAACCGTGTTGAAAATCACCTAGTCTGGAAAAATAGTGTTAAAGCATATAAGAAGGCCCTCCACAAAGCAAGAGCTGCCTACTATTCGAAACTAATAGAAGAAAATAAAACCCCCAGGTTTCTCTTCAGCACTGTAGCCAGGCTGACAGAGAGTCACACCTCCACCGAACCCAGTATTCCTCGATCCCTAAATAGCAATATCTTTATGAACTTCTTTAATGATAAAATTCTAACTATTAGAAATCAAATCAACCATCTCCTGCCCTCAATTGGCACTAATACCCCATCAAGAACAGAAATCTCAGAAACGGCTAAGAATCATACCGATTATTTAGACAGCTTCTCTCTGATCACCCTTGATCAGCTGACCAAATGAAGCTCATGTTCTAAACCAACAACTTGTATCTTAGATCCCATTCCTACAAAATTACTTAAAGAAATTCTGCCCCTAATTGATAGTTCGTTACTGAACACAATACATCTGTCATTATCATCAGGATATGTACCACAGTCCTTTAAACTAGCTGTAATCAAACCCCTTCTCAAAAAACCCACCCTAGACCCAGAGGTTTTAGCCAATTACAGACCAATATCTAATCTCCCCTTCCTGTCTAAAATCCTAGAAAAAGTTGTAGCCAATCAGCTGTGTGAGTTTCTCCAGGAAAGTAATGTATATGAAGACTTTCAGTCGGGGTTTAGAGCTAATCATAGTACAGAGACAGCCTTGGCAAAAGTCACTAATGACCTTCTAATAGCTTCAGATCAGGGGTTTGTGTCTGTCCTCGTTCTGTTAGATCTTAGTGCAGCATTCAACACTATTGACCATAACATTTTATTACAGAGACTAGAACAGTTAATTAGCATTAAAGGAACCGCCCTAAACTGGTTTAAATCCTATTTTTCTGATCGCTCCCAATTCGTGCAAATTAATGATGAGTCATCTGTGCGCACCAAAGTTAACCATGGTGTTCCACAGGGCTCTGTGCTCGGCCCAATTTTATTCTCATTATATATGCTTCCACTCGGAAACATTATCAGGACACACTCGGTAAATTTCCACTGCTATGCGGATGACACCCAGTTATACTTGTCAATAAAACTCAGATAAGACAGAGGTTCTAATACTTGGCCCTAAACACCTTAGAGATACATTATCTAATGATATAGCTGCACTAGACGAAATTGCCCTTGCTTCCAATGAAACAGTCAGGAACTTGGGAGTGATCTTCGATCCTGATTTATCCTTTAATTCACGCTTAAAACAAATTTCTAGGACCGCCTTTTTCCACTTGCGTAATATCTCCAAAATCAGACATGTCCTTTCTCTAAAAGATGCAGAAAAACTAGTCCACGCCTTTATTCCATCCAGACTTGATTATTGTAATTCCTTATTATCAGGCTCCAGCAGTAAGTCGTTAAAGACTCTGCAGCTTGTCCAAAATGCTGCAGCACGTGTCCTGACAAAAACCAAGAAAAGAGACCACATTTCTCCTGTATTAGCTTCGCTACACTGGCTTCCGGTTAAATCTAGAATAGAATTTAAAATTCTCCTCCTCACCTTCAAGGCCCTTAATAATATGGCACCATTATATCTTAAAGAGCTGTTAGTACCTTATCAACCCACTAGAGCACTGCGCTCCCAGAATTCAGGCTTACTTGTCGTCCCTAAAGTCTCTAAAAGTAGAGTAGGAGCCAGAGCTTTCAGCTATCAAGCTCCTCTCCTGTGGAATCATCTCCCACTTTCAGTTCGGGAGGCAGACACCATCTGTACGTTTAAGAGTAGGCTTAAAACCTACCTTTTTGATAAAGCTTATAGTTAGAGCCGGTCCAGGCTTGTCTTAGACCTGCTCTTAGTTATGCTGCTATAGGTCTAGAAGGTCGGGGGACACATGACACACGGAGCTTCTCTTTCCAGCTTCTCCTTCCTCTTCTCAATCGTTATCACATCAAAGTAATTCATATCCTATCAATACATGTTACTGACTTGACTTCTTCCCCGGAGTCCCTTTGCCTTATCGTTCGCAGATCCAGGGCCGCGGCTGTGGCCACATCATGGATTAGGATCTGTGGATCACGTATCAGAGATCGTAATGGTGGATCCAGTATGGCGGATTCTGCATCGTGCTGGCTGATCCTGATAATAAAGGCAGATCCTTTATCGTGTTGGCATCAGATAATGGTGGTGGACCACGACCGAGGTGGCAGCTGATGATGGATCCTAATGGCGGCAGTGGACAATGACTGTGGACGATTGTGGCATCCGATCTTGATGGTGGATCATGATCTTGCTGGCTGCTGACCATAGACTATGATTGCAGCAGGACTGCTCGATACATAGTATTTCTCCTCAGACACTTGACCATTAATGGGCGGCGAGCTAGTTCTGGGCAACTCGAGCTGCGCTGTTTCAATCGTGTGACACTCATCTGTGCACACTTCATGTGACAATCATGTGACACACTTCATGTGACATACATCATGTGACATACATCATGTGACATACTCACTCGCCACTACCATCTACAGTACTCATCCACCTCATTGGGTCTATTTAAGCAGAGGGAATTCCCATCCTCGCTCTGCTTCCTAACTACTCGCAGTATCACAGACAATTGTCTCAGTTCCAGCATACTTATGAGATTGTTATCTACCTCCTGGTTCTGTCGACGCCATGTCTCTTGCCATCTCTGATTCTGAGTTTGAGGCTCAGTCTCAGAGGAAGACGTCGACTCATCCCTGAAACCAGGTTCCTCGCGAGTTCAATCCGAGCGATTCGACACCTCGTCAGTGCGCTCCGTCACCGCAACGTCTGCCGTGCCATTCACCGATTTGGAAGAATTGTATGCGTAAGATTTCAGTTCTGCTGGCCTCAACCACGAGGAACCTTATACCTTGACTCAGATAATCCGACCGATGACGCACGCAGCTCAACCAATCAGTCAGCGCCCTCCAAAAGGTAAAGGCAAAGCCCAAGCGCGTGCTCCACCATCTCTCTAAACCGACAATATACCATCAAAAGCAGAAGACATCAGAACAGGTCCATCCACCGAAGCATCCATCCTGTCACTCTACGAAATGAAGTCTCTAACGTTATAAATACAGAATTCAAACTTTAACGCGCCTTCCCCATGGGCAATGAAATAATCCGGACCATCTGCTACTTCTGGCGCGGTATGACTGACGCACCTCAAAGGACATTGGGAACTGCAGTTCCAGCCCCAACCGGGCACCAGGTTCTTCCTCAGCAGCAATTTCTGATTCCTCAGGAACCCATTCTAACAGGTAATCTGTCATCATTCTGCATACACTTATAAACAGGGAGGAGAGAAGAATTAAATAAACAAATAAATAAAGTAACGTGAGTAAATGATGCCACTCCCATTTTTTTGTTTGTTCTGGCGATATGTTAATCTTGTGAAGATAATATTATCTGGTTGGAAACTGCTGATAAGAATCGTGATTGGGGAGTTTTCCGTCGTTTTAAAAGACAGCGCCCAGACTGTCAAAACACTAACCTTGGCTGAATTCAACGTTGCCTTCGGTGTCTTCAGAGACACTATAGTGAGTTTATCCACTCAGAGAGACTTGATACCTATCTAGCCATTTTTCAGACCTTGCACTCTCATACAGTGGATACTGTTCTATGAATACCATAAATCCTTCTCCGCGAATGCTGCCATGTACATTCGAAATTTAATCAGCAATTAAATTGGTCTGTAGTCGATCTGGCCTAATCAGCCGTCATTTTACGCCAGAAAATCCTAGCCGCTCCATCTCGTGCCTCCCACACCACCTCACTTGTCCAAGAACTGCGATACAAGAATTGTCCTCCTCAAGAGCTCAGCCTCAGGCCAACATCAGCGTCCACTTCATTTATCCATCCTTCACAGCGACAGGCAATTTCAGGCTTAAATTTATCAACTTGCAATATTAATGAGAATGTTTGTACATATCCAAACTGTAAATTCATGCAATATGTAGTTGGTGAGACAGTCACCCCGTTCTGTGTCCCAGGAGGCTCGTCCTGCAAAATGAAATAAAGAAGCATCCATCAACTGTGAACGTCCCTGCTCTCTAAGGCTCTGTCAAACCCGAGTAGAGGATTTGTTAATTACCTAATCACGCTTGGTCCAAGGATTTTTAGCAGGTTTATGCTGGCTCAAGTGACCCATATCTGTAAAACTTGCAATCTGCATGAAGAGCCAGAATGGTAGAAGGCTCCTATTAAAGAGATTAAAAAGGATATATGATAGGTCCATTGTCAAAACCCCTTTCCCATCTTCAGAGTAAGCCCATAGGGGTCCCACCAGGAAATATTCAAATAAAACGCTCATCATCGACTCTCAGCTCCTCACAATTCTACAATTCCCAGTATAAACAGCCTAATTCCCAAGAACCCTTTTCTTTATTCTTCCATCGACAGCAACAGATGATTAAGTAGCAGTGGGAAGGCCGACATTACCGATGCCTTCAAAGTCCTTCTTCACCTCTCAATGGCACCTTTTTGCATTAAATGGAATTCAAAGTTTTATTATTCCGTCAAATTGACATGTGCAGTGCCCTCCATTTTAACACTCTCTCAGAAGCATATGCTGATTCTTTACAACTCGTACAAACTCTGCACATCTTTGGGATTTCCAGTCATAGACTTTCCCTCATCACCACCAGCTCGCAACATCTCTGCAATTAGGAACCTTTCAGCGAGTTGGTGTTCCTCTCAGAAGAGAACAGGCCCTCCCGCCGATTTTCGGTATAACCCTTGACAGCTTACTCATGCAGGCATCTCTCCACAAGACAATTGTCTCGCATCAGGCAGCTATTAAATTCGGTCGACTAATGCCATTATCTAAAAGAGATCTTTTATCTCTGTTAGGCCACCTCAATTCGGCGCATAATTCCACACGGTCGCTGTTCATATCCGCTAATAGAATTGGCTTATTCCGTCCAAAATCTAAATGATCTGGTGGTTCTAGATGAAGGTTGTCACAGATCTGCGCTTGTCCTTGCTATCGAAGAATGGAATGGTATTTCATTCTTTATAATGACGTGGAATCTTCAGATTCCATCCAGTTCTTTACCATGCCCCTTCTGTTGGTTTGGGGATTTTATAATAACGAATGGTTAGATGTCTGGCCAACTGAAATCCATTGCCTCAATGACGAATCCAAATCCACAGCCCTTTATGAGCTCTACCCCATCGTCGTGGCTTGCACTCTGTGGGGAAAAGTTGGCTAGGAAACAATTACCTGTTCTGTGACAATGCAGCAGTAGAAATCATCAATAAGGGCCTCAAAACATCGATAATAAATAATCTCATGACGTTTAACCTGGTTGGCGTTCTCAAATTCATTCTTCGACTGCTATATTCCTGGCACAAAATCGTGAGCTGATGCTCTTTCGTTTCAAATTTCAGGAATTCAAAGCAATTTGTCCCCAGGCCAGCCCTCCAGCATTCCATGCCCTCCGTTCAATCAGATGATCATCATTTGCACGTCCAAGCCCCTGCAGGATCTGCGCACTGCCTCGAAATACATGAGACTTGGTTTACCAAAAGCACTATTAAAACATATGACTCAGCTTGGTTTTTACTCTTCTTTTGCCCAGCCTCCTCATCAGTCCTCTACCAACAAAATTTGTAGTTTGTGCTTTCATCGTGTACTCATTTGAATCCGCAATCTGAAGCACAAAGTATTAAGCTATGTAGAGGCATTCAGTTTCAAATGAGATGTCAAGATCCAGCCTCCCAAAGTCTCCTCACGAATCCCTCATCCAGCTGATCCTCAATGGCCTTAAAAGCCATCAGGCAAAGACCAAAACTTCCCCACTATTGCACTGGCACAAATTGGTATTAAGGCTAAGACAGGTTGTTTTTCACCGTACTTGATTCGACGGAAACTGTCCTATTGAGTTTCTTTGGGTTTGTGTTATACACTACAAGGTTCTGCTTCCCAGCATGACCTCACTCTTTCCGATGTAACACTAGAAGAGCACATGTACCAGTGTATTTAAAACACTCCAAAACGGATAGATTTAGTCAAGGCACTCTAATTTACATTGAAAAAATAATACTTCTTTCTGCCCCTTCTCTTCCATGAAAAATTTCATCACGCTTCCAAACCATCGATTGGCACCTCTCTTCACCATCGATGGCCAAACCATACAGATCCTGGTTTTCTACTATGCTATGATCTGGTCGGGCTTATCACATTACTCTCTCACTCATTAGAATTGGTGCAGCGACGACTGCAGCTCTACATCTGCCTGCCGCCACTCTTAAATCCCTGGCGCTGGTCATCTCTTACCACCCGTCAGGTTCCATAGGGACATTCTGCATGCCCAAAAGATCATGAGTTCTGCCTGGCCTGAATGAAGTGTATATTTGTTCCGATGTAAATTCTATTCATTGCAAATCTGGTGGTTCGGGTTTGACATTCGATCCGCTGGTTATTCACTGTTACATGCTTCAGGATCCATATTACATGGTAACATTCCTCTAACCTTATGCAGTGTCACTAAGTAGTATATTCTCCAGCCAATCGCCAAGGAATGCATGAATGGACACATATCAGTCTCACTAGGTAGTATATTCTCTGCGCCAACGGAGAATGGCCACACGCGTGAATGGGCACAACAGTTTCACTAGGTAGTATATTCTCTGCCGGGCAATCGCCACGAGAATGGCCCAGGTGGATAACACATATCAGTCTCACTAGGTAGAATATTCTCCGCGGGCACGCCAACGGAGAATGGCCACGCCCAGGCGAATGGCGCACATATCAGTCTCACTAGGTGAATATTCTCCCACGGCAATGCCACGGAGAATGGCCACACCGCGGCGGTGAATGGCATAACAGTTTTCACTAGGTAGTATATTCTCCCGCAGGCAACGCCAGGAGAATGGCCACCGGCGTGAATGCGCACATAACAGTTTCACTAGGTAGTATATTCTGAGGCAATCGCCTACGGAGACGCGTGAATGGCGCACATAACAGTTTTCACTAGGTAGTATATTCTCGCAGGCCAATGCCCAGAATGGCCACACCCGCGGTGAATGGCGCACAAACAGTTTTCACTAGGCAGTATATTCTCCGCAGGCCAATCGCCACGAGAATGGCCACGCGCGGCGAATGGCACACATAGCAGATACCGATCCAACCGTCAGGCTCAATTGCGCAGTTTTGGGGGTTACAGTATTAGCTCATCACTCCCATCATTCCTGTATCATATGGGAGTGATTAGTCGAACCTAGGCGCAAACACTAAACCTGTTCTACTGTTGAATAAACATTCAAACGTGAGTTGTCTGACTGAAATGGAGCGGCGGCGAGCTAGTTCTGCAGGCAACTCGAGCTCGCTGTTTCAATCGTGTGACACTCATCATGTGCACACTTCATGTGACATACATCATGTGACACACTTCATGTGACATACATCATGTGACATACATCATGTGACATACTTCACTCGCCACTACCATCTACAGTACTCATCCACCTCATTAGGCGGTCTATTTAAGCAGAGAATTCCATCCCTCTCTCTGCTTCCTAACTACTACGCAGTATCACAGACAATTGTCTCAGCCCCTCCACCACCCCAGCATCACCTGTGGCTCCGACAGGGTTACAGTATTAGTCATCACTCCCATCATTCCTTGTATCATTGGGAGTGATTAGTCGAACCTAGGCAAACACTAAACCTGTTCTACTGTTGAATAAACATTCAAACGTGAGTTGTCTGACTGAAATGACATTAATCCACCAATTCACTGACCTTCAGTTATGCTTCAAAATGTTTACCCTTATCAATGCTGCTAAAACCTTTATCTTGATGTTCTCCTTTACACTTGACATCTATTGCACTTCTGTCCGTCCTGGGAGAGGGATCCCTCACATGTGGCTCTCTCTGAGGTTTCTACCTTCTTTTTACCCTGTTAAAAGGGTTTTTTAGTAGTTTTTCCTTACTCTTGTTGAGGGTTAAGGGCAGAGGATGTCACACCATGTTAAAGCCCTATGAGACAAATTGTGATTTGTGAATATGGGCTATACAAATAAAATTTGATTGATTGATTGATTGATAGAAGCAGGAGGTGTTGCCAGAATGGGCCTGGTCTGCAATGGGATCATGACAGGCGGGCTGTCAAGACGCATGGTACTTGGAACCACTGCAGACTGTGGGAAAAGGGTTTCAGGAACCAAGACCCATAAGTCTCCGGCACTAGAAGAATCATCATCCTGTGCCACCAAAGACGGCGGAGAGGGCATCTTAGGTGGGGGATTGGTAGCCTCCTGCTGGACCACGGCCTTTAACATGTCCCGATGAATGTTTCTGACCTTCTGCAGGTCGTTCACAGGGGCAACCATGTAAACTGCTCCATCACCGCAGGGGGCCTTCACAACTTGGTAGACCACGGAATTCCAAAGGTCTTGAATTTTATGACGACCTCTAACACCGTGGTCCCTCAGGTACACTAATTTGCCTACTGTGAAAGGTAGATCTCGGACCCGCTGATCATGCCGCTCTTTCCTTTTGTTAGCAGCAGCCAACAACCGTTCACGAGCACCCTCAAAAGCAACTCTGAGTCGAGCTTGATGTTCCACCACCCAGTCCTGCACCTCGCCAGGTACTGGATTCGGAACTCGACCCAGGAGGAAGTCCACAGGAAGCCGACTTTCCTGTCCAAACATTAGAAAGAAGGGCGACTCACCAGTGCCCTGATGAGGTGTGGTGTTGTAACAAAACAGCACCTGGGACAGACAGGAGGCCAAATCCCTTTTCTGTGATACTGGCAGGGTACGAAGGAGGTTATGAAGAGTTCTATTAAACCGCTCGCATTGACCATTACCCGCAGGGTGGTATGGGGTAGTACAGGATTTTGTGACACCGTACAACGAGCAGAGCTGGTGAATCAAATAACTCTCGAAGTTCCTTCCTTGGTCCGAGTGAAGGCGGCCCGGAACACCAAACTTATAAAACCACTCATGAACCAAGACCTGAGCCACAGAGGAGGTTCGTTGATCCCGTGTAGGGACAGCTACGGTAAACTTACTAAACACATCTGTCATTACCAGGACATTTTCAAACCCGTTCCGGGAAGGTTCCAACAGCGTGAAATCGATGGCCACGATCTCATTGGGTCGAGAGGCAAGCAGGTGGCCCATAAAACTATGTGGCACGTGGCCCGAGTCCTTAGCGACCTGGCAGCGCTCACACTCTTGGACCCAATTCTTTATGCCTGAAGACATTCCTGGCCAATAGCAGCACTGTCGGACCAATTCTGTAGTCCGCTCGATGCCCTGGTGGCCGTGCTCTTGGTGAAGCTGGTTCAAGGTCTCCTGCTTGAGAACTGCAGGCAAGATTAACTGGAGAGACTCCTCTCCCCCGTCGGAGCGGAAGACTCGGCGGAGAAGAACCCCATCTTTCTCCACTAGGCAGTCCCATTGGTGCAAAATCGCCATGACTGTCTTGGACAATTGTTGCCTTTCAGCCAAGGTAGGCGGCGCTTTCCGTCGCCAAAACACAAACACATCTTTTAGAAAGGGATCATCCTGCTGCAAGGAATGAAGATCAGATGTAGAGTGGGATGGAAGAGCTGAGACAAGGGACTGAGTTGCAGACATCACCGGATCTGGGTGTGGCCCTTGCTGAAAGCCTAGGGGGACTGAAGTGCCAGGCAAGACATGAGCAACTAAATGGGAGCCAGAAACATACTGCCGTGAGAGCGCATCAGCGTTCCTGTTGCTGCGATCTGAACGATACTTGATGGCAAAGTCAAAGTCGGCCAACTGAGCAGCCCATCGTTGCTCTGTGGCCCCCAATTTAGCTGATTGAAGATAGCTCAACGGGTTGTTGTCGGTATAGACAAGGCACTTATGCCCCAACAAATACTCCCGGAACTTCTCCGTCATGGCCCTCTTGAGTGCAAGGAATTCCAGCTTCATGGAACTATAGTTTGACATGTTGCGCTCGGTGGGCCGAAGGCCTCTGCTTGCATAGGCCACAGGTTTCACGCCATTGTCAGTCTGCTGTGAGAGGACAGCCCCAAGACCACTATAGCTGGCGTCAATTTCTAAAATGAAAGGCCGCGAAAAGTCGGCGTATATTAGCACTGGGGACGAGACCAACTTTGACTTCAAGGCCTCAAAGCTCGCCTCACACTGAGGTGTCCAAGCAGCACCCAAAGTTTGGCCTGGCCCCTTCTTGGACTTGGTAACTGCCAGCTCGGCCACTAGTTTATGCAGCGGGCCAGCCAGCTTTGCAAAACCCTCTACAAAGCGACGGTAGTAGCTGGCGAAAACCCAAAAAGGAGCGCAGTTCCGATATGTGACGGGGGCGCTGCCAATTAGCCACAGCCTCGATTTTCTTGCGGTCTGTGGAGACTCCCTGGCTTGTGATGACATGCCCCAAGTAAGCAACCTCCCGTCGAAAGAATGCACACTTTTCAAGCTTTGCTTTTAGGCCTTCCTTTTGGAGCCGACCAAGCACTATTTCCAGCCTCTGCAGATGTTGTTCAACAGAGGAGGAGAAGACAATAATATCATCCAGATAAAGTAGCAAGGACTGACCCTGCTCGTTACCAAACATCCTCTACATCAGACGCTGGAAAGTGCTTGGGGCATTACACAAGCCAAAAGGCATGTGATTGAACTCGAAAAGGCCAAATGGTGTACAGAATGCAGTTTTGGGTCGGTCCTGTTCTGCCATATGGACCTGGTTGTAACCACTGGCCAGATCGAGGGTGGAAAACCAGCAAGCCCCAGAGAGTGCATCCAAGCTCTCCTCGATGCGAGGCAGAGGAAATGCATCCTTTCTGGTCTTACTGTTAAGGAGGCGATAATCCACGCACAAGCGCAGGTTCCCATCCTTTTTCCTTACCAATACTATGGGTGATGCATATGGACTACTGCTCTCCCTAATGACCCGGGACTCCAGCAGCTGATTAATGTGAACCTTCACTGCTTCGTACTCTGAGGGAGGGATACGCCGGTACCTCTGCCGGACAGGGACATCATCGAGCAGAGGTATGTTGTGGGAGAGGAGGTTGGTGCAGCCCAAGTCGCCTTCATGGGTTGAAAAGACGGATTGATACTTTCGTATTAGAGAGTTTACACTGGCTTGCTCATGCTCAGTCAATTCAGACAGATCTAGTGACTCTAACCTATCTGACACTGAGGGGGCAACTGTATGGGAGGAGACAGTTGCCAAGGTTGACCTCTCCTCAGTTATACCTGCAGGCAGGCTGACAACCTGGGCGGCATTCAAGACGCCCAGACTAGTCCGTGGGTAAAGGAGAACCTCGGTGGTCCCAACATTGACCACTGGGACGTACACTGTACCCCGGACAACCTGTATAAGGCATGGTGAAACTAGCAACCCAGCTGGTAAACCTGACTCAGGGGGCTCAAACAGAGCACTTTGTCTAGTGAACTGTTCTGGACAGGTACTAGCAACCAGTTTCATCACCCCTCCAGGTATGCGCACCGCTCGCTTGCCTCGGACTCTCACACTGCCAGTGTGGCCCCCTGGAGCCTGGGCGGCAGACTGATGGCACTGCTGCAAGGCCGCAATAACGGGACCAGGCGCCTGCGTCACCGAGGGTGAATCAAAAAGAGAGGGCCCGAATGCGCCGAAGAGCTCTCGATAGCAAGATGCCAGGGACAGAAGACACAAAACCAGGGGGTTTTGACAACAAGAATCCCACAACGGGGCATCACCTTGCCACATAGTTCCACATCAAGCTCCAAGTAGCCTATATATGGAATTGCTAGACCATTCGCTGCTCGCAGCTGTAGCCAGTGACAAGACCGAAGGCGATCTTGGCCCCAAGGTTCAAACTGCTCCAGAAAGAAGCTTTCAGTAACTGTGGACACCATGGAACCAGTGTCCACCAAGCATAAAGCAGTGACTCCTCCAATCAAGACATTAATGTTTGGACAAGCAGCAATTAAGTCAGCTGTTACACCTTCCTGTGAGCCTGTAGACTCCCCAACTGTGCTGTGACTCTGCAGCTCAGTGGGCTTCAGTTTTCCGATTGTCGGGAGGAATGGGACGGTACGGTGGTGCGTGGGTTCGACCCAGCTACTGAATTAGCAAGGCGTCGAAATGAAGCCCGCTCACCATCACACTCCGAGCAAAATGTCCAGGCTGCTGGCACCTTCTACAGATTAAAGGACCACCACGAAAAGTCTGACCTTGGGAGCGAGGGGCCTGCAGAGAGGCTACTGTCTGGGTGAGCTGGTTAAGCTGCTCCTGTTGACACTTCATAAGGTCCATCAACTCACTCAAACCTGGCCCCGGTGGAGTAACATGAGGGGCGGGTTGAAAGCGACCCTGCACTCCATATTGGAGACCATAAGCTGATGGCAAGGAGGAGCTATGCCCCCTATCACCCCCTGGAAGACCTTCCCTCTCCCACCTAATTGCCTCACCACGAAGCTCCAACAAGGTGACAGTAGGCTGGCGTCTGACTAGTTGCTTGAGTTCCCGGTGAAGGGAGCTGTCAAGAACATGCTCAGTGAACTGATCCCTGAGGAGGACATCTGAATTAGGCATCCCATCAGGTGCACACTGCTTAACCCGTGCCATTGAAGCCATGAGAGCTAAGGAAAACTCTTGCAACGTCTCTCCTTCGAGTTGGCACCGAGAAAAGAAAGCCTGCTGTAAGGTCACATGCGACTGAGCACAACCATATAGCTCCTTTAAGATGGCAAGAACCTGGACTGGGTCTCGCCGCTCCGCACTAGGGCGAAACTTAATCTCCTCCTTTGCCTCTCCCTCCAAATGATCAAACATAAAAAGGGCCTGGTCCACAGCAAAAAGATGGCGAGCACGCACACATGCCTGTATCTCCTCTATTCACTCAGCTATTCCTATGCCTTCCTTGCCATTAAACATGGGACACTTACGGTCTCTAGGAACCACAACCAGTCGCTCTGTGACAGCGGCGGCTACGCTTGCAGTCGGCGCCTGACTAGCTGCTGCAGAGGGAAAGAAAACAGCCCCACCGGGGTCCAACGGAGATGCAGCACGTGCCTGCCGAAGTTGTTCGTTATCTGCCTTAAGCTGTAACACAAGCTCCCTGAGCTGCTGAATCTCCTCCTCCATACTGACAAGGTGAAACGGCACCAAAGCCTGACAAAATGGTACGTTGAATTAAATCAGACTAAACACTGCTGTTCTGGCTTTATATAAACACACACACAACACTCAACCCACAGAGAAGACGCCCATCAATACATAGTTCAACAAAATAACAGGAGAAAAAAAAACTAAAACACATCTCTGCCCCTTTAACTGTGATACCCTGCCAACAACGCCAGAATGTAGCGAGGTGGGGAAAGCGGGGATAGTGAAAGGTTGCCACAACGCCACCTGGGGAGTTCCACCACCAGGAAATACTAAAATACGGTGAGTGCAACAGCACAGGTTTCGTTTGAATCATGGGGCAGGAGACGTGTTGTACTAACAAGAAAGAACTTTAATATAACAGGAATAAATACAAACAAAAACACAATGAAACAAACAAACAGAATAACAATTTAACATAAGAAATAAAACACTTTTGACATGAGCAACCAGGGACAGGGCTGGGATTTACCACGGCGACGACGACAACCAAAGAAAAAGGGGAAGGATTAATAAACTCGCCACCCGTGACACAGCAAACCAACAAAATGGGTTGTGAAGAAAACCCCGCCACCAGGAATTGGGTCGCCGCCTCAGGCCCACAGCACCTGACCAACAATAAAAGGATAATTAAAACATGTCAGAATTGAAAACAACAAAACAAAACAACAAAATAAGCCAAATACCAACCAATATGAACACAATGTAAATGGGATTAAAGGTTGCTAAAAACTAGGCGTCCCTCCGTGGTGATCACTCCACGCGCCGTGAAGGTGTAGCGTGAAGAGCCACAGTGCATGAGACAATACTTTTTAAGAACGACACACTTCTCCAGAAGTCCTCCAGAAACTTTTCCAGATTATGAGACTGATCTTTACAGATTGATTGTTGGTCCCTGATACCAGGGTGGTGCCCCGTCTTTGATAAATTGTAATTACAAATTGTATTATCCTTAATTGATAATTTTATTGTTTCTCATTAATTATTTCATTATTCTTAATTGATAACTTTATTGTTTTTAATTAATAATTTTATTATTTTAATAAATAATTTTATTATTTTAATAATCATATTTTATGATTATTAATAATTAGCCAACATCAAGTCTACCTATTATTGCACAACATTTAGCTTCGTATAACTTTGTCCTCTCACTGTCAGCGGCCACAGCCAAATCACCCTTTAGCACTCCCCTGTCCTATTGTTGATGTGCCCTGTTAAGTATTATATATATATATATATATCATCTATAATGACACATGACAGTAAAAGATGGACTGAGACTAGGAATTCCCCCAAGATGGATTTTTTTATTACAATTTTAAGTTTCTTGTATGGATACAATTTTCTGTTTTAAATATTATGTGTAAATTGTCAGTTGCTAAATAAATGGTTGTAATCCTGGGGAAATTCCTAGTCTCAGTCCATCTTTTACTGTCATGTGTCATTATAGATGATCTGTGGGCCTCTAGTTGGTTTGAGTCAGTATTAAAGGGTCAGTACACTATAAAACTTTAATGAAATACGGGCCTTGACTGGGCCCTTGCTGACATATAGTAAGTACTTTTAGTTAGATTGTGTGTTTTACCTTTATTATTTGAATAATAAATGTTTTTCTTTAACACATGCTTTTGTCATTAATGTTGAATAAGTGTGAATTTTGCCAACCTATATTCTGCCAAGAACTCCATATCCTTCAACTTTACTAACTATTGATGTTTTTTTTGGTTATAGTTATTATTTAATTATTAATCAGAGTTCCAAGTTTGTAGTTAGTAATTTCATGAGACTAAAATCTGTAAATTGGCTATCTTTTCTCTTCCTTTGAAGGGTGCCCAAGAGTTATAAAGTTATTATTATGTGTGCCTAGTGGTATATATACCACTAGGCAATGTATTGCAGTTTACTGCAAGTACAGTACAGACCCCTCCACAGCCAAGATATGTTTGGAGGACAGATACACCCACTGGCTCCCGTTTTCCAGCTATAAAGGTAGGCTTTCTTTTTTTTTTCTCGACAATTAATAGACACAGGACACACATAATGTCATCCAAAAGTATTTTTCCACTTCTGACAAAATCAATGACAAATACAATTCACATCTGAAACAAAAAGATGACAGCGCTCCTAAAATTGTTGCTTGCTAATGTACTTGCACCGAGATGGGCCTTTAAATGTGGAGTAGGTCCGGCTAAAGATGTTTATTTTGTGTGTGTGTGCGTAACAAGACTAACCTAATTAATTAAAAATGTATAATGTAATAATAATCCTTTATACCATACTTTGATCAGCTTGATCACTGGGCAGATAAAGACCCACAGTTTGAGATGCCAAACAGACAGAGGTCCAATTTTGTCAGTGAGGGGAACTCACAGTCAGAATGATGAGAGATACAACACATTCTCCAGAAATCATCAGTGTACCTGTATGGCTGTCACATGTTTGGTCTACCACAACGAGGGATTACAGTTCAACACAACACACTGCTTGAACAGGGAGATTCACTCTATGTTGGAATCAAAAACCAGCTTGTGTTGGATCAAAGGTATGCAGATGACCATCTGACAGTAGAGGAAATGCCGAAGCAAGTTTTAACAGACACAGATATCTAGAATGTGCGCATGTCTTCAGTCAGATGTGGATGCCTTAAGGCCCCAGAACAAAGTGCTGTTGGTAGTTTGTCTCTTGCCAAACGACTTGAGGCTCTGACAACAGAAGTCAGCCATGCTGCACTCCTAGTATCTCCAGAGTGCTTTGCAGTGTTCCGCGACAGATCAGGGTGCTATGGACTCTTTGACTCTCACTCGAGAAATTGAAGCGGTTTCCCCCACCCAGAAGGAACAGGAGTGACTTGATCAACCACCTGCACAAGCTGTTTAAAGACCATGGTTGTTATGCCAGCTAAAAGTTTGTGCCCATTTCCTTTGAATCTGTCAATTCCAGTGAACATCCTGGACAGGCAGCTGATGTGGAGATCCCAGAAAGTGCTACAGCTGTACCTCAACCAGACACAACTGCACAAACCCCAGAAAAAAAGTCACAAACAACTTTCTACATACCAGAAGCAGAAACTGTTACTGCTGAGATCTCTGATCAAAATGTGCACATCCTCAACATTTCTTCAGCTGTCCCACAAGCACAACTAAGTGTGGAAGCTCAAAGCCCAGAGAACAATGCATGCAAAGCACAACCCAAAGATCTGGAATTGAATCTGGGGGCAGATAAAAAAAACAAATCAGTAAGAAATGTGTCAAAACTAAACGAAGAACTTCGAAAAAAGCAATGCGTGCAAGTAAATGTACTTCCTGTGAACTGACGCATAACCAGAAAACAAATTGAAAGAATCAAAGATGCCAGCCGTTCGGAATTTCCGATCAAGAAACTGCAGGCTATGAGAACTAAATATACCCAAGACTGCCATTACCGTAAACAAAAGCCGTTATCATCTAAACATCATTAAGCAGATCCTCGTGTTAAAGGGGACATAGCATGCAAATTCCACTTTGTTAGTGCTTCTACAGGTTAATGTGGGTATCTGGCATGTCTACCAACCCAAAAACTCTGGGGAAAAAACACTCGCGCGTTTTGTTATAGTTCCTCTAAGTCAGAAACTTCATGCTTGAGCGACTCGATTGCGCTTCCTGGGTATTGTGTCGTAACAAGGAACTGGAAGTCTCCCATGGTCTTGGCCCACCCACCCCCGTCCCCCACACTCGTTACTTCGGGTTTACACCGGAGGCAGCGCAGCGCCGTTCCCAAGCACGCAGCCGGGCTGTTCACACGGGACGAGCATTTCTCCGCTGGTCAGCCCGCGATTCACTCACATGTGGCATTTGTCTGGATCGTTGGGACTGGGAGGCTGCAGCAGCTGCTCGGGAGCGACCGCTCGCTCTCCCGTGCGTGAGCTGGAATTTGTGTCAGCGCCACACAGCCAGCAGTGTGGAGGACTTCCGCAGTGTTCAGCGCTACTGTAACCCCGAACCCGACATTCAACGGGTACAACAACAAGCGGAGAAAGCAGAATCGCGGGCTGACCTTATATATCAGTCTATGGGGCTGACCAGCGCGGAGAAATGCTCGTCCCGTGTGAACAGCCAGGCGGCTGCGCGCTGAGAACTGCGCTGCGCTGCCTTAGCGGTCTTCCACACAGCCAGCTGTGTGGAAGACTTCGTGAGTAAATGGCTCTACTGTACGCGGGTACAGTAGTTACGCCGAGTTACAGTAGTTACGCCGGGTACACGGACGCGGAAGTGCCGCTGGAGGCAGCGCAGCGCCGTTTCTCAGCGCGCAGCCGCCTGGCTGTTCACACGGGACGAGCATTTCTCCGCGCTGGTCAGCCCCATAGACTGTATATATAAGGTCAGCCCGCGATTCTGCTTTCTCCGCTTGTTGTTGTACCCGTTGAATGTCGGGGTTCGGGGTAAATGATGGTCTTCATAGCCCCCCACCTCTCTTTCTCTCTCTGTCTGTCTGCTTGTCTGCTTGTAGTGGATGGGCAGAGGGGGACATTTAATTATGTGATTGGGAAAATTAAAACTCCAGGACAACAGAAGGGAATACAAAGTATGGGATGCATATTTGATAATTTATATCATATAAAATATGTAATTTATATCGTTTAAAATCATGGGGGGAGAGGGGGGAGGGGGGAGCTGGCTCATTAGCATTTAAAGGAACAGGCACTCAAAACAGGTCACTCTGTGGAGGGCTGTTTTATACAGGGTAAAAAGGGTGCTGTTTTATATGATCCTTGTGGTATTTTGACCAAAGTATGTTACAGACATTTCATTAAGACCCCAAGGAACCATATCAACTTGTGGTAAAATGGGCATGCTATGTCCCCTTTAAAGGCAAAAATATATCATACAATGTCATCAGATACAAGACAATTCCTGAATTTCAGTGCAGACAGAAAAAATACATGGCCCAGAGATATAACACAGATTCATATTTCAGAAAGACTAAGAAAAAATACATCACGTTAAGATATGCACGTGACCAGGACTACAGGAAAAAACAGAAACAACAGTTTCAAACCAGGTATTACAATGAACCAGAAAAGAGACAAGCTGGCTACAAATGCTGTCATTCACATCCATCACAAGTTGCAATGTACACTAAGAATAAGCAGAAAATACAGAGGGATTGTTATCCACCTAACTTCACAGCCTGAAGTTCAACCCCAGCCTGTGATCAACTGTGTGATGAAAGCTGTAATATCTGCATTCTGTGAAAAAATCCAGGATGGCCCCACCTGTCTGTACAGTGTGCCACAGGGCACTTTTTCCTAATCAAGTTTTGCATGACTTCAGGGGTTGTTTTCTATGAGTTTTATATTCTCTCTCGCTCGCTCGCTCGCTCGCTCTCTCGCTCTCTCTCTCTCTCTCTCTCTCTCTCTCATTTTTTAGGCATTAAGACTATTTGTTTGTTTAACTTGATGGTTAGAATGATCTGTCCACTCCAGTTCCAAATGAATTGGCAGCACACGTGTTTTCTAACACAGACAATTACTCATATTTCTTTTTTAAAGATGTTGTGTTCTCAAATAAAAAGACCACAATCTCTTTCCATGCAAATGTTATCTTTAATGTAACATTTTTTCCAACCCTGCCATCTCTCTCTCTTGTAGCAGTTCGCTTTACAAGAATGCATTAAATGTAATCATCCATTTTGCAATACCCATAATTGACCACTAGATGTCCATTCATTGAGGGGTCATTCGTTATCCAGTCATGTGACTGACATTACACTTTCTTCAGTCTACAGACTTCCTTAGCACACATGGTGAAAGGTTATCAATGATTTAATTTACTTTACTAGGTAAATACAGTGATTTAGTTGAAATGTCTGCGCACACATTCGCATATCTTATATATTTAGGGCAAGAGGATATACAATATTTGAGAACGTAATTAAAGTTAACTGATTAGTAAGCTAACTGTAGGACAATTATTAGCATTATTAGCTATTTGTGACAGTTTGATAATACTAGTGACATCATGTAAAATACTTACCTGGTCCTTCAGAGCTTGAAGTCTTAGTTCTTACAGACCAATTGATGAAAATCCCAATTAACCATTGTGTAAAAGTGTTACAAATATTGCTGTTTTCTTTTTGTAATTTCTGCAAACCAATAACAATACAGAGAATTGCTACATAGTAAGATATTGGTAATATGTTTATATAAGATATCCCTTTAATTGAAACCCTATGTTGTACATAGGCTTATATTATATGTTAGGTTATTTAGACCTCATGAGATTAGGCTTAGTTTATAGTTTAAAGAAGGGAATAATGTAGCTTAAAGGGTTGTAGCAACTTTGTTGGCACTTTCGAGTTTGGGGGTAAAAGTGAATACACATCAATTCAATACAAACTTGAATGTCTCTTATAAACCATAGTACTCTTATTAGAAAAGAGGGCATGCACGGCCTGTAGTTTATCAAGACGAGGGATTGACACTACAGCACTACAGTAGGGATAAAAAAACAAAACAGATTAGGCTTAGTCTTTTAACACAATTGCATGTATTTTACAGATCTGGAAAAATGAGAATACTGCGAACAATCTTTGTCCTCTCCTGTATCATTTGGGGATGTACAGGACATGGACAGAGAGCAATTTCAGATGAGACCTATAATGTGATACTCAAGGCACTCAAGGGGGAATTCAATGTCCCTGTAGCAGAGATCGAGGACCCAGCGTGCTGCTCTTGTTCGATTGGGGCGGAATAGGCAACATTACACTCTCAGTGATGAGGGCCAGGCGATTACATTTGCTGGGAAATTGGTAGCTAGGAAGTCAACTATCTCTGCAGTTGTTAACAGGGCTCTTGATGAAGCAAAAGGCTCTGGTGCAAGAAAGGTGAACATACACCTTAGAGAAGAATACTATGGTATCAGTCAAGCTAGTGTGTAAGACACATTGGATAAGTCAAGATGCTATCTATGCATAAAGCGACATTTGCAAACAAACCCATTCCATAATCCACTAAAGCCAAAGCAGTTCGACCTTCTTGACATGGGGAATTGGAGAGTCAAGCATGGCCAAGCCACATGTAGGTACATCCTGACCATATTAGATGTATTTAGCAGATACTTATGGTTAAGACCACTGAAGTGTAAACACAGCACTGATATTGCCAAACATCTTGAGGATATTTACACTGAGCATGGTCCACCGAAGGTTATACAGCATGATCAATGCAAGGAATTCAAGGGTGCGGTACAAAAACTCATGGAATCTCTTCAGGTGAAAATAATTCAAAGCTCGCCATATCATCCTCAGAGCCAGGGTAAAGCCATCGTGTACTGAGGAAAAAGATTATGTATGACTTAGTCAACTATCAACAAGGAGGGGTCAACTGGGTCAAGCATTTACCAGTTTATGCCAGGGTAATGAATGAAGACCCAAAGGAGGTTTTGAGTTGGATGCCTCCTTTTCAGGTGTATTATGCGAGAAAAAGTCATAGATTGTCCAATTGGTTAACCTGTTCCCCAGCTAAAGTTCATTAAGAAAATGGTCCACCAAGACACAAAATACTGCCCAACCAAAGGCATAGGCCTTTGTTTTAGGAAAAGTGAAGAAACTTTAGGAGAAGGGTGAGAATGGCAACACAACGCTGCATACGGCTTAGGACTTTATATGCCCTCTATATACAGGGTAAATGACAATGTGTTGGTCAGGGTGAAGAGTGGCAATAGAGTTTCACAAAGGCATTTTGTAATTCCAGGTATAGTTTTCAGTGTCTGATGTGACCAGTGTGACAAGACTACAAGAAAGGCAGTGTCCAAAGTCCCAGCCTAAAAAAGTTCAGCAATGCACCTGCTAATTCCTTACACACATTAGGAGAGATGGGAGTCTTTTGAGTCATCAAACCTAAACATTTGTTTAGACCAGATGCCAGATGCCAGTTGCCAATTGGCTGCTATTGCAGACCAATTGTCTACCATTGGAGTTTTCCATTCTGCATCAACATTACGCCAAGACATTGTGGCTGTTCTAACATTTCATCCACATGGAGTGGATGGCATACCTCTCTCTGAGTATGTGGAGGGGACATAGGGGGATTATTTAGAGAGTATGGCACAACATGGCACATATGTTGACCACCTAAGTCTTCAACGAGCTGCCCAGATATTCAATGTTCAGTTCCTTATTGTGTCAACTCTTGGTTTGGATGCAACCACTTATCTCACCATCTGGTTGTTATTGTGAAGGCTTGCCTCTTTTGGTTCTTAGCCATTTCGCTGAGGGACACGGGGACGCAGCAGTGGTCTCATCACACGTTTAAAAGAGTTGTTTAGTAAGGACAACCGATGGATGGAAGCCTGGATTCTGCTCACTCACGTAGCCTTTGGACAGTACAAAGTTAAGGACATCTAGTGGAAGAATTAATGACCATTTTTTGTACATGTTTTTATTTTCTTAGCCTATAATTTAATTTTGATTCTTTATGGTTCTTTTTTATATTTGTAAATAAGTGGTTACTTTTAAGTTACTTTTCATTTGAAATTGAACTTTGCCTCCTGCATCTTACCTCCATTTTGTGAAATGCACTGCACATTATGAGAGAATGTTTAGTTCTTTAAAAAAAAGGACAATAACCCACTCTTTATTAATCTCAAAGATGTGTTACCAAAGTTATCTTTGTAGGTCATGTTATATACTTTATATTTATAGTTCACAATTTTTCAGAGGTTGAAAGTTGAGCACAAGGGATAATAATAGTGTCAGTTCAGTTATTTAAGTTGATTAAGGAGAGGACTGTATAGCTGTAACAGTTTGCCTGAAAAAGTGTTAAAATGTTTAAATAAAGATTGCATTTTTCATGGAATTTTTTTTTAATCTTAATATTTGAGAACACAACATCCTCAAAGAGAAATATGAGTAATTGTCTGTGTTTGCAAACATGTGTTGGAACTCAAATAACTAAGGAGCAGAAGGCAGGGCTGGAGATAATTCTCATCATCAAGTTACACAAACAAATAAATAGTCTTAATTCCCAGGGGGAGAGAGAGAGAGAGTAGAGTGTTTGTGTGGTCAGGTCTTTAAGCAGGTGTTTGAAAGAGGAAACAGCAAGGGTAAGTGTCATGGAAGTGGCATGCTTTATAGCCAATGAATCAAACTTAAATAAAGTGATATAATATATTATTACATTATCGGCTACAATTATTACATTTTTAAAGGATTTTTTAAAACCCAGCCACTAATGTAACAACCAACCAATAATGTAATAACTTATAACTTAACTTATTGGGTAGGGTAACTTAACTTATAACATAATGTATAATAACTTATTACATTATGGGCAAAAAGTGATTATGTTATTGGTTGAGAAATGTTATAACTTTATTGGCAAGTTACTACATTATCAGCTTTTATTACATTGAAAACTGAAAAATTATTATGTTATTGGCAGATATTACATTATCAGCGGTTATTACATTATTGGCTGCTACATCGTATTATTATCACTCGGGCTGCAGATGCATTCTAACAAGACTATCATCTATATATCTGATAAATAAGTATATTTCATAAATGTTATAATTATCGTCTATTCTTACCAAAGCATGGGTTATTTAGCCTAGAATACTACATCACAAGGTAAGACTCATTATAATCTCACTTCTCCCCAAAAATCATCCACATTCTTCACTTTCTTGTCTTCTCTTCTCTTTTTGGGGGAATTCCTGTTCTACGCCCTGCTTCCCCCCCTTCTAATCCTGGGGACATCACACAGGGGCCTAAAATGCCAAAGACATTCACATTACTTCTGTGAATTAATTTGTTTAGCACCTTTCATTCAAAAATGCAGCTCAAAGTGCTTTACATACAAAATACATATAATAAAAAACTTTCAAATAAGAGAAGATTTTCTAAAACTTAAGAACAGGTTCAAATGACATTTAGAAGAAAAGGACATAAAATGTACATAAACTCAAAAAGAAATTGATAAAAATATTATAAGCATGCAGGACTGCACGATCTAGTTAAATGCTGAGCAAAGAGAGATGTTTTAAGTTTTCTATAAGACATTCACTAAACTAGCTTCTCTGATTGATAAGAAATACTGTGTGAAATTGTGGCTAATGTATAGCTATCATGATGTCAATTAATATGCATATTTACAATAAATATATCAACTGGTTATTAGCAATGTTAACTTCACTTTCTTCCAAACTGAAGCTGCTGGCTAAAGCTAAACATAAATATAGTAAGATCGTAATTCACGTCGGCAGCAACGACTCCGGGCTTCGTATGTCGGAGGTCACTAAAGTTAACGTGGAGTCGGTGTGTGCTTTTGCAAAAACGATGTCGGACTCTATGATATTCTCTGGACCTCTACTTCAAACGACCAGTGATGACATGTTTAGACGCATATGGTGTCATTTAACCGCTGGCTTGGTGTTGTGCATGAATGTGTTCAATAAACAGTGTTCAATTAACACGTTATTATTTTGGGGGGACGCTAAACTGAACAAATCAGTTTACAAATGATGAATGTGAGTGGCGTTCACTCCAGCGAGAGTATAGGCCATCATGTGAAATACCAGGAGCGAGTGAAAATGTGTGTGTGTGTGTGTGTTCCCAAACTCCTGGGAGCACACACACACATAGGCCCTTTGAGGTCCCCCACTCACTAGGAGGAGGAGAGCCGTTAACATGAAGCAGTCGGTAAATGACTTTGTTGAAGAACAGTGGCAACAAAAAGTGAAAATACTGAATTTCCACGACGGTCCACACCTGCACAATGATCAAAAGGTTGGTTTTTACCGAGCTGGAGTTTGCTGTGTCCTCCCTCCACTCTCCTGCTGACTTGCTCTCACTTTAATTAATAAACACTCATCACAAGTTATCAAGACCTGATCAGTACATGAAGATAACTTAGTGTTTGTTTGATTCGCTCCAGAGTTTATGAGGCTGCATTTAAATATAATGAAAAACTAGTCATTAACAGTGTGTGCGCTCAGTATAATACGAGACATGATGAGCACAACCAGGAGTCAGTGTTAAAGTGACCGGAGGATCAGGATTCATGATCTGACACCATCGATTAATAACTAAATACATGATCATAAGTTTTTATCTAAATCATAACCATTCCATTAAAAAAACGAAACTAATTTAGTTGTTCAAAATTTAAAAAAAGTTACTATGAACATGAACTACTTCATTTTCATCTGTATGAACTGAACTATGAACTAGTTGTGAACTGTGAACAAGTGTGAACTGGCACAACACTGGTGGGCTTTGTAGACAACTGGCAAACTTTTTGGAGGAAACCTGGTCTCGTGAGGAGAGTGTTCATCCCACTTGGGATGGAGCAGCTCTTTTATCTAGGAATATAACTCAGTTTATAAACCCAAATTGACAACCCAGAGTTGGGACCAGGAGGCAGAGCTGCAGTCCTACACACTTCTCTGAGCTCCCTTTAGATCAGTCACACAACCACAACCCCATAGAGACTGTGTCTGCCCCCCAGTCCCATTAAATTATTTAAATCAAACATTAACAGAGGGAGAATTCCACACAACAATCTAATACAAATGAACACAACCTCTGCAACAACACACAAACACACACACACACAAAGTAAGTGAACACATATTTACTTAAAGGTTCAGTGTGTAGAATTTAGTGACTTCAAGTGGTAAAGTTTCATGTTGCAGCTGAATACCCCTCGCTTCACCCTCCCCTTCCAAACATGAAAGAGAACCTGTTGTAGCCTTCAGTTGTCATACAAACTTAAAAGGTGTTTAGTTTGTCCAGTTTGGACGACTGTAGAAAACATGGTGGCCTCCGTAGAGAGGACCCACTCCTTATGTAAATATAAAGTATTTAGATATAAAGGCCCATTCTAGGGTTGAGAAAACAACAATTCATACAATTTAGATGAAACACCAGTGAGAACATCACTAGGATTATTTTGTATTCAATTTCTGCCCATACATCCCTTTCACATAAATCTTATACACTGGACCTTTAATGGAATGAATCAGCACACACACTCAGCTGACAAAATGTTCAAGTGTGGAGGTAATACATTCAAATAACCATGGGAATGTGTGTATGCTTGACCATCTGTAGTTTCAAAGAGCTCAGTTCAGCTGCAGGACCCAGTGCATTTGGGGAATGACCTTGATGGACAGAGCTGAGTTCATATATTGTACCTCTCTGTGGAAAGTGATGTAACATAGTGAGCTTTTTCCAGTTCACTCCTAATGTACTGCCCACCAGCAGCCAGGCTCTTATGCAACCCTGTACTGATCACCTGACAACTGTGAGAAAAAGTCACACGTAACTTGTTTTTTTTGGAAAGGAAGAGGAGTTTGTTTACATGTGACATCACAAGAACCTTGAAACTGTTGTTTTAAGTAGCTCTCCTGCTCACTGCTTGCTCCCACATTTACTCACCTCTCCCCCACCTGTTCCTGAGACACTCCGTGCTTTGCTGCTGGGCTTCAAAAACAAGTGGTAGTTATCTACCCTACCCAAACTACAGCTCTGACACAAGGACGACAAACACACAGGTTCTCCCTCTGTTTCAAAGAGTCACCTTGGCCTGTTTCTGGAGGTAAGTCACTCCATTCTTCTGGCTGAGTTGGAGCTACTATGCTAACACGTGGGCTGAATCTTTGAGAAGGTCTCCTCAGGATAAGTGTTTGACTGTGGGAGAGGAGCAGAACTTTGTTCAAGACACCAACTAATTTTGGTCAGATCTTGACCCTAGTCATTTAATGTTTTGATACTGCCTAATATAATAAAAGTTGAATTATAGATGTTACGTTAACTTTTGTTAACAAATTTGGTAGCAGTAATTTTCTTTTTAACAATATAAACTTGAAATGATAAATGACAAGTCTTGATGTAGAAATATTTCATGTTAAATTATTTTTGGAATAGGAAGTGAGTGGAACATATGTGTGTGTGGGAATGCTGTAATGCACTCATTTCGTTTTGATGTGTCATAAACTAAGAAATAACACAAACAAAAAATGTTGCTAGTGTTGTGGTTAATATTTGTGTCAGCTGATACTGTGAGTCTTGATAAACATTTCATATAGCAGCCAACATCTATTTTCTATGTAAAGCTATACTGCAACCTGAGCAGAGAAGGAAATCTCTGTGAGTGAGGTTATCCAAACTCCTCTTTTCTTTCATTTCCAGTTCACTTGAAAAATATGATGTTTGGATATATATATAAATCTCATAATCTATGATAATGTCATAAATATAAGTTTCTTTTTATGGCTGTGAAAGGGTCTTTGGTTAAAAAGCATTGCAAAAAGCAAGAAACTCTTGAGTGTGATTGGTGCTCAGGATGGGCGGGTGTACCTGCATCACAATAAATCAGATAGTGTCCAGTAAAGTTAGACTTTGACTTTTATTTCCTTTCCTTTCAGAGACTATTACTAACAACAAATTAGACATGGAGTACATTCAGTTATGAATTTAGAGCCCCAATCAGGCTAAATAGTTTCCAGTAAGACCACTACTGACACATAGCCTTTGAATGGACAGACAGATCCTGATCTTGATCTGAATGAGAATTGTTGCATATAACTTATTTCGAGGGTAAAGACAATGATATAACGTACATACTAGTCTTTGTTGTGATGTTCAGATTGCCCTGAAATGGCCTGGGTGATTTCATTACAAATATTTATTTAAATTACTTTTATTTTACCATGGTTAAATGGATTTTATTTAAAGTAAAATGTCCCTCTCCATTGAGACAGTATTTACAAAACCACGTGATAAGTACTGTACATAATGTCAACGCTCAGTCATGTTTGTGCAGGGAGGTCATTCTCAGCTGTTATCTCTCTGTCTGTCATTTCTGAGGCCTATATGGAATGGACATGAACTGGAGCAGACTTGGTTTCACATTAACCTCTTATCAATAGAGCTTTGTTGTATTTCAGTGGAGTTTTTAAATATTTTGGCCCACCAAGCAGAATTTGAATCTATGACATATTATGGCTAAGGATAGGTTTGTTAGCCTATCATATTATTTTTATTAGGAAAGAGCACTGTACAAACTCAAATGCAAATTCAGCTGAATAGGACACCTGGAAATGTAATTTTTTTGAATGGCAGTCCTTTTTTCTTAAATATGTATAGTCCGTCCTGGGAGAGGGATCCCTCACATGTGGCTCTCTCTGAGGTTTCTACTTTCTTTTTACCCTGTTAAAAGGTTTTTTAGTAGTTTTTCCTTACTCTTGTTGAGGGTTAAGGGCAGAGGATGTCACACCTTGTTAAAGCCCTATGAGACAAATTGTGATGTGTGAATATGGGCTATACAAATAAAATTTGATTGATTGACTGATTGATTTTAATGACTAAATAAATACAAGACACAAAAATGCTGTCCATGGAGATTCCATGCAGGAAACCTGATTTGATAAACTGCTGTGAACCTGCAGGTTCTGATGAACCCTACTGAAAGTTCCTCCAGTGATATTTGTTTGATGTTTACTTTGATACTGACATGGGGTGAAATGTAACTAATGAACTGCTTTCATTACTGTCATTCAATTTTACTCCTCATCTGTCTTCTCTCTCTGTATGCTGTTTAATATGGCACCTTCGCCTGAAGGTGAATTTACTCTGCACCCAATTTAGTTTCCAAGAGCATCATTCAGCAGAAACGGCAAACTGCGTTTTTGCAAATCAAAAGCTATCTTGACAAAAGTGGTGTTGGTTATATATTGTAAGTGACACAGTCAATCACTCTGTTTTACTTTCAAAACTATCTAAGTGTAACTCATCTGCCAAAGCCTTGACTTGGATGTAATCCGTTTTAAATCACTTGGAGATACTTGGATTAAACAGTTGAACAAACCATATTGCCATGCACAACAGAGAAAGTGATGGTGAATATTAAAAATCTTTGTGTTTTAGACCCCTATGGAATTAGAGGGGGTGAAGCAGAATGTAGAATATTTATCCCTTTTAGGGTCTAGACCAGGGGTAGGCAACCTTTACTATCAAAAGAGCCATTTTGCCGCCTCTTCCCACAAATAAAATGTGTCTGGAGCCGCAAAACATATTTGATAACACTGCTTATAAAGTTTTATAAATAGTTATACTATATATATTAAAACTATAGTTTGTTGCATTTATGAAATTATAAAACAACAATAAAGAAAACTGCTTTTTTTACCTGTTACAACAAAGGAAAACACCAAACCCTTATGAAGGCCTACTTTGAAAGAAATTAAACACAGAACTGTGCAGGCCTATTTGAGTCCTCCCCATATATGTGGGAAATGTATAAATAAGAAGTACCCTATTTTGAAATAAATAAAAACAAATAGCTGCAGCCTAATAGCTTAAAAATATATATTTTAGTTGACGAAATATTAAAACAAAAAGTGAGAGCAGGTCAGACTGGAGGCAGACACAGAAGTGTAGAGAATGACCAACTGAGAAGATCTGAAGGAAGTGCATATTGCAAGTCGAAAAGTTGCTTATATTACTTCCAAAATGAAAATGAAAGTCCAAGAAACCAATTTTAAATAAAAAGCCAAAAGAAATAAGGTCTGTCAACTGAACAGAAGTTTAAGTCAGCAATGACAAACCGAAATTAAAATCTGAAGGCTAAATTGAAAATACAGTGAGCAATTCATAAGGTAACAAAGACCATACATGAAATGAAGTGTTGAGAATGGCCAACTGTGAAGATCTTAAAGGGCCCATATTGTGTAAAATACATTTTCTGGGCTTTTACTATCCATAATTACTTGAAGGGGGTCAGTAGGGACCCTCAAAGTATGAAAACAGTCACTCTGTGGTCTTTTTCACTCAGTCCATTCTAATCAATCAATCAATCAAATTTTATTTGTATAGCCCATATTCACAAATCACAATTTGTTTCATAGGGCTTTAACAAGGTGTGACATCCTCTGCCCTTAACCCTCAACAAGAGTAAGGAAAAACTACAAAAAAAACCTTTTAACAGGGTAAAAAGAAGGTAGAAACCTCAGAGAGCCACATGTGAGGGATCCCTCTCCCAGGACGGACAGAAGTGCAATAGATGCAACGTGTAAAGGAGAACATCAGAAAGATAAGGGTATTTGCAGCATTGATTAGAATAAACACTTTGTAGCATAATGGAAGGTAAATGAGTTGATGGATTATTGTCAGTCATGGTCGAGTATCTGAGGAGACATATTGTATATCAAGCAGTCTTGTTGTAATCATAGTCTATGGTCAGCAGCTACCATGATCAGGATCCACCATCAAGATTGGATGCCACTATAGTCCACAGTCATTGTCCACTGCCGCCATCAGGATCCACCATCAGCTGCCACCTCAATCGTGGTCCACCACCATTATCAGAAGCCAACATGATACAGGATTCGCCATTATTATCACGATCAGCCTGGACCGGCTGGCTAGAATGGTAACGTGGGCCTGAAATACAGTGATATTTAACAGCCTGCAACAATCCACACAATGCACTGTGGAGCACGCCACATACCTGAACCGGAAACAGCAGCGGAAATGGGGTAGGAGAGCAACTTCACTCTATTTAACACCGGTGTGAGATGCGGACACAACGGTGATTGAATAATTATTTACCTGACGCACACAAGAAGAAAAAGTGCATTTCCTTGTTACCAACCAGTTACACTTAGAAGAAGAGAGCCCCTTATTGAGGATATTGACTACAGCTTAAATGTCACATAGAACAAAGATGTGTTTGCGTTCCCAGTGCTGGCCCCAGACATGCCAGCATGCTACAGCAATAGGAAAGATCTAGAATACAGCGATGATGAGTTTCAACTTGGGAAGGAGGGAGGCCAACATACGGTGGCCCTGAGAGCTCAACGCACTGCAACTTAAGAAAACACATGGAAGTGGACAAAACACAAGCAAAGTAAGAAAACATCTTCATCAATTTGACAACATAACGCAACACATTACATAAACACGCTACAATTACAGAAATGCGCTGCAAATACAGAAACGTGCTGCAAATACAGAAAAGCGCTGCAAATGGACACGTCCGGTTGTTGTTGCTGCCACAGTTTGGAGTTGTTAAAGTCGGTGTCCGTCAGTAATATTGGAACATTTTATTACTGCAGATGTATCCTGTTAACCCTCTGAGACCCACTGGGCCGTATACAATCTCAAATATCATGTTGTCTTTAGAGCGTCATGACTCCTCAACGGTCTGAACTAGAGACATGCCGTTTTTTCCTGTTAAACTGAATAAACAGCACTAACAAGCAAGCCCCTGTTTGTGAGTAATTTACAGCATTTAGCATTCACATTCTTCCTTTTCTCCAGGCAATGTATTGTCCATATTATGGAACCGAATTTGTTGGACCTATTGGACGTTTTTGTGGCTCCCGTGGCAGAAGTGTCCATCACTTTTAGGTGTCCCCTGGAAACCCTTCCGTTGTCGTTTTCTGTATTTGCAGCGCGTTTCTGTATTTGCAGCGCGTTTCTGTAATGTGTTGTGTTGTGTTGTCAAATTGATGAAGATGTTTTCTTACTTTGCTTGTGTTTTGTCCACTTGCATGTGTTTTCTTAAGTTGCAGTGCGTTGAGCTCTCAGGGCCACCGTACCAACAGCTTGCGAACCACTGCCCTTGATAACCCTTCACAAAACCCACACAATGGGCAGCATTTGTGAACAACTTCAGGGGACCAGAGGAATGCACTAGCTCTTCATAGAAGAAAGTGACTCCATTTAGTAATCCAGTAGACCAGACCAGATGAGCAAGTCGGATCGGTGCCTTTCATCTAGCGATATGGTATTGTGTAAATTTGGCCAAGAAGATGCCATGTCCAATTAATGAGAGCTGAAGGAGCGCCCTTGAGGGATGATGCACGAGCAAAGTTCAGGTGGCAGAGAGGGTAGAGCAACGGCTGCTTTGTGATATATACACAAAGTTTAATTTTGGAGAGGGACATTTAACAGGGAATCTGAAATTGGCAGGAACTCTGACTCTTCAACGCGCTTCAAAGAAATGGTAAGAATGCTCGGGCTACTCTACACCCAAAAGTCAGGAGCACCGTAAATATAATTTTTTTAATCCCACCGGATGCCACACTGATTCCACTGAAAAGGGTGTATGGGATTGATTTTGAAAGCGTTGGTAATGTCTGCTCTTGTAAGCCAAGCTCCTTGACCTGCAATCTTTATCAATTGAATTGCATTATCGACTGAGGCATAGTGAAGAGGGGAAGTGGGAGCTGTTTTGCTCCAAGCTGGGGAGGAGTATCAGCAAGCATATTCAACAATTGAGAAAGAGGCCCCAGCATTGGTTCTACCTTTGTCAACTGCTGGAGCCGAACATAACCAACCCGACATGTAGGTGCAATGTGCTCACAGTACCACAGACTGTCTGCATTGATCTACGTAGGGCCGGCCCCGGCAATGTTGGGGCCTTAGGCGAGATTTCAGATTTCTGTGCTTTCTGCCCCAATTCGCTCGCGGTGAGCGGAAAAAATAGAACAGACCCTAAAACCAACGCTGTAGATCGTGAGCTGGCCGCGGGGCCTCCCGGCGTTTCGCTGCCGGTGCGAACAGCCCGATTGATTAACATGGGTGCGGAAAGGAGGCGCACAGGTTTTCGAGGCGCTTTGCGGCACTTCTGCCTCTGTTGTGTCCCCGGGGTTAGAGGACGATGGTGTGAGTCCTCAGAGTCAGTGCAGACAGTGTGTGTCAAACTAAAGCTCATTGTAGCTGTAACTGTGTTTCCTTTAGTCTGGATAATGTGTTTGTTCTCATCGTATTTTTCTTCATCGCAACAGTTTGATCCTCATTTGTGAAAATATGAGTCTCTGCTGCCAGTCAAACTTGTTCAAGTCTGTGCCGTAAACACCGCCCCTTTTATATGCAGGCTCTCATATCTAGAGTAGGAAGCCTGGGTGAGTTGATAACCAGCGTTGTGTGACGACTTAGCCTAGTTTGTTAGGTTAAGTCAAGCCACGACTTACGGAAAGATATCCGGCCTATGTTGAACCTACTTCGTAGTTTGGCCCAGAGGACAGTTACCAACAACAACTACAAACATACCAAAAATGATTCAAAAGAGTATTCAGTTTTTCACTGTTTTCACAAAATACATATAGTAAGAAAATGAAATGCAGAAGTCCAAAGTCCATTTGTCAGTTTTTGAGTTTGAGGCTGCAGCTGAGGATAAGGCTGAGGTCAATGACAGTATCTGTTGTCAAGCACCTTCCCCTACATGCATCATGCTTGCCAAACTTACAGACTAGTGACCACCATCATCCCCTGAGGATGGAGGAGGGTGCATGACATAAATTATAAATAAATAAACTTCAACACAGCTCCTACATACCCAATGATCTGAAAACTCTGTTCTACAGCTTTCTATCAATTTAGCTGTAATTTTCTTCTTATTTCAAAACAAAACTTGTGATTTTAAAGGTTTTGTCAATATTTAAATAAATAATTTTCTGTACACAATGTTGAGTGTTTTTAATGACTTTCTACACTTTACAAGAATTTGAATGGATGTGTTTAGCGATGCAGGAAGTTGGGTGTGGGAGGCGAATAGGAAACATTGAAGGTTTGGGTAGTAGTACCTGCAAGAACTTCAATGGAATTTTACACGAGTCAATGTCATGTCAAGATGTCTCGTTTTGAATAGTCCTAAGAAGATAAACTTTATGCATATTATTTCACTCCTGAAAAAAGCAACCCCACCAACGATTCTGACAGCCATATGCTACCAAAGATCAAAGTTTCCATGTTTCCTTTTAAAATGAAAACATTATTTCTGCTCAAGTTTCACAATCGTGTGTGTGTGTGCTTGTGTGGTGTGTTTTGCTTATTCTTTTTCAGATATCACCTATTAATAGAGTACCTTTCCATTCTGTTGCAAATTTCTATCTATCTGAAGGTAAAACTACTGAACCTGTCAATTGTAGTATGGAACTGCAGAAGTTATCAAAAGGTAATCAACACCATGAAGCTGATGTGCCTAAGGAGGGAGGGTATGTTTCCTGCATATGTCGTACTATTCTGTATCACTATGAAATAATAATTAATTAAGTATATTTATTATTTTAAAGTTGAAGAAGTGTTTCTTTTTTTTAATTTGTGATAGATGTTGTAGAGTTCCACCAGAGAAAGCAAAGTTCCTGCATCACAAGAGCGATGCACCAAGTCAGTTTACAGATGTGAGTATAATAGAGGCAGAGTGTATGCTATATATGTCTGTGTCATTTGCTACGAAAGCACTGGACTTAAGAGGTGGTGCTTGAGGAGTTTTTTGAAAATGTCGAGTACCTGACACATACACACAATGCAGGAATAACTAAACTGAAAAAATGTGGGAACATGATGGCCTTGGATATTATACTGTACTTGGATACATTGTGATGAAATATTTAATATGCAGCCAAAAAAATTAAATATATGTTTTTGTGTCTTTGATATTAATAATCCAGTCTAACATATTTTTCAGTTTGAGGGTAAAACCTCCTTTGCAATGTCTGTCTTCAACCTGAGTAATGCCATCATGGGCAGTGGCATTCTGGGTCTGTCATATGCCATGTCGAACACTGGCATAGTCCTTTTCCTGTGAGTACTGGGGTATACATACACAGAGAACACTAATGAATTTGATACACACACCCACACAGAGATGTTTTGTACCTCAGTGGCTCCCGAATATGAAAGATATTAGACAAACAGACTAATCAATAGAACATCCTAATGGTGTATAATGAAGGCTGCAAGGGATAAACCAGCACTGCACATTAACACTGGCTTAACAAGCCCTCAGCTCTCATTCACTTGCCCTCAAGAGAATAACTGTTGTCATGTTCAGTGACTTGCTCATACTAAAGTGGATCTAACACAGGGCTGAGAATTAGACTAATATGATATTTTAAGTTGATGGGTGATAGAGAATCAGCATCTGTTGATATAAATGTTTATTTTACATTCACAGTTTTTGTTTTTGTTGTATTCTAAGTTCTCAGCTTTAACTGTGTTCAGCAATCGAAAGCAGCAATCCATGTTGTATAATGTATAAATCGTTACTATGAAAAATATTATGCATTTATCCATTATCTATACCGCTTATCTTTTAAGAGTTACAAGGGTTTGCTGGAGCCACCTTGGATGAGAGGCGGGGTAGAGGCCAGTCCCTCACAAGGCCAACATACAGAGACAAACAACCATTCAGACTCACATTCACACCTAGTCCATTTAGAGTCTCCAGTTTACCTAAACCTAATCTATGCTGAGCTGCAGAGATAAAATAGATTACAAGAGCAAAACCAATTGTCTATGATTACCTATTTCCGTAAAACATGTTTAAACTTGGCTCCAGCCTTTTTGTCATGTTGGTTGAACAACTGAAATGTCGTTTTTTAACTTAACGCACATATATCCAATTGTTTTCACAGTGTAATTACTGACTGTAGCTTTTAGAATTCAGACCCAAGACTTTAAAGCTGTGCAAGAACAATATTAAAATGAATCACCATGTAAGAAGTGACAATGATAACACTATCTAAAATATCTGATGTCTTTTACAGGATCCTGTTGACATGCATTGCTTGTCTTTCATGTTATTCCATCCATTTGTTGCTATGCAGTGCTGGAGTTGTGGGTAAGGCTTCATTGCATATAGAAAATACTGTCAAAAACCTGAGAAGTTTCCGAAGTAAAATGTTTTACAAGGCCAGTGTCAATGTCTCTTCACTTTACCTCTTCTGTATATTTAATTCAATTGAGTTTTATTTGTATAGCGCCAAATCACAACATACATTATCTCAAGGCACTTTATTTAGTAAGGTCAGGATATTACATTATTATAGACAAACCAAACAGTTCCCACAATGAGCAAGTAAGAATTAGGCCCAATCCCATTTCACCCATTGGCCCTACCCCTTGTTTTCGAGGGCTATCTTGCCCCTTGAAATGGAGTCACAAGGGGTAGTGGTTGAAATCTTCCCCTACGAATTGGGACAGCCATTCAAGAAGCCCTTACATCATCAGTAGTCATCGCGAAAACTAGTCACGTCATCAGTAGTCGATGCGGAATACGGGATTATCATGCAAAAAAAGATCGCTAGTATGCTAACGCTAGAGCGCTCGCAATCTTTTTTTTTAAGGTTGTTGTGAAAAAAGTGAACATAATGCATTGAAATGATATTAAACTGAGATATTACAATCATTATCGTAATTTTAAATCCTTATTAATGGAGAAAATACTACATTTGTGGGTCTCTCTCCCAGCTTGCCGGTGATTCGCAAGGCATTCTGGGTACCCCTCCGTTTGAAGTGAGGGTCTGAAAAATCTCCGTTAGGAGGGGTCTAGAGCCCTACCCCTCGGCCCTACCCCTCCATCCCAACAGGTATTGGGACAGCCTACGCCTACACCTGAACGTGCAAAACGAAGGGGTAGGGCCAAGGGGTGAAATGGGATTGGGCCTAAATGTGGGCGGCCATCTGCCTTGATTGGCTGGGTGGAGCGAAGAAAAATGGGGGGGGGGTGCACTGATGCTGATAGATGTACTGATGCTTTTATTGATAGAAGCATCAGTTAATAGTAGTATTAATGATGATGATATACAGTAAACCTAGTACACATTGTAATCTTGTTAAAGTGGCAGAATGTCCACACTTATTTAACATGCTACTTTGTTCTTGATGTGTCAGGTATCAGAGCCTACGAGCAGCTTGGTCTCAGAGCTTTTGGTCATTCAGGGAAGATTCTAGCAGCTGTCATCATAACATTACATAACATTGGAGGTAAGATTTTAAATAGGTGTGCTAAATGAAATGTTTATGTCGCATGTCTGGGTGGAGGAGGTGGTAAAACATTTTGCCACAGGAACCACATTTTCCAGAACATCATTATTTTGAGGGAATTAATATATATACTAATTATAGACATAGACACAAATTTTCTCACTTGTTCTGTTTTTTCTCCTCCGCAGCCATGTCAAGCTACCTGTTCATAGTAAAATATGAGTTACCATTGGTCATCCAAACCTTTCTTGGCCAGTCAGCCAGCTCTGAGTGAGTACTGCCAGCAACCTTTAAATCAACAAAATGTATAAAATTCAACATCAGTTGTGTGTCCATTTAACGGGTCCAAGATGAAAAAACACCAATAAGATTCTGGTGGTTTTAGTATATATAATTTTCTTTTTCTTTTCTTTTTTTGATTAGTATCTGCTGCTATAGGGGTTATAAAAGAGTTGCAAATATTTTTTCTATGGAAACTGCAATGTAGCAAAAACAGAGCTGGAGATTTGTTTATAACTTCATCACTGATTCATTTTTCAAAACAATATATTTTATGATTGACCGAAAATAGTGGAAGTGTTTTGAAAATTCTTAAAGACTTGTCTTAAATGTTCTATTGAGCGCTTAAAAAGAGCTCAGAAGTGCTTCTTTGGGAGACTTGTCCGAAGGCCTGTTGCAGAAAAGTAGGAAACTGTATTAGGGTTCGAATTACAGGGGAGCTAAGGGGAGCTCGGCTGCCCTGAAAAGGACTTGAGCTCCTCTGAAAGCCTTCCCTGAGACGTTATGGGTAGGTCAAAAAAATGTCCACTTTTGTGTCAAAGACAATATTTTATTTTACGTACATTAAGGTTCCTGAAATAAATAAATATAAGAGTAAATATGTCAATGTTGTGCGTTTATTCATTCATTACATTACATTTGTCTCCACTATTTAACTCTATTCCTGCTGTGGTCTTCTATGTGTGGTGGCGCTGCACATAAAGCACCTGAATTTCTCATCTCTGAGTTGGGGCGTGATATTTGAATGGACTGTAAAATAAGCAGTGTTTTTATCCAGTATTTTGGATGGTTTACAGATAAGTCAGAATGTCAAAATGGAAAAAAACAGGCCCCGGACAATTTAGATTCACTAAACAAGCAAAGACAACGAGTGATGATAACAGTGCACCAACTACAGCTAGCAAGGTGAAGCTAATGGGTCCTGCTGGCAGTGACAGCTCCGCTGCTGAGGGAGAAACTTCACCTGAGTCAGACACCACCACTGCCACCTGCAGTATCGAACCTGGGTCTGAACCTGATGATGCATCACTTCCTTTCAATCGGGCAAAGAAGCAATGGACTGACTGAAAAAACAGGAATACATGGCTGTTCGCTCTTCTCTTGGCCCTTTTATTGGTCACAATCCACAGACAGAAGTGAAACGTCGAGAAATGAACTGACAGTGACAGTCAATGACAGAGCAACAGAGAGAGAGAGAGAGGGAGCTGCAAACCGCAGACAGCTGTTTTATTTCGTTGTAGTTAAAAACAAGTTTGATCAATAATTCTGAGTACTTTTTGCTTTTGTGATTTTGTTTTTTGTTTGCTCTGAGAAGGAAATTTGATTTATTCCTTGATTGTTATGTTGTTGTTATTTAACCTGTTTGAAATGTATTAACTGCCTGTTGTAATAACAGTAGGATGATTTTCACAGTAACCCTGATTGCACTGCATGCTCGTGCATGTGAAATGTTAAGTACTGGACTGGTCCGCACCGGAAAATAGGGCTCCCCATGAAAGCCACTGTGTAATTCGAACCCTGTACTGTATTTTGCTCTACTTCCAGCTTGCTTAGATGTTGTTGATATATCATTGGCTCACACTGGTTGTTCCATTACATTGTGAATGATGGGAATGTGAGGCTTCAGTGTCTTGTCCAAATCCAGGGAAGTTGATTCAGTACTAAAAATATGGTCCAACAGACTGTGGTTCTGGGATAATATTAAGTTTTCTATTTCTATGCCATATGTCAGAACACGAGTGGGTGGGTTTATTTGCACTTTGAATGAAACCAGATAAGTCTCTCAGTGAATTAAATGCAGAACTAGGGCTGTCATTGGCAACGTCTACATGAATGTTGAAATCACCAACTCCAAAACTGAATCAACTAGAATTCCAAGTGAAAATCCCACCAAGTTTTGTGTAAAGCTGTCCATAAGTTTATACATTTATTTTCTACGGGCACACTCACACACACTCACACAGGTGTGAAACATAATCAATAATCCAAAATTGTAATCCAATCAAACCATGCCAGGGCCAGCCCTGCTTGATCCTCCTACAATTTTTGACCCTGCGAAGGCTTTAACAATGTGAGAATTTAAGGTTCGTGTTGAGCAGTTTGCTGCCAATAGTAGATTTTTCACCGTGTTTGACATTATTCTTGTGTTGGAAGCAAAATAAGTTAATGGTGTTTGAGTCTGTTGTGGGGACTGGTACTTTCATTTGAATTTAGTCTTCTTTATTCTGGTAAAAGCAGCAGCTTGTGCTCATCTCCATCAGGAACAAAAAACCAAATGTTAGTATATCACTTAACTACATTTTTGCCACTTACAGGTTCAGATTAGATCAGCACGGTGGTGCAGTGTTTTCCCCATGTTTGGGTTTTCTCTGGTATTGCAGCTTTCTCCCAAAGTCCAAATACTTGGGGTTAGGTTAATTGACTCTAAATTGTCGTAGGTGTGTGAGTGTGAAAGGTTGTTTCTCTCTGTCTGTTGGTCCTGTGATGGTCTGGCCACCTGTTCACGTTGTACCCCGCCTTTTGCCTAATGTCACCTGGGATTGGCTCCAGCTCCCCCTGCGACCCTCAAAAGGATAAGCAGTATAGATAAAGGATGGATGGAAGGCTCAGCTTGTTATTATTAGTTTCTAATGACATTATGGACAGGATTCCAGTGATAAACTCAGTTGACCACATATTAAAAATGTATAAATCTTAATAGTAACATGTCCAAAGAAATATTACTCTCCTTTGTGTCAAAATCTTTATTTATGTTTACAAAAGAAAGGACTGTAAATATTTTAGTTTCTTCTATGTGAACACAATGGAATCAGGCAATTATGTGAGTATATGATCATCAAGTGTCGGCCTTTTTTGCCTGCAGAGGGAATTTACTGCTATTCTGCTAGTAGCTGTAAACAGTCCCCCCAGCCGCAACAACATCAACAGAGAAGTGGCACTCAGTGAACTGTACCAGGCTGTCAGTGAGAAACAGACAGTCCACCCGAATGGATTCCTCATTCTTGCTGGGGATTTCAACCATGCCAACCCAAAGACAGTTTTACCCGAACTCCACCAACACGTTGATTTTCCAACCAGAGCAAATAAATAACACACTGGACTTGGTTTTCACCTACAACCAAACAGTATACAGAGCTGCCACCCTCCCCCACCTCAGCCTCTCTGATCAAGTCACTGATATGCTGAAGCCAGCATACAGGCCGTGGGTGAAAGTGACCAAACCAATCCTGAAGGAAATACGGGTGTGGCCGGAAGGTGCCACTTATGCAAGAGTACACAGAGTCTGTGACAGCTTAGATCTTCAAATGCATCAAGGATGTGACTGTCACCAAAGCCATCACTCTGGCTAACCAGAAGCAATGGCTGACAGCTGAACAACTACTTTGCACGTTTTGACGCACTGAACAACACCACTGCACAGAAGTCACCAGCCCCCCCACCAACAACCATGTGTTTTGTTTCGCTCCAGATCAACGTGAAGAAAACACTCTCAAAGATCAATGCTTGCAAGGTGGCTGGTCCAGACTACATCCCTGGACAAGTGCTGAAAGACTGTGCAGAAGAACGAAAGGTTGTCCTCACGGAGGTTTTCAACACTTCCTTTAGTCAGGCAGTTGTCCCCTGATGCTTAAAAACCACCACCATCATACCTGTGCCAAACAAGTCATCTCCATCAAGCTTCAACGATTACCGCCCGTCACACTGACCATCTTCACTACCATCATGAAGTGCTTTGAGAGGCTGGTCATGCATCACATCAAATCCAACCTTCCTCCCACCCTGGACCCCCTTCAGTTTGCAAATCAGGCCAACAGGTCTACTGATGATGCAATCTCTTCTGCCCTCCACGTTGCCCTCACCCACCTGAACAAGAAAGACTAGTCTGTAAGGATGCTGTTCATAGACTTCAGTTCAACATTAAACACCAGCTGATTGGAAAACTGGACCAGTTGGGCCTCCACGCCTCACTCTGCCACTGGCTGCTGGACTTCCTCACCGAGAGACCACAGTCTGTGAAGATCGTCAATAAAACATTGGGCACCATCACACTGAGCACAGGGACCCCGCCAGGGGTGCATGCTCAGTCCCCTGCTGTCCACCCTGTTGACCCACGACTGTGCACCAACACAGCACCTTTTACTTAAGGGATATCTATAACTACTCAACAAGTCATCAAAACAATTATATCTTGCTATGCATCAAGCATTCAGCATCGCAGACATTATACTACATACCAAGCTCCCAGTCCCCACGTCCCCTTGGATGTTTTTTTTCTGCGTTATCTAAAAAGAAAATAGATTTGGTCATTAAGTAATGTTACAGAATCACAATACTAGTGACAATATCATTTCAAATACGTATCTATACATACCTCAGTGAAATCACATTGCTCCTTTGTTATGACATTCTGTAAATTAGGAAATAGATTGTTGTGATGTAATTATTATTATTGAAAAATGATAATTCCCAGGAATATAGCTTTTGGATGTTCAAAACTCACAGCATGTCATATCAACTCTGCATGAGTTTGATGTAGACATTTTTTATGTAGCGTAAAATCAGTTGCAAATAGGTCCCTAAGTGTCCAGAGGAATAATAAAGAAGAGTAATCATTGAGCAAACAATGGAGTGCATAGCATGCTGCAAGCATTACACATTTTCATATGTTATTACAAAGAGAAAAGGACTACTATATTGTATACTGAATGCCCAGCATCTTACCATCAAATCAAACACCCCGCTTGACAGAAAAATAAATAGCATATATCATATATATGATTTACATATTTTAGAACAGCCTCAGTACTTTCTCAATAACTTTCAGACAGCTGTTCATGATCTGGCAGAATACAACATGTTTTCTACGCTTACCATCCCGTCCATATAAAATGTATTACTGCACTGGTCTAACGTGGTTATTATATTGTAAATTATTTAATTATTCAGTCAGTGCCACCAACTTCCATTGTCGATGTTGTAAATCCTGCATGTCGGTCCAGTCTAGTCAGGAAGGATCTATAAGCCCTCATCTCCTTAGCAAAGACTGCCCTGTTCTGTTTTTACGTACTTATATGTTCTGTCTACTTATATGTTTACACCAGGGATGAGAGGGAAACAGCATTTCAATCCTGTCTGAAACATCCTGCTGTAACCGACTGTAAATATAATGCTGCTCTTCTATTGCTGCAAACATAACAACTTGACTTTCAGCTCTGTTTACCAGAGTGAATAGGCCAGAATGAGACCGGTGATAGGCCTGGTCGCGTGTCACTCAAAGTGCAGTCAGCCAATCAGAGGAGGGGCTCAAGAGGCAGGCGAAAACAGCCTGTCCTGTCTGCAGCTCCAGAGAGAGGCAGAAGACAGGACATGGAAATACACATTGCAGCAGTTTTTTTCCACTTTAAAACCACTGATATATCATCTTATTGTACCAATAACTCAAATTAAATCCCAGAAAGGTGTAAAATATGGAGCCTTTAAGTCAGTGCCCCTTTTCTGTGCATGGGTTGAAGACAAACAAATAAATAACAAGCCTACTTTCGACAAAAAACACTGAATACACAGGATTTGTAAATATGTGTTACTCTATGTGTGTGATGTCTTGTGTTCTGCATCCAGCAACTGGTTCATGAATGGAAACTACCTCATCATCATTGTCACCGTCTGCATCATCTTCCCGCTGGCCCTGATGAAACACCTGGGTAAGTCATCTGATTCAACATGATAACAAACAACTTCTCAGTTTGTGCCCAACAAGGCCATTGATTATTTCATGTCTTAAAGGGGACATAGCATGCCCATTTTACCACAAGTTGATATGGTTCCTTGGGGTCTTAATGAAATGTCTTACATACTGTCAAATACAAGGATCTTACACACCTTTGAAAAAGAGTGACCTGTTTGTGCTGTTCCTTTAAATGCTAATGAGCAGCCCTCCTCCCCATGATTTAACGTTAATTATATTTTTGATATAATTATAAATATATCATACTTTATTTGCGGTTTAATTTCATCAATTCATCTACAAGCAGAGCAGACAGAGGGGGACAACGGATCATCAGGAACAGCCGGCCGCGCCCCCGCACTAACCGCTTGTTGAAACTGATCTCACACAGTGTGTGGGACGGAGCCGCCCGCCGGCTGTTCGACCTGTAGACTTAATCAGGTCTGTTGTTGGGGACACGCTCCGCTGCTGTGCATCAGCTACGGCCCCAGCTGTTCCAGACAATCCACAGTATCGGCTGACCGATGCCGTCCTGCGCCACCGTGGGGGCAGACATGGAGACCATGTACACAAAAGTGCCCGTTTTGGAGCAGATCATTAACTCATAAATTATTCCCTAAGAAAGAACTCAACAGCAGTGTTCATTTCGACAGCAAATTGTAATTTATTTTTTAGGGTTATGCAGTTTACACAGTTTCCCTTGAATTTCTGAAGTCATTATTTACACCTAGATGAAATTAAACATCTATTAACCTGTTATGGAATGGTATTAAGGTGTGCAATACACACAGACACTGATTTAGCTCTTGGTATTTGAAACATCAACATGACTTTACTTACGTAGCCTTGCTTTTTCATTAAAGAGCATCTCAATAACAATAACAAAATAACAATGAACAGTAGATCTGCCCTCCCTCAATAAGATATGCATTGTTCATAACAAAATGCATGTGACATGCTTCATGAAATTTAATACTGTAAAAGCAGCAGTGCCATTAGGGAAACAAACAAAACAAACGTATAACAAAACATACTATAATTTAGTATTCAATGTTAACTATTTAGCTAAACAGGTATTACAGCTAAAAGTGCAAAAGCTATAATACCATCAGGACTGCTCTCCCTGAATAATAATTGTAACTCTCTAGATGTATTAAAATAACAAACTTTATTTGTTGCAATTTACTGTTCACTGTATTTCAGCTGATATTCTCGAAAAAGAACAAAAAATACCTATAATGCCATCAGAGATCAAGAAAAACTACAAATATTGAAAACATATTTCTCAAAGTCTGTTAGTAGCAGGAAGTGTAACTACTCCTTTTCAGCATTTCAACATCAAACTAAAAATTTCTAAGCTAAAGTTCAATTAATGCATGGAGCTAAAAATAAACTCTGCTTTCTCTCAGCATTTACAACAGCAGTAAATATCCCATAAAGAAAAACAAAACACATCAGTACCTTACAATTAGATTTTGCATACACCAGTAGCTCATGAAATAATGTTAGCTTTAGCATGCTTACTTTTGCATGGATTTCAGGATGACTGGCCTACAAATGTTGCTTCAAGTTTGTTGTGTTTTTACACAGTTATAAAGGAGAGAACATGTTTTTTTTTCTCTCCAGTATGATTAAAAAAAGCTTATGGAAATGCACCTTAAATCTGTACTAACTGAGGGTTGTTTTCTTCAATTCGGCAGGGTATCTTGGTTACAGCAGTGGATTCTCTCTTTCCTGCATGGTCTTCTTTCTGTCTGTGGTGAGTCTGTGGGTCGACACATCAGTTTATGACTATTGACATATCACAAGAGGTCAGTTAAGAACCACTGTGCTATAGCTGTTACTCAGTGACAAAAAACAGGGGTCTCAGATTCAAATTAGCTAGGGACAACTGCTGGCAGTGTCATCTCATGGGAAGGTCACTTCAATGTTCTACTAGTACTATATTATATTTGATTTAATATAAAATATTTGTTTTTATATTTCACAATATTTAAAAAAAACTTTATTTCGGTTAGTAACATAATGTGCAAAATATAAAGAGCTGTTTTTCATGATAAGTTACACAATAGTTTAAAAAAACTATCCCAGAATGCTGTTGTATTTTATGTCTTGCCAGACGATTGACACTGCTTCTGCTCATATTTTCTTCATACTTGACAAACTAATTTAAAAAATGTTTATCCAGTAAGTGCATATCTCTTTTTTATCCATAAAATAACATAAAAACCGTGCACTGTAATAACAGATGAAATACCTGAATACATTCATGTGTTGCCAGTCATCTGGCAGTAGTTCTGCTCACACAGCAGAGCCACATCTGCCCTGAGGGAGGTCGCAAGTTGAAACCCTGAGTACACCTTCATGGTGGGCATCAGTGAGCCTAGACCTGTCTAAAACAGGGGTGACAAACCTTTTTTTCTATCAAGGGCCATTTTAATTTTCATAACATCCTTTGAGGGCCATACTAAATTATCGATTATCATTAACACATTATCCTAACATGGCTCCAGACTAACTCTTCACATTGGTTGCACTGGTGCGCCAAACTGATGCACAGCACATAACATAGGTGCATCCAAAATGTTTCACTGTGTCTTTTTGGAATGCAATAATAGACCTATTTAACCTTTTCTTGTCAGTTCCCATATACATTGGTAATTTCTTAACTAGGGCTGGGTATCACCACTGATTTCCCAAATCGATTCATTTCCGATTCACAAGGTCTCGATTCAATATCGTTTCAGTTCAGGATATTTCATTGTAGAATAACAATTTTGCTTGGATATGTGCAAGGAAACCTCTAACTTGGTGCATTATTAAAAATATTGTTAGAACTTAAACTTAAATTAATATAACGTATATATATATTTCCCTCTTTCCCAGCAGTGTTTTCGTTGCCACTCTTCTCTAGAGGACACTGGTCTTCTGTGTAGGATGTACATCAGCTGAACTAACCCCAAAGTGCTCCTCTTCTTTTGTGTGCTTGTGCTGTAATTTTAATGTCATCTCCTGCCTGATGTGAATTGTATCCTCTCTTTGGTCCTTTACCTGAGGTCCTCTGGCACCTTTCTTTTCCTCTTCTCTGAATCGATGATTGTTAACATGGTTTGTAGTTTCCTGTCTCCCCTTACACTTGCTTCCAGAATTGGGTCCACGTCATTGTCAATCTGGTTAAGTCGGTTGCAACACTTTAGATTTCAGGCACTAATGGGTGACTCCAGGCCGGGCCTCTCATGCCAGGTTGAACATCTGTGCGTTGTGTTGCTCCTGTTCCTTCCACAAGCACTTCATCCATGCTGGGTGGATCTTAAAGCCTTATTCATTCGTTGCAGATTTGACCACATTCACACTGCTTGCTTATAGTCATTGCCTTGCCATTGCCTAACCAATTGGGTTTAGGCAGATTACGGACTACTAGGTTCGGTGGGAGCCCAATGTATGAATGTTAAGACACAGGAGACACAGGTAAGTTTTAAATAGAATTTGTATTGCACTTAAACCAAAAAAAATAAAACAGTAATACAAACATTCAACAAAAATAAATATTTCTCAGTTCATTTCTATTTTCAGTTCAGTCACATAATTTCAGTTCATTCACATAATTTCAGTTCATTAATATAATTTCAGTTGGTCCAAGGATATTCCACGTTGGAATGTCAATCAATCAAATTGTATTTGTATAGCCCATATTCACAAATCACAATTTGTCTCATAGGGCTTTAACAAGGTGTGACATCCTCTGCCCTTAACCCTCAACAAGAGTAAGGAAAAACTACTAAAAACCCTTTTAACAGGGTAAAAAGAAGGTAGAAACCTCAGAGAGAGCCACATGTGAGGGATCCCTCTCCCAGGACGGACAGAAGTGCAATAGATGTCAAGTGTAAAGGAGAACATCATCAAGATAAAGGTTTTAGCAGCATTGATAAGGGTAAACATTTTGAAGCATAACTGAAGGTCAATGAATTGATGGATTATTGTCAGTAATGGTCGAGTATCTGAGGAGAAATACTATATATCAAGCAGTCCTGCTGCAATCATAGTCTATGGTCAGCAGCCACCACGATCATGATCCACCATCAAGATCGGATGCCACTATAGTCCACAGTCAGTGTCCACTGCCGCCATTAGGATCCATCATCAGCCACCACCTCGATCGTGATCAGATGCCAACACGATAAAGGATCCGCCATTATTATCACGATCAGCCAGCACGATACAGAATCCCCTGTACTGGATCCACCATTACGATCTCTGATACGCGATCCGCAGATCATAATCCACGATGTGGAATGTAAAAGGAAAACAAAAAAACCTGACCTACAAAAGGTCATGAGGAAAAACAAATAATTCAAGTTTGTTCAGTTCAAATAATTCTAAATCTCATAAAGAAAATTAAGGATTATAGATACAACATAGACACATTTGGCTAAGGCTAAAATGTTAATTTATGAAATAAATTAACCATTAACAAAGACCAAAACATTCAACCGAAATGCCAACAAATATGTCCAGGGCTATTAGGTACAAGCCTTACAGAATAAATGCATGTAGGCGCAGGTTCTGGTCCAGGCTCTGGTCGTCTCACGCCTAAACTATTGTAACTCCCTCCTGGCTGGTCTACCTGCTAGTGCTATCCGACCTCTGCAACTCATCCAGAATGCAGCAGCTCGACTGGTCTTTAACCTAAATTCACTCACATTACTCCGCTCCTCGCTAATCGATGGTGTCTGATCATGTCTGCGTGTCGCTCCACTCTTTTTAACACTGAGTGCAGTCTCACTAAACTCTGGAGCGAATCAAACAAACACTAAGTGACTTCATGTACTGATCAGGTCCTGATAACTAGTGATGAGTATTTATTAGTTATAGTGAGAGCAGGTCAGAGTGGAGGAGGACACAGAAACTCCAGCTCGGTACAAACCAACTGCAGCTTCTGCTCTGATCACTGAGCAGCTGAGACCAGAGAAACTCTTTGTTTCACTGTTTCCACTCTTCTTCTACAAAGTCGCTGCTTCACGTGAACGAGCTCTGATCTCACTGCGTGAGTGTGTGTGTGTGCGCGCTGTCTGGGAGCACCAACACACAAATTTTTCTCTCGCTCCTGGCATTTCACATGATGGCCTGATATGATGATGATTTAAAAAATTTAGGTGAACATAAGTGATGTTCACTCTCGCTGGAGTGAACATTACTCACATTCACGTTCATCATATGAGAACTGACTTTTTCAGTTCATCGTTCACGAAAAATATGAGCGCGGTCATGCACAACACTGCACTGCGAGCTTGAGATGAGGCAGGCGAGTTGACTCTGGGGATTCTCAGGCACAGGAAAAAACAGCATTAACAAAGTTCACCAGAAACATAAAAAAACCTTCTCTAGAAATTTCACTGAGGGGCCGATTAGGGTTGGGAACCAAAACTGTTCCAAACTAGAACCGAATCCAAAATGCCAAGTATCGGGTACACATAAAATAAGAATTTCGGTACAGGAGGGGGGAATGATGGTCTCAGGCTCGATGTTTATCTTCTCAGGAGCAGTCTGGCGGGAGAGAGCTCTAGGCTTGGTAAGTGGTGGTGAGTGAGCATGTAGTTGAAGTGGCCCAGAAACAGAGCCCTGCGGGCGTTCCAAGAGTTCAGCCGCTTGGCAGAGCGCAGGTAAGAGAGGTTTATGTGGTCGGTCCACATGATGAATGGCTGTTCAGCCCCCCTCCAGCCAGTGCTGCCACTCTTCCAGAGCCAACACCACCACCAGGAGTTCTCAATTACCCACATCGTAATTTCTTCTGCTGGTGAGAGACGACGGGAGAAAAAAGCACATGGCTGCAGCTTTTGATCTTCGGGGGAGTCCTGGGACAGGAAGGCCGCCACGCCAGTAACTGAGGCATACACCTCAACCACAAACTGCAGTTTAGGCTCAGGATGCATTAACACAGGTGCACTAGTAAAGAGTTGTTTGAGTGTGTTAAATGCAGTTTCTACCTCTGGAGTCCAGGTGAAAGGGGTGTCAGGAGAGGTGAGTTGGGTGAGAGGGGACGCCACCCGACTGTAGTTCCTGATGAAGTGCCTGTAGAAATTGGCGAAGCCCAGAAAACTCTGTAAATACTTGCGGGAAGTTGAAGTGGGCCACTCTGCCACTGCCTGGATCAGTCTGCCTGCTCAATGATGAAACTCAAGAAGCTCCAAGATGAAAAATGGAATTCACATTTCTCCACCGTAACATAAAGTTTGTTCTCCCTAAGTACTAACCATACATGCTGGACGGGCTCGTCCATATTCCAGGAGAAGATATTCAAGGTACACAAAGATGAAACCGTTCAGCAAGGCTTCAGCAAGGTCATGGTACTCTGGGGGAACGAGAGTGAGGTCCGGAGGCACAGGTGTGGGCACTGAGACACTCTGAGAGAGCGCTAGAGCGGATTGCAGGCAGTGAGAATGACAGAAAGTACTCCAGCTAACCACAGTACAGGTGGACCAGTCAATGTGGGGGTTATGCATTTTAAGCCAGGGCTGACCAAGCACTATAGGGGCATGAGGTGAGGGAATGACAAGTAATTCGATTTTCTCACGGCGATTGCCTGACAGAATAAGACCAACCTGGGCAGTCTGGTGGGTGACTTGGACCAACAATCTACCATCTAGGGCATTTACCTTACGTGGAGAGGGAATTGCTTTTTAGGTGATGTTGGCTTGATGTCTGATTAGCTGCGTCCTTTCCCTGAACCCGATTGACTGAGCCGGGTGATGCTGGCATTGAGGGTTTAAAGTGTGTCCACCACATCATGAAGAGTCCGTTCATGCTGTCCCACTAACACACCTTGATTGATCAGGGTTTGGCTGCCGGGTCCATAGTTGGCCAGATTGTTCTGTTATGGTCTTAGTTTGTTTTGGACCCTAAAAGCAAACACATAAAGGGATTGGTTTGTTAAAGAAAAGTGGTTTGATATGGAGCCGGGGCGGGCAGGTAATAGGCTGGCTGAAGATGAGCAGGAGATGCTGTGAGCTTGAGATGAGGCAGACAATTTGACTCTGGTGATCTTGAGGCACAGGAAAAAACAAAGTTCACAAGAAACATACAAAAACCTTCTCTAGAAATTTCACTGAGGGGCCGAGAGAGTATACCACTGAGGTGACAGAACAATCTGGCGATGAGTTGGGAGAAAACTGGGGTTCTTGTAGAGCTGGTGATTTGATGATTGAGACCAGGTGAGGAAATAGTGCCAGGTGCCAGGAGTGGAGACAGTGCCCACGACATACACACACACAGACAGGGTATGTATCTCCAGGTTGAATCCTTTTCTGTGTGATGTTTTTGGCAAGGCAGCAGCATTCAATATATCAGTTCCATAGATATAAAGACAAGGTAGAGAATAGTTAAGATACCAGACAAAAAGTATATGTTTTGTGAAGTTTCCAAAAAGTACCCAAAGGTATTTTGTATTGTTACCAAAGACAGTAAAGGTTGCAATTGTTTTACTTCCTCAAACTCTTTTTTCCCCTATTCCATCAGGTCATCTACAAGAGATTCAACATCTCTTGCCCTCTGGAAGTGTTTGGTAACTTCTCTGTGAACACATCTCTCCCAGACAACACATGCACCGCCAAATTCTTCACCATCAACCAAGAGGTCAGACACTAATTCCTTGAATCTCAAGCACAAACACAAAAAACATGTCTATTAGCTATTGCATTTGAAGGTAGTAAAAGCGGCTGTGGCTGAGGGATAGAGCGGTCATCCTCCAACCTGAAGGTCGGCAGTTCGATCCCCAGTCTTCCCCATCTGCATGCCGAAGTGTCCTTGGGCAAGATGCTGAACCCCGAATTGCCCCTCATAGAACAACAAAGTGCTGCTAATAGATGCACTGTATGAATGTGTGTGTGAATGGGTGAATGTAAAACTGTACTGTAAAGAGCTTTGAGTGGTCATCAAGACTAGAAAAGTGCTATATAAATACAAAACCATTTACAAACTACAGGACAGGAAAAACAAAGTTAGTGACAAGTAGTAGTAACATGATAAAAACACATGGGGGGTCAGAGCTAGAAATACGGAGAGCGACTGAGAGAAGTGAGGAGTCTAGGCCTATAGCAGCATAACTAAGGGATGGTTCATGACTCACCTTACTATAAACTTTATAGAAAAGGAACGTTTTAAGTCTAAACTTAAATGTAGAGATAGTGTCTGTCTCCTGAACCCTGAGTGGGAGCTGGTTCCACTGGAGAGAAGTCTGGTAGCTGAAGGCTCTACCTCCCATTCTACTCTTCTTCTAGGAACCACAAGAGAGCCTGTATTTTGGGGGTGAAGTGATCTATTTGGTTACAATTTTATTTATCAAAAACCTCATTATATCATTACTACTGAGACTTAAAGGAATAGATGGATCAGTAGAGCTATGACTTTCTGTCAGCCTGACTACAGTGCGGAGGAGGAACCTGGGGTTATTTTATTTCTTCTATTAAGGCTGAATAATAGTAGGTTCTAGCATTTCAGAGTGCTTACTTGTAGGTCATCAACTAGTGTGGGAGTGAACATCTACATCTACATGAATGTCAACATCACCTACTATAACATCTTTATCTGTGCTAAGAATTCGCTCAGATACAAATTCAGAGTAAGGGGCAGGTGTACGATATATAATAACTAGATGAACGGATTTTTGTGATGTAAAGCTGGGATGTATAAGGCCTTTGCTTCGAGGAATATGAGTGTTAATGTTGAGGGGCGTGACCTCATTCAAACCCACATATTCAACTTGTTGCAGCCAGATTTCAGTTAAACAGAATAAATCAAATTGATGGTCAGTTATCAGATCATTGACAAGTAGAGATTTGGATCTGAGTGACCTTACCAGTCCACATTTTATCGTTTTATTTTGTGGTTCTGACATAGTGCTTGTATTTATTTTTATTGGGCTTGTTGTGTTGCACCTCTCCTGTTTACTTTTTATTTAATAATTTAGGTGGTCGGGGGGCAGACATAGTTTCGATAGGTTGATTGGGGGGTGTCTCCTCTATCAAGTGAAGAGAAGTGTAAGACTGCAACTCTGCCTCCTGGTCTCCACTCTCAGTGCATCACGGGAGACATCTGTTCAGAGGACTGAGGTGTGCTTTGAATATGTGTGTGGTCAGAAACTATTTGTGGGTGCATCATTTGAGTGGGTATATAGCTGACTGTGTTCAGAGTTCATGCACTTTCTGGAAAATAACCAAACAAAGTTTCTGTTATGTGATTTTCAGACAACATATACCATCCCCATCCTGGCGTTTGCTTTTGTATGTCACCCTGAAGTTCTTCCAATCTACACTGAACTGAGCAAGTAAGATGCACTTATCATATATATATCTATATATATAGATATATAGATATATTTGTGATGGTAACTGAAAACCCCAAATGTTCTCCCATGTCACTATTTATAACTAGAGTAGATCAAAGACTAGTATACATCTAGAACGTGTAAAGTTAGTTTGCAAAATTGAGCTTGTAGTTCAAAACTGACTTGAAAAGTTGCTCTGAGTCACTAGATTAGGTAAAACACTAATTAGTTTACTCATGATGTGCTATTGGGTTTCTCTATAATACTGTAAGGTCTCGAGTGCATTGAGATAATGTAGGGGGTGATTTGAGTCTAATCTAATACAAATAAAATTTAACTGAATTTATTGAATGCATTCTGGTAAGTGTTTGCCAGTTTTAGACTTTTATCAGTTTGTTTCTTTAAAGCAACACAATGTCGATTTTCTTACCTTAAAAAAATTGTTTTACATCATATCATTGATGGTACACAAACTAATAATAGAGAGAATGGAGTCTCTTTCAATGCACAGAGCTCTAGTGCAGAGTGCGCTGTGAGTGGTCATCAAGACTAAAAAAGCATTATACAGACCATTTTTACTAGCTTTGCGGCATTTGGTCGTCTCCTAATTCATTCCGTAGCCCTACCACTTGGCCCTATCCCCTTCATGGTAGTGTTGTTCCATTTTTCTATGTGATGTAGGGTTAGTGGCCATCTAGCCCTTCAAACACCCCTTCAACCGTAGTGTATTCAGGACCCCCCTAAAAACAAAGGGGTAGACGAAAATTCCCTAATGCTTTACATACAGACAAAGCAAATCAACCTGGTGACCACTGCAGGTATAATGCTCATAAATGTAAGTATGAAATCTTGCAAAATAACCATGAAACATTGAAATAACTGATGTAAACATGCTGACTGGCTGTGTATTGATCAATAGATCAATCTGTCCTGTCTGTCCTGCAGTTGTCAGATTAAATTATTAAAATGTTGGTTGATAACGGTTGTTAATATAATAACGTTAGTTGACATTGCTTGTCATTGTAATAATGTTGGTTGTCCCAATTCCTATAGGGAAAGATTTTCTAGCTTATCCCTTGTGGCAGGGGACACTACCAGCGAAGGGCACTTCATATCTCTTCTCATAGGAATTGGGACAGGGTTAGGGATAAAAACTTGGACCAGAGTTGCTTTTACAACTAGTTTTAACCGGATTCGAGTCCGACCCCACTCTCTGTCTGCCCCCCTTCACAGCTTACTCTTTTTCTCTCCTCTCCAAATAAAATAATACAAATTAAAACAAACAAACAATATATTTATTAATATTATTTTTCACTTTCAGTAAGTTAATTTATTTAACCAGCTTCAGTCCTTGAAGGTGCCGAAAGGTAGTATTTTTGAAATTTCTAAATTCCCCAAAAATAAATACCTTTGGAAAATGTCATGCCACAGGCATTGCCAAAGCCAAAATTATCAAAAAAGAAAAATTTAAAAAGCCCAAAATGTCCCACGGTGCCAACTTTCCTGACATCAAACTATAGCAATATGTTAAACTTCTTTATTTTGTTTCTTTATCATGAACTGTATTGCTAAAGCAACTTTCATCTTGTTCATTTAAAGCCCAACCAAAAGAAGAATGCAGAATATTGGCAATGTTTCCATCCTGGGAATGTTCATCATGTACTTCTTCACTGCCATATTTGGCTATCTGACCTTCTATGGTGAGAGCAACATTTCTTTATGTAGTTGCAAAGCATAACTCTGTTAAGTGACAGAGAAAAGTCACCGATTCTGTGCCTGTGTGTGTGTGTGTGTCTGTGTGTGTCTGTGTGCGTGCTCGTGCGTGCAGAGAACACTGAAGCAGAGCTCCTCCATACCTACAGTAAGGTGGACCTCCTGGACACTCTGATCCTGTGTGTTCGATTGGCTGTCCTGGTGGCTGTCACGCTGACGGTACCTGTGGTCTTGTTTCCCGTGAGAACATATCTTGCCTTCATACACACATTCCATTTGACACACATTAACACAAATGAAATACAAAAGTTTTATATAAGCAGGGTTATATAAATTAAGTAAAACCTGTGTTGAAATAAAACATATAGGAAAACGATGTCACTCTCTGAAATTGGCCAATTGAAAACACAGAACAAGAAGAAGTAGTACCTGTGAGTCTGCCGCAGAGTCTCCTCTAGAACTTTCTTCAGAACTAATTCAAGTAAAAAACTTAAGATATTAGTGAATGAGGCCCATTGAGACAAAATAAATGAACTTATAGCTCAGTTGCAAGGCCCAGTTTCACAGAGTGATTCAGTTACAGATTTTATTGAGCTCATCATTGTACATGATGATTATGATAATTCTGTTGCCTGAGTTGTAAATGTACCCTTATGTCTGTGTTTCGGTCAGATCCGCCGTGCCCTCCTGCAGATACTGTTTCCAGGGAAGCCCTTCAACTGGCTTCGTCATATTGCCATTGCAGTGTGTCTGCTGTTTTCTGTCAACCTGCTGGTCATCTTTGTTCCCAATATTCGAGATATCTTTGGCATAATTGGTGAGATTTTAGACTTACGAGCAAAGCCTGAACAAAAAGGAACTTTGTAAAAATAAACATACTGCAGCACTACAAAGAAGTCCAATAAATCAACATGAAGATAGAAACAGACAGATTTACAGTATCACCAAGTGACAACTTCCTCTGAGATAAATTTTGTTTCACAATGCAATGATTTATTGTGACTTCTCTGGGTGTTCAGGAGCCACCACTGCTCCCAGTCTGATCTTTATCCTTCCTGGACTGTTCTACATCCGCATCATTCCCTCTGACCAGGAGCCTATGAACTCCAGACCAAAGATACAGGTGGGTACATATCTTTGTCGGACTTAAAGGGGTGAGACTAAAAAAAATAGAACAATGGGCCTCATTCACCAACTGATCTCAAGAGGAAATTTGTTCTTAAAACCCACTCATTTATTTGTTGTTTACATGTTCAATCCAGTCGGTACGTGAAGGAATGTCACCAAGCAATCAAGGATACTTTCGAACCAACGCAGACGGTTAATTTCTTTTTGACTCTGGCAAGTGAGCCAACAACTTGTCCAAATTACACAGGGATTCTGAATTTTTCAAACGGCCCTAAAGCCGACTATCACTATCCTGCCTTTAGTGCTTTCACTATCCTGCGCCAAGTCAGTTTCACCTACACGCCTGTAGTAAGGTTTCAGGAGATTAACATGACAGTGTCGCCTTGTTTTCTTTCGTCCCGGTGTTGCCACAACATAATTCAAATCTGACACTTTTTCAGCATCGGTGTATGGACCTGTGTACTTAGCCTGGAATAGAGAACCCACAACAGGCATAGGTACAAGAACCTTGTCTACTGGACTGAACTCATGGCGCTCAGTACGGCAGTCATACCACTTTTTCATTTTGCGTTGAGACGCACAAAATTGTTTTCCATATACAAACGCCTCTACTTTCCTGTACTGCCTCCCTCGCAGCCAACATAAGCCATGGAAACCCCTCCTCCCAGTCTCTATTCAGCTCAGTACAGTACGCACGCAGAAGAGACTTCAGAGTCTGGTGAAATCTTTCCAAGACACCTTGGCTCTGCGCATGATAAGCCGAGGATTGCTTTTGTTTAATACGCAACAGCTTCAACACCTAAACCCAAACATATGAGATGAAAAATTAGATCCTTGATCAGACTGAACTACTTTTGGAATGCCAAATATTGAAATGAATTGTGACAATGCCTTAACCACAGCTTTAGTCGTAATTGATCTCAATGGATACGCAGACGGATACCTGGTGCTCTAAAACATTACCGTGAGCAGATATTTACAACCAGACTTGGTAGATAGCAACGAACCCACATGGTCCACAATAAGGTGTGTGAATGGGTCACTTATGGCTGGTATAGGCTGCAATGGCGCAGGCTTGAGACTCTGATTCGGCTTTCCTGTTAGTTTGCACACATGAGAGGTTTTAATATATACAGGTACATCCCTGTTTACGCATGACCAGAATAAATGTTTTAAGATGTTAAGGTATTTTTAGGACACCAAAATGTCCAGACTCATTTGCCACTTTCAAGACATGGGAACGAAACTTTGCTGGCACCACCATCTGGAAAACATAATTTTTCACACTGTCTTCATTCACAGGAACCCATTTCCTGAACAGTAACTCATTATGCAAAGAATATCCATTTGCAGCAAATCTTATCTGGCAAAATAAAGTGTACACCTTCTATGGGCAATGCCGGGCATGCACCAAAAGATACCTCACCCGTAACAGGCTCACAGTCAATAACGATCTTGTGCAGAGGAACAGGCAGAATCTTTAACCCCATCCCACGACTAAGAATGCAGTCACCAGTATCAGTCTCCCCTGACAACAGCAAGACAGAGTCAACAATGTAGGAATCGTAGGCCCCTGTATCCCTCAGGATTTAAATCGGGACTTTCACATCACTTCCCACCAGTGACACAGACCCGTCTCGAATGAAAGGACAATAAGCTGCCAAAACATCCAGTTCACAAGTGTGAGAGGTAAGTACCTCAGAAACACAACAGTCTTTAACAGGCGCAGCAAACCCAGCAGGCTTAACATTAGTTTTCATTCCCTTTGTTTTAGCCCTTAGCACAGCACAATCTGTCTTCAGTGTCCTTTCTCATGACAATAGTTACAGGTATTGAGTGTGACCATTGCCACTTGCTTTAAAGTCAGGTTTCAACCGGCCAACTTTCCCTGAACGCTGCATGTCATTGTCAGAACTATTTCCTCTCCAACCAGAAACATCACGAGCCACAGAGCGCTCCCTGAAACTGCTCTTATGGAGCAATACATTCTCATCAGCTGACACGGCAGCATCAGCAGCAGTTGTAACTTTTTGTTCTCTGATATATGTTGCAATTCGTTCCGGAAGACTATTTTTAAACTGCTCCAAAACATTAAGTCACACAGACCATTAAAAGTATGGACATCAAAGCCAGTTAATTACCGCTTAAAATTAGTTGACTGGTCTCTGGTAAACTCAATATGTGTTTGACCATTTCTCCTTTCCCAGGACCTAAACCACTGATGATACGCCTCTGGTACAAGTTCTTATGCTTTAAGCACAGTGGATTTTATTTTCTCATAGCTAGAGCTATCCTCAAGGCTCAAAGATGAATAAGCTTCCTGTGCTTTCCCTGAGAGGACACACTGAAGCATAAAGGTGCAGTCTGCATCAGGCCAATTTCTAGCTTTAGCTACACATTCAAGCGAGAGGAAAAATGTGTCTGGGTCGCTTTCATTGAACAGTGGCAACAAGCGCAAATTTGATTACCATCAAAACGATACTCCTGAACAAGTGCCTGCCCTGATCCTCACCAGACAGCATGCCATCTCTGACCAAAGACAAACGATATCCCTCCGAAATCTATTTTGGCTTTCTCAGATTGCTGGCGGATTCTCTCCACTTCAATCTGCTTTTTTTCCAAATCATGTTAAATTTTTTTATGTTCCATCTTCAACATCAAAATACATTTTTGTTGTTCAAAAGTAAATATGTGTGTCACAGAAGGTAAAGCAGTAGAACTTGGAGAAGCATCTTGTTCGATTAATTTTGATCTTATGGCAGCTTTAATATTTTCCTTTAGACGCTTGTCTCCTACAACCACCACTGAGTAATGCTCAGCAATCATGAGCAAATTCTCTTTTGTACATGCATCCAGGGACTCCTGAGATGGAGCAGCAACAAAGCCTCAATCCCCGACATGGCAAATATTTACAATGACAACCCCAGCAAATGATCAACACACACCGACACAACAGGACCACACAGGCACCACAACGTCACCCGTGCGCACAAAGAGGAATAATCAACTTTGTGTTTCCCCACTATGTAAAACCCAATCTGACTAACTAAGCTTACCCCTAGTCTTCATGTAACTACTTGCGGTGGGTATTTATGCACTACAGACTGCTGGCTCAGGAGAGCAACTAGTAAACCAGCAACCCTCCCGAAACCATGGACATGCTCCCAGGCAAAAGCTTCAACCATGTTTGCCACAACATTACAAAAAAACAGCCCAACGAACCCAAAGGGGAACATCGCTACAGCCTACAAGGGAAAACTCCACACCACATTACAAAAACTACGCAGTGGGCAAATTGCGAGTGTCATCTGATACCAGCATAAACAACTGGCAAACAAACTAGAAATCTCTCCAAGAAAATCCAGGTAAGTAACAACTAATACAAAACCAAACAATTGCATTCACCCTTCAATGTCGTCCCCAGATGTGTGGGTTTTTTTGCCAAACAAACACTCGCTTACGCACGCGCAGACAATTTACCGGCACAGGTAAACAAAGGAACAACAGCGCTCCCCACAAACTTTACACACGTGCACCCAAATCCACAGTCTGAAGCACAAGAAAATACCTACAACCTAAGCGAACTCGACACACTGTAAGACATGATCAATATTGTTTATTAACTTATAAATCACCCAAGTGCCCCAAATAAATGTCAAACCGCACGACTAGGTACCGAATACCAACAGGTACAAAACAACACAAATCTTACCTAAGTTGCTGCACAAATGGGAAAAAGGACGGACGAGCCCCCAATTGTAATAACCCAGCTCACAGGTCATGACAAATATGAAGATGGACACAATGGATGGCGGTAGTTTAAAGTATTTATTATAAATTAAACAGCCAATAAGTAATGATAAATGTGGAGTGTGTACGTCAGTAACATCAGTAATGTAGATGTGAGTGTGTGAGCATAGCGAGGTGTAAGGTGTTGTGGAGTGAAAGCATAACACAAGTCAAACGAAAGTTAAATGTACAAACTCTGGCCTGGAGGAGTCCAAGTGGGAGAGATCCGAGCGCAAAGCCGGCTGGGCTTTTATCCTATGGGAGAGCTCGGCCCAGGTGCTCTGAATAGGCTGGAGTCACCTCATGCGCTCCTCTGGTACCTTCAAGGACACAGGAAAACACAGTAACTGTCCACCACACCCGCATCTCAGCAATTAGACAGGGCCATCACAGTTAGACAATCACTTTTTTACTTTATCACTTTCAACTGTGCGACCTTCTGCTGATACACTGAAAGTGTAAGTGCATCCCATGTATCGTTTTTGTGTTATTTCATATCCACCGCAGACACTACTTAATATAACAGCTTTTTTAGGATTTGAGTCCAGTGCACACAACACAAATCATGCTAGTTAGAAACTTTCGCTGCAAATTGTGGAGTAGAGCTTCAAAACGTCATCATGTCACGTGACCCTAAACCATCACAGGAGCGAGTTGGCTGCAATCACATCATGCAGTTGTTCCCTTCCAGGTTCAGCACCTGGGAATCACCATTGTGATGACACAACTCTGGCCTGTCAATACTGACATGCATTCATGGTTGTCTGTGCAGCAGAGGTTTGTACACAGGCAGGAGATGAACTAGGTTGGAGACAGATTTTCCAAGGGGGGAGTGGTGATGAGTTATATGCCTCCTTGTGTTGGCATAGAAAAGGTTCTGTATTATGTTGTCTCTGTTGTGGGTGAAAGTGGATAGATGGAGGATGGAGAGGCATAATTAAAGTCGCCAGATATGAGGAGGAGAGCGTGTGGGTGCTGTGTCTGCAGCCTGCTCACAGCAGAGTGGAGGTCATCGCAGGCGGCATCAGCGTTACCTGAGGGGAGGAACATACGCAGCTGTTGCCATAACATGTGGAAATTCCCACAGTAGATAGTGGGGTCTGTCCTTTTTCAGACATGTGTTACGCGTGGCTGCAGAACAGGTGAACCCAGGTTCAGACATAGGCATAGAGGCAGGAGTAGGTGAAAGAGATTCATTGCCAGGCACAGGGGAATGGGCTGCAGGTTAGGGAATGCTGGAGCTAGTAGCCAAGAGCCAGTAGCCAGTAGCTTGGCTTGGGCAGAAACGGTGGGGGAAGAGGTGACAGGTCCAGAAGGTGATCCAAGGAGATGGGAGAAATGCCAGGCGCCTGGACAGGACAGCAGGGCTGTGACAAGATGAGGGACGGCAAACAGGGACCGGAGTCCGAACAGGAAGAGCTGGATGGGAAATGGAGAACAGGATGTGGATCAGGCAACAAGAACTAAATGCTGAATAGCAAACACCGTTAGCGAGAGTATATGTAGAGGGGGGATGACAGATGAGATGCAGCGGGTGAGGCTCTGCTCTGACACCGACACACCGACACACACCGACACACCGACACCGACACACGACACCGACACACACACACACACACACACACGCACACACAAAGAGAGCCACTCAGGGAGTGGCAGCAGGTTAAGGATGCCCAGAACTAGAGGTAGAGGGCATGGTAGAAAAAGTCCCAGAGGCAGATATAACTACAAGACCTCTGGAGGAACACATGACACATCACATAGGAAAAACCCAGCAGGAGATTCTTCACTCAGACATTTTTAATTCCAAACGTCATTTTTATTAGTTTTTGCAATTTCTGTTAAAGGCTGAAGGTATAAGCATAAATATACACAAAGAAAGGCAGTTGTGCATCTTTATCTATTCAATGCAAAATATTAATATCAATTCATATTTACAGCATCTGTTCAGTGCACAATATTTAGCATAAGTTCAACAACATGTTCTGCAGAGGAGCTGCTACTGCAGTCCAATGTTATTGGCTTTGCCTTGAATATGGCCATATATATGACTATTTCCTTGTATGAAAGAAGTCCCTTTTACTCAAATAAATACTATACAGTATGAAGCCGTGCATCTATCACTCCTGCAAATATTTCACAATAAAAAAACGTTTTTAAACAAAAGAATGGATTCCGTCAACAGAAATGGTAGAGTGCTTTTATTTTGAAACGCGTACAGAAAGTGGTTTCAACTTTTTAAAATGCATGTTTGTGACGTTTTCTCTGTTTATTCTTCTGTGAAACACAATGTTTATCTGTCTATGACACAAACGTATTTACAACTCTTACCGAACCCGTTTCAAAGTAAAAGCACTCCAGCGTTTCAATTTCTGAATCCATTAATTTGTTCTAACGGGGCTTTGATTGATATCGACAGACCGGAAGATGCACGTCTTCCTAAAGTAGATCGCGATCGACGGGTTGGCGACCACTGATTTAGTTTATAGCACATCGAAAATGGCGTTGACTTTCTGCTTCAAATTGTCTTTGTCGGTTTCTTCAGTCGCATGTTAGAAGTGTCATCATCTTATTGTTCTTGACTGTCCTGTCAGCCCAAATCAGCTGGAATCCGTCCAGCATGGTGACCATATCCGGGGTTGCTATGGTTAGCCATGTCTCTGTTAACAGCATAGTCCTACACTGCCGGTAATCCCTCTTATACTGGCTCAACGCCGCTAATTCGTCCATCTTCTTAGGTAGAGACATTACATTTCCCATATGTAAAGCGTCCTTGGGTCCCGTGAAAGGTGCTATTGAAAGCCATTATTATTATTATTATTATTATTATTATTATTATTATTATGATAACTATGGATGGTAGGACAGGTCAAGCGTTTCCTCATCGCATGGCACAGGGCACCAGCGAAGCTTCCACTTCTCAGCTCGAGGGGAATGTTGACCAGATATGGTCGGAAACAGAGCAAAAAAGCAGAAGAAAGATCCCAGCAAATACGGTGGACTTGGTGTCCATAGTGTACAGACACTATAAGAACAAAATACATGAAAAATAATTTAAAAAGAACGAAGGAAGACTAAGTTAAGTAATGCTCTTGTAGGTTGTATGTTATCCTTTGTATTTACTTTTCTGACTGTTTTTATTGAAACATAAATCAGAACAAACATACAGGGGGCGCCTCTGCAGTGGCCTCGGTTCGATTCCGGCTTGTGGCCCTCTGCTGCATGTCACCTCCCATTCTCTCTGTCTTATTTTCATAAGAAAGTACATGTATGTATATATAAACGGCTGTGTTATTTTATACTTCACTGCAGCTGCCGACAGATCAAGTCTTGAACGCACCTTATCAGATTAATCAATAGAAGAACACAATTTTGGTTTTTAAGAGTAGTTTAAGAACACGCCATGAAACTGATGTTTTCATGAAGTTTTCGTGGGAACTTTCTTGAGAACAAATTTAAGAAAAAACTTAAGAACATATTGGTGAATGAGTCCCAAATGTATCTAACAGTCAATAGGCACAGAAAGAGTGATTCTGTAAAAAATGCATAGAGGTAATGACGTCTGATCTACTGAGTGCTTTTTTATAGCACTGCCATACAAGCCAGTAGCCAGTAGCCAGTAAGATTTACCTTTAGCCTGAGCGTATCCTCAGGTTTGGCTTTTAACGTTATTGCGATTAAAAGGCTGAAACACCTGATTACGCCAAGGTATAACTGAAGGTTATGATTTTCATTATAACAACCAGTCCGACAGAGTTCAAAAGTGATGTTCCTGGTCTAATGAGGGAGTTTTTTCCCTCCACAGGTGAGGTAAGTGCTATACAAATAAAGTTTGATTATTATTAACATATTCTCTTTGGGTTTTTAGGCTTCATGTTTCACAGCGCTGGGTTTCATATTCATGACCATGAGTCTGACATTCATCGGGATTGACTGGTTGAGTGGAGAAAACCGAAGTCTCGGTGGCCATTAAAGAGCAGTCCTTTGAAGACCAAGAAAGATTCAATCTACCGCAGAAAGGATCATGGCTTCATTAGTCATGGACAGTCAATTCCTCAATTTTAGGATTTTATCAAATGTGATGCCCCTCTGTTCTGTATGAGGAGTTGATGAACATTTTGACCTTGGAAGTCAAGAGGAGCAATATGTGTTGTATAGTAACTGCAATATTCAAAGCATATTGGGCCATTGTCTTCTATAGTTATACGGTGTTTGATAAAAAAACATTAAAAAAAAGATCCCTCAGAGATCTGAATGAGATAACATTCCTAAATGCATTCAAATAATTCACTTCAATTGATGGATAACGTTTTGTATTCCTGCAGAGCAGTATCTCAGTAACTTAAGGTTCAGTGTGTAAGATTTAGGTGAAAGGGATCTATCGTCAGAAATTTATATATATAAATATATATATAAAATCCTTGTGATGTTTTCACTAGTGTGTAATTATCTAAATTGTATTATTATTATAATTGTGGTTTTCTTTACCCTAAAATGGGCCCTTTATATTTAAATACTTAATATTTACATCGGGAGCGGGTCCTCTCTATGGAAGCCACCATGTTTTTACAGTAGCCCAAACTGGACAAACTAAACACCATTTGTGAAGGTTACCACAGGTTCTCTTTCCTGTTTGGAAGGGGAGGGTGAGGTGAGGGGCATTCAGCTGCAACATGCAACTTCAGCACTAAATGTCTACACACTGAACCTTTACGTTTTTACAACAGTCAAACAATTAGATTGCTATGATTAAATTATGAATTAATTATGGACAGGATGTGTGGATATGTTTAATACAAATTTATAAAAGATGTAAAAAAACAGGTTTTTGGGGAGCAAAATACGCTGTTATTGTGCATGTTGGTAATTTTAAATTAATATAGCAAATAAAAGGCTATTATGTGGGATTCAAATATGCAAAATAAAACATTGTCCTTCACCTGCATGAAATTTGTTTTCTATTTAAGGTAACAAGTAACTCAGGTCTAAGGGATATTAATGTTATACTGTTTTTGTTGCTACATTAGCCACTGATGATAATAGTATATTGTAATTGAACAAAGGGCTAATAGATTGCTATGATTAGCTCTACCTGCCTAACTAAAAGATAAAAAAGGTCATCACATCTTTGACAACTACTGAATAACTCTTTTTCTTTCAGAGTAATATTATAGCATAAGCAACAGTTCATACGATCCCTGCCAGTGTAAAGTGGCAGCTGTCAACAAATTAAGAGTTACATGCTGATTAAGTGACTCACAGCAACAACATCTGCTACAAAGTCTTAGTAACATTATATGCTGATGAGAAGTGGTGTCTACCAGTGGAATATGCCATTTCTAAGTTGCATATGCCGGTCAAACAACTGTTATACCTCCAAAAATTGGTGTACGACATTTTTGTTTGTAGCTCCTCTTCCGTATATGTCAAATTATTTTCTTTGAGAAAGACACTAATTGCCTCCAAGCATCTTGTATAGCAGCCATTTTGCCTTGAAAAGTAAATTGAAAAAAAATTTGTCTGCTAAATGTTGCTTATCCATATTTAATCTAATTAATAGCTTCTTAACAATTGTTTGAGCAGGATATGTATGCAGTGTTTTTATGTGTAATAATCCAGTAGTATGCCAATATACCACATATAATTTGCAAATGACACTAAAAACAGGACAGGATACAATTAACCATATTTCAGTCAAACAGTCAACAGACACAAAAAGCCTGGACATATACAGCCCCACCCCAGCCTGTGGAAATAACTGTATGAACATATAAATCCATCCATCTAAATCTATGTTTTTATAAGTCCTGTTTCAGTCTCAGAATGTTTTCATCTCTGGACAACTTCCGACTCTTCAGCCTGAACATTTTTTTAAAAGCAGCAACCATGGAATACATTTTATTGACAATTTTAATGTTTTCTGGAAACGCAAGGACAACTTTCAGCCTGATGTACATCCTGTACATCCAAACTTCATTGGATCCAGACAGCTCAGCACCAACCTGCCTCATGCCCTTGGAAGGCCCTGTGAAAAGGTTTTGGTGCCAAACCATGTCTCTGTCTGAACCAGCCGCTGAGCAGCCCCCTTCCCCTTCCCCTCCCCACCTCCATCACCAATCAGGGAATTGATTAAAGCTGCTAAACTAAAACTCAGTGAGATTTCAACCTTATTAGTTAAGAAACAGGAACATCACCACTCATAGGTCTGACAAATAGGAGACGACTCCATGTCACTTCTTCCAAACTACTGGTTAACTCAAGGAGACAGTGGCCTGGTTCAAATTTACATCAGAAATCATAGACCACCTCATACATTTCTAGTAATCTTTAAAACTGTCAATATTCAGCCATAACCAGCTTCCAAACCTGTCTTGAATCACAACAGCTTAAGTTAGCTCTCCTTAATGTCAGATATTAGGTCAACAAATCCTTCCGAGTCAACAGTCTGATAAATTACAATAATTTGGGCTGTATGTTCCTGGTTGAAACATGGCTGAACAGCACTACTGGCATAGCAACAATGATAGAGACCTGTCCTCCAAACTATGAGTTTTATCAGTCAGCTCAACATTACAGAAGAGGAGGAGGGCTCGCAGAGTTCTATTCCACACAGTTGGTATGCAACAACATTGTCCTGGGGGAATTTAAATCATTTGAATATCTAGCTGTTGAGCTCAAAGGAAAATTATCAGTAATAATTATCACAGTATACCACCAAAGTATTCACCGGTATTTCTGCAGGAACTCTCAGAGCTGGTATCACAATGTGTCACCAGATGTGATAGGCTAATTCTGAATGAAGACTTGAATATTCATGTTAATATCAAGAATGATCCCGAAGCTACGGAGGTTCAAAACTTTGAGCCAATCCAGCATGTACTGGAAGACACCCACGGTAACACCCTGGACTTAGTGACAAAGGAGGGTTAAACATGGAGAATGTTTCAGTATGTGAAATACCTATCTCTGATCATCACTCTGTATCTTACGGTTTCACTGGAACCATTGCATAGTAATCATGGACTATGATTACAACAAGACTGCTTGATATACAATATTTCTCCTCAGATACTCGACCATTACTGACAATAATTCTGTCCGTCCTGGGAGAGGGATCCCTCACATGTGGCTCTCTCTGAGGTTTCTACGTTCTTTTTACCCTGTTAAAAGGGTTTTTTAGTAGTTTTTCCTAAAGGGCAGAGGATGTCACACCTTGTTAAAGACCTATGAGACCAATTGTGATTCGTGAATATGGGCTATACAAATAAAATTTGATTCATTGATTGATTGATTGATTGCAAAGACCAAAATATATATTAAGTTTGAAAAGAGACTCCTTGATGAACATGCTGAAGGTTTGTGATAAAATGAAATCAACTGAACCATACAGTCATGGGGCTACTCTTTAAATGACACCCTGTTGTCTGCCTATATTTACAAAGAAGCCATGACCTCCTATTACAGAGCAATACATCTGACTGGTATGATTACTTTTCCAAGATCATTAAATAGAATACTGGGAACTCTAGAGTATTATTCTCCATTAAAGGGCCCATATTTACACCTTTCTGGGACTTAATTTGAGGTATTGGTACCCCTAAGAGTTAAAGTGGTTTAAAGTTAAAAAAACTGCTACAATGTGTATTTCCATGTCCTCTCTTCTGCCTCTCTCTGGCCCTCCAGAAAGAACAGGCTGTTTTCGCCTGCCTCATTAATAATTTATGAGCCCCTCCTCTGATTGTCTGACTGCATTTTGACTGACACGCGACCAGGCCTATCACCGGTCTCATTCTGGGGCATTGACGAACTCTCCGGTAAACACGAACCACGACCACAGTTATTATGTTTGGATACAGCTGTAGAAGCCACACATTCACAGTCGGTTACAACAGGATGTTTCTGAACGGCGTCCTCATGTTTGTTCAAGTTTTAGCAGGACAGTCGGCCAATGTAGGAGTAACGTCAGTCCCGAGTTACAGTACGGAGTTTCAGTACGTAGTAACGGTCCGTTTTTTCAGTACAGAGTTACCTTCCCGAGTTTCAGTACGGAGTTACAGTCCCGAGTTTCAGTAAGGAGTTTCAGTATGGAGTTTCAGTACACAGTTAATTTACAGAGTTACAGTACGTCGTAACTTCTACGTTACAGTACTGCTGTATGCAGAGCATGCGGTGAGCAGTGTGGGGACAGCTGTATTCTTGAGGAGTTGCTGTAGGTTGAGAGTTTGTGGTGAAATGAGCTGAGCACACCAAAACACTCTCTTCCTGAAATGCTCCGGCACGTCAGAAGAAATAAAGCGTAACCGCTGGTCTCGAACAGTAATGTTCTAAGGAGGAATGTGCACGGACACATTCTCTTCCTTGCATCCCTCCACGCTGCAGTGTTTCTTCAGTGTTGTTTGTTGTGGTTAGCCTGTGGTAGCTAACAAGCTGCTAGCTCAGCATGTTAATGTAGTGGTCAAAAGTTTAGTGCGACAGTTGAATGCCAATCGGGTTCACCACATATATCCAGAAAAAATGGGACGGGAGGCTGATGATTCCAGAAATAGACAATTTATTCAAGTTGGACAAAGGATTTAAAAAGACTGATCAAACAGCACAGGATCATGTGCAATGTAAGGAGTACTGGCCTATACTTGATATAAATAACACATTAACAAGAGAGAAGTTAAAGGCTCCAGACCCAATTTAACAAAGCTAAAATATCACGCATAAAACAAACACAGCACACTTTAAGAATCCTAACACTGGTGTAATTGCACCAGTGGATTATCACTGCAAGCGATATTATACACTGAAATAACAGAAGAGGGCCTCTAGTTTACGGAGCCAATAACTCAACAATATTCAAGCCATTAAACCAGGATTGCACAGTACCCGTCAACCATATTGCACATTACCCATAGAACAAAGAACAAAATAAAATGAACAAAGAAACCAGAAATCAAACCAATTAATCAGAAAGAAACTAAATCTAAACAAGGCCAAATAATCTAAATGAAATCTAAATGTGGGAAAAAACAGTGACCGTAAATATTCTGCCAGAAGGCAGCCCTTCAATTAATTTAAATAAAGCAGAGACCCACGCCGTCCTTATTGTCGTGATGACAAGTAAAGTATCGTTCCCATTAGTTTGTGTGTACACGCTGAGATTATTACAGCGTGCCTGTATGGCGACGCTGATGCCGTCTCTCACACACACGGGCGCGCACACACACACACACACACACACAGCTGTACGCTGGGCTCGCAAAACAAACAATTGGCGTCCACACCTGCTGCGCCCACGCTACACTTCCTCACAGGACCGGCAGTGCAGAGAGAGCGAGAGGGAGAGAGCGACTACGGTGTCCCTAAATAAACTTCGCCAACTCCCCTCATCCTATAGGCATCGCCGTCCTGTCAGGTTAATTAGAGCTGTGATTTTATATCTACAATGACATGTAAGCATAACTGGTAAAGTAACACTGCTAAAACTATCCTGTTTTAGCTAAAGCTTTTTATTAAGGATTGACCCCATTACATTAAGACTGTAATCCGTGGCATACAATAACACTGTACTTAAACTTGTTCTCATACATAAACCTTTATATATATTACAGTATTCCTTTAGCTTTATTCAACATCACACATACATGAATGCACTGTGCTCATTAAGACACTGTGACCTATGCCTTAGAAAGAAATCAAGCAGCTGCCCCAGCTTCTGAAGGCCAGATAGGAAAGGCGTTGTCTTGTCTGATAAATACGCATGCTTACACACACAGAACATACAGCCGATAAAGCAGAAACACAATGTTTCTCACTCCAATGAACAACAACACTGTATCTGCAAAACTACTGAAGACTCACAAAGCTTCAGCCGGATAAAGGCTTTTTCTTAATACACAAAACTTAACACTGTCACAATGTGAAGATTTGCCCAGTTACTATCAAGATGCTGGGACCACGACTTCAACCTACTATTAAAAATATTGCACCTGTCATCCGTTCGGGGCGACTCTTGACTACCCCGAGCTACTGACTAAAAGCCGAGGCTGTGCATTGAGTGCCCATAGCTATGCTGTACCTTTTCATTGCTTCTAAATAAATACTTTTTGAACCAAGACCGACTCTTCTCTCTACCTAAGGATAAAAGAACACGACAAGCAACATATCTGCTTGGTGTCGCGTTCGGTGTGGAGGGGAGGAGGAGTGGTGGTTGTGGTGGGGAGCGGGGGTGGTGGGTTCGGAGGCTGGACTGGAACCAGCTGGGTGGGGCTGAGAGAAGAGTGCGGTTTCCACAAGACATCATACGGATGCGGAAATATGAAATGAGTGGGCTCAATAACATATTTCTTAGAATGGACTGAGTGAAAAAGTCCGCAGAGTGACTGTTTTCATACTTTGAGGGTACCTACTAACCTCCTTCAAGTAATTACAGATAGTAAAAGCCCAGAAAATGTATTTTACACAATATGGGCCCTTTAAGTAATTTCCTTCACATTATAAACACATCCCTTTAAACAGACATTTTCCCAGATGCCTTCAAAACATCTGTAGTAAAACCATTACTAAAAAATCACCTTGACTATAATGCATTGACCAGACACAGGCCAATATCCAACCTCCTATACATTAGTAAGATACTTGAAAAAATCGTGTCAGTGCATATAAACTCAGAGAACAACATTCTGGAGGAACTCTGATGAAAACAAGGTTTAAATTCTAATCCTCTTGGACCTGAGCACTGCTTTTCATACTATTGACCACAAAATCCTTATTAATCGTCTTAAGAAGTTTACCTGCATGTCTGACAGGGTCCTAAACTGGTTCAAAACATAGATTAAAGGGAGGAAGTTTTATGTCAGCATCGGAGATCACGTGTCTGACAAACATGATAGCTGTTTTGTGGTTGCCCAAGGGAGCTGCTTTGGACCTTTATTATTCTCACTGTACATGCGGCAACTGGGTGACATCATCAGAGCGCACAATGTTTGTTTCCATAGTTATGCAGATGATACACAACTGTACATTGCTGCTGAGCCAAATGATGACGTTCTGCGTTCAATCACTAAATGTCTTTCAGCATTACATGGCTGAGCAATAATTTCTTGAAGCTTAATGAGGCTAAAACAGAAATCCTTTTAGTCGGCCCAGAATCTAAATGAGAAACACTGGAAAATAATATGGGTCAGCTAACTCTTTGGATTAAATCAGAAGTGACAAGTCTAGGTGTTATCTAAGACTCTGATCTGAGTTTCCCAAGATGACCAAAACTTAATTTTTCCACTTTAAAACATAGCAAAGGTTCGGCCATTTATAAATCAGACAGATGCTCAAAAGCTGATTGATGCCTTAATTTCTAGCCGACTAGAATACTGTAATGCACTTTTTACAGGCCTCCCAAAGAAAACAAGAGAGTGATTCCAGCTCATTCAGAAATCCTTTTATACAAGGCTCTGAATGGGCTAGGACCAAGTTATATCGCTGACTCTCTGCATATTCTGAAACCTCATATTTTAGCTTCTTTTCTTAACATTCTATGACGACTGAGTATGTTTTCAATATTTACTTTAACATTATTTCAGTCTATATATTATATCTAATCTTCATGACGACTCAAAGTACACTACAAGTCACATTCAGCCATCTCCACACATTGTTCTACATGCAGCCCTTTTCGATTACACATCATTCAAATCATGGACAGCATGGCATTTACAGTTCAGTGTCTTGCCCAAGGACACTGAACCATAAGGACAAGAGGAGCCGGGATCAAACCTCCTGGGCCACAGCCACCCAAAGTTATAGAGCCATCTTACTCTGCCCCATACATTGATAAAGGATTATTGTAATTTGCAATTAAAGCAAATGGAATAAGATATCACATGGTTTATTATTGGTAGAATTAAGGTGAATTATTTTCAAAGTAAGTGCTTACAAAGAAATATGATGATGAAACTTAAGGACACTCCATATCTATTTAGATGAAAGGTAGCCCCAGATTTAAAATACCTTTAAACCACAGGATAAGAACCTGCTACAACATAACTCTCAAGCTTGTGACCGATCAAACTTCAGTCTTAATACAGAAAGTAATGTTAAATGACTTACTCATTAAACCCAGTTGTTTAACGTTTCGGGTGGCCCTGAAGCTTTTATCAATACACATATGGTAATAAGTCTGTAAACACAACTGCTTAATATTGAACACTATACAATAAAACAGATTACTTTATTTTAATGGCTACATTATTTTTAGAGCTCAGCTTGTCTCAGTAATGCAAGAAGTTTGTTAGTTTTATTCTGAAAATCTTCTTTCCTTTCTTCGTGTGTCATTGCCTGGTTTTGCTTATTTTTAAACCTCAATTCTCAATGTTTAAGACACTTCATTGGGCTGTAATATGAAGAATATCACTCACTCATCATGACCCTTGAATTTTTAAGGCATCTTTATTTAAGCTGGTAAACAACATCAATACTTTTCTGTGTGGGGCATTATTATTGTCTCCATTCAAATACTACTCAACATATTCAGTTCAAATATAATCATGACACAAGGAACAGCCAATCAATAATTACTGTATTAACAATTTCAATTGAAAGATTTCATTTTAATCAAGATATGAAAACTTTGCATACAGCAATATGAATAATTATACATTTACACAAAAGAGGTCTGACAGTGCCCTCTGCTGTCCAGTGTCATGTTTCATTTGTGTACAAATCAATCAAACCAGAGCACGAACCCTCAGAAAGCGTTCAAAGCATCCAGAAATTGAAACTCTGAAGTTTGAAAATCTAATTGTTTTCTCTATCCATCCACATTTGTTATTTTCATGGTACAAAAATCGAATTGACTCTCAAAAGAAAAGCATGTCTCCTATGGCAGTCTCTTCAGCGTGAAAGCTGGAGTTCTCTTTCAGTCCCATCCAGGTGTTTTGTTAAAACTTTAGCCTCAGCAAGCAGAACAGATGAAACCAGGTCGACCCTCAGCCTTCTCGGACTTTGGCAGCGAGCGCCGAGTTCTCCTGTCGAATACACTTGTAGTCATCCAGAATCCTCTCCAGGTTGGACACAGTTTTGTTTCCATTTTCTGTCTCAATCTGTGGACAATTTTAAAATAACAGTGAAAAATGTTAATTGTCCATCAAATCTCTGTAAATGATACTGCATATTAAAAAGAATGTATTGACATTTTGAGATGTTGACATGTTGGCTGTAACAAGGGCTGGGCAATTAACTGTAAATGTATCGAAAATATCATTTATAACCTCTAACAGAAATAATCTTGCTCAAGTCGGTTAATGCTTTCCCCAATGTGTGCATTCACGAACTGTCGGGTTTCCACTACGTTCATTTTGCAGCGGCGGCCAGGGTACCTTGTATCGTGCTGTGTTACTATGTCGCATGATCTCACTCCTCCGCTGATCTGACCTCACTTTACACTTTAACAATAAACACTAATCAGAAGTTATTAGGACACGTACAGGAATTGAAGTTCACTTTGTTTTTGTTTTATTCGCTCTGGAGTTAGGCATAAAATAATCGTTCTTTAATCTTAATCAAGGTACAAATTTTTAATAATCACAATATTTATTTGAAGTCATATCGCCCAGCCCAAGCTGTTACACAAAACTACTATTAACAACTACTGTATACACTCAGCATAATGTCTGACTGACATGGAAATGTGGTGTTATCATTCTGAGTTCAATCTGAAACTCTAGATTTGCTCTTGTGCTTTACTATAAAAGTTGTTGATATTAGGACTCAAATACTCGTAAACTGAAGGTAAATCATTTTTTTTATTGTGTTGTCATAGTGTATGTAAATTGTAAATGGTTTTATTAGCTTTTCTAGTCTTGATGACCACTCAAAGCACTTTACAGTACAGCTTGCCATTCACCCATTAACACACACATTCATACAGTGCATCTATTAACAGCACTTTTTTTTTCTATGAGGGAAATTCGCAGTTTAGCATCTTGCTTGAGGACATTTTGGCATGCAGATGTGGAAGACTGGGATCGAACTGCCGATCTTCTGGTTGGAGGATGACCGCTCTACCCCTCAGCCGCCAAAGTCTCCTCTTCTATATCTTTGGTATGTAAATAGTCACTTTGATTTGTTACTCTTTGGATATCTTGAGGCAGATTGTGGATTATGATGATGTTATTTTCTACACATTATAGTTAAGAAGGATTAATTCATGTTAATTTGTTAAATGCATAGTTTTATCTCTGTCTTATCCTATTTCAGTTAATGATGTTCTCCTCTGGAGAAGTGTTTCATAAATATTTTGCTTAAAATATATGATTACACCCATGTTGTGTTCCTTAATACACCATTTAGTGGCCTTGGAAACATCGACAGAGTTGTGGATTGGTATTTTGCATGTGCCTGACCATGCAATGATCACTAACTGATGTTTAACAACATTAGAAAGAATTAGTGATGTGAGGCCACTTCAGATAAGAACTCATATCTCAGCAACGACTCAAAACCAAAGACCAAACTTTCTGGAGGTCTTGACATTATAAGCTAATGTTGGTAAAAATTTACCAATATATATATAAATATAGCAATTCAACCTTGACTGATAAAATCATTCATAACGCTATTGTTTTTGATGTTGGGATATCATACAGATGTCACACTGTTTAGGTGAATATGGAGCTTTAAAACAATGAGAACACTGTTTCTGTGACCTAAATTACAGGAGATATGAACACTCAAAATCACAGAGGTCCCCCAAAAACTTAATAATAAACCCATATCCCCCTGAATTAGAATCCAAGATACATGACATTTCTGTTCCATAGGTTTCTATGTGACAGTGCGGCTCAAAAGTGGCCACACGGAATGGCCGTCAAATATAAATCAGGAATAAAATGAAGGATGTGTATAGAAATATTGATCATATATGTTACGATAGGGAGCCACATTACATCATATTCACTTTATAAAATATGTTTTAGAGAATGTGACATGAAAATGAAATACAGTGGAAACCACCTGTAATGATCATGGATATAACAATCAATGGTTTATATGAATAGAAAAGTTTGGTAAGAATGTTCCTATAGAAATGCTGTATAAATAATTTGGTTATAGTGATCAAGAGGTCTGCTTTCAGTGTTAATTTGGGGTCCTTTCATAAATGTTTGTAAAGTAAAAAGTAATTTTTACAGTTTTTACCAGCTTTGTCAGTAATTTACTACTTCTTTCTGTGTCTCTATTATTCCCGCTGCACACAGACAACCGAATCGAGCCAGGCCGAGCCAAATCCAAGCTACCCCACCATCTACTCCAGCTCTCATTACATTGTCAAAGTTTATTTTTGTTTTTACCCAGTCTGAGTTTACACATGTGTCCGATGATACTGTTTGTGTGTGAGTGCGTGTGTGTTTGTGACAGTGTGAGAGAGAGAGAGAGAGAGAGAGAGAGAGAGAGAGAGAGAGAAGAGAGAGAGAGGGGGTGGAGACAGGCTGATGAATGCGTACGCAGCTATGAAGAAAGATTTGAATGATTTTTTAAAGTATCGATCATTATGTGATGATCAGTGTTGATATTGTGGCGTCATTTCAAACAACGCAACATTTAAACTGTAGCAGGTCAGAGAAGTCAGCTGAGTCTGTGAGAGAGAGAAGTGAGCAGCGGAGTCTGTGTGTGCTTGTGCGCGCGCTATCATACAGAGGCTAGGCAATTTGGTTAAAGTAATCAACCGCTTATAGTGATCATTTGGGCCTGGGACAAACGTGATCAAAACAGGCGGTACTGTTTCTAAAGAAGCAACATGAGAGAAGTCAGTCTGTTCTCTCTGTGCTGATGTGGTGCTGTCTGCAGGGACCACTGTTAGAGAGGGGAGGGATGGGCTGGTTCATGACAAACTAACAGACATCAACAGCTTTGATTTTAGCTTCTTCTCCATAACACAACATGTCTAAACAAAATGCGGACCAAACAGATGAAACTATTGTGTTTCTATGTGTTTGTTGAACTGGTATTTAAGTTCACACACTGTTTGTCAAACTGCAAATAAATATTTCATAAAATCATATTAAAATTTATAATGTAATGATTGAACCATCATTACTAAATAAATCATACCTGTTCTTCTAGATCTCGAATCTCTCTCAAAATTGTGCCTGTCTCCTCGATGGTTTGGATCAACTGATTACAGCTCTATAGAAAAATGCAACACAAAAACATGACATGTACACATTGTCTAATAAGAACGACAGGTAGGTTGAATTATAAGGAATCCAGAGAAACATACTTCATGTAAGGCAGCCAGGTACTTATAGGATTTGCGGACAGATTCATCTTTTTTGGCATCCTGCACATAACAAAGAAAAATGAATGCATACAAGAAAATCTTTAACACTTTGTCACACACGGCAGTCGTGGACTGCAAAGAACTGAAAACATCCTTAATATTAATAATGATGTTAGTTTGTCTGACTACTTTAAGCCTCTAACCTCTGGAATATGAATAAAAATGACTGTAGTGCCAAATAGTGAGTGTAATATTTTTGGTAAACCCCTGAAATTAAAGCTGAAAGTCTGCACCTCTACTACATCTTGATGGCTTCTTTTCAAATCCATCGTGAGAGTTCACAGAGGCAAATCATTAAAACTGTGTAGCTGTTCACATAATTATGTATCTGAGTGTGTACGTTGAAAACAATTTCAAGAATCCACAAGATTAAAGAGCACACTTGTTCTCCGAGGGAGTCCAACCTGTTCACATCTTGTGAAATGAACTTGAAATTAGTCAATGAAGATGAAGCAAAATATATACTTAAAAATATATATTTCACATACATAAAGCAGGTGTTGGTCATTAGGTTCAGACAAGGGTCAGTTTTTGTGTGTTCATATGTGTTCATATGTGTTCAATTGTTCATATCTTTGCTTTGATATTTTCTTGTATTGCCTATTTAACATGAAGGTCATTTTAACGGCTTAAGAAGTAATGGTGTGAATTTTAGGTTTGTTTAAATAGGTGCAGCTTATACAACAGAAGTCTTCATTTAGCTGTTGTTTGAGTTCTAGTTTTGAGAAATTACTCTCTCCAATTATAATCTTGTGTAAACAAACAAATAAAACAAAAAGAAAGACAGAAACCTTGAAGACCAGCTCATCAGTCACAGCAAAGGTCCTGTCCAGTTTTCCTGTCAGGTTGTTGATTTCTTTCTGGAGCTCCTTAGTATCTGACAATATCTGTCAAGGAAAGTCAAATCAGTATTAATGATGTTACAGCTGATACACAGAGCCTACTTTAAGTGCTATCCCAGTGACTGCAGTGACAGAGCATAGTTATCCACTACGTTCATTTTGTGAAAGAGAACTGAGTTTTCCTTGAAATGATAACTATATGTAAAAACACCCTAACTGATTTCCATCCAACATTTTGCTGTGTTCATTGTTGATGCGACTCTGGTCCATTAGAGTGCTGTTCAGAGAACTTGATTTTCTCTGCACTCTTATGATGAACTGAAGGTCCTATGGACAGTTTTTTCATAAATTACCCCGACTGTAGTAACCTGAAACCATTTTCATAGTGAACTCCCTTTTTCCAGTTCTCATAATAACATTGAAGCTTTCTTACTTCATGTTTGGCACTGTTGCTTAATTGTAGAGCTGTTTGCACTATTTCTTGCCCCCCTGTCACATGGACCCATCCGCATAGTCGGTATGGCCAACAGCGGCATCATTGGTCTGGAGGACCATCAGAAACCAATAAAGTTTGTACCTTCCTTGGCAGTCTGACAAACACACTAGTAACACTTCACCTCCCTGTGTATTCTTTGAGTAGGTGCTTTTTGCTTAGACACCAAATGGTCTTGTTGGTCAACTCTACTCTCATCATGAATCAACCCTCTTCTGATGTTACCTTTGTAATTTCCTCCTTCTGTTTCTTGATGTTGCTGACAATCTCTAGAATCCTCTGAGTGTATGCTGACCGAGACACATCCTGAGGAAGATTTTCTAACTCTGTTACCTACATTGGAAGAGAAAAAGCATAGTGCAGTTGAACACACATTAAGAAGATTCAACACTAATTGTGCAGACAAGTTAACCACTAACTCAGTTGTAAATTTCAAACTAACCTACAGTATGTTGACATAACATTTAACCTATGAGAATAGGTTAAACACTTTGTTCATTTTCAAAAGACATGTCATTTAGTGGGTTACCAGTTGTTTGTACATTTCTTCTTTTTTCCTGGCCTCCTCTGTAGAGATACGGATCTTGTCATGCAGGGACCTGATTTCAGACAGCATTCTGGATGACTCCAGCTGAGGAAAATGGAGAAATATCAACAGAATCTAAATCTCTTTAAATCAAAATGTAGTTAAATATTTGTGGTAAGGCACCACTTACATCATGGTTGCTGCAGATTTCTTTGAGTCTACGGTACTCATCCATATGTGGAGCTCTATGTTTCTCCCATTGAGAAGCCAGATTCACCAAGCGCTTAGTGCTGGCCTCCACGAGAACCTGGACAAGAACACACAGGTTTCCAAATGTCAACTGTTCCTGAGTTAGGCATGCCTCCAATCAGCAATTATAATCTCTCTCAGCCCTCCTACCTGAAGCTTCAGCAGGTTGTCATCTGCATCTGGCAAAAGGCCAATTGTTTTCTTCTTCACCTGCATCTTGTTCTCTTTTTCAGAAATTCCCAGCTCGCTCTGCTTTAACTCATTCAACATCTACAGCAAAACACATCACACACGAAACATCAGTCATAACCCTTTTTGGACATTGTGAATGCTGTATTCCATATTACTCTTAATACATCACTCCTTTCCCTTTAAGGTTAAATCTACCTTCAGGTTTGACACTTGGGACCCATTAAACAGCTTGCAAAAGTGTGACACAAGTGTCTTCGATAGTTTTAGACCAGCACATTCATTTTTTCCTTGTCCAGCAAGAAAACGACTTGACTGAAGTCAATGGTCCAGTATCTAAGTGTTATTTAAAGGGTGTTTTATTAAGAGAGTAATATTTACATACATAGGCATGTGCAATATGTGCATACACTCATGGTCTGTTCAAGCAGTTTCACACACCAACATATCTATTGCCTCTGCAAATTTGCTCTTATAATAGCAGTCCACCAAAGTGCAAGTGCACCTGGCATTTAAAGGGAATGGTAGATGGCATGATTGGTTTATCACATGTTACATCCAAAACATGAAGATTAATTAAGGCTAAGTACAGCCTTTTTTAACCACACAGCGTTTTCTGCCAATTAATTGTACATACTGCCCTAATTGCACTTTCACCATGTGATTTAGACCATGAACTTAGATATTAAAATAAAACCCTTTTGTACTTTTTTGCAAATAGACACCATTAAACTAATGTAGATAGTGGAAACATTGATTGTGAACTTACATCTCTCCACATTTGAGAAGGCAAAAAAACTCATACATTTTAGTTCAGCAGCCCAGACAAATGATCAAGACATCTTGACAAACAAGTGTATGTTTGAGTCCAAGCACAGATTCAAAATTGGAAACAAGAATCTAATTCAAGATATATGAAATGATGTCAGTCTTCCACATATATTTCTGACCACAATGTATTACTTTTTAAAAAGGGCAACTGTATAAAGGAACAGCCACATCACTGGCTTACAGTCAGGAAAACGTGAGTAGTGTACATCTGTGCATTTGGTTCAGTGTTTCACCTGTGTATTAGTGACACTAATGTGCTTCCTGTCCGCTGTTAGCTGGTCAGTATCACTGCAAAGCTGCTGGAATTGGTGCTGGAGTGCAGCCAGCTCCACCTGCTGACGGTCCTGGATATCACTCTCTGACTGATGCCCAGATGGGATGGGGTTGGTTACAGATGCTGACTCCTGGAGGACAAATGCACAGCCGCATGGATACACAGGAGATAAAGAATGCACACAGTATTTTATGGCATTGTGCTGGTGGAGATTTTCACCTGTTCAAATGTGAACTTCTTAGTGTGGGTGAAGTGGGTCCCTTTGGTCAGGATGAGGTCAGAGGGGGCAGAGCCCTTGAAGGTCTGCAGTAGCTCAAATAGGTCAGAGTTTGAGCGAGTACCGCCAAAGGCACTTTCAGATGAGGGTACTTCAGCAGAACGCAGCTGCTCCTTGACACGTTTCCGCAGTCGAGTCAGTTTCCTTGATCGATACTCCTGTTTAAGAAACATACTAATTTACCAGGGAATGTTATAATAAACATGTTTACATGTGTGTGAATAGACCTATATATAGACCTATATATATATATCTACATATACACAAGTATGTGTGTGTACATTTAGTGAGATAGATATAGGTGTCTGAGATGTATATCTAACTGTAGCAAGTGTGATGATTTGCCTGTGGAGTGAGGCGAGATAGGAGTCCCTGACTGTTCCACTCATTGTCCCACTCCTGAGCAGCACTCAACTCATCGGTGTGCTGCTCAAGTAAGGATGCCATCAAAGAGGTATGATGGGAAAGCTGGGCGGTTACAGGAGGAAGAATGTCTCGCTGGTAGTTCCTCTTAACTGAAATCACAGCACAAACATGCACACTTATTCTAATTCTGCAGCATATTTTCTACAACGTGTTAACACAGTGATGATGCAATATTTGCAAGAGCTTTTCGATTACATCATTTCCACAAAAAAGTTGATTTCTTCATACACAGAAATACTTAACAAAAACAAATTGCAATCGGGTGATTGTATTTAATCAACATATATCAATGATAATTTTACAATCCATAGGAAGTACCAAAAGCAAGTGATATAATAAAAAAAATTTTGACCACTCTTTGAGTTGGCTTAATGCAACCTGATTGATAGAGCAGATTGACAGTGCATTGACATACATGCGATCAACGAAAATCATACAGCATGTACAGTACTGTATGTGTCATAGATGCCTACCTTTTAGCTGCTTCTTTTCTGGGCCTTTAGTGAAGTGTGATAAACTTAGGGGCAGCGCATGGAAGCTATGCAATGCTTCTGGACTCTAGACAGGAAAAATGTAACTTGTCAGAATCTATCTAACTTTCTCTATGGGCAGGTTACAGTTAATGATAAGCAAATTAGCATCATGCATCCAGACACTGAAACAAAAGTCACAACAAAGACATTTAATTGTCACTTGCAATATTTCAACCCCAAATTAAGTCCTTTCCTCCTGATCATCTTCTGACAGTATTACATTAAGATAAGCAGCACCACAACTTTCCTTTGATTAGTTACACATTTGTCCGATAGAGTTTCAAAGTAGTAGGATAAAAAGGTTTTGGAAGAAATATTCAGATTCAGTTTTCAGTTACATTAAAGTACCAATGCCACAGTGTAAAAATGAAACAAGAGGCCGGGCATTTTTCTTCAAAAGACATGAGTAGAGTTACTGTACATCACCTGGGGTTTGAACTAACATCCTCAGACACTGAGGACAAATTAGGACTTTAATGAGCTACCTGCCAGGTGAGATTGCCTCACTCTTGAAGTAGCTTCACACTCTGACTTAAGGGCTGCTGGCTACTACTACTGTAAGAAAATGAATTATAAAGATACAATTTTGATAATATCTGTACTTCATCTAGACAGTATAGAGATGTCTGTAATATATTTTCACAACGTTTGATTGCTAGTTTCAAAGTATTTGGGGGAAAAAAAAGTATTGGACTTCATAATTGCTGCCACCTCAGAAGTGTGTGCAAGATTTTGCTTAATTGGGCCCACAATTCGGTGAAAGTTGTAAAGGTCTGGCACTTACTGTTGATTTGCTATGAATTTTCATTTTTTTCTGGTTGCTGTAGCACCACCATCAGGACTATTGGCATAGGACTGGGCCCATGTGCAAAGTTTGGTTTAATATCATACATGGGATGGTGGATTTTCTTGGAAGATAAATAATAAACATAACACTGACAAAAACAAGAGGGACAGGCTGAACAGCAGCCCGGCCCCTAACTAATCCCCTAAATGTTAAAACTAGAAGTCCTCATTTATAAGAGTACTTAAAGGTGCTACGTGTAACTTCTCTGCTACTGAACATCGTTTCTTGCTGGGAGCAGTTGGAAGTGTTGGTCGCTTGCAAAGAGTTTCATCAAGAGGTTCTAATACATGCTGTGTGCAGCACTTCTTTAGGGAATACTGCACTATACAGTAACTCACGATGTTTACAAGAAGTTAAAGCTCAGAGCCTACCAAATTTCACACCACACGATTTATATCATTACGTGGTAAATAGCATTTCTCCGTACACAGGCAGTGAACTTAAAGCATACAAAATCCTTGATGCCTACCAGTATTTTGTTGAAGGCTGGGTGACATGTCTGTGCATAGACGACAACAACTGCCTCGTCGTGGCAAAGGTAGAACAGGCTACCACTTCTTGCCTAATGTTATGTATCCCTCAAAATTATGTTTTAATGCCCTCACATTCCGGTCACTTTTAATGGTAATTAATTTTGTAGCTTGGATTTTGACATGATGTTTTTAAGTGTTTAATGAAGCCTGCTGTCATTAGTCAGCTGTTACCTAGGCTATGTGAAAATTCCAGGTCAGATTGCAGTGTGCTATCCATTATCATATTGTAGCAATCACACTTTTAAGGAATATGTTGCTGTTTACTGACAAACAGGACAAGCTTAAAACAGGCCTACTCAATGACTAAGGCTCACAGAGACATGTCAGAATGACCCTAAAGCACAGGGGAAACTATGCTACGGTATACCAGCACCCTGACTCTTAATAACTAACTAAGAATATACATAGACATTAATAAGAAGGGAAACTTCTATGATAAGTGATAATAAACAAAACTAAATAATCTAAGTATGCCATTTCTGTTGTTTTAGGTTCACCATAGTCAGGCATTGTCTGAAACACCACTAAAGCCATGGGTATCTGTGAAACAGGATGGGACAGTGATGTCTGGCCACTGCACATGTAAAGCAGGACTTGCTGTATGCACTAGAATCTTCCTACCATGACGTCATGACAAAATGTAATGCAGTATTCAATGATATTAAAGTCACATCAGAACAGGTACATTATTTCCTTTCCATCTCTTCTGACTGTTATTTCATCAATGTATTAGTATTCACTCCATGCTTAATATTTCTGCATATTAAAGGCTGTGAAAATTGAGGAACAGACTTGACAGCAGGGAGTCAGGAAGTCAAGAGTGTGGATTACCATGAGGGCTAGTAGGGTAACAGCATCAAAATTCAAGGCAGCAGCCAGGACAGATCCTAAGAACCCATCCAAGTCACTTATCAGACAGATCTGCTATCCTGAGTGCAGCAGGTCATCTACGATATCAACAAGGCATGTGTGTAACTGAATGATGCAAATACAATGACTCTGGACTGTATATTGATCCTTTCCGTCCATACCTCGGGGCTTCTCCAGACGGCCTGGTTACCTGCACCTGCTGTGGCAGTGGTGTCTTGGAGATCAAGTGTCCACACAGTGCCAAAGACACTGCAGTCCTCAGTGCCACAGAGAACAAGCATTTCTGCATTCAGAAGACTGATGGCAGATATGAACTTGATAGAAAAAATCTGTTCTACTACCAAATGCAAGCCCAGTTGTTTTTGACTGGACGAAAATACTGTGACTTTATGGTATGGACCAGGGGTTTTTTTGCCTGATGCTGACCATTTCACAGCAGAAATCAATTATGTTGAGGCCTTCTGCATGTCTGGAAGTTTACCAGAAATGTTGGCTAAGAAGTATACATGCCCAGATAGCCAAACTTTATAACTAAAACACAGTTCACAGACACAGAATATGAAGAGTAAAGTGGCTGTTCCTTGAACGTTGAGTAAATGGAATAGCTCATATCTGTATATGTACATATATGTGATCAAAACATAGAGTAATGTTGAACAGTCTGTTGTGTATGTTCATGCAAAAAAGCCCAGATGTAACCGCTTAATGGGATATATTTTAATTTTAGGAATGAAGTTTGTGCTGTGTATATAGAAATAACAATACAAATGTATATTTGAAGTGATTTTAATAAATATGACACACCTTTACAGTCCTGGATCAACTTTAACACCAGCCATCCAACTTACCATAAAACTTACAATGTAAAAAAAAAAGAAATGGAATAAAACAAATCCCTGAGAATAATATGATTGTATTTACACTATACATAAAGATTACATTTTACAAGTTACAGGTTGTACAGGTTTTAATTCATGCTCAGTTAATCAATTGGTACCACTGATGGGCACAATTTAGTCGACAAACATTCCACTTTAACAATTTTATCAGGAGTGGTATAGTTTGTTGACTCATCACTTTTAAGCAATGCGATTGGCACAGGTCCTCGTAACGTTTTGTATTTAATACGAGCCTTTCCAATAACTCTCCATCTGAATGTGCACTACTGCTAGTTTTCTTGTGTCCTCAAGTTCAATAGCACCCAACTGTTTTTGCCCAGAGTAAAAGTTGGTGTTTCCACTTTTGCACAATAGAGACAGATACTAAATGGTAAAACCTCGGTCTGCCAGGACTCCAAGTCTCCTGGTAGTAGTTTGTCTAAGAAGCCACAGTTTGCCGTTATGTGAGGATTAGTTGTTCGGCCACCCCAGCCCTTAAATATGAAAGATATCACCCCTTGTGGTGTAATTCCTATCAGATATTTCATATTGTTATGCAATTTATACTGTGAGTAGGTTTGTGCTCTTGCTTTTTCTTTTCTGTTTGCTTGCAGCCTCGACTCCCTCTTTTTCAGGGCCACCCTCTTATGGTAATTTTCCATGTTCCGTTCTGCTTTCCTCTTCTGTGGGGATTTGGTGAAGACAAAGATGGTTGGTGTGACAATGGATCATCACTTTTATGACCTGAAAAAAAAAAAAGACATTAAAATCTGGTTTTTTTTCTCCTGGAAACCACTGTAAAGCCAATTGAGATACTAACCCTATGTCATTAGGGTATCATATTATCTGTTTAGAAGAGTCTAGACTATCCACAGCTTTGATCATTAGATATGATCATGCAACAATATTAGGCATCTCACCAGAAAATGCTGACAGTAGAGATATCTGTTTGCATAATTGTGAAACGGAGATTGTCTGGAATCTGGCAATATCAAAACCATAATGGTAGGACAGATCGGTGTAGCAATTTTTTAAAATATGTGCTTAGAGCCTGATGGAAATAAATGTTGGATAATGCCAGCTCTATATTGGAGAAATTCGCTGACTGATTTCAAAACGGTATTAGCTGATGCTTTGTTCTCCTGATTATTTTCATATGTAGTATGTTGTGGTGGACTTCATAAGATTATTCAAAAGAGAAACAAGCATGTGAAAATGGATGAAGAATGTAATAAGGATATTACTTTGCAGAAGTTTGATTTGTCATCATAAAGTGATACCTCAGACGGTGTACAAATATGCGATTCCCCCTGGATTTGGTGGCATTTGCTAGCGTTAGCTCATTCAGTGCGTCTGTTGCAAATGAGACGATGCTATGGAATATGCTGTGCTTTCCGCTTCATAAAATTATTTGCAAGTAACTAATACTGACATTTCAATCTTTTTAATTAAGAACACTAATAACAGAAACTTACCTCGTACAAAATGTGCACTACACAGTCTTGTGTATTTTGATGGTTGCCAATTCTTCCAATGTATGGCTGTGATCCACTTCTGCCTTCTTTTCATGACTTTTGGCATATGATAGAGGGCTATATTATCCATGCCTTGCCTGTTAGTACACCCCACTGCACAACAACAAATTTGATTGATTGATTCATTGAAGAGGAGATAACCATGGTTGAATATAGGCCTAGATTACAGAAATGGCTGGGGGGAATTTGTGAATGAGAGTATTAGTTTTGCACTGGCATCCATTAAGTAACATGTCCCTTTTGCAGTCCGGAAGAGTGGGACCATGGCTGGACAGACATTGTGACGTCAGATGCAAAACGTCAATAGGTCAAATAAACCGGGGTCTGGAAGTAGTTCTGTATTCATTAGGATTGGGCAATATGCAAACATTTTCGAATCGGCAACCGACTGCCCCGCAACCACTGATTGAGAATATATTTGTGTGCGGCGCACGTCAGCATCAGCGAGTGCAATTATGGAAGAGCTGTGAACACTTGAGATCAGATCTCACTTCACCTCTCTGTGTGCGAATAAACACAAACATCATTTGTGTTGGTGAAGACCAAATTATGTTGTTTTTACTTTGTCTGAGTTTACACATGTTTCCGATGTGAGTGTGTCTGAGTGTGTGTGTGAGTGAGTGAGTGAGAGAGGAAGAAAGCGAGCAGAGTCAGGAGAGGGTGAATAAAAGAATGAATGCACGAAAGATTTGACTATTTTAGGAAAAGTATTGATCATTATGTGGTGATCAGTATTGATATTGTGACGGTGGTTACAAACAAATCAACATTTAAACTGTAGTGGGTCAGAGACGACAGCTGAGTCAGTGTCGGTGTGTCTCGACGCATCAGCGCAAGAGAGAGGGAGAGAGAGAAAGTTGAGCGAGCAGACTGAATGAATGAATTAATATATAAGTGAGTGCGCGCCAAACAATCGGCAAAAGAAAAACAACCAATGATGGACTCAATGGCCCATAAACAATATGTAAGCAGTCTGATTCATTTAAATATGCTTGATTTGGCTATTCTCCCAATCCTGCTGATCAACTGGAGATATCCTCATATATTAAAGCTTTTTTAAAAAAACTAAATACATCTTTGAAGAGTTTACTTGTGTTTCGATGTGCAGTGGTAGTCGGCAGTTCGTAGGCAGCCAGGGAACGGCCAGCTGGGCTTTGATTGCAGCAGCAATGCCTCTCTGGAGAACCACAGATTTACCTGCAAAAAGAGAACACAGCTTGGGATGAATCATCAAATAATAAATACATGATGACAAAATGCCATACCACAAAATCATCCTAAAAACTAGAGCCTGAAATTTTATATCCCAAAAATTCAAAATTCAACTTCACTCTCAGGGCGGATGTGGCTCAGGAGTTAGAGCAGTTGCCCTGGCGGTTCGATCCCAGTGTTCCCCATTCCGATTGCCAAAGTGTCCTTGGGCAAGATACTGAACCCCAAATGTCCCCTTCTCATAGAGAAAGTGCTGCACATAGATGCACTGTATGAATGTGTGTGTGAATGGGTGAATGTAAAACTGTATTGTAAAGCGCTTTGAGTGGTCATCAAGACTAGAAAATCACTATATAAAATACAGACCATCTACCATTTAATTTGACATCACAATCTGCTTCCTTTTTACACCAGCAAACACATGCCCAATATACATGTAAGGTCATTTGATATATGTTTGCAGGTGTGTTATTAACAGTATAGACTGTAGACTATAGAGCTGAAGAGCTAAAGCACTTATCTGGACAGAGATAATTTTAAAATCATTTCTGTAGTAAATGGTTTGGTTTTGTATTTATATAGCGCTTTTCTAGTCTTGATGACCACTCAAAGCTCTTTACAGCACAGTTTTTACATTCACCCAATCACACACACATTCATACAGTGCATCTATTAGCAGCACTTTGTTGTTCTATGAGGGGCAATTCAGGGTTCAGCATCTTGCCCAAGGACACTTCGGCATGCAGATGGGGAAGACTGGGGATCGAACTGCCGACCTTCAGGTTGGAGGACGACCGCTCTACCCCTCAGCCACAGCCGCCCTAGTAGTGTATTAGTGTTTCTTAATCTGTTCCTGTCACAAGACTAGGGCTGCACGATATTATTAAAACAAGCGATAGGCGATAACGTTGTTGAATATCGCGATGACGATATGACTTGTGATAAATAAACATAAACTGTCCCTGGTTAGGATGCAGGAAGAGAGAGAGAGAGGGGAAAAGAGTGAGCGAGTGCCTCTTAGAAAGATTTAACTCATTACCAAAATTCTCAATCGTTATGTGATGATCATTGTTGATATTGTGGCGACAAACAAGTTGAGTCAATGTAGTAAGTCGATTTCTCTCACAACTCACACATCATTATTTTCTGACATTAAACATTAAACATTTCAGTCGTTGTGTCTGTGACCGACATAGTGTTTGTCTGTTTGACTCATTTTTTCTCTGGTTGATTTCTGGAGTTAATAAACCTTAAATTTCTTCTGTGACAGCAGATTATGTTGCAACAAAGTTCAAAAACTCCAGCAGGATCAATCAAACACTTTAAAGGTTGATAAAAACTGACACACTCACTATAAATAGACTTGAAAACATTTGCGAGCCAAGCAACATAATACAGTATCATAACATGGAGTTTTTGGCTTAAAGTAGGGATGGGTTGCGACAGCCAGCATGAAACAATCCCTTCGGCTAACTTGTAAAAAAAATGTTGTGTTATATAACTGTGTGGATGACAGACTGGAGTTCTCTGTACCTGTTGGCTGGTCTGAGGTTTCAGCACCCTCTCTGGGCAACTTCTCCACCAGGCACATGAGCAGGGAGCGGATCTCTGGCTCGTTACTGTACAGAAAAGTCTGATAGCCTATCTCTCCTTTATAACCAATGTCCTGGGAACCAAAATGACAAATGGAACATTTGCTCTTTAGTATGGCAGGTCCATGAATGAATAAATGAATGAATGAGTTAATTAATTAATGAAGGAATTAAAAGATGGACGGATGGATATAGATTATCTTATTCTATAACATTCAGAACTGTACTATAAATAATGATATTCAATTATTAACTGCTAACAGCTACTTCCTGGTGAGCATTGGAATGACACCACAGGACAGGATAGGGATGGGTGATATGGCCAAAAACAAATATCACTATATTTTAGTCTATATCGCGATACACAATATATATCTCGATATTTTGAAATCTCCTCTAAATCACTGTACAAATGTTAAATTCATAAAAGTCCACAGGAAGTGGCTAAGTTAATGGACGTTAGCATTCCGACGGTTCCTGAATGTACCTCGTTGGAAGATATCAGTGGAAATCGAGGCTTAAAACAAGGTGTAAATGAACTTGTTTTGAGTCGAATATAAATGTTGGGGCTTGCCTTCTGATCATTGAGCAGCTGTGGATCATAGAGGAAACTTTGTGTTTTCACTGTTCTTCAACAAAGTCAGAGACCACATGCTTCACGTGAATGCGCCTCTCAGCTTATACAGTGAGTGAGTGAGTGGGGGCGGAGCCCCGGGGCCTGTGTTTTGTAAACTCCAACTGGCTCTGAACACACGAACACACACACGAACGAACGAACGCAGGGGGAAACTGGGGATCAATAATACATAATAATATAATCAAAAATAATACACACACAATGCATCAACAGAAGAAAAGAGACCGACACATTAGCATGCACAAGTCTTCCTCAGGTAGTTTTGTTCAAATTATAGGTTTTTAAAAAGGAGCACCTTATTACAACTTACAGTTTCCGAAAGAGGGTGTATAACTATCTATACAGAGCCCAATACATTTACCTTTAATCACTATCAAGCGTTACTGTTGAAGGAATCCATTCTTCAAAAAGGGGTTTTTAAATTGTGAAATATTTGCAGGAGCGTAAGATGCACGACTTTATACTGTATAGTACTTGTATTTATTTGAGTACACAGGACTACTTTTATATATGGAAATAGTCATTTTTCTGGCCATATTCAAGGCAAAGTCAATGTAAAAACAATGCGTGCTGCAGTAGCAGCTCCTCTGCAGAACACATTGTTTAAAGGGGACATAGCGTGCCCATTTTACCACAAGTTGATATGGTTCCTTGGGGTCTTAATGAAATGTCTGTAACATACTTTGGTCAAAATACCACAAGGATCATTTAAAACAGCACCCTTTTTACCCTGTATAAAACAGCCCTCCACAGAGTGACCTGTTTTGAGTGCCTGTTCCTTTAAATGCTAATGAGCCAGCTCCCCTCCCCCTCTCCCCATGATTTTAAACGATATAAATTACATATTTTATATGATATAAATTATCAAATATGCATCCCATACTTTGTATTCCCTTGTTGTCCTGGAGTTTTAATTTTCCCAATCACATAATTAAATGTCCCCTCTGCCCATCCACTACAAGCACACAAGCAGCAGACAGAGAGAGAAAGAGAGGTGGGGGGCTATGAAGACCATCATTTACCCCGAACCCCGACATTCAACGGGTACAACAACAAGCGGAGAAAGCAGAATCGCGGGCTGACCTTATATATACAGTGCCTTGCATAAGTATTCACCCCTTTGGACTTTTCTACATTTTGTCATGGTATAACCACAGATTAAAATTTATTTCATAGTGAGTTTATGTAATGGACCAACACAAAATAGTGCATCATTTGGAAGTGGGGAAATATTACATGGATTTCACAATTATTTACAAATAAAAATCTGAAAAGTGTTGAGTGCATATGTATTCACCCCTTTACTGTGAAACCCCTAACAAAGATCTGGTGCGACCAATTGCATTCACAAGTCACATTTGCAAGTCACATAATTAGTAAATAGGGTCCACCTGTCTGCAATTTAATCTCAGTATAAATACACCTGTTCTGTGACGGACTCAGAGTTTGTTGGAGATCATTACTGAACAAACAGCATCATGAAGACCAAGGAGCTCACCAAACAGGTCAGGGATAAAGTTGTGGAGAAATATGAAGCAGGGTTAGGTTATAAAAAATATCCAGAGCTTTGAACATCTCTCTGAGCACCATAAAATCCATCATAAGAAAATGGAAAGAATATGGCACAACCGCAAACCTACCAAGAGGAGGCCGTCCACCCAAACTGAAGAGTCGGACAAGGAGAAAATTAATCAGAGAAGCAACCAGGAGGCCCATGGTTACTCTGGAGGAGTTGCAGAGATCCACAGCTGAGGTGGGAGAATCTGTCCACAGGACAACTATTAGTCGTCTACTCCACAAATCTGGCCTTTATGGAAGAGTGGCAAGAAGAAAGCCATTGTTGAAAGGGATCCATAAAAAATCCCGTTTGGAGTTTGCCAGAAGCCATGTGGGAGACACAGCAAACATGTGGAAGAAGGTCTCTGGTCAGATGAGACCAAAATTGAACTTTTGGCCTCAATGCAAAACGCTATGTGTGGCGAAAACCCAACACTGCCCATCACCCTGAGCACACCATCCCAACAGTGAAATATGGTGGTGGTAGCATCATGCTGTGGGGATGCTTCTCTTCAGCAGGTACAGGGAAACTGGTCAGAATAGAGGAAAGATGGATGGAGCCAAATACAGGGAAATCCTTGAAGAAAATCTGATGCAGTCTGCAAAAGACTTGAGACTGGGGCGGAGGTTCATCTTCCAGCAGGACAATGACCCTAAACATACAGCCAGAGCTACAAAGGAATGGTTTGGATTAAAGAATGTTAATGTCTTAAAATGGCCCAGTCAAAGCCCAGACCTCAATCCAATAGAGAATCTATGGCAAGACTTGAAGATTGCGGTTCACAGACGGTCTCCATCCAATCTGACTGAGCTTCATCTTTTTTGCCAAGAAGAATGGACAAACCTTTCCATCTCTAGATGTGCAAAGCTGGTAGAGACAAAGACTTGCAGCTGTAATTGCAGCGAAGGGGTTCTACCAAGTATTGACACAGGGGGTGAATACTTATGCACCCAACAGATGTCAACTTTTGTTCTCATTATTGTTTGTGTCACAATAAAATTTATTTTGCACCTCCAAAGTACTATGCATGTTTTGTTGATCAAACGGGAAAAGTTTATTTAAGTCTATTTGAATTCCAGTTAGTAACAGTACATAATGGGAAAAAGTCCAAGGGGTGAATACTTATGCAAGGCACTGTACAGTCTATGGGGCTGACCAGCGGAGAAATGCACGTCCCGTGTGAACAGCCAGGCGGCTGCGTGCTGGAGAACGGCGCTGCGCTGCCTGCCAGCGGCGCCGCGTCCGGTGTACCGGCGTAACTACTGTAACCCGGCGTAACTACTGTAACCCAGCGTAACTACTGTAACCCGGCGTACAGTAGAGCTGAACACTGCGGAAGTCTTCCACACAGCTGGCAGTGTTGAAGACCGCTGCGAGGCAGCGCAGCGGTTCTCAGCGCGCAGCCGCCTGGCTGTTCACACGGGCGAGCATTTCTCCCGCTGGTCAGCCCCATAGACTGTATATATAAGGTCAGCCCGCGATTCTGCTTTCTCCGCTTGTTGTTGTACCGTTGAATGTCGGGGTTCCGGGGTTACAGTAGCGCTGAACACTGCGGAAGTCTTCCACACTGCTGGCTGTGTGGCGCTGACACAAATTCCAGCTCACGCGCGGGAGACCGAGCGGTGGCTCCCGAGCAACTGCTGCAGCCTCCCAGTCCCAACGATCCAGACAAATGCCACATGTGAGTGAATCGCGTGCTGACCAGCGGAGAAATGCTCGTCCCGTGTGAACAGCCAGGCGGCGCGCGCTCAGGAACGGCGCTGCGCTGCCTCGCTGCCTCGGTGTAAACCCGGCGTAGCGAGTGTGGGGGGACGGGGGGATGAGGTGGGGGGTGGGCCAAGACCATGTAGGGAGACTTCCAGTTCCTTGTTACGACACAAAACCCAGGAAGCGCAATCGAGTCGCTCAAGCATGACGTTTCTGACTTAGAGGAACTATAACAAAACACGCGAGTGTTTTTTCCCCAGAGTTTTTGGGTTGGTAGACATGCCAGATACCCACATTAACCTGTAGAAGCACTAACAAAGTGGAATTTGCATGCTATGTCCCCTTTAACTGAAAAGCTAAATATTGTGCATTATACTAGGGCTGCACCTATCGATTATTGTTTCGATTAATATAACGATTATATTTTATTACTCGATTTATATAATAATTCATTCATCAAAAGTAAAAAAAATAATTTATACATTTATATTTATTTAATAATCTTCTCTTAAATACAAACAAATCTGACAACAAACAAAGTATGCACTCCAAGGCATTATTCCTTTTACACTCCCATATCTCTCCAAAATAAAATGTGTGCAAGAGCTTGTTCCATTCAAGTAAAAGGAATATATCAATCTACATTAAGCTGTCCAACAACAAAATCATTGAAAACCTAAGTAAAATCAAAGTAACTTTCTGGAGGAATATCAAACCACTGTAAATACAAGTTTAGCAGTCTATCAAAAAAATTATCTGGAAGTAGCCTTGTAGTTATAGTATTTCAGTAATGTTTATTATAAATTTTCACACTGAACTGAAGTGTACTCTAATAATACAATTTATATTATTTTCTTGTTTCAAGTAAATAATGTTTGTATACAAAATAAAGAGCTTTTGAAAAAGTCATCTTAAAATAAAATGCTTAATTTTAAAAAGAAATTATAAAAAGAGGTTTGAGTTTCCCCTTTTTTCTTAATATATAACTACATTTCACATATAAACTATCTCAACAAACATTAACAACTGAACAGCTTTAACTTTCCTCTTTGTTCTCACTTTCTCTGGTTCAGTAAAGTCTTTTTCAGGGTATACATTTGAGTTCAAATTCACTTCATTCAAAATAAATAAATAAGCATGTTACCTGACAGGCTTGTGCCAGGCTCATTCCTACTCTGAAACGAGCAGACATGCCTGGAGGAAGGGAGGTGGGCAGCGAACTGCCAAGGCCTGGATCAATCACCTGGATACATCGGACCACCGCCTGCACGATCAGCTCACTGCTGAAGTGTCTGACACTGTCAATCTCCTCACTCACCTCCCTGTAGATAACAAATCAAATTTTAAGGTAGATACAGTCCCCTCGAAAAGGAAGGAATTGAAGATTATAAAGTGTTCACAATTTTTCACATTTTATTTCCTGGTATCAACATCAGTCAGTGACATCACCAACAACCCCCTCAACAACCAAAATATAAGAATAATACTACAACTATTTTATTGAGTTATAATCAATTAAGTTGTGCAGGTTATCCACTAACCAGAAGCTTGCTGGTTCGCTCCCCAACTCCTCCAGTCTACATGCAAAAGTGTCCTTCAGCAAGACACTGAACTATACACTCACTGGCCACTTTATTAGGCACACCTGTTCAATTGCTTGTTAACACAAATAGCTAATCAGCCAATCACATGGCAGCAACTCAATGCATTAAGGCATCTAGACGTGGTGAAGACAACTTGCTGAAGTTCAAACCGAGCATCAGAATGGGGAAGAAAGGGGATTTTAGTGACTTTGAACGTGGCATGGTTGTTGGTGCCAGACGGGCTGGTCTGAGTATTTCAACAACTGCTGATCTACTGGGATTTTCACGCACAACCATCTCTAGGGTTTACAGAGAATGGTCCCAAAAAGAGAAAATATCCAGTGAGCGGCAGTTGTGTGGACGAAAATGCCTTGTTGATGTCAGAGGTCAGAGGAGAATGGGCAGAGTGGTTCGAGATGATAGAAAGGCAACAGTAACTATAATAACCACTCGTTACAACCAAGGTTTGCAGAATACCATCTCTGAACGCACAACGCGTCGAACCCTGAAGCAGATGTTTAAACGCCACGCCTTGTTGAATCTATGCTACGAAGAATTAAGGCAGTTCTGAAGGAAAAAGGGGGTCCAACCTGGTACTAGCAAGGTGTACCTAATAAAGTGGCCGGTGAATTGGTTAGGGATGCATATCATGCATCCCTGACCAATTCAGCTCATTTATAATAGAAATGTGTATCTCAGTCTCACAATGCTGTGAACCAAATTTAGTGTTGATTGATTGAAAAACCAAAAAGTACACCTGACATTACTGTTTTTCAATTAATGCGAATCTGCAAAAAATCCATCATGGCGGATTTTTATGGTGTAATTGGCTTGTTGTAGAGCACTATTGGCTGGACTTGCGTGTCAAATGTTTTCAAAGCTTGATTACAATGCACCATGTGGTTGAATGAGATCATGTTTCAGGGAAAGTTCAATTCCAGTTATTGTGCCAAGTTTCATGTTTCTAGCTCATTCCAGCTCATGAGAATTTGAGCTGAGGAGGCAGACTACAAATAATAATAACAAACCAAAGTAAAAACAATAGGCCCTTCGGGGTCAAATCGGTGTGAACCAACCTGTGTCTCAAAAATCGAGGTCTGAACTAGGGATGGGCATAATTAATCGACGATCGATTAATTGATCATTAAGAATTTCGTCGATGACATTATTTTTTCATCGATAAAACTAATGCATGTTCTGTTGCGTAGTGTGAGTCTTGAAGGAATGCAATGGATTTCGCTATGTGGCAGCAATTAAACATTTTACCACACGGGGCAATGTTTGAAAAAAAACGCCACAGGCCTACTCAGTTACCTGCGAGTTTCCGTGTATTTCAAAAGTAAACATGAAGAGGTCACGGCGAAGTGTAGCGTGGGACCATTTTGATTTAAAAAATGACTTAATTCACTGCCAACACTGCGAAGCTGTGTATAAGTACAACTCGGCCACGACTCAAATGATGTACCACTTGAACAACGCACATCCGACCCTGGTTCGTGGCGGTGCATCCTGCTCTCGGTCTCAACCTAGCATCAACTCGGTGTTAGCACGGAGGAGCTGCGATGCACAACAAGCAGAGAAAATTACCTAACGGATCTGCAAGTTCATCGAGATGGATATGCTACCCTTAAGTATTGTTGAGGGCGAAGGTTTTCGACAACTTATTGGAACCGGCATATCACATTCCGTCACGACGTACCATCACCAGACTGGTAGAAACGCACTACGAAGAACGGAAGCAGGAGCTGTTAAAAGCTTAGGTCTGAAACCTGTCAGACCTAAGTATTATATATTTTTGGTTAAGTTATTGTTTAACATGATTGTTTTTTATATTATTATTATTTTATTTTGGGTCAGTTGTGTTTATGAGCACCGGCTTCTAGCTGTCGGCTCCGCTGCTTAAGAGTACAGCAGCGCATATTTTCAAGTGTAACCATTGAATGGATCCCGTTTAACTGCCACAAGAGTTGTTCATCTTGTAATAAAGATCTCAATGAGGAAACACGCTGTGTTTTTTCCATTTTCACTGCATTTTAATATAGCCTATAAATAGTTAATTTTAATATAAAAATATTAATGATTAATCGAAAATCGGTCGTTAATTCTCCCGACGATCGATTAAGACATTTTAATCGAATGCCCATCCCTAGTCTGAACTGAACCATGAATTTCAGAGGCCTTTGCAGAGTAGCAGGGTTGCATCTATAGTAAAAAAACATCTTAAGAACTATAATGACGTTCATTTTGCAATTGTTGATAAAACAAAAAATATTATTTTAACCACTAGTTTTGTTTTGGGTGTTTGGCTTTAATTTCAAAAAAGGGTTTGAGCATTTCGTGAAGAAAATGTGTTTTTAGACAGTGTGCTTCTGATATATTGGGTCATAAGGGACATTATTCAGAATGACCTCTCACATACACATGAAACTAAAATCCTTCACATATTTTACTGAAAACACACATACGAATAAATTGCTCTCACATGGCCAACATTTTACACAAGAGGCTCAGCTTGAATAACCAATTAGTCGGTTTGATAACCAAGTCAGTTTATTTATTTCAAACAACATAATTTCTTAAAAATGTTGGGCAGGTTTCAAAGGCTATTTAAATTACTGGTTTATTTTCCAAAGCATCTGGATTACACCGTCGTCATGTACACTACACTTAGTTTTACTGCCCTCAACTAAAGTGACGCTGCCAGTCTGTGCCGTGTATTATAACGAACCCGACTAATCAATTAATAAGGTAGTTGTCAACTATTTTCATGTAGAACAGTGAGTTTAGTGGGTAGGACCCTTCTACACAGTGCAATGCCAAGGATGCGGTCTACCCAGCCAACAAAGGAGGTGGTCTTCATGGGCAGGGGCAAAGCTTGGGTTAAATCTAATCACCTTTTTGTAGTAAGGATTAACAGCGAAGTTACTCTCGATGTCACAAGTTAGCACTGAAGTTACATTACCAGTAACTCTGCTTTGTAGTACAGGCCGAAGGAATTGTTACACACCAACTACCCACACAGCAAAGAACTTGAATGGGAGTGGAGGGTTTAATACTGGCCAAGTCAATCACTGGACCTTAAACCAAGAGAAGAATATTACATCTAAAGACGTTACTGAAGGGAGAAAGACAAGAACCAGAGAGGCGTTGGTTGAAAAGCTTCACAAATGAAGAATGCAACAGTTATGTGATGTCAGTGTGTCAAAGGCTTGATACAGTTACTCTAAACAAGGTTATGCAACCAAATATTGTCTTTACTTTGCTCACCTAAAATACAAATTGTACTTCGTGCAAGCATGTTAAAAATCTAGATGTAAACAGCAGAAAAGGAATGTGGAAATTCTGAGCACTTGTCTTATCCTCACCTTTTGATCTTAAACCCAAATGTGAACAACAGAAAAACAGCATGATGGTCATTCCATGTTAATGGGTTCAAAGCAGCCATGTCGCTAATTATCAGACTTGACATTAGTCAGCTAGCGTCATTCCAATAACTGGAGGTTGGGTTAGCACTGTACACAACAACAACAAAACACTTACGTGCCGACTTGTTTGAGGGCGTGAATCAAAATTTTGTCAACCTCCTCCATGGATGTATTTTCTCCGAAGACAACTAGCTAATTCTATGGATTCTATGATAACATCTGATGCTGCTGGGCTTGTTTAAAAACACTATGTTAGCTCATATACGCTTCCCCTGAGACGAAGATAGAGAACCGGCTCCCATCCTCTGTTAGCTACCAGCTAGTTAGCGAGGCTGCCACTCCGGACTTCGCCGACACTTCGCCACTGTTACAGGTGAAGTGTCCTGCCACAGACAAACTTGTGATAGAGTCTTGGAACTGAAGCTGAGTAGTACTGCCAACATGAAACAAGTGGTACCGCGGATCCTGTTCCGTGTGGGAGGAAGTAAAAAGGGAAAACCACGGCGGTGTTTCTGGGAGGTGAAGTTTCCTCTCGACCTAATGTTCATGCGAACAGCTGAAGAATTACGACCCAAGAAATACATTTCCCAGCATGCACCAAAAGAAACTTTCTCGTGACCGGAAAGATGCTGGAATTTGTTTTCACGTTGACAAATGCAAATGGTCAAGGCAACATTCTTATCTTCAGCCCCAGGTGAAGAGCCGAAATAATAAAGAACAAAAAACAGTTAAAAAATGAAATAAATTTAGATATAATTAAAAGGCTTCTAGCTATATCTATCAATTTGAACCTATCTAGTAAAAAGTTTATTTAAAAAGTAAAAACACAATTCTTCCAATCTATCAAACATCGTTTCTGTTGACCCAAAGTATCTCCTAAAGTATAAATGAATAATTTCCCAATAACAATAGAATATTAAGAAACACTGTATGTAACTTCCTTCACTGTTAGGTTGACAGCTCTGCATACCCCAGAGGGACTGCACTGTTTCCCAATAAATTAATATAAGAATATTTCATTTTCTTTTCAACTTTCAGGGTGGAAGAGGGAATAAACTACAAAAATAGTCCTCATTTTCTTGAACTATTAAAAAAAAAGAACATATTTCAGTACCTCTGCTAAGGAGGTCATGTTTTCATCTGTCTGTCTGCTTTCTGTCCCAATTAGTTAGTTAACAGGATTATGTAAAAATTATTGGACAGATTATCATGAAACCTGGAAGAATGTGGTATGGGTCAGGAAATAAGCAATTAAATGTTGGTGTGGATTCCAATCAGGGGGCGGATCTAGGACACATTTTTTCACTTTCTTAACCATTGTGAGAAATGGCATTTTTTAGACATTTTGGTTGATTTTTCAAAGGATCTATAGTGAATTTAAATGTGGTTTTATAAAGGGACTGTTTGGTAGAGGTATCTCTGATTGCCTTTATAGTTCAAACAGGATTAGAGTACCGTTCATTTCAAAATATTATTAATATAATTAATAGCAATTTGTTGTTTGATGAGAATGACTGATCTTGTTTGTGGCAGTCACAGTGGTGAATACACAGGTCAAATTAAACACATTCAGTTGTTCTTACTTGAATATATGAGTTCAATATAACACAGATGTGTTAAAAGAGGCATCCACACCAAACAGCTTGAAGTAAAGTAGGGATATCTCAGTAATATATATGGGAGGCAGTAGATAAAGCTAGGTCACTACAAGTCATGTTGAGAATGGAGACTGCCTCATGATACGTCTTATCCCAATACCAAGGACAGGTTGGCATCAAAAAAGGAAAATTATCAAGGGCTGATCACTAGTAGCAAATTTTACAAATAATAATCGTGGCCACTTGACTACAACATAGAAGTCAAGGTGTGATCACTGTTAAAAAGGGTAGATGCTAGACAACAAGAACGTATTCAAGGGCTGATCACCACTAGGAGTAAAGGTAACTTTTGTGTTGAATAATAATATTATTATTTGCAACTGAGAAGTGAGGAGCAACTTTTTTGTTTTGGAGAATAATACCATTAAAAAAATTAAAAAATAAGAATTCTGCAGTATTCAGTCTCAGTCAACTGAGACCCAAACTAGAGATAGAGTTTATGAGTTAAGAGTGTAAGACAAAGTCTTATATTTTGTGTGTTTAACAATGCACCTAAAAAAAAATCTTTAAAACTTTATACGGAAAAAATAATAAATGACTTATCCTTCAACCCCCTAGTCACAATAGAAAATGCTCCAACATCGTCATTATCCATGTATTCTGACACATTGAAAAACCCATAACCTATTTGTGAGGAATCCTATAAGAATCTGGGGCAAGTTATAAAAGCACATTTAGATACAGCATTAGATACGCAGAGTGGAACCTGGCTTTAGAATCTAGGCAGAAGGGGGAGATTAGTAAAGTTATGGATATGTATAAGATCTATATAATTTCTATTAGGTACAATATGTGTAAGACAATTGAATCAGGACGGATCTACAGGGAAGACAGGAGGGGAACAGGGACAAATTGCAGGAACACATACAGCCATAACAAACCATTTTTTTATTTACGGCACTGTCATCTCTGTCGTTCTTTGCATTGACCACAGCAGCAACAACACGTTACGACCAAGTTTCATTTTCTGTTATTAGTGATACCACTGCTGAGGTCAGTGTTGTGCATGAACACGCTAAAAGAGCTAGTTCATTGAAGGTGCTCATATTTTTGGTGAATGGTGCACTGAATCAGTTTTCAACTGCAACGTTCACCTTTGCAGGACTGAACGACGCCCACCACTACCATCTGAACATTATCTGTGCCACATTTTTTATGATAAAGTAGGGCAGAGCAGAGAACAAGTAGATCTACAGTAGGTCGTGGTATGCATCTTGGAGTTGTTTGAAAGTTACGGAGAGACATTGGTTTAGGGGCTTGACAACAGGTATGGACTAAAACAAAACTTATCTCTGTTGAAGGAGTGGGATCCCCCAGGAGTGTCATTAAGTCCAGGTGCCAGATGAAGTTTGGTTCTTTTGAGAAGTCATACACGTCTGGCTTAATTATCTCCGTGGATCTGCAGCCATGATCAGCATCTGTATTCCCCCTCCTCAGTCCAGTTTGATTAGACTCAACTCAATGCAGCTCTACCAATCAACTCGCCTGGCACTGCTCTGCACAGCCTCTCTCTCTCCCACAGCTGAGTGCCCAAACCAAGCCCACCTCCACATGCTCCATTGTTGTGGTTTCCAAGTTACCGAACTGAACCGGAAACACATTGAAAAACATGGAAGTGCATTGAAGGTCTAAATGAAAAACTGCAAGATCTTACAAAAATACTAGTTTTTGGTCTCTATGTCCCTTCCCAGGTTGAGTACCTGCCACCCTTATTTGTTGAAATTTCTATTTTTGTTATCTTAGTTAAATGAAAAAAATATTTTGTCAAATATAATCATTACTAAAATTAAACCATCGCATGTTCCCTTATTTGCTATGGTGACAGAGCCAGGACGTTACAAATTGGGGGCTCATCCGATTCGAGTATTGCGTTGCTAACTTTGTTTGAAGTGTTGAGTCTTCACTGATTGGCGACATTTGTATTGTGATTGTAGAGTTCTTTGTTGTAGAGTTGCATCTTCTGTCGATGCCTTTCAGAAGGTGACATATATGACAGGGTAGCGATGTCTGCACCGGAATTCCTTTTGTTTAAGTCAGTGGTGGAATCTCTTAATGGGAGTTTGATGTGGTGAAATAAGTTCAGGTCACAGGAAAAGGGAAGGTTAGTGTTGCCTTGCAGTGCACTGTGCCACATTTGAGCTATATCACATGGTAATAGCGTTTTTCCTTTGGGATCTGCCCGTTCATGAGTGTAGTGTGGGGTGACAGCAGTTAGAGCAATTGACCTTGAAGCATGTCACTTGTTTGACAGAGTTGCCAGTTTCTGGTCATTTTGCCACACCAGTTGGTTTTGGTGCACAAGTACCCACTGTAATAACCCCTGAAGAGAGGGGATGCTCCATGTAAGAGGTTACTATAATATGAACAGTCAATATTGTACATTCTTTTGTTTTCTGGACACTTATTGGTTGTGCATTGTTAATTTAGTTTCAGTCATGACAGCCGTAGATTATTATTTTTAAGCACTGTCTGAGTTTTCGGATCAGTGCACAAGGGAGCAGTCGATTAAGATGGCTGATTATTATAAAATAATGTGTGATGAAATAAATAAAATATTAGAGCTATTGTTTAAGCGAACTTGCATGAAATGGACATTTTCAAATGCCCCAAATAATCACCTTCCTATACTGAGTGGACTGGGGTCCCTTTGTCTCAGGAGTTGCAAATTTTGAGTACCATTATGAATTGTTGCGGTTGCTACTCCAGAAACCCTTATTTCATCACTACATTATCAAACACATCACTTTAACTGCATTATTTTATGTCTATGTCTTTTATGTACATATATCTGTGTTTCTTCACTATCTTGTTTGTCACTTTCTGTTGTCACCATTTCACAAATTAAAACAAAATAAATATTTAAAAAAACAAAAAACAAACAAATAAAAAGTGCCTGTACAATAGTGGGGCTAGGCTAAGGCAATTTACACTGGGAGATAAAGTACTTGTGTTGCTCCCCTCTTCTAGCTCTAAATTACTTGCCAAGTGGCAAGGGCCCTTCGTGGTCACAAGTGGGGGATGTCAACTGTGAGGTTGTTCGTTCTGACAGGGGTGGAGCCACACAAATACATGTATATCACTTTAATCTCCTGAAAGCATGGAGAGAGGCAGGGACCATTTTTCTGGTGTTGCTGGTGTTACCACCTGACTCAAAGCTGGCAACAAAAAGGGAGATCACACACAGATCGACCAGTCAAAAGTAGTTTATTCAACTGAACTCAAACATCATATTTCCTAACTTTTGAGGTGTGTAAGTATGAAGGGCATCAGTGGTGTCAGAAGTGTGTGGATGAGTGAGAATATCGTGTGATGCGTGTTTGTTAGTGCAGCAAACCAAACAAAGGATCCAGGTTCAGGCTGGTGCAGCAGGCCCTGCTGAGAGAGATCTAGACACTCCCAGAAGAGCAGACTTATATGCATTCTGGGAAGGCCCACCCAGATGGGCAGGTAGGTGGCTGTAGCTCCACGCACCAGCACAGAGCAAGGCACACCGGCAGGCAGAATGAGAGGGTCGTCACACTGGTAAGTGAAATAGATGAGTTGGGGCCTGAGGTGCCAAATTACATCAACCCGGCCTCGCTCCCTTGTGATGACCATCTCTCCCCAGCAGCACTTTGCTGACGTGTTCTCACCCTTGCAAGGATGCACAAAACTCAAACAACATCATGTCTAGGCTTCCCTGGGGATTACGTTCACGACTCTATCGACTTCCTGAACACGAACGAAAAGTTATTCAGAAAGAGTTGGCAGCTATGCTTGAGATGAGGGAAATAGAACAGTGCCTGGTGCAGCCCCATCGTCCTTGTAGCCAAGAAGGATGGATATATACGCTTCTGTGTGGACCACCACAAGGTGAATGATGTTTCACTGTTTAAAGCATATCCAATGCCCTGGGTCAACGAGCTCCTGGATCAGCTAGGACCTCCGTCTGACTTCACCAGACTGGGATGATGCAATTAATGCAGCATACGTCAATGCTCTCAACACACTCCTCAACACCCTGAGGACCGCCTTCCCCAATAAAATTGACATGTCCAAAATAACGGGGTGCAAACAACAACCAGGCGAAACCGTAGGAGATTTCCTAACACGTCTGACCGTCCTGTTTAATCAACACAGAAGCATCCCCATACCTGACAACCTTGGCAACGAGCCAGGGGCTTATGAAACACATCTGAAACAGGCCTTCCTGAATGGTCTGCTCCCCCCACTACGGGCAGACGCAGGCCACACCTGCATCGGGTTTTGAGGATGCTCACTTGACAGAGGTCAGATGTCATTCTGAACATGCTGAACGTCAACACAAAGAAACAAAAGACAAAACTCACAAAACTCACAGAAAAAGAATCAACAACTCCAGAAAGCAAAGCTAACCATGATGCAGGCTGTGTCAGCCCTGTCAAGGCCACGCAGACAAGATAACGCTGATAGCAGAGCCAACTTCACTGTACCAGGAAGAGAGGGGCGTGGACGTGGCCGTGGGCGAGGCTTCTCTGTACACTGGGCAAAGGACTGCCCCAGCAGCGAGAGGAGGGGGAGACAAGAACTTTCACTGCCGACAATGAAGAAAACACTTGCAATTCTAACTGCACACACACACACAAAAGCTCCAGCAATGAAGAAATGCTTGCTAAACTAACCGCACACACACACACACCAGAGCAAACACAACTTTGTGGTTCTTATGTTAAGTACAATAGTGATGCTTTTAAGAAAATGCCTCAACTCGAACTGTGTGTTAACGGTCACAAACTTAATTTCATGGTCGACTCTGGTGCAGGTTATTCTGTGGTTAGGATGTCAGATTTGCCCACATCTCCTGAGATGAGTGGTCGCTTTATATTCTCTCAAGGTGCCAGCGGTGCCACTGTAAAAGAAAATTTCACAAAACCTCTCAAATGTGCCGCTCAGTTTGACAAACATCCCATAAGGTTTGAACATGATTTTCTGTTGGATCCCTGATGCCCAATTAATTAGGAAGAAATTTGATGATTGTGTTAGGCCTCAATTTAGTATCCTCCCCAGATGGAGTGACGGTTATGCACAATTCTTCTTCACCCCCCTTCACAATGTCACAGACCACACATGAGCAGCTGTTTGTATATCAGTGGCAACTTCCTATAAATGCCTCCACTGATCTGCTCTCCAAGTCACACTCTCTCGTCACCCCTTTTTCTGATTTTATGCACATTGATTCATTGCACTGCACTTCACATGTGACAGACACAGCAGATCACGTTTATGAATCTCTGTTTTTGCCTTTTCCTGATGATTCTCTGAAAGTGTCCAATATTTTTTGGTCTGTTTCCAGAAGTGCAGCTTCCGTCTCACTCACTGATCAACAGACTGTTTCGCGTCTCGAATTCCAGCCCTCACATCTCGCTCTCTAAGTCCCATGATGACCAGTGGCAAGACTTAGGCCCATTTGTCAGATCATGCCAGGCTGCCGTTGATTGGCAACCCACAACCACGCCTGACGTAATGTATTCACCCAGTCTGAGTGCATTTGATCTAAAAATGTCTCCAACCTTCTGTTCTCCAGCCACACGCTCATTTGTTGTGACTGAAAATCACCTTCATTCTTATGCAATGTTGTCCAGCCCCTCTGATGTTTCTCCTTTACTTTCAGATCTGCCTGAAACACTGTGGGCAAAGGACAAATATGATGTGGGCCTCATCAGAAACTGTGATCCAGTCAAAATCACTCCAAAATCTGATTATAGGCCATGTAAACAACAATATCCACTCAGACAGAATGCAGTGGAGGGGATACGTCCTGTTTTTGAATCCTTTTTGCAGGCTGGTGTAATTGTCCCCTGCCCTGATTCACCGGTCCGCACTCCACTGTTCCCAGTTAAGAAGATCAGAGACAAAGGTCAACCTACTGAGTGGCGGTTTGTGCAGGATCTGAAGGCTGTGAATGATGCTGTAATTGCTTGATCGCCTATTGTACCCGAACGTGTCATTTGGACTCCAGAGGCAGACAAGGCATTTGTCACACTGAAGAAGACGCTGCAGCAATCTCCCTAACCCTGACAAACCTTTTGTTCAGGCTGTGGATGAGAGAGACCGCTGCATGACTTCCGTCTTCCTTCAGTCTCATGGTGACAAATATCGCCCTGTCGCCTACTTCTCCGCCAAACTTGATCCGGTGGCAGCTGGCCTTCCACGTTGTTTGCGTGCAGTGGCCGCCTGTGAAAAAGCTGTCCTTGCCTCACGAGACATAGTAGGTTACTCTGACTTGACACTCCTTGTTCCTCATGCTGTGTCTCTCATTCTTACAGAACAGAAGACCTCACATCTCTCTGCTGCCCGCTGGTTGCAGTCTTCATATTCAACTTCATATTTTATGATGCTTTAATTTGAATCTCTGTGAATTTTTAAGGTTCATGTTTGTTATTTTATGAAGTTTGTACATACTGAATCAATTTTACTTCCAAGCAAGAATTTAAAAAGTTTTTACTGGATATTTTCCACCTTAGATATACTGTATGTTGACATTTAACGTTTTATTACATTTTAATATGAGTTACTTTTGCCAATCAATACAGTATGTTAAATTTTGATAATGGTTAATGAGATGATGATGTTGTTTGACCTGATTTCCTTCCATTTTCATTTTAAATGCTTGGTCAATTACAGAAAAATAACTTTTTTCTTTCCACAAAAACAGCAGCGGCTACCTATTGCACCTCCCTGCCATGCATCGATGTTCTAGAACCTCTCCATGGTGGATGTGACCCTGTACGTATGCAAAGTACCAGGGTTGAAGACTTGTCGATATTCTTCTATGATTATGATGTTGATTATGATGTTTCTTGATTATTTTTCGTTAGTGATCATATTTTTATTGATGGTCAAAGGGGGAAGTGTAGTGGAAAATTCAACTGACCAGTGTCTAAGGTATTGGAAATCCCCCTGACCAGGTGTCTCACTGCTGTGATACTGTCTACCTGACAGGATGGAACCCTTATTTGGTGGTGTCTCACTGCTATGACCTTGATAAACAGGGTGCATGCCCTTATTTGGTGATGTTTTATTCCAACTGCTACAGCGGATAGACACAGATGATGATCTCATGTCTTTCATGTCTTTTTTTCATATTATGTTTTATGAAACGCCTCTTTGTATAAGTTCAGGCTTTTGTGAACTTGCGGCCAGTTCCATTTTGAGCACCCGTGCTTGTTGTGTAAACTCTGCAGAGCTTACTATTAAAAAGACTCAAAGGCAACTCCAGTCTGAGAATTTCATTATTTCAAATCTCAAGATGAATTTCCATCACACTGGTTATTTGATTGGAGAAATATTTTGCTCTTGCAGTATTCATTTTGTTGTTATAGGAATTCAGGAGGTCTTTCAAATAAAAATAGTGGACATGCAGTTTCGTTTTTTTCCTCTTTCGTTCGGTTTTTCGGCACAGCCTTTTGAGTTCTTGTAGCCATCGGTAGTCATCAACCCATGGAAAGGTGTTAACAGGTGATTTCATTCTTGTTTTAATAGGGGCTATGATATCTAATGTGGTTTGACTTATTAGGGTTAGGGTTAGGGTTAGGGTTATTATTGAAGCCATTGAGAAAAATATTCGGATCGGATGACTCGTAAGGGTTATGGTCAAGAAGACCTGTGTAAAAGTTAGATGAGAATTTTGAGGCACTATGTTCATTTAAAATGCATGAGCTTTTGAGTGGTTTTGATATTTTTTTGGGCTACATGGAACAGGGAGTCAAACTTAACGCAGAGATGGTCAGAGACAAATATGTCCTCTAAGGTCAAGGAATTGATGCTCAGACCGAGGGTAAAGACTAGATCTAATGTGTGGCCGCGGTTATGAGTTGGACCAGTCACATGTTGAACTAGATTAAAAGACTCTGTAATGATGGCTCTATCATAGTTTAAAACAATGAAAGATAAAAGTTCAGAGAATTCGGGGGCAAAATTAACATTTGGTTAAGGAGTGCAATAGATAACTAGACCAAGGACTGGAGCAGTGCTGCAAATTTTGAACGTAGTAGCCTCGAAACAAAAAATGTCTCTATGGTAATGGGGCAGCAAGTGAAGCATTTTTTAAAAACAACAGCTAGGCCACCTCCCCGGCCATTAACCCTGGGAGTGCTTAAATATTCAAAGTTTGTTGGGCAAAGCTCTAGCAGCTGGGTGTGATCTCCTAGAGACAACCAGGTCTCAGTTAGGAATAAAAAGTCTAAATTGGATGAAGAAATGAGATCATTCAGTATAAAAGACTTATTAGAAAGGGACCTTACATTGAGGAGGGCCAGTCGCACAGTGCTCTGGCCAGCAGAGGGGGATATGGGGACAGAGATTAGGCGATAAGACCTGCGAGCTGTATTTATAGTTTTTTTGTTTGGCCTATAGTTAGTAACAACAGGGATATAATAAGTACCCGGTGTTTGGGAGAGGGGCGGAATTTGCTGTCTATATTGATTAGTTGGTGGCTGGTGCGGCCGTTTGGGGGCGGTCTTTGCTCAGAGGGGAGGGAGCCTGCGGTGCCATACTATCACCTACAACAAAGCACCCAGTTAAATAAACAGTCAGGTAAGTACACAGGGCAGGGGGAATGTACCGACAGCGCCTTGAGGATCACTTCTGGCGAGAGGGGATCCACCTTAAACACCTACAAATCATATAATGAGGAAAGACCCAGAGAGGAGAACAATGTGGTGCAAACATTTCTGCCGCTCTCATACCTGCATTAATGCCAGAAGTCGAACGGACCAGAAACAGGGTGTCCCGTCAGTGCCAGGGGAGAGCTCAGAAGACAACTACAACTATATATAGTGTCCCTGTACTTGTGATTGGCTGATAAAGCCGGGTGATCAACAGCGCAAAGCACTATTCTGCCACACACCTGTAACTAAATAGAGTGCACAACAACATTGCACTAGTAACTAAAATACAGCAGAGTGCAAAAATAATACTAGTGTGAAAGGGTGGAAAAATAACTATAATGGCTCATTCTTTGACAAAAAGAGCCCATTAGCTCACAATTCACACTTTACACTCATAGGTTTTATAACTTTTACAGTGAATGTGTATAAATTTAATACATACAAAGTTGTGTCTACAAACCAAAGCACAAAATATTGCTGGCAGAATGCTGCACAAGGAAAGGTTTCTCCCAGACTACACTGTTCTCTTACCTGTCAACACCACACAACTACAGGCACTTTAATACTAAACATCTCATGTACAGAAAGCATTTGTAACTTAACTTAAATATCAACCATTTCTAATTTTATGCCAACAGTCATGTTTTACCAGATATTTACCTTCAGAAACAATCTAAAACATAATGTGTCCACATCGCAGTGAGCAAAATTGTTTCTTGTCTTCCTGTTTCCCAACACTGCTGTTTCCTAAGCAAATCATAGGTGACTCAAATTGACCGTGACCTCTAGTGGTGTTAGTAAGAATAGTCACGTTTTATCACCTGGCTACAATACACAATCCCGCAGAATTCTAGGATATGTAACCAAGAGAATATCTTTTTGGGCGTCATGCCCAATTTAGTGGTTCTCGCCATGGTTGAACTCATTACGGGAAAAGTGACCTGTCACCCTTCAATTTAGTCTACAAATACATGGAGTATTTAGCCCTCTGTCAAGATAGCAGACAAGTTCCCCCTGTCCAGCCCCAATTTTACCAATTTTTTCACCGGAAGACATCTTACGTATTTACCTCTCAACATTAACTGTCAGGAATTTCTAGACGGATGCAATGCTCTTTCTATCTCCCATACCATTACATGAATAAGCACTCACACAAACACACATCATAACTCACCACACTATAACTTCAAACCCTCCTCTATATCTCTTTCTATTTTCTGATGTTAAACATAGATATCAAACCTTGAATATTATACCCAATCATGACATATATTATTGCACCCAGGTCTCTCTGTACTTTACAATATGTGCCTTGCTCTGCACCATGATGCATTTCATTGTTTTTTTGTAGTGTATTACTTGTGATGTTTTTTTGTGCCAATGTATCAGTTCTATGTTTTTTGACTGCACCAGCCACACACACACACACACACACACACACACACACACACACACACACACACACACACACACACACACACACACACACACACACACACACACACACACACACACACACACACACACACTCATCACTACATCAATGCATCAATCGTTAATGTCCATTCACTAATACATTTTTTTTCATAAATATAATAAAATATTAAAACACCTGGCAACACTTCAAGCAGATATAAATGTTTATACAAGAAACACACCTTTCAGACAAAAACACTAGAGAAAGAGGAGTATGTATTTTAACATTTGTTCATCACATCACCATTACAGATCAAGAGTGACATTTTATTTTTATGAACATTTCATAGCCAGGTAACAATCTGCAGTGTCAATGGTCCTCAAATACAGATGAACCATCCTATTTAAATAATCTTTCTTCCATCTAAAACATTTCAAACTGCCCAGTTATTATAGAAGGCGACTTCAAAATATTCATAGACATAGATATAGACCCAACAATAGACAAATCAAATATATCATGCAATAAATGTACCTGGCAATCCACCGAAACAACAAACAGTTCATGAGCGATTTTGGTCTTGGTGATAGTTTTTACATCATAGCCAACCTATTAATTTCCACACATGGATCAAAAAGGCATCACGCATCTCAAACACATTTTTCATAATAATACACTGATCTCTTTCCATCTCCTGGTCCAGAAGTACGGCATCAGGAGCAGTCATTTTCTGGAATATTTACAACTCAAATCAGCCATTCAAATATAACATCACAGCCACCAACCTTGATCTTCCTCCCTCAACCTCAGAACTAATTAACATCCTTTCCAATAAAACCATGTCCCAACAATAAGATGGGAACAGGACTTATCTCTCTCTCCTGATGCCGATCTGCAAAAACAGTTAAATGTAGTTAAATTAAAGTTTTAAATTAAAGGTACCCGTTTGACCGATTATTATATTATTTTACAAAGCTATTTGACTAGATTATTAATGCTGAAGCAGCTTTATAAGCAGCAGGTGGAGCTAGAGCAAAAATACATTAGGCAGGTTTATTTGGCATTTGGAAAAAAAATGCTTTGTTTAGAAACAAAGTTTGTATCATGTAAATTGGTATTTATAGGGTTAAATTACAGAAAATACATGAATAAGTATTGAAAGTAATATTAATTCATAATATTTTTATATCAGTTTTTTTGGGATGGGGCATATTTGTCCTTACCATATAGACAGCTTTTTTTTATGTAACACTACACAAAAACTAATTATGTTGTCAGTGACATGTGCCAGGCTGTGTTAACCCACCAAAAGAAATCTCATCTTCATGTACCATATGGAAAATATTTCATTTTCTTGTGTTTTCGAATATAAAAATAAAGAAAAGAAACAGGTATTTTAAAGGGTTAAACTACAAAAAATGTATACATATTTTGTAAAAGAATTTGGGTAAAAAAGTACATCATTAAAAGTAAAAATCTAAATCTAAATATACTAAAGCCCTAAACTAAAGGCTACATCCAGTTAAGTGAAACATCACCCATCCAAAAGTCTTTTCCAGTTCAGTTCGCCAGGTCTTGTTAGTAAACTACAGATTCAGATCTCGTGGCCACTTATCTTGTTGTCTACAAAGGGGCTCCGTAGAATATATATGAAAAAGTACAAAAATATTCTAATGAGTCTATTTTTATCAGTGCAGTTGTGCAGGAATGTGGGGGATATTAATGCAATAATTTAAATGTAAAAATAAAAATCCACCTGGGTTGCGTAATCCTGAATTTAAAAACATTTACAACTTCATGGGTAAATGTAAAAAAAAAATGCTGATTTAACAATAATACTTTTCCTGCGACACAGATATTTTTTCTGAAGGAGTCCCCAGTCTCCTGGAGTGGCTCATTGGCATGGTCACAGTATATCCCACACTATCCCAGTAATCATGATCAGCACCTTTGTCAGGCTCCAAAATGTCCCCGTTGAAGATGTAGAAGTTGTGGAGGAGAAGATGGTCGATAATGACACAATCAATTCCTTCACCTCTAGTGCCTTAAGAAAGATGGAGCACCATATGGTCTGCTGCACTTCAAATGCCCTCTCCACCACACACCTTGACCTGGATAGCCTTGTATTTTATCTTGCCTTAACAGCATTCTGAACGGAGTCATCTAGTAAATGTGTTGTGCCAAACAGGGATACGCTACGTCATCAATGAGGCATCCTCCTATGTACATAAAGCTGGTGCAGATGCAGCTAAGGACCCTTGCATCACAGCCAGGGAAGCCGACATTAACATCCAGGAAGTGACCCTTATGGTCACGGATGGTTTGAAACTGGATGGAGTGAAACTGTTAGTGCCTAAAGCAGTCCATCGCAAACAGAGCAGGTGGTTCAATCCAGAGAGGACACCGACCTGTGCACCCTGAAAGCTGGAGAACCAGACATCTGCTGGAACCCAGCCACAGAATCTGACCCTCTAGCACAGACTTGCAGAGGATATTTATGATTTTTAGTCTTTGTTGACTATTTATTTATTACTGATGACTACTCTTAGAATTTGTCTCTTAAGTGATTTCCATTTTCTTTACTTTGCCCACCAGATACCTATTTGTTTATGTATATGTATGTATCAAACCAATTTCTAAAGCTGCCACATTATAGCAGGTGCAACCTCTCCTGAATATGTAGCTTTGCAACAGAGATTTATGACCACAGTGCTTTTTTTACCCTCCCTACTGGTAGAGGTCTTGTATTTCTAGTCAAGGACAGATGTTCAAAATAGCCTGTGTATTGTCAGCTGAGAGACAGCTGACTCCACTCCACTGAAAAGAGATTAAATAAATAAAGATTATTTATAGTGATGAAAATGTAACATTTTATTACCTTCAATTTGTCAACCTATGCTGCCCTTTAAAATGTTCCAATATGGAGAGCTGATATGTTTTAGGTGAAATGGATATGAGTGACCTAACAAGCATTCTGTTTGCCATCCATTTGCTGGTATGTTGCCCTGTTAGTTCTGAGTTTAGTTTGACTGATGAATACATGGGGTGATGCATAGCTTCTTGCAGATATGTTAGTTTCAATATATGCCATTTAAGTGAAAGTGAATGTCAGTACAAAACATATGATGAAGAGAATTTGTGCAGTTACACATTATTGGCATTACATGCAATTACAGTACATTGACCAGATCATTTTTAAATTGCAAAACATTGTGCTTACTATATACATCGGGTTCACTATCCTTTGATTTCAAAATGTCAGGGGTCACTATTAGAAAAGTTTGTTATTAAATGTTAGCTAATAAATAGCATCTGTGTCCCAAGTCATGGAATGTATCCTTTAGAGGCTGCATTTGAAGACAAGTCACAGTGGCATGACTAGGTTCCTTGAACTGCTAAGAAATGCATCCTTTCATTCATTTTTTTTTTTTTTCCTTACTCTTGTTGAGGGTTAAGGGCAGAGGATGTTACATCTTGTTAAAGCCCTATGCGACAAATTGTGATTTGTGAATATGGGCTATACAAATATAATTAGATTGATTGATTGATTCCCAAACAACAAAGGATTCGGTGGATCCTTTGTGGGCCAACCTATTACAGGATTCATTCTGTGCTGGTGACACTCTCTCCAAATCAGAAGTCATCATAATAACCCCCCTCAGTACAAGCAACATTACCAGTCTCTAGTCTGGGTACCTTATCTAATAAAGTCTATAAAGAGGCCTACAATCTAGGTGTTATGTTTGACTCTGATTTATCGTTTGATTCTGGTGACCAAAGTGGTGCTGTTCTGCTTTGTCCATATGAGAAAGTTGAAGAAGATCACCTCTTTCCTGTCCTCCACAGACTTAGAAAAGGTCATCCACGCTTTTATTTCTTCTTGGCACAACTATTGCAATGCACTTTATTCTGGTAAGCATCAGTAAGCAAAATATTGAAATACTACAGTTAATTAAAAATCCTGCTGCCAGGCTTTTAATGTCCACTAAGAGAAGTGACCACATTACCCCAATCCATGCTGCCATTCATTGGTTACCAGTGAGTTATAGAATTGATTTTAAGATTTTACTGCTTGTTTTTAAAGCCCTGAGTGGCCAGACTTCAGTCTATCTATATACGTGACTTACTAACCCCCTATCAGTCTGAACGCTGCCTGAGATCCTCCAACGGGGCCCTATTAACAGTTCCAAAATATCTACTGGTCACTAAAGGTGACCGGGCCTTTGCTATGTTGACACCATAACTTTGGAACTCCCTGCCCGGAAATGTCAGGCAGACAACCTCACTATCTTCTTTTGGAAGTATATGCTTGTGTGCTGCCTCCTGGAATACCCTTGCCTTGATCAAGGAATCCCTTGAGAACACTGTCAGGGCCAAGGTGTTTTTTGTCCATGGCCTAGACTTGCATGGACAAAAAAGTGTCGATTGCAGAAAAATACCAGATGAAAAATGAGCTTTGCTGTCAATTTGGCACATTGGCTCAACAGATGGCCATTTGGCCTTTGCAATACACTTTTCAGTGATTGATAGAGCAGTCAGTCCTTACTTGTACTTAGAAAGTAAATGAACACCTGGATTGTGTTGCTGCCACAGGAGCGCTTGAAAGTAAAACTCTTCATAAAGGAGGTGCATTTTCCATATTTTATGAAGGGTTAAGCAAAAGGAAAATTTAAAGAAAAGTTCATCTGCTTGGCCAAAAGTGCATAGTCTGTACTAACAACAATCTCCTCAATCACCTTAAAGGGATGGTTCACCAACAAATTAAAATTCACTCATTATCTACTCACCACTATGACGATGGAGAAGTGTTTGAGTCCACAAAACACTTTTGGTGTTTCAGGGGTACAACAGCGTTGCAGCCAAATCCAATACAATTGAAGTAACTGGCGACCACTTCTTCAAACAGAAAAAAACATAAAATGCCCCGATACTTCTCCTGTGGTGTCATCCAAGTGTCCGTAAGCCCCAATATTAAAATTTGACTCGAAACTGCGTCATTTACACCATATATCATGACAGCCCCTATAAACCCCCTATAAAAGTATACACACTACATGGGCACAGTGGAATATGAGGAGATAGATGGAAGGATCTTAATTGTGACCAGGGCTCTTTGTTAGGGACCATCTGCCCTTGTCAAACTAACTCCCCAAGGAGAGATGTCACGGTTTACAGTTACCTAAATCATGTCTACCTTCATGCGAACTATCAATCTCAATCTATGAATAAATTAAAGTATCATCGCAAACAGTATGAAGTAATGACTAAGAACAGCCTATTGTTGAGTGCCTTCCGTTGTACCTATTTATAGATCTCTCCCGCTCTGTCTGTCTCTGTCTCTCTCTTTATTACCCCTTGAATTTTGAGGGATGAGTCAAGAGCTTTTTTAGTACCACAGTCACCCACAGTCCAGATACAAGCATTTGTATTGTATCTGTGTGCAGCAGTACATTCAGTGGTGTGTCAGACTCAACAACAGATCAGCAGCCATGGATGATGTATATAAAGCAGCGGTGAGTACAGAATATTCCAAGTGTAATATGCTATATTATTTTTCTAGATTATGTAATTTCTAAAGCATACAATGATCACTAAGTCTTTGGATTGATGTTATCCTTGAATTTACTTCCTCGTAGTAGTTGCTGAAGATACAGAGGTCACATCCTTGGGGTCCTCCTAACCCCTCAAGGATTACATTCTACATCAAATCTTTTGAAAAAAACAACAACATTAGGATTCATTTTTATATTTTATTATTCTATTATAATTTTCTATAAATTATATTATTATTAGTGTAAGATAACTTTGAAATTGTGATGCAGAACACTTGCTAGAATACTATTGCTTGTGATTATTTGCAACAGTGACAAACTGGAACTTATTATATCTTTTAATATGTTTCTTATATTATAACATATATATATATACAAATAGCAATATTATAAAAAATAAGAAGAGAGATATATATATATCTCTCTTCTTATTTTTTTGTAAAAAAAAAATATATAATTAGCATGTCTGAAAGCCAAAAAACAAGTGTTTTTACAAGTTGAAGGGCTTGTATGACACTGAAACTATAGTTGTGAAAAGCCCAGTGACCACAGTAACAGGCTGCTTTATTAAGGTCACATTTCTGTGCCTGACAATAAGAACAAACAGTTCAGGGAGCAAAGAGAAGGGACAGCTGATGGCTATTAAAACAAATGGGTGACACCTGATACCAACCACTCCCATAGTAGTGTAACATTGCAGTCCCGCTGCGCTGAGAATAGTACAGAATTGAAGTGATCAGTGTAGTTGCTGAGTTGAAGTTGTAATTACTGTGAAGTGGTAAAACAATAACTGATATATACAATGTTCATCCTGATTCTTCTTTCTTTCAGGTTGAAAATTTGACAGAAGAACAAAAAAATGGTGAGGAAACTACTATTGCTATTTGATACTGTTTTGTATCTATATTTACCTATATCTGTCCAGTTGTACAAATTACAACATTATCAACAAGTATGACTTTAGTGTGGTCTCAAGAACAAGACAATGCTGAAGTTACCTTAAACAGCTTTAGTTAACACCAGCGGTATAGAAGCGTACACTCAACAGTTGCCATCTGGCATTCTCTTTCTCTCTATATAGGTCTCAACTAGTACTAGTTCTCTTCTTCTATAACAGTGCCACCTAGCTGTATGAAGGAGTAGACATTTAAATGATAGAATCCATTTCTCTCTGTAAAAGATTACACTCTCTGATCAAACAAGTGCTAGTAGGAAAGAGAAAGTCAGATTTAAATCGAATCTTATTACAGCAAGGCAAGACTGTAATTGGCTTAACTAATTAAATAGAAAAGGACACTCTCTTTTGCTGCTATTAGCATAACCAGAGCAATGAAAGAAAATAGCTTTACATAAGACACATTAAACATATAACAATGCACATAAAGGCAAAAATTAGCAATTTCTTCACTTTCAAAAGTGTCAAGTGCATTACCATCAATATTTCAAACTGTATTAACCATTTTAACAGTAACAACAACTACAGTGCAACTATCTCAGCTTCTTATAACATGGTAGAAGTTATGGCTGCAGAAGTTATGGTTCAGGTTGCAGAGGGAAGATGAGCAAGGTGGGAGGTGCTCCAGTCTTTCAAAAGCTCAGTAAGAAAGTATTTGGGCCTACTTTCTTTCTCCCAGTTTCTGGGGAGTGAATCTGGGGTGTGCTTGTGCACATGCACTGAGGAAGACTTTTGAAATAAGAATGCATTTTTTTGTTAAAAAGGAGTACATAGGGTGACGTAAAAGTTGTAGCATGTGGTGTTACATGGTACATGGTACCTGGAGTCAGTTTATTACAGTCTCTTTCGAAGGATGTGACTGTTGGATTGCAGATTGAATACAGAGGACACGATGGAACCTATTAATTAGCAGCTGGGTGGTTAACTGCTGTTCTCCTATGAGTTATCCCTCAGTCATGCAGGAGACAAAACGTTAAGACGACATTGTTCTCTGGGCTACTATGACGACTAAAGACAGCAGCAAGGAAGTGTGTAGTCCTCAGTGGTGGTAGTATGTTAAAAGGCAAGCTCAGACTATTTCAAATTGTAGTCTGTCAGTGTGATGGCCTGCAGGAGGGAACGGCGTCAAAGGGTCCAACAATGTACATGCCAAGTTTTCTTCCATGACTCATCAGGCATTGAGACAAGTTGCAGCGGTGCATGGTGAGTATGGGCTGTTTAGTTGAAAGACTAGCAGAGTACAGATATAACAATACAAGACTGTACTTGTGAATCAATTTTTGGCCACCAGTAGAGGTCTCACAGGCGCAGTGTTGTGCAAACAATCCCTTGGTGACTTGTGGGCCTGTGTTACCAGGTTGTCTCTTGAGGGTACTGACAGAAGGCACAGGTGTGTGGCCATATAGTTCTGGGACCCTGGTCAGTAAACATCATTATCGAAACAGAGTACTCATGCACACGAGTGGGAAATATGCCTTCTTGCCCGACAGATCCCTTTTATGCTTGATAGTATTGTCAGTGCCTGGTGGTCTGTGCGGAGAGTAAAGCATCACCCCAAAGGTATGACTTCCACTTGTATGCATCCCACACACAGGCAAGTGCCCTTTTTTGCGACCGTGGAATATTTCTGTTCCGTTTCAGTCAATGTGCAGGAAGCAAAAGCCACAGGTTTCTCTGTGCCATCAGGCTTTACTTGTACAAAGACAGCACACAGTCGTCTCTATGGTTACTATGGTGGATCTATGGTCACTTTGTGACATCCACAAATCTATAGTTTGCGGATGCTGCAATTGTCCCTGAGTTTAATAATGTCTAAAGTTTTGCATCATATTAATAAATTTGCAGTTAAGACATCAACTTTCCTCACATTCTGATGGTACGAATGAATACTATTTACTCGCCTCCACCTTTAAATCTGACCCCTAATTATTTCAGGCACTGTCCTCTCTGTCACACTCACTGTGTTTATTGCAGCTGCAAAAGGTTGCTTTGGTTTAATCAGTTATACCACTGCTGTGGCTTCAAATTAATATATTCCTCACATACATCTCACACACGATGGGTAGCTGTGGCCGAGGAGGTAGAGCGGTTTATTCCAAGTCTTCCCTGTTCTTGGGCAACTTACTGAATCCCAAATTGCCCCTGATGGCTGTTCTAGGGGTGAAGGGTGATAGGTGATGAAAAAAGTACTATACATAGATGCACTGTATGAATGTGTGTGTGAATGGGTGAGTGGCAAAACTGTAAAGACCATATTCACCGATCATCATTTTCATCATTTTCACCCAAAAAAAAACTATTAACAGGGGAAAAAAACATAAAAATATCTTAAAGAGTCACATGTGAGGGATCCCTCTCTCAGGATGGACAGAAGTGTATTTGAACACATCAACATAATTACAATATTTATGACATTGATTAATAGAAAGTTTTTTACATATTGACAGGTGTGTCATTGTTTAATGTATTTACACATAAGAAAATGTCTGATAGAAAGGAAGGTAGCAGCAATGACAATTGAAATGGAGGAGTTATTGCCAGTAATGGCAGATGTTAGTAGGCATATTGTAAATCAAGCAGTCTTGTTGTAATCATAGTCCATGGTCAGCCGCAACCATGACCATGATCACCATCTACGATCCACCATCATGATCCATAATGTGGCCGCAGCAGCGATCCTTGATCTGCAAACAAAATGCAGTGTCAATAAAGCTGATTCGCCATTCAAAAAACAATAGGCCTCATTCACCAACCGTTCTCAAGAAGAAGTTGCGTCTTCCTAACTATTTTAGGAAGGATTTAACATTCACCAATTTTTTTCTTATCTAGGATTTGTACTTCTGTAAGAAAATTATCTACAAACACTGAGGAGCATTCTCACGCACACTTGACTACCGACTGTGTAAAATGATCACTGTGTTTTTTAAGATTCAAATTACCATAATGTTTTAATGGAGCGACGCCTGCAAGCTAGTTCAGGCAGCCAACTCGAGCTGCGCTGCTCCAATCATGTGACATACCTCATGTGATATACCTCACTCTCCACAACCATCTATAATACACACCCACCTTATCAGGTGGTCTATTTAAGCAGAGAGAAATTTCCCATCATCCCCTTTGCTCGCACTGCTGCTGCATTATTGCTACCAGTTGCTTCAGCCCCTCCACCACCCCAGCATCCACCTGTAGGCTCCGACGGGGGGTTACAATTATTTGCTCATCACTCCCATCATTCCTGTGTAATCATATGGGGGAGTGATTAAGTTGGAGCCTAAGCACCAAACACTAAACCTGTTCAACTGTTGCAATAAATGTTTGAATGTGAGTTGTCTGACTGAACTATTTTCATGCCATTGCGCATGCCATTATGCTTTCACTATTGTGCGCATGTACACTTTTAGCATGACTCCTACACACCCTTTTATAAATGAGGCCCCTAGTGCCTGCAGAGGCTGGCATGTTCACTAAACTTATTAACATGTTCATGAGATCAGTTTAAGACAACCTTTGCCTTGTGACACAAGGCAATATTATTCTGGAAGTAATCAATAGAAGATGGAAAACTGTGGCCATGAAATAATGCACATGATAAGCGACAGTACTCAGCAACAAATCGTTAGGCTGACCTCTGAAGTACTGATCACTTGATGTTTTTTTGTGTTTTGCCCCATTCTGAAATAAAGTTTAAAGTGGGACAACTGATATCCTATGTAGGTCCATGGAGCTTTGATCAGATTAAATAGCACAAAGTCCTTCTGATGTTTCTTCCTTTCAATCAAACTCAAAAAAGTCACATAATTAGAACCAGGAACAGGAACAGGAAATGACGTTCAACAGTTGTCACAAACTTAGGTTCTGTTGTTTTGTTTTCTAAAATGTAGTATTCTCTGAAATGTCATGTTTTCTGAAATGTTGCTCTGCTTAGAATCTCGAGGCCATTATTTAGACCAGCACGTTTGCCATCAACAATCATGCCACAGTTATTGAGCTCACACTTTTAATTGTTGTGATGTTTGATGAGAGCTGATGCACCCAACAACATATGTACCTGTTGCACTGCTAATGAATGATTGGCTGATTGGATAACTGCATGTAAAAGCAGGATCCTGTTCTACAAAGCAAGTTCAACACACCCGGAATATATTTCTGTTTTCTGGCTTCACTGAACCAACATTCCCTGTCCAGGATAGCCTGTAACATGAAGCTCGTGATTAATTGTCTCAGTTACCTCTGGGTCGGCTTTTACAGCTACAGCTTTTTCTGTGGAAAAGGCCAAGTCGTAAATTACCTGCTGTTAAATTTGGTTATAGTAACAGCCAAAAGTGACATTGAAGCCATACAGAGAAATGTTAATAACATGATCAAATAACTACAAGAGAAAAGAACCACTAAAATGATTTTGTTTGATGTGTAAAGTTGGCTCAAAGTTATAGTGTACCTAAGCAATGGAATTTTTGTAAAAGTGTAATATTGAGTGAGTATTTTTGTCTGATGATGAGCAAACTATTATGAATGAACGTGAAAGTAACATAATGTGTTCATTTTATAATCATTGTAAATATTTGAAAGAGTGCTGATAATGTTTTTGATAAAAGACATCAGAGGGTTTTGTATTCATTTCTCTTTATCGTCACACACTCTTCTTTTGGTATTCTGTATTCCGAGCTGCAGTGATGGAATAAGACAGTAAAAGCATTATCACTGTCAGAGATCCTGTGGGGGAATCAAATAATCTTGTGTGTGATAAATTCACCCTTCTCACATTAGAACCTCTGTTTTGAGGGCACACATGAAAATCATGGAAAAGCAAAATGATTCCATTCATTTAAATATCTGCTGATCTTTATCAGTTCTCACTTTGCCACTTGTCACCTCAATCTCATTCGTCCCAAATCATGTAGGAATGATGACTCTGGTTTTCTAGTAATCTAACTGGACAGTATTGTCATGAGTTGAATCTGAAGTTACTTCAAGAACCGCACATCCTGCTCCTTAGTACACGCCTCAGGTGTAAAGATGTTCCTAATAAAGGCATCAGTGAATGTATGATTTGAAATTAAACTCTGGGTTTAGATACTTCTGTTCAATGGGCTTCTAAAGCCTGTTTCTTTTTAGAGATGTAACCTTTTGTACATGTTTGTTGTTATTAGTAAATATCTCCTTGTCAGAGAGTAACACTTGCTGTGTCTCTCCCAGAGTTCAAGGCTGCATTTGACATCTTCATCCAGGATGCAGAGGATGGCTGCATTAGCACCAAAGAGTTGGGGAAGGTGATGAGAATGTTGGGACAGAACCCCACTCCTGAAGAATTACAGGAGATGATTGACGAGGTGGATGAGGATGGTATGTCATCATCTCTCAATGTGTCACATCACAGCACAAAAGACATCAGAAGCTTTTTTTTTTCATGAATTGGAATAAATTGATTTACCACATGAAGGCGGAAAACTGGACCTTAAGAGATTAAATCCCTAAACATACAATATTGAGATATTCAGTCTTAATAATATCATATCATGTATATTCACAGGCAGTGGCACAGTTGATTTTGATGAGTTCTTGGTTATGATGGTCCGCTGCATGAAGGAGGAGAGCAAAGGAAAATCAGAGGAGGAGTTGGCTGAACTTTTCCGCATGTTTGACAAGTAGGTTTCTCTTCATTGTCTGTTCGCACCATGCAGAGCCTTCATAAAATTCATAGGAATTCTACTATATAAAAGAAATCTGTGCTGACGCCCATTAGTAGATTTACAGATGATGTTTGAAATATAACTAAAGTCAAACAGAACTGTCTTGTTGACTTCAGGTAACAACCCAAACTTCACGGGATCAGGTTGTTACCATGTTAGAAATAAATTATATTGTTCACACTGTACACAGGGCTAACAGGGTTCAACTCAGCAAACATTCCAAATGAGTATTAGCTGATTCCTTTATTTTTTGTTGAGGAATGGAGATGGCTACATAGACTTAGAGGAGCTGAAGGCCATGCTGGAGTCTACTGGAGAAACCATCACGGAAGACGATATTGAGGAGCTGATGAAGGATGGAGACAAAAACAATGATGGCAAAATTGATTATGACGGTACGTTAACCAGCACATTAGTGGCATAACTGTCAGTGTCACCATCTGTCTTACAAACAATGCTCATATGCATGTACTTTATTCATATATACAAATGTTATTTTTTTTTATTGACTTTGTGGGTCATTGTTCCCTCATTGTTCTCTCTGACAGAATTTCTGGAGTTCATGAAAGGTGTGGAATAAAGGATTAATCCGGAATCCTTACACTGCAGCATGTTCACTTTTTGACATCACCATCTCAGGCAATTTTCAGAAGACAAGCTTTAGTCTTCTTATAAACAATACAAACCACACACCTGTCCACATCAGTACACAACTATCATATCTACTGAGTCAAACAACTCCAAGGCCCTGAAGGTTTGTCTTGCACTGATATAAAGGCTATTTTCAATTAAAAGATGTTCACATTTGTGTATTTTTTCTGTCATAATAACCGAACCCCAATGTGTTCATAAAATGTCAATCTTGAGAAAAATAACTAAATATACTAATAACACAATTATGGGATTTTAATGTTGGAGATTTTAGATCTAAAAAACCTGAACTCCTTTAAAGCTGATGCCAAATTAGGTGACTTCAATAAAGGGTTGGTTTTAAATGTGTACTTGCTAGAGATGCACGGATTGACTCTGACGACATCCACACGTATGCTTGACTCATACACCAATCACCCACCCATGGGAACGGGATAAATAAAACAGGGCCACAAGACATGAATCGGTTCTTTACTAACAAGTCCTGTTGAATTGAACTGAAGAAGCCTCTTGGATGAAACGTTTCTCTTAATCACATAATGTAGCCTGTTTAGTTTGACACACTTTAAGCACTAACTCTGAAGCCACACTGTTGTGGAAACATTTGCAATTAATAGTCAGTAAAAACATTGATGCATCTGGAAACAGTGAGAGATTGAGATGTGTGTGTTAGTGGCGGGGATTGACTTAACCAACCAGACATAAAACCAGATGGTTTTGGTTATAAAAAGTTGTTTATTTTGTTATAATACTTGGTTTCAGGATTGTATTCACAACACAGGTAGTGAACTAACAGAAAAACTAACTGATGGGTGCTATTTCAAATCAAAGAAACAAATATTACAAAAAGAGGACTCTTAACCAGAGCTGCACAAACAACCTACAATACAAACCAAAACGAAAATAAATCCTCACATCTAAGACAACTGAGAACCAAATGCGCACAGACATGCTCCCTGCGCACTGGACATAATTTAACTGCATTTAAAAGCATTATTTAAATACGGATCATTTACCATTTACATAAATGATGTATGATGCCTACCTGAACCTATCCGCAATAATAACAAATGTTAATATCAATCAATCAATCAAATTTTATTTGTATAGCCCATATTCACAAATCACAATTTGTCTCATAGGGCTTTAACAAGGTGTGACATCCTCTGCCCTTAACCCTCAACAAGAGTAAGGAAAAACTACTAAAAAAACCTTTTAACAGGGTAAAAAGAACGTAGAAACCTCAGAGAGAGCCACATGTGAGGGATCCCTCTCCCAGGACGGACAGAAGTGCAATAGATGTCACGTGTAAAGGAGAACATCAGAAAGATAAAGGTATTAGCAGCATTGATAAGGGTAAACATTTTGAAGCATAACTTAAGGTCAATGAATTGATGGATTATTGTCATTAATGGTCGAGTATCTGAGGAAAAATACTATATATCAAGCAGTCTTGTTGCAATCATAGTCTATGGTCAGCTGCCACCACGATCATGATCCACCATCAAGATCGGATGCCACCATAGTCCACAATCATTGTCCACTGCCGCCATTAGGATCCATCATCAGCTGCCACCTCAATCGTGGTCCACCACCATTATCAGATGCCAACACGATAAGAGATCCGCCATTATTATCACGATCAGCCAGCACAATACAAAATCCACCATTACGATCTCTGATACGCGATCCACCATCATAATACACAATGTGGCCGCAGCCGCGGCCCTGGATCTGTGGACGATAAGGCAAAGGGACTCCGGGGAAGAAGTCAAGTCAGTAACATGTATTGATGAGATATTCATTTCTTTGATGTGATAAAGAGGGAGAAGAGGAAGGAAAAGCTGGGAAGAGAAGCTCAGAGTGTCAATCAGTTTAAAACAGACAGGTAAAGATTGTATAACACATTTACTCCTGTCTGACAACTGCAGACGATATTCTACATCTCTTTAGTTTATCTTTTATTACTTCAGGAAGTACCTAAATGCATATTTCCCACTTTGAGAGAACTTAAATGACTTTCCCAGATTACCCAAAGCATGGTGTCCCACATTATCAATCATATTTGATAAAGTTGGACAGCTAAAAAATATGTAAAAAACAACAACAAACTAAAACACATTTTGAACAACTCATTGCATATTTGGTTGCTTTAATGCATCATAAACATAATTTGATAACAATTAGGAACATAGTCTTATTTATGACAGATTTATATCCTTAACATTAATCTTGTCAGAATCTCATGTCATTGACCTTGTCATGCAATTCCAAAGGGGAGCTTCTGATTAACACTTTCCCTGCCCCTTTTACCTCCATGAAGTTATGTGATTTCAGTCACATGATATCCATACTAGTAAAAGTCCTGTTGACTAGATTTGGTTATTTGCTGTTAGAAAAGGAAATAAACTGAATGGATTTAGGTGTCCCACATTACCCAATGTCCCAGATTACCCGAATTCTCGCAAATTATGAGAACTAATTCTCCATGGCTTCGCGGTTTTCACAGAGGGAGAAACACAAGAAAGTCACATGAGAGACAGAAAAGGTAATTGGTTGGTCTCTCCTGTGTTTTCTCCCTTCAATGGCTGCTCTCCTGCTGCCTTTTAAACCTGAGGAGTAATCAGCTAACAGCCATCAGCTGATTACTCCCCTGGTGCAGGGGGGATTGTCTCTGAACCACCTTTACAATTCCATAACATTGTTTGCCAACTGCCATGAAACATCAAAAAGAAGAAGAGCTTCAGAAAACAGCTTGGGAGAGTTCCAGAAGAGTTTTGTGTTGAGAAAAGTTGGATCGAAAACCAATTTTGATACTTTGGCTTTGAATACGATTCATTTTTTTGTTGGTATTTTTATACAAAGCTTTGAAGAAAATAGTTCAGACGAAGGTTATATAGTTGTTCACAGAAGGATTGTGAGGGAGGAATTCAAAATAATCCTTGAATTCAGAAAGGAAGACGAACTTAGTCAATAGCGTTGTCTTGGGAATTGAAAAAGAGGCTAGGAGAGGTGTAAATGGCTAAGGCAGCCATTCCCAAACTTAAGAATGGGGTGGCCCAATTTGAAAACTGAAAAATTTGTGCGGCCCACCCACACCTTTAATCACAACTATATGATCCACACACAGGACTAGAATCAACTATTACCATACATATTGTAAGCTATTTTATTTAGTGGCTTTATTATGGAAGGTTGGTGTGTAGTTCCTGTTATAAGCAGGGTGTTGGTTGGGACTCTTGTTTTGAAGGGGTTCTAACAGAAGTGGGTTCTGTCGGGGAGAGAGGTTTTGGAAGAGTGAAGGAAAATAAACGGGTGTGTTGTCCCGATTCAATAACCATCTGTCGTGTCCTTTTTCGGCTGATGCCTGACAGTATAAGAGAACAAAATGCTCGACTACAATATTATTCATTTTATAGCAAAAATAATTGTATATGAACGCAGGCATGTGCAGTGCAAATCCAATAACATCCACATTTAAGCGTAACAATTTGCAAAGCAACCAATGTAAAAAAACGTAACCAAATTTACTTAAGGCGTTTAAGGCCCCCCCCCCCAACAAAAAAAAACCTGCTCGCTATCACATGTCCATAAACTGACATTAACACTGGAATTCCTCTAGTCTGACACCTCAAGCAGTTTATCTCGATATACTTGATATTGAATCACATATCGTGTAAAGTGACATCGTGTCACCTGTAACTCCCCCGATGAGAGGGGAGGTGTTGCCGCGTAGCTGGCTCCGATGCTCTCTCAGCGTATTTTTAAAAGGTGCCCGAGGCTTGGATAAATATTGTCCATGTTTAGTTTCTAAATGGCAGCGGCGCACTTGGTCCCAGGGTCTTGTTAGCTAGCATCTCAGCGCACACACAGGCTTGGGGGTTGTCCTCTGGGCCTGCGACAGGTCCTCACTTGAGTCCTTTCTGCGAGTCCTCTTTTTAGTTTTGAATGATTCAGTTTGACTTCCTGATTCCCCTTCGTCATCAGCAGCTTTCCTCTGCTCCATCTTTCTCGACCCAGCTCACAACAAAGTTCTCCCTCACCTATGATTCCCCCGCTAATAATGCGTTCAAGTGTTAATGTGACAGTCAGCAAATACAACGACACCTGCTATATAGGTCAGATAAAATAAGAACAACGTGGAATTTATATATCATGTCTTTGTTTCATTACCTGTGATGATTACTTTTTTTTTTTTTTAATCAATCATACATTTTTTGTAGTAATCAACGCTTACTTACAAATCTGAAACTTTTTTATCTATTTATTTTCTGATGACCTCTCACGGCCCACCTGCAGTGGCTTCACGGCCCACCAGGGGGCCGCGGCCCACACTTTGGGAATGACTGGGCTAAGGTATTGAGGGATCGGAGCTTGATGATATGTAAAACGGAAAAACATAAAAACTAAGCTCTCCATATGGAAAGTATGAGCAAAAAACTATAAGTGAGAGAAGAACTTTGGGTGAGAATCGAGTGACACGTGGAATGATAACAGGGTTTCCTGTAGATGAAGACTTGGAAAAACTCAAACAAAGTTGTTATGGGGGCGAGGTGAATAGAATGAAGAGATTGCTAAAACTGTTAATGGAGCAAGAGTTGGTTGCTTTCTGTACTTATTGCGTTTCAGAAATCAACAAGCCCTGAAAGAGTCAAAGTCAGATGTATGAGTTTTCTGGTAAGGCATTACATCCCGCCACCACTTTGCTACTTTAAATGCCAGAGGTATGGACATATTGCAACAGTTTGCAAAGGGAAACAGAGGTGTCCCAAGTGTAGAGCGGATCATAGGTTTGAGGATTGTAAGGATCATGGACAGGATAAATGTTGCAATTTTGGTGGAGAAGACAGTTACATATGGAGGATGTGAAGTCAGGAAGAGGGCTGTGGGAATCGAGCAGGTCAAAGCAGTTAACAACATGCTATGCAGAGGCTGAGAAGAGGGTACAAGGACAAGGGGAAAGGAATAAAACACCTAACCATAATCAATCTTTAAGAGCTGAGGCAGGTCAGTCAGAGAAAACCAACACAGCTCTGACAGTGGATAAGATGATTCTATTTATTGCGTATGTCATAAATTCTACCGATTAAGTTAAACACCAAACGAAGAATAAAAATAATAGTAAAGGTAACTGAGAAATTACTGGGGATAAAGGATGTGTCTTGGGAGAATATTAATAAAAGACTTGAAGCAGATGGGAAGCCAGGAGGTCAATGGTACAGGACAGTCGGATTGGACTACAATGGAATGCAAGAAGCTTATTGGCAAATAGCCAAGAGTTCAAAGGATTCATTAAAATCTTAAAAAAGAAACCAGAAATCATATGTTTGCAGGTAACTTGGCTTAATCCAGCACTAGTCTTTGTTATTAAAGGAAGGGTATGATAACATTCTATGAGATAGAGTGTGTGTGTGCGTGTGTGTGTGTGTGTGAGTGTGTGCGTGTGTGTTTGTGTGTGTGTGTGTGTGTGTGTGTGGGGTGTATTCGCATACAATAAAGGCACATATTCAATTACTAAAGTTATATCCAGGTTTATCGAATGCATCAAATAATTTATACAATGAGGTGAGAGTAGCAATTATATTCCAGAATTTCATATTAAAATAGGAAAAAAGATGAGTGAGGGGCTATCGGAATATACAGGAGAAATGATTGCAATAATGTTAGTACTACAGTGGATAGAGGACATATGAGCAAGAAAGAATGCAGCTAACTGTAAACCTTGGCAATATTACATTTAATTTAATAGATACAAAATACAAAATAACTCGGGCAGATGTGACAATTGTAATCAGCAGGAAACAGTGGAGCATATATTTTTAGTCTGTCGACAATACTATCGACATAAACAAACACTTAAAAACTCACTCCAAAGAAACCGTTTAACGTTAATTCTAAGGGAAATACTACAGAGGGACTCAGGTGATATTCCGGTTTCTAAAAAACACAGGACTCTATAACAGAATTTCGATAAATATGCATTCTGACTCACACTCCTTTCCAGGCGGTGGCGGTAATGCACTGATAAGTTCTTTGCCAACCGCCATTAAACAGCAGCAGCAGAAGAAGACGAAGAAGAAGGCCTATTCTCATGTGAAACGTCCAGTAACACTTCTTCTACTCTCCGCAATTCAGGCTAAGTTCAAGATCCAGCTGTTCAACAACCTTCGTGGCTCGTTAGCTTGCTTTAAAAAGCCACGGGACCAGGATGCAAGAGGAGTATTTGTGAAGAACGACCCCAACCACGGTGAGTCCCGACCTGGAAACATTTAGACTACCTGTCAGCTAGCCGCTGCTGGACCTCACTGAAGGGCTAGTTAGCTTGTAACCTAGGAAATGTTTGTCTCCACTGGACGCACTGTCATGTTCGTCAGGTCCATGAAAGTTACACCACACGGACTAATGGTAAGAGGACAAAAATGGACAACCCTCTGATATGAGAGTTTAGGCGGAGTCTAACGCGAGGAGCTGAAAGGTAAAATAGCTAGTTGGAGGACATGTATCGCAGCAGGACTGCCATGCTGTAGTTTTATGTAATTTAACAGATATTAGTTGTGTGTTTGGGATTTTGTTGATGTTGTATGTAGTACGTTAAAAGAATAAACTGAAATCTCCATCACGCCACATTGCCACCTTCAAACTGTGTGAAAGGTCACAGCTCATCTCTGGCCTTCAGCAGACAGGGGCGCGGACACGGGAACGTTACAGCCCTGCTGTTATTCACCTGACTGGTTGAGAAGCCTACGAGCTTTTGTTGACAGTGAGCCTGAAAGCTGCTGATGTGGTCATGTGAATTGTTTCTAGTGTTGGACCATGTTGTAATGCCTCCCTGTATTCTATCCTCTTAGTGTACATATCAGCACATTTTTACCAAAATATATTGCAGTACCAGATCTTGCTGACCAGATTGTAAAACAGCTCTGCTTCTCTTAAATATCCTCAAATTTCTACTGGAGGGACGAAACTATTTGAAGCCAGACTAAACAAAAACAACACAAGCTGATGAGCAATGCTAAGCCTGCTGCAAAAATGTAGCCTCATTCAAAAACAGTGCGTACACAAAAATCTGTGCATAAACCGTGCATACTAACGTTTGACCCACAAATCTGGGATTCATCAATATACCTTAATTTGTTCATATTTTGCGAACAGCTTCTTCTGCAACAATGAAGTTAAAACACTGTGTTGTGTCAAGATCAGCCGGAGGAACTTCTGCCTGCAGGAGTGTTTGTGTGTGCCCAGCCCAGGTTCAATTTTTTAAAACATCGACACTCCGGAGGACACGCTACAGAAAGCTGTGTATTCCACCTCCGACGCCTTCAATTTCTGCTTTTGTGAAATACTTGTGTTTTTTACCTTTTGGGCACGTCTCTCATAACTTCAACTGTTCAGCACACCGCTCTCTTCATGACAAACGGATGTTCTTGTATGGAGAAATAGACGCATGGCAGAATGCCAATTGCAGAGAGCGGACACGCACCTGTCCATTTAGAATGATTCTGATTCACAAACCTACGCATGTTGGTGAGAACAAAATCAGCTGGTGTGCATGTGTCATTAATCTGGCGGCAATTTTTTTCTGTGGAGAGTAAGAACATTTCTGCGCACATGTTAGTGAATTGTGTCTAAATGACTGTCGCAACTTTCATGCTGTTTGCATTTTTCAGGGAGATGTTTTAGGTCTCGCACCCACGTCGTTGTCCATAGTACCTCAGTGCTGACACTTTAAAACAGAAAACAGAGGAAGCAATAAAAGACATTACTTCCACCACATCCAGTTAGCCAACTATGTTTCTCATAACAAGCGGGAGAAGCACCGGTTGTAAGCTCGACCTCATCACTTGCAGACTACTGAATCTGTTTATCAAGTTGGTCCATACCAAGCTCCTTTTATCCTCTTTTTTTTTTTTCTTGTGAAAGGGTGTTTTTGTAAAGAACTACCCATGAAGTCGCCATATCTTTGCTGGTCAGCTCACAGCAGAAGTGACTCAGTGACGTCGGATGTACCTGAAGGCGGCGTCGACCTATTACATTAGATCAAAAAAAAGTTCATCAATACCTATTTGCTATAAATAGAAGGGTAGTGTCTGGTGAGCAGAGAGCTGCGTCCCCTGGAAAACCTGCAACAACCAATTAAAGAGCAGCCTCAGGTCTCGTGGTTGCCAAAACTTTAAGGAATAGGGCTGCTTGATATATCGAAAAATCTATTTCATCACGATATCAACGTGCGCGACAAAGATTTGACGGAGCCAGAAAAACCCGTCAACAATCTGAATATCTTTAATTTATTTCCAAGGGCAGCAGGGCTCCTTCTAATTGGCCAAATATTCTGACATGCAGAGCGTGAATTCGTGGAGCAGGGAACACAATTTATCTCCGTTTATGCTGTCTTTTGTCATAAGTATATCACTCACGTTGATATCTCGATGACGATACATTTTCTATATATATCGTGCAGCCCTAGAACATAACAACAAGTGAAATTATAATATCGCCCCTCTGCTACTCTTTACTGGTTACCTGTACGTTTTGGAATGGATATTAAGATTTTACTGCTTGGTTTTAAAGCTGTGAATGGTCGAGCTCACATTTATATCTTTGATTTACTAACATCCTATGACCCTGATCGCTGTCTGGTATCCTCCAGCAGGCCCCTACTACCAATTAATGTTGACTTGACAGGCCTTTGCTGTTTTTTGCTTAAGACTCATTTTAATTTTTGCAGTTGATTGTCACCCTCTTTATTTTAAATATTTTGCTTTTCGTCTGTTTTAGTTGTAAAGTACTGACTTGGTAACTTTGTTTTTGAAAGGTGCTGTCCAAATTATTATTCTTTTTTAATTCTTAAATTGAGTAAAAGGTGTCACTACATATGAGTGGACGGACGTACATGTAAACAATTCATGTCAAAACCATTGTGACTAAAACGTTGGCTTAACAAGCAGATGTTGACTTATTTCTTCTTACTCCATGAGATGTATATGGACCCCAGCTCTGCCAATAGCATTTGTAAACATACCCGAAGCTCAGGTCAAGCATCCAATTGGAGAGAGGCCTGGTGCATTCTGGGAGTGGAAATATTTATACTTTTGGCTAAATGGGAATACCACAGTCCTTTTTTTCCATTTTCTCCAATTATTTTTATTTTCATCCACCTTTCTGCTGCAAAGATACACATTAGAAGGCCATCCTCCCAGCAGTGAATTATCACAGTTGAATAATTGTGAATTGTGTCCTTTAAGTCCATTCTACAGTGATAAGGGTTTTGACATTTGTATCACTCCTACTCTAATTGTTTGAATGTCATTTTCTATAAGTGAATTTCAGTGAAACCTTTAAGGTGCATTTGTTCTTTTCTCCTGTCTAGTGCCATGTCTCTGGTTTTCCTACGACCCAACACCAACGCAGTCCACGGTAAGAAGGATAAAAGACTGATGGCAGAGGTGAATGCATCACCGCTCAAGCACTTTGTAACAGCAAAGAAGAAGATCAACGGGATCTTTGAACAACTGGGCTCCTACATTAAGGAAAGCACGTCCTTTCTAGAAGGTACACACCTACTTGCAATTTCCTCTCTAAGCCTTTGTATCCCATCATATTTTTGATAATCTGAGGGCAGTTTAATATGTTGGTGTGGAAAATCATTGCAGGATTTTGATTTCATCTTTCTTTTCCTGAGGCTTCTTTTTTTTCCTTTTTGGTAAATTGCACCTAATGTAAATAGTTTAAGTCTGTGAAATTCACTCATTCAAGTCAGAGGAGTGAGGAAGAAGCTCCGACAGAGACTCTGACACAGTACGACCGGACCTTTTAATCTGCGTCTGTCCTGAAGCAGCGGTGTTATAATTATGCAGCAGCGGGACATCGCTAAAACTATGAACTTAGCGGTAAACATGAATCGATTATGTTCAGTCACTGCATCAATGCAGAGTTGTCCAAGTCCGCATCGCGATGCATTTAAGAATTGAGAAATTTCCACACCTCTAGTGTGTGTATATATAGCGCTATATAAATACAGACTATTTACCGTGCCTCCAAATTATTTGCTATTTCGTGCTATTTACTCACGTTGCCATTAATGTGCAAAGGCCTTAACTAATATTTAACAGCCTGCTTAGTTAGCTGCCAGCTTGATCATGAGGCATGGATGATATTATACAAACTCCCTTTGGTGGTGAGAACAACTCTACACCTAGAACCAATTTTGACATTGATGTACGTAAGTCTTAAAACATGGTGTATGTTTTTTGGTATCATACTGTCAGTCTAATAAAGAGGCTCTTCATGGAAACAGCTGTAACAGGATGCATTGTCTTCTGTCCGATCACCTCCACATATTAGATACGTACAAAAATGATGAGTTGGACCCAGTCACCACAGAGGAGCAGGTCCAGGAGGTGCAGGGTTACCTTGCAAAGGTGGCAGGGATCGGTGAAGTGCTCGCCCGCAGACATATGAAGGTGGTCTTCTTTGGGAGGTATGTCTATCCGTTTCCTATCCCAACCGTTTAGTTTTGGAACTTCCGTTTATCTATATTCATCTTATTTAATTTAACCTTTTGAAAGCTACCTACCTACCTTTTGTTATTCACTTTTCAAATGGGCTGAGGCAACACTGACAGAACCGTTTGTTCTATAGGACCAGTAATGGGAAGAGCTCAGTGATCAATGCCATGCTATGTGATAAGGTGCTGCCGTCAGGAATAGGACACACCACCAACTGTTTCCTGAGGGTGGAGGGCACAGATGGCAACGAGGCCTTCCTCCTTACAGAAGGCTCTGAAGAGAGGAAGAACATAAAGGTAAGCAAAACTCACTGAGGGCCTTGCATGCATATTGCTGTATGTGTAAAATAAACTGTGTGTGTGTGTGTACTTACAGACGGTAAACCAACTAGCCCATGCTCTCCATCAGGATGAGGACTTAGACGCCGGCAGCTTGGTCTGTGTCATGTGGCCCAAAGCCAAGTGTGCTCTACTCAGGGATGATCTGGTGTTGGTAGACAGGTGAGACACAAGTTAATCTCAAATAGCCAAATCTCGTCAGTGTTTGAGAGTGGTCTGACTGCACCCATTATAATTGTATATTGTAGTTCTCTATCACTCATACATTCACACACTGTCAGCACATCAGCGGCAGTTTGGGATTCATTCATTTTGAAAATGTTAATGTGCTGAAAGAAGGAGAATGTTGGCTGAAATAGACACCCGGTGTTAGGCTTATAATTACAATCTACTTTGGATGGCAGTCTTTCATCTTGGATTTCTTTCTACACCTCATCCAACACAAAGGATCTTTTGAATATGAGTGATGCGTATGCATATGATCATGTTGGCTGTACTGAATAATAGCAGGTATGATTATACGTAGGGTTGGGTATCGTTTTATCGGTTCTTATCGATTCCCCATTTGGATTCCAAAATGGTAAATAAAAATAAAAAAAAGGTCAAATAATTAGATAAAAAAAGATCTTTATTGGACTGGACCATTGCACAGTAGCTGTGCTTCATGTTATACCGGTGCAGCAGTGGTAATGCCTTTTGATAGACAGGCAACATTACAAAAGAAAACCCACACAACTCATCTCAGAGCATTATCAGACATGCTCAATGTCGTCCCAACTGTGTAAATTAGTATTAACTAAGATAGAGGCAATGTTGACATTTTTTGCCTTGAAAATACTGGTGTTTAAATTAACCAAACACATAGTCGTATTTGTGGATAAAAAGTAGAAGACGATGTCCAATTGTCCCTTTTTAAACTAATGTTACATCAATAATTGTCAACTTTAAGATCTGTCATGAATATTAATCTCACAAAAGAACAGCGTGGAAATCAGTAGCAGTTGAACCACTTGTGGATAATAACGTTTTAAGGTGGTTGTTGTACGTCTTATTTATATGAAACCTACTGACATAATTCATACAAGTCATGTTAGTCAGCATTCCCTTGAATGCCAGCGAGAACTGCTGTCGCTTCTCGCTCTCCGTAGATCTCCTGGAGGTGCTAGCGAGGTGCTACTAGCGCTAGCTGAAGATGACGCACTCGGGCTCAGAGACCGCAGGACATTAAACGCTGTACAGTCTTTCAGGCCGACGCCATGCTGACTTAAATGTTTGGTGAGCTTCGATGTGCAACCTGACTTTTGAGCGTTTATCGCGGCTCATCTTAGCCACGTTTGCCATTAAGGCTAGGTCATGTCTAAACAAATGAACAGGCTGTTGCGTGGTGTGTGACGTAGTCACATAGCCAGGTCCTGGCAGATACATAGGGCGTCCTTGCAGTTTAGGAACCGACAAGCAGAACCGAAATTGAAATTTTTTTTATGGTTTCATTTACACTATGTTTTAAGCCTAAATGTCCACTATTGGAAGTAGTGATGCTAGCGGAAGTAGCAATGCTACTGCCCACCCCGCGTCTGCGGTGTCTGCGGTGTCTGCGGTGTGCATGCCAACATGGTTCTAGAGGAGGATAACAGGACGTTCAGGCCAATAAACATGGTGTAAATGACGCTGTTTCAAGTCGAAGTTGAATGTCGGGGCTTACGGATACATGGATGACACCACACGAGCAGTATGGAGGCATTTTATGTCTTTTTTACGTTTGAAAAAGGAGTCACCAGTCCTAAATTCTTTTGTGGACTCAAACACTTCACCCACCACTCCATCGTCATAGTGGAGATTAGATAATGAGTGTATTTTCCTTTTTCGGTGAACTTTCCCTTTAATTCACTACAGCCACAACAGTATGGTTTTTGTTTCAGTAATTGATAACATTGTCTCCTTCATAGATGATTTATCGTACATCTTTCTTTCCCTTCCAGCCCAGGTATCGATGTTACCACAGAATTGGACAGCTGGATTGACAAGTTCTGCCTTGATGCTGATGTGTTTGTTCTGGTGGCAAACTCTGAGTCCACACTGATGCAGACGGTAAGAAATGACGACTGTATATTTCATCCATTCAGACAGCTGTAGAAATAGGTGAACTGTTTCATAATGAGATTAGTGGAGAAGTGGAACAATGTGTAGGATTGTAGGAAGTGTCAATGTCAGTGCTCATGTTTTAATGTATCTCGTATGTTCAAATGCTGCCTTTTAAAACTGCTGTTATGTTTTCCTACAGGAGAAGTCCTTTTTTCACAAGGTCAATGAGCGACTCTCCAGTCCCAACATTTTCATCCTCAACAACCGCTGGGATGCTTCAGCCTCAGAGCCTGAATACATGGAGGAGGTCAGTCTTTTAAACAGACTACAGTGTGACGGTGTTCAATATTAGCAAAGCAAGTACATCTGAATGACAGTGTTTACTCAAAGAGTGTTCCGAATGCTTTTACGATATTACCAAGTTTCTGAGCCCAAATTACATTTGCGAGACAATACAATAGGGGAATTTGGAAAATGGAATTTCAGTTCGGCTTCCCATTATCATAAAAACAAGATAATCAACATAAAACGGTTATTGTTCTGCATGCCGTGTTGCTCTATTTTTGTCTTGTGATGTAAATGTGGGGCACACTACCTTTTTTAAATCAGTGCGCTCCGCCGCACAGTAGTTTCAGCTTGTGTTGAGAGGGAGGAGGGAGCCACGTCAGGTTTCCCCCTGTTATTTTGAAACTGAAAATTAAATTTGAAATTCTTTTAGAAGATGGCAGAAAGGCAGCTTTTGGTTGACAAGAAAGGTAAAACAAATTCAGTCATCTGGAAACACTTTGGTTTTGAAGAGTCAAACGGAACAAGCGAAAATACAGTACAAAATTTGTTCTATAGTTGGGGCCGCACCACAATGCAACACGTCCAATATGTTTAATCATTTGACGTGAGGTATACTGCCTCACTTCTCATGCACTAATATTGGCAAAATCAATCAAATGCAAGCGATTGGAAGACAAATTTACTTGCCACACCATGCTCACATGATGTGTTTTGGGGGAGGGCCAGAGCCAATGGGAGAGAGGCATGCTACACCCTGCACAGGTCACCAGCCTATCACAGGGCCAACATATAAGCTGTTTTTAGACTTGAACTCTGTAAATTGTCTGGTAAATTGGGTCTGGAGTTTACTTTTTAGATATGAAGAACGCAACAGGAGATTGTCCGCATCAGACACGTTAATAACAACAGGATATCCCAAGTAGGCGAAGTCAGTCACCTGTTCTCAGTCTGACTGACTGACCAGCAGTCCACTTAGTTAAGAACAGACTAGGCAGAGAGAGCTCACAACAACGAGAGCTGAAGGAGGCTGCACTGAAGCTCAGGGAGAGAATCATTTGGGAATATCGAAGGGTCTGCTGATGTCTGTGGGTCGGACTTCACACAGTCACTGACTGCAGAGGATTTCCCACTAAATTCTGAACCCCTCATCTTTGGCTGTGACTCAGTCTGTAGAGAAGGTTGTCCACTAACCTGAAAGTCAGTGGTTAGATTCCCGGCTACTCCAGTCCTTGAGCAAGATAACTGATCCCAAAACTGCCCCTGACCGATATGCGCACAGTGTATGAAGGGTGTGGGATGGGTAACACGCTCTGCATAGAAGTGCTGTTAAAATGTGAGTGGACGGGTCAATGTGACTTTTACTGTAAAGTGCTTTGAGTGGTTGATAAGACTGGAAAAGTGCTATACAAATACAGTCCAGTTACCATTTTTCCATTCAACTATGTGCACAATGTGTTTAAAGGGCTGTAATAACTCCACAAAGTTCTCACTATATTGATGTAAATTTATTCAAATTAAAACAAAGATAATACTTAGCACTTAGATATAGGATCCATTATTTCATTTCAACCTGAAAAGGCTGAAATTCAGAGACTAATTAACAAAAAAATGCAGCTGTCTAAATACTTAGTCTGGACTGTATCCTTTCCAAATTCTTGATAAAAGGAAAGTGTTGCTACCGTATCATGTAGTAAGCTAACTATTAACATGCTGCTGATTCAGCAGCAGCCTTAGATAAGCAGGTGAACAGTTAAGCTGGTTTTACCTATCCTATCTCTGCTCTGTGGTTGAACTGAGGATTACCTTCTGCCTCACAGGCCTCTGTGAATATCCTGTATTCAAGTTTAAAGCCATGCCAGTGTCCCACACTGTTTATGTAGCTGTGTTCATGATGAAGTTAGTATCTATTTGCACAGATCTGTAACTAAATGAATGGCTGAGACCTGACGTTAGACCCACAGTTTGTGGTTCATTCAGATGATTTAATGAATATGCTTAACATGCAGCCTACATGATTTTGTAAGATTGTGTCGTTTTTCGTTTTCCATAAATTTTCCCCAACAAACAGAAAACGAAGACAGCAGCCTGGTGGATCAGTGGTTTCCATTGTTGCATTACAGCAAGAATGTCCTGGCTTTTACAACTCAACTTAACTGACTCTGATATTTTCTCATTGGAATAATCATGGTCCTCACGTACTTAAGTCTTCGGTTTTGTTTGTAGAATTAAAAGCCAAGAAGTGTTGAGATTATTTTAATATTCAAATTTTGTCCTAATTTAATAATAGTCCTCACTGGCTCCCAGCAGCTCTTCAGATTTTTATCAGAACAGCTGTGGTAAGCGGTATTACGTTTTCGGTTCATCTTTCTGTACTGCCGTTCTGTCTGTCCCATTCTCATGAATGCAAGTTGTCAGGTATACCTTTTTTATTATTTTGCTGTTCAGCTCCACTTTCTCAGTTCAGTTCATTTAGGGCTATCTTGCGACTCTGTTTTCAGACATGAACTCTGGAGGATGTCCCCGCTCAGACAATAGGCTCAAAAAGCATCCTCAACAGCAGCAAATCCACCAGAGGATTCAGACAGCGTGTGGAGGCACGATGTCTTCAACATGTGTGGGTCCGCTCTTTCAGCCTGACATATTTGTTTACTTTTGGTTTTCTGTCACGTGTTAGAAACTTAATCAACCACCCACTCACTTGTGGTGAATCCTGTTGAGGCTCTCCTGCTGTGTTCTCACATCGGCTCCTTCAGACACGGTATTTACAGTATACTCGGGGTCTGGCCAAAGAAACTCAGCAGAAAGTCTGGATGCTCTCACTTTGATATTTGCGTTCTCACATACAGCCCCTCCACAGAGTGTCTGGAGATTCTCTGAAGTTCTGTGCATGTCTGGAAGCAGCTTAGGTGAATTGCAGCCAATTTCAGAAACGAGGACATTATTGGAAGTGAACAGATTCTCCATATAGTCTCTAATAAGTCCATCCTCTGTCTGGTTGTTAAAATACACTGATCTTTAGGTGTAGCATTGTACCCTGTCACAAAGCTTTCTGAGAACAGCCGCAAGCTGGTAATTTTAGTTACTCTTACATAACCTTCAACCTTTTTAATATGATAGAAAAAGTAAGAATGGTGGGGAAACAGTAAAATCAATGTCCTGCAGCCTGAGCCTCATTTCTGTCTGCTGTGCTGCCCTCAGCTTTGGTGCTAAATGACAGAACAGTCAGCTGAAGTACACCTGGACTAAACTACACTGTGCCATTTCTTCTTCTTCTGTTGTCCTGAAAGAAAGCTGACGTTGATGTTTTCCCCCCTAATGAATTACTTTTTGAAATTCATGTTCAATAAAGTGGGCTGTTTCTGTGTCAGGTTCGTAGGCAGCATATGGACCGCTGCACCAATTTCCTGGTGGATGAGCTGGCTGTAGTGGACCGGACCCAGGCCAGTGACCGCATCTTCTTCGTTTCTGCCAAGGAAGTACTTCAGGCTCGGGTGCAGAGAGCTCAAGGAATGCCTGAAGCAGGTGGGGATGGTAGTCAGTGCAGAATCTGATGTGCAGCAGCACTGCCTCAGGATAGAGTTTATGCTTAAACATTAAAATTACCAAAGTTTAATTCTAACATTAAAAATTTTTTTACACCATGCTTTATACCCCTCATTTTGAGAGCAAATGTATATCTTTATAATTGAAGGCATTTTATATACTTTTGATGTACACAGAAATCACTTAATGTATTAGAATGACAATTTAATTAATTCAGGTTAACATTCCTACTGACATGTAGTGTGTTAATGAAGCTATGTTCAGTGATGATCTTGCATTAGTACTAGAGGTGAACAGCTTTTACTGTTTGATACAGTATATTTAATCAAAGAACTGAAAGTCTTTAGTAAGTACCACCTAAATGTCTGAAGGAAACAAGTCAAGTGTAGAAAATTGATGTCAAATGTCTGGTTAGGTAAAATTCCCATTACATATTCTTTGATGGGATGGTAGTAACTGTGTTTATGCCCATTCAGAATGTGCCACAGAGTGTAAGCAAGCAACATTGTGTGATGTTAGCTTATCATCAAAGTCACTGCTAATCTGTGATATCACAGCAAGTACAGTTAAAAATAAATGTTGGTTTAGGGCCAGGGTCTTTCTCTTCACAGTGGGAACCTCGGGGTGTCCCGGGGGTCCTCAGCAAATTGGACTGGATGTGATTCCATGTGTTTCAGGTGGAGCTCTTGCAGAGGGATTTCAAGCCAGAATGTTTGAGTTCCAGAACTTTGAGAGGCGATTTGAGGTAAGATCCTCATCCCTATAACAACTCGGTTTAAGATTTATGTGCTGCATATGACAGCTGCGTCGCGGATCTGCTGCGTATATGTTGTTCACACAGGGAGCATGTCCGCTGCGTTCCTGCAGCAAAGCTGCTATGTACCGTTTCTGGAATAACTACTGTATTTTCTTGAATAAAAGTAGGTCTATTTATCCAACTAAATGCCAGGCTTCTTGTTTTTAAGAGTTATTTATTTATTATTTATTTGTGACATATTCAACAGATAGACATTGAAACTATCTAATGAGAACCCTGCGCAGTACGCATAGAAAAATAGGCAAGACCCTGACACTCTAGAAGAGCAGTGCAGTCGTGTAACATGGGCACCAAAATGAAAAACAAGAAGTTCTGTGTCCCACATGCTTCCCTCGCGCATCCAGTGTAGCCTGAGCACTAGTAAAAAAGCAAAACAAAGAAGAACCTGCACACTTATTTGTGCCACAGAAAATATAATTAAACAATGTTTCGTTCCAGAGTGGGCTCTTAGTCAGGTCCTTTCGTGGTTAAAAAAAGAGAACCTGCTACCAATAGCTGCCAAGATCATCCACTATTTTTAAAATGTTAATGTTTTAAAAAAAATGTTTAAATGTTATTAAAAAATCTCCCAAGCTGTCTTAAAATGTACAATGGAGTATTGATGATACTCTTCTTTCTGGCTTTGTGCTCTTTTTTTAGCAAGTAAGTGTACAGGCTCTTCTTTGTTTTTGTTTAATCAAATATTTATATTTATATAATATTAAGTTTGTGTTCCATTTTCCATTTAGAAATTTAAGAACACCTGACTTTGCTTTACTGTAAATAAAGTACTTTAAACAGTTATCATGTTTCATTAATTGTGGAAAATTCACTCAGTAATCCAGATATCAAAAGTTTAAATCAGCTGCACTTGGAGAATTGAAGCATCCAATCATTTGTGGCCATCCCTTGATCTTTTCTGTTTTTTTGGCCAATGTGCTGTGTGCAGGAGTGTATCTCACAGTCAGCGGTGAAGACCAAGTTTGAGCAGCACACTGTGAGGGCCAAGCAGATCTCTGAAGCCCTGCGCCACATTATGGATTCTATACATATTGCTGCACAAGAGCAGAGGTGAGTCAAGTCTGAAATGTATTGATTGAGTCTGTGTGAACCTAAGACTGGAGACAAATAAAATACCTACTCTCTGATATATTCACACTTTGTGTGTGTGTTTAGGGTCTACTGCCTTGAGACTAAAGAAGACCGTCAGTGCCGATTGGAGTTCATCGATAAGCAGCTGGACCTGTTGACCATGGACTGTAAATCTAAAATCAAGAAGATTACTGAGGAGGTGGAGAGACAGGTGAACTCCCAAATCATAACATGCCTGCTTTCTCTGCTGCTGCAGTGAAACAACTGGGCTTCAAGTTATCTCCTTAATCTTATTACTCACTTATCAAATGATATTATACCCAGTGAAAATAATTTCTAAATTCAGGTTTGTTTTCATAATAAACACTGAGGAAAGAATCACATTGTGATTTGCTCTTAAAAGAGGGCAAACTTCACCAGGAAGTGCTTTTCACCCTGCTCTTTGCTTGTGTACAGGTCTCTAATGCCCTGGCAGAGGAAATCAGGAAGCTGAATGTGCTGGTAGATGACTTTCACATTGACTTCCACCCATCATCAGTAGTGCTCAAGGTCTACAAGAATGTGAGTTCAACACGTGTTCAACAGAAATGTTTGTCTTTAATGTGAACTGAGCAGGAGGGCTGCACACCTTCTGTTTACTTTGGTGTGCACACAACAGCAATACTGTTCATACTGTTCTTTTATGCAAGTGTTTGACTTGTGGTCATATACCTTCTAAAACTATATCTTGGTGTTGAATATCAAGAGAGACTCTGAGAGCATGGAGAGAGCGAAAGAAAGTGGAGAGCTCCAGCGAGTCTACGAGTGTTCAGAGACAGTTATTGACAGATTGTTCATATTCTTTGCAAACGCTGAACCGAACAAATCAGTTTACAAATGATGAAAGTGAGTGGCGTTCACTCCTGCAAGAGTGGACGCACACACAAAAGGGCCAACTACAGACCAATATCCAACCTCCCTTCCTGTCTAAAATCCTCAAGAAAGTTATAGCTTATTACAGCTAGCTTAAAAGATTGCGGTACATATCCTGATGACAAGATAACTCCCCCGTCTACATGTCTGACACACTGGTGTATACATGCTGTACAGTGTAAAGCTCCTCCTTGGTCTCCTGTTGGCACGCTGAACCTGTATAAAGCCCAAGTGATCTGTGTTACGTAAGAGCAGTCCATACTGAGTCATGATGCACTCATTAAACTCCACAATCTAATCTGATGGGCACAGGCACCAGAAATTTAATATAAAATAATCCTAGTGATGTTTTCACTAATGTGTAATCATCTAAATGTTTGATTCTGAATTGTACTAATTGTTCTTATCTTTACCCTTGAATGGACCGTTTATATTCAAATACTTTATATTTACATTGGTAGCCGGTCCTCTATGGAGGCTGCCATATTTTTTTTACAGTTGTCCAGTCTGGACAAACTAAACACCTTTTAGTTTTTATGACAACTGAAGCGACCACAGGTTCTCTTTCATGTTTGGGAGGGTGAGGTGAGGGGTATTCAGCTGCAACCTACAACTTCACCACAAGATGTCACTAAATTCTACACACGACCTGACACAAACACTGACTCTAGATAGGTAGCACTGTTGATACAAAGCACTTGGCTCTGAAGGCCAAGTACTAAAAACTGTGGCAAGGGGGCCACTGGGGTCTCCCAACAACAGCCAGACACAAATCACTCACTTTTTAACATATTAATTGGAATAAATCCAAAATAACAAAGAGAATTTCATCAAACAAAACATAAATTGTCCGGCATAATAACGTGTTCAGGTGGTGTGGCAGCTCATTCAGCAGCTTTTTTAACCAGGGAAGTAATCAGCCAACAGCTCTCAGCTGAGCTGATTACCCCCCTGGTACAGATGGAGGGGCTCCCACGCCCACAGTGACCCTACACACACTCTGTGTCCTAGCTTTGTTCATTATCAAGATTTTTTCAGATGACTCTTTGAAACCTTTATCACTGTAATTCCAGTGCCATTTGTATAGTGCAATTTTTTAGTTTACCATTGAACAGCTTTCAGGTTTGGCTGCTTTTAGGCATCAGTGAAAAAGGAATTTTAGATTTCCTCTAATGTGTGATTACAGCAGATGTGTTGACTGATTGTTTTCTTGTGTTCTAGGAGCTTCATCGGCACGTAGAAGAGGGTCTGGGAAAGAACATGTCACAGAGGTGTTCCACCTCTATTACCAGTTCCCTGCAAGCTACACAGACTGACATGATTGGTAACAGTCCCCTTTACACCTGAGACAATCGTCCAATCTATTCTTGTCACTGCACAGGCTGCAATGTGCTTTAATGAGCTTAAATGTTTTACCCTAATAATCCTGGCCACACTCTTGTTTAACTGCTTACTGCGTGTAATTTGCATGTGGAGATGTGTAGGATTCATGAATGTCTTCTGTCAGCTTATGTAAAAACATGTATTTAGCCACACTGTGTCCCTAGTTTGGGTTGATCTGTTTGCTGTCTGTGTTTGTACAGATGGTCTGAAGCCTCTACTGCCCAGCCCAGTCAGAGAGCAGGTTGATAAGCTAGTTCCTCGCCAGTGCTTCAGTCTCAGTTATGACTTGGCCTGTGACAAGCTTTGCAGTGACTTTCAAGAGGACATCAGCTTCCACTTCTCTCTGGGCTGGACCATGCTGGTCAACCGCTTCCTTGGTCCCAAAAATACCAGGCGGGCCCTTGTGGGCTACAATGACCAGGTAACACAGGATATAAAACTCCTCCAAGCTCAGTGTTTAAGTAGGGCTGCATGACTTTACAAAAAAATCATAATCACAGTTTTCTTGCTGAGCATTGAGATCAAATTTCTCTCTCACTGTGTTTTTCCAATATAATAATTGAAATTGTATTGTAGGGTTTGATGATTGGCTGAATATATCGTTGAATCGGCGATTGGCTGAGTCCATAGCGCGTTTCTTTCTGTTTGGGTGAGAGAGAGAGATGCACTTAGAGCGGTGAAGTGAGATCCAATCACAAGTGGTCAAAGCTCTCATACACTGGCCAGTGCTCGTGCACACACACACATGCGTACAAATATATCGTCAATCAGTGGTTGTTGCACTGATGGTGGCCGATTGGAACATTTTTGCATTGATGTCTGTGTTGTTGGACAGCAGCTATTTTCACCTGTTTATCAATCATGAGGTAAAATACAGAGTAAATTAGGGAGGGTTGACTGATGCAAGACTGTTAATCTCCAGGCAGAGGCACACAAATGTTTTTTAATGTAGCATTATGTCTTGTTGATGTGCTGTTTCATTATCCAGGACTGTCCATAGCCCTCTGAGCCAGTCACTTTGCTCTGTGACATTATTAGCTGTGTTCTCCCTGTAGGTCCCTCGGCCCATGGCCCTGACTCCTGTCAGCACTGCCATACCTCCTTTCCCGCAAAGCTCTGTGACTCAGGAGGAGCTCATGGTCTCCATGGTGACAGGTCTTGCATCCCTCACCTCCCGTACTTCTATGGGCGTCCTTGTGGTTGGTGGCGTGGTAAGGACACATACACACGCACTGAATACACATATTCGTAGTAGCAGTAGTAAATATCTTCATGGGGATTATGCTTGAATTTTTTTGTTTTTTTCCTGATCCAAACATTATTCCCAGTGAAATCAGTAAAATCTCAAAAAAATACTTAAAGGGGACATAGCATGCAAATTCCACTTTGTTAGTGCTTCTACAGGTTAATGTGGGTATCTGGCATGTCTACCAACCCAAAAACTCTGGCGAAAAAACACTCGCGTGTTTTGTTATAGTTCCTCTAAGTCAGAAACGTCATGCTTGAGCGACTCGATTGAGCTTCCTGGGTTTTGTGTCGTAACAAGGAACTGGAAGTCTCCCGACATGGTCTTGGCCCACCCCCCACCTCACCCCCACCCGTCCCCCACACTCATTACGCCGGGTTTACACCGAGGCAGCGAGGCGAGGCAGCGCGCGCCGTTCCAGAAAGCACGCACGTGACCAGCCAGGCGGCTGCGCGCTGAGAACGGGGCTATGGCTGCTTTGCAGCGGTCTTCCACACTGCCAGCTGTGTGGAAGACTTCCGCAGTGTTCAGCACTACTCGGGTTACAGTAGTTACGCCGGGTTACAGTAGTTACGCCGGGTTAACACCGACGCGGAAGCGCCGCTGCAGGCAGCGCAGCGCCGTTCTGCCGCGCAGCCGCCTGGCTGTTCACACGGGACGAGCATTTCTCCGCTGGTCAGCCCCATAGACTGTATATATAAGGTCAGCCCGCGATTCTGCTTTCTCCGCTTGTTGTTGTACCCGTTGAATGTCGGGGTTCTGGGGTAAATGATGGTCTTCATAGCCCCCACCTCTTTCTCTCTCTGTCTGTCTGTGTGTGCTTGTAGTGGATGGGCAGAGAGGGACATTTAATTATGTGATTGGGAAAATTAAAACTCCAGGACAACAGAAGGGAATACAAAGTATGGGATGCATATTTGATAATTTATATCATATAAAATATGTAATTTATATCGTTTAAAATCATGGGGGGAGGGGGAGCTGGCTCATTAGCATTTAAAGGAACAGGCACTCAAAACAGGTCGCTCTGTGGAGGGCTGTTTTATACAGGGTAAAAAGGGTGCTGTTTTAAATGATCCTTGTGGTATTTTGACCAAAGTATGTTACAGACATTTCATTAAGACCCCAAGGAACCATATCAACTTGTGGTAAAATGGGCATGCTATGTCCCCTTTAATCTTGCTGTGTTAAAAAGTGAAGAAAATGTCCCAGGTCTGCACCAAAATGTGAAGGCTTCTTCCCTGACCCGTACTGCATCTTTCTATAAAGTTTTATGCAAATCCGTCCTGTAGTTTTTGCATAATCCTGCTAATTATCAAACAAATGCAGATGAAACATAACCTCCTTGGCGGAGGTCTTAAAAACTGGCATGTCTTCTTTGTTTTGCGTAATAGTACAGTACATCATTGGTTTGGAGTCAGTGGGAGTGAGTGGCTGGCAGTCGTGACGTCCGTGTCACGGTGCCACACCTTAAATACGGTGGACACGCCGTCACATGTCATTCAAAACAACGACACCTCTTCTCGCTTCACCCCAGCAGCAAGAAGGGCGGTCTGGTGAGACATCTCACTCATGCTACTCAGAGAACCGGGGTTACCAGTAACCTAAAGTTCTCTTTCATAACATTTGTTTCGATGTCTCACTATGGGATATTGAGACTCCCGTATTGCCAGACAAGCTTATCTCGACGACTGACCGCCAGCCCCCCCTTCAGGTAGAAGTGAGTGGATGAGGAAGATCCACAGAGGAGCCCATGCTCAAGACAGCGTGGGTCAGGCCAGGGGATGTGACATCCAACCTGTAGAACCTCGCAAATGTGAAGGGAGAAGACCAGCTAGCTGCAGCGCAGATGTATTGGATAGAGACTCCCTTGAACAGGGCCCAAGAGGTCGCGAAAGCTCTAGTAGAGTGTGCCCATACACCAATCAGAACCTGAAGGCCCGAGCTGGAGTAGGCCAACGCAATGGCGTCCACTATCCAGTGAGAAAGTCTTTGTTTGGTGGTAGGTTTGCCCAGGACACAAACAACTGATCCCCTTTCCTAAAACTCCTTGTCCTCTCCACATATGTGTGTAAAGCACGGACAGGGCAAAGCATGTGTAACCGCTGCGGTTCTGCAGAACCATTGGGAGGTGGCTGAAAAGCTGACAGTTCCACTGGATTAACAACCATGGGAACAAATGCAGGATTCGGCCTCAGCGTCACCCCAAGGTTCCCCAGGGTGAACCGCATACACGCTGGGTGTACAGATAAAGCGTGAATATCACTCAAGTTTAGCTGTAGACAAAGCCAAAAAGAGAGCCACCTTCAGGGATAATGTTTTCATGTCCACGTTATCGAATGGTTCAAAGGGATGACTGGAGAGGGCTCCCAGCATCACTGCTAGATCCCAAGATGGTGACATAGGCTTGGGTGGGAGGACATGAAGCAGGGTAATAAGGCACGATATAAGGTATCTGGGCCACCGCTGCAAAATGAACGTAGCTGAAACCGAATAGTTTGTGAATGCACACATTGGGGAAAGTATTAACCGAATCAACAAGCCTTGTTGTAGCTGTGAAACTGCTGCAACCAAACGAAGTAAAATTGTGTGAAAACACAATACATTTTCCTACTCTGCAATAATAGAAGCCTGCTGACTATAATTCATTCAGACATTTGTGAAGAGGAATTGAACACATTTGTTAAGTTGATCACACCAAGTCCTACATATTGGCTGCAATGACATCCCCAGTCAGACATATAAAATGTGCAAAAATGTCTATCAGGCTATTCAACACCCTGAAGGTGTGTGAATTCACAGTTCAATCTTACAGCTCCAATTTGTATATCTGGGGCCTCATTTATACAACAGTTCATAGGATTCTTACTAAAAGTACACGTTCTCACAAAAGCATGCACACCTGAAGGCAATGTTTCCTTTATAAATCAAAATCCACCTGGGTCATACAGCTGATTAGTTATCATCATGGGACATAAACATCTTTGTGATTGCTGAACATCTGTTTCCTCCTAATCCTTTCATTCGCGCACTCTATCAGTGCTAGGGCATCCATCACGCAAGTGTGACCACAGTATTTTTATAATTAGAGCAATCGGACCGATTACTACACACATCAGTGGGATCCTAGCCTCCAGTTTGAAAGTGAATAGTTTCACTCACGTTCATGTATACAAACTAAAGTCGGACTTAATGATACAGTGTTAGAGGATATTATTAAAAACTATTACTCTGTAACTCTGCTGTTTAATGGTATCTGAACGTAATTTGTGTAAGGGTTAGGTAAGTTGTATTACATCTTTTTTAATTAAACAGTTATGTTACGCGCTGATGAAATGGATCAATAATCTGGCTTCAGTTCACCTCACGTCTGCATCATATTTTCCTGTCTCCAAAATGTTTGTAAGCATGGGTCAAGGTTAGCGTACAAGTGCACATTCTCCCGTCAAGTTTGCTTTTATAAATCCCAACGTTTGCATGAGAAGTCTTTCAGGCCCTGTTTTGTGTGTATTCAATGGTTATAAATAAGGCCCCTGGTCCCGTTGCACCCCCCAGCAGAAGAGACAGCCACTTAAGCCAGACTCTAAATCTAAACTCCTTGCTGCTGTCAACCTGCCCATTTACAGAATCAATGGGATTTGCTCAAGTGTTCATAGTAAAAGCAGCAATAATATCACAACAACATAAATACAATGTTGCCATTAAATCACACCAAAGTCATCTTGGATCCAAGATGTGAAACCAGAGGACTGTTAGGGGGTCATATGAATGTTTAGTGTGTCCTTAAATGACTGTGGACTATAGTGGCATCCGATCTTGATGGTGGATCCTGATCGTGGTGGCTGCTGACCATAGACTATGATTACAACAAGACTGCTTGATATACAATGTCTCCTCAGATACTCGGCCATTACTGACAATAATCCATCAACTCATTGACCTTCCATTATGCTACAAAGTGTTTATTCTAATCAATGCTGCAAATACCCTTATCTTTCTGATTATCTCCTTTACACGTTGCATCTATTGCACTTCTGTCCGTCCTGGGAGAGGGATCCCTCACATGTGGCTCTCTCTGAGGTTTCTACCTTCTTTTTACCCTGTTAAAAGGGTTTTTTAGTAGTTTTTCCTTACTGTTGTTGAGGGTTAAGGGCAGAGGATGTCACACCTTGTTAAAGCCCTATGAGACAAATTGTGATTTGTGAATAAGGGCTATACAAATAAAATTTGATTGATTGATTAAAAAAGCAACAGGTTAAAAACTATAAGCAGATTCCATCATGGATTATTGTGGTGATCTCAAAGAACTCACTAGGGAATTATGTGGTAACAGGAAGTCCAGACTGTAGATTTGTTGATTTTGTTTCATGAATTTTGTGTGTTCAGATCTGGAAGGCAGTGGGTTGGCGGCTGATCGCCTTGTCAGTTGGCCTCTACGGGCTCCTCTATATTTACGAGAGGCTCACCTGGACCACCAAGGCCAAGGAGAGAGCCTTTAAGAGACAGTTTGTGGACTACGCCAGTGAGAAGCTGCAACTCATCGTCAGCTACACTGGATCCAACTGCAGCCACCAAGTCCAGCAGTGAGCATGTTAACTGACTATATACATTTGCTGTATCTCATATCAAATACAAAATACAAAGAACAAACACATAAGTGTTTACATTCTGACAGGGAAGTGATGTTCCAAATCAAATACAGATGTTGCAAGATAAATGTAAATGACAATTTTTATTTGCACATTTTGCACCAACAAAGTGTCCTCCCTACTTGGCTACCAATTTCACAAATTTGAAACTTTCAGCCATAACTCCAAGTGAATGTGCTGTCAGTATGAGAGATAAAGAGAGAAAGAGCATACTATAAAAAGCTGTTTCTCCAACATGCCTCCACTGCTCTCGCAAAGAAAATATTTAAGAGGCACTAGATTATTTACACAATGTAAATGTATTAAAATATCTATCATTCCTTTTTCTAAATATTCAAATTTTGTAAATACTGTGACAGCCCTAATTGGGACATAGTGATAATAATAAAGAATTACAGTAGTCCTGTCTAGAGTATAGGAAGTATGCAAATTGAAACACAGCAACTGTAGCCCCTCAGAGCAGACAAATATTTAGTTTGATCAGTAATTTGATAGAAAACAGGAAAGAAATTATTAACTTTTTGATTTCAGTCTCGTTAAAAAAAAACATGGTTAACTTTAGTTATTATAATGTTGTCTAACCCTTTTTCTGTTTCTGCTGTGCTCATCAGGGAGTTGGCCGGTGTGTTTGCTCAGCTCTGCCAGCAGGTAGATGTCACCCGTCAGAATCTCGAGGACGAGATCACTGACATGAATACGAAGATAGAGCTGCTGGACACCCTGCAGAGCAAGGCTAAGCTTCTGCGGTAAGTGCATCACCACACTCAGCGTACAAATTACTAAACAGCAGGACACGTCTACATGAAGTAGATGCACGGTGGAGTAGGGGTGGGTTAAAATCACACCTGTAAGAACGGCACCTGTTCATTTTAACATGCTGTGGTAGACTGATATTAAAAAGCAAGTTACTGGTTTGAAGTCACCTGGGGCCTTCATTCATACTAAAAGTGTACGTGCGATTCTGATTAAAATCGGGCGCATGCACACCTGAAGGCAATTTTTTTTTTTAGGGGGGGAGTTATTGCCTTTATTTTTGATAGGACACATTGTAGGTTGTGAGTGAGAGTGAGTACGATAGAAAGAACAGTGCCTGAAATTAAAAACAATTATCACTTCACACTGTCAGAATGTTAGGGAACTTGTTGTATCTCCTATACATATTATAATCACGCAAAAGTGCAGGAATATTAAATTCAGAGACAGCTGTGATGTCGACAATCTATAAAATTTAACACAATATATTTTTTTAAATGATTGAAAGAGACTACATAGAAAGGTCAATATTATATAGTGTTAATAATATACCACACATACCTATTGGCTAATAAACCAGAGTGGTGAGTACTTGATCTGTGTGATATTGGACTCAATTCAGCACAAAGATCACAGATCTATAGAATCTATATCAGCTGATTAATCAGTTATTATCATGGCTGCCTCTATACAGCCTGCTTCATCAGCATTATACACATTGTATATCCAATTTAGGTGTTAACCAAAAGGTTCATAATGAAAGGTGAGATTATTCATGTAGTTCACACATAAAGTGCAGTGTAATTCACTGCTAAAGATGTAATGTAATGTGTAGAGGGATGAGATTTTTCTAGCAAGGCAGGTTTAAAATATATTTTGCACAAAACTTTGGCACTAACTAGAGTGTCATGTAGGAGTATTAAGTAAACTAAATGTGAAAACATTTTTAATCTCTGTGTTGGACATTAACAATAAGACTAAGAAATATTTTCCATAACTAGAGTTATATAAAAACTGTTGCCCTAGTGGACTAATTTCGAAATGCTGGCCTTTTTTTTTTTTTATTTAGTAATAGTTTCGGGAAATGTAATAGTTCATTGTTGGGCAGAGTAGGGAGCAATTGTTGAGAACATGTCTTTAACTCTTCAGTTTGTGTACCCGTAACTCGGAACCTGAATCAGTCTTCATGTTACCTGCTGTAGTGACTTCCACTGGATTACACCTTCAAGACTTATTATTATGCTTCATGAATACACTGGCAATTTGTGTGTGTGTGTGTGTGTGTGTGTGTTTAGGAACAAGGCTGGCTGGCTGGACAGTGAGCTGAACATGTTCACCCAACAGTACCTCCACCATAGCAAGTAAAGCAGGCAGAGGCTTCACCTGAGAGACTGAAGGACAGCAGAAGAACATCTGCTCCAGCTGTTGAAGTATCTCCTCTAGTTGACACGCTGAATATAAAGAGAGGAAACGATCGAAAATGTTCTGAACAGAAGAGTAGAAGTAGAACGGACAGTTTAGATGTTACTGAATGGATGTGATATGGATTCATGGACACTAGTTAAGGATCAGCTGGTGAGTAACCACACAAAAAATATTAAACATGAGGCACAAACCACAGATTCTTTATCATGTTCACTTGTGATGATGAGCTGAGGTCTCCATGTGGCTAACAGATCTGACTCCTATCACAAATACAGTCTAAACTCTCCTCACATCCTTATCAGTAGTTTTCAGTTACTCTGTCAGTCCTTGTATTTGTTCCAGTCAGCTCTGCCAAATTGAACCTGTGTACATTTGATTTTGTATGTACATTTTGAACAATGGAAAAGTGCCATGAAGTAAGAGGCAGAGCACATGAGGGAAAGGAAAAGAAAGTGTCTCATATTATGAGGATAATGCAATGAACTAAAGACATGCAAACTAATTTATTCCTCCAGCTGCTGAAAGATTTGAATATTGAAGATATTGTAGTTCAGTTGGAGGTTATTTAACATTTAATTTTGGCTTGTCCACACTGTCTCCTTTGGTCATAGTTTAAGTGATGAAAGGGAAACTACTGCTCACTCTTTAAGTCTCGCTAATGAGCACCAAGTAGAGCTGATCTGAGTGGACATGTCACATGCTGATGGTGGTCATTCAAACTGTTTGCTCTGCTGCATCTAATCTAGACACTATGTTCACCTTGTATGTAGAGTGGCTCTGACATGTACAGTTACTGACTGTGTCCTTTCCTTTAATACGTCCTCCAAGAGTAAACATACATGTTTTGAGAGGATGGTTTAGGCTGTGAAGTGAATTATTAGATTTTAGTAGATTGAACAGTGAAGTAAAAAATATGAGACCCCTGAATGTAACCTCTAAAAGCATCACGCTGGTGATATTCTGCACTTTCCCTGACTCCCATACTCTCTGTGGCCTCCACCTTCAAGCCCAGTAGAATACATGCATCTTTAAAACTATGACCTTATTGCAGTATACAGTATCGTTTCATTTAAAAAGGGGAAGTCAGTAATTCTTTAAACGGCTGAGCACTGTTGTCTTCATTTAAAAAGGAGAGAGATGTGTTTGTTTTCAGCTGCAACAGTCAAGCAACACGAATCAAAGGAATCTACCTGATACACAGGACTTGTTAGGACACATGGATTTTTGGCTTGTCTTGTCTTTTCATGTAACAAGAAGTACTATATAGAATATCAAAAAGCTGATTCCTTAACTGGTTACCATTATAGATAGTCTGTCAGTCAGTATAGTTGCCATGGCTACAAGAGAGAATTGGAACCTTTTGGTAAGTGTTAAATAATTCAACTGAAGTCTCTTCTGAGATTAAAGTTTTACTTTAAAAACACCCTTCCAATTTTGTGCCGACACTCTGTGTTCCCAAACTGCTTGAGTCTGTCTCATAGATCTACCCCTGTTAGCTTCTCGCTAAGACGTCAGTACAGATATGCCAAAGAAATGTTTGAGGTCAGTTTCAATCACACCGTGGAACACTACTGAGCACATCTCCAGGGCCTCATCCCTTGATAACCCAATACAAGTGGTTTTTAGTAGATGTTAAATTTGTGTATTTATGTAAAACAATGGCTCTGATTCAGCCGAAACATCATCACATTTTAATGTTAATATTTTTAAAACATCTGTGGTTCATGTATGAAGTCAGCTCAGTGGTAACATGATCGACCTGCACTGGAAGCAAATGTGGCTCAGGCTCAGTTACTGTCTGCATACTCTCTGTCAGTGTCACATATAGATGAGATGGAGAACTCAGCTACACAAGATATGTATGTAAAAGTGTCCAAATCCTGCAACAGACCCCCTTGATGAAACAAACTTGTACTTTTGCTTTCTAAAATGTGTATATGTAATTTAGAAATTTGCCTTTTTAATTGGAAACTGGGGAAAGATAAGATGGATGTGCCTGATTTGTCTAATATGTGGGTATTGTTGATGGGAGATGATGTAAAATGAAGCCATAGACTATTATGCCAAGTGAGCAACACTTGCCAACACTTCCTTTTAGGGTGAAGACGAGCACTTTAATTTTTTTTCTTCTCAATAAAGGTAGTGTTTTCCCGCAATGTAAAACCCTTCTGTAGTTGTATTTGGCTTCAGGAAGGTGACAGTACCTGCATGCTGTGATTATTGTAGTGTGTTGACCCGTTACACTGTACATACATATGAATATAAAAAATAAAGGTGAATATGCTGAAAAGGTTTATTTGCAGGTATGTGACAAATGTGGAAAAAGTTCCAACAGAAAATAGTTTATTTTCTGGAGCTTGATTGCTCATCAAGTAATAAGTGTTTGTAATGCAGACTACTAGTCTGAATGTTTGATTAGAAGAACCAATATTAACTGGCAATCAATATCTCACAGATTCAGTGTGAGCTTTTAGCATGCATGGAAAAATCATTCAGTCATCATAGCAATCAAGACAAACACCTTAACAGGAGAGATCTCCTCCTCTGGACTAACATCCTGACTAGAGATGCAGGGATCGGCTCTGCCCTCATCCATACCAAGGGGCAACATCCCGGGCTGAGCGATGAGGCCAATACGGAAGTGCAAAAAGCTGCAGTTCACTGGGTGGCCACTTGAGGCTGGCTCCAAGAAGGAGTCAATTCCCATTGACTCCCATGTTAAAAAGCCAGACTTTAGAGTAGAATTAAACCTGTTTACAGCATGGTTCAAAAAACGGTTTTAGTCTCAATCACTTAGTTCTTCCTTCATGACAACTCTGAGGGGGGTGAATTTTTTCTAACTCACTCGTTTAAATTATATAGACTCAGACAGCCTGCACCTGTGGATATCCAACATGAGACACAACTGGAATCCAACCAGACTGAACACTGAGGGTCATCACTTCAACACTGACTCCAGGTACAGACCTGTTTTCATAACTTACAAACAATCAAAGCAAAGTATTGCCATAATACATAATGCATTAAATTATAAATGCAATACTATTAATGTGGAAGAACTCCATACTGTACATTCATTGTCTTGGTAGTGCACTGTTTAATCCAAAACCATATTCAAATGCCATACTTTTATGTTTCCTGTCATTTTATTAGTGACGGACGAGCCTGAAGGACACAGCTGTGCTGACTGTGTTCTGTCTCTTATGGCAAAGAAGAAAAATAAAACACTGGGTTTTTATCTAAAGTGTATCAAATCAGAAAGTAAAAGATAAACATTGTTCTGATAAGTGTTCACTTTTTTAACCAACCATAATGAATATAGAAATTAACTCTATTATCCATGACACTTAGCAATGACTGCCAACTCTAAACAGTTGCAGGCCATCTTTAGTTAAGGGAGAAAACATGAAGTGTTGTGCAGATGAAGCTGGTGCAGGTCGTCCTCATGTTGACCAGCCTGAAGCTGCCGATCTCCACCATGTTGCTGCTGCCACAGTGGATGCTGAGGACATCAGGTGCTGCAGTGCTTCATCTAATGAAAAGAAGAAACTCACTATAAAAGGATGTTTTATGTTGTGTATGTTCCAGCAAAGACTGGTTCTTACAGTTTATTCTGTGTTCAGCAGGTGGAAGCACCACAGATTTCAGACAGAACCAATGTACTGGGCTCTGGGTTTTTCCCTCATGGTTAAATGCACATATTGTAAGTCGCTTGGATAAAGCATCAGCTAAATGAAATGTAATGTACTGAAAGAAATAAAACATTGTACAAATAGATCAAATGTCTTTCTACCTCATCTGTAATATTCAAGGTGATAATCTCCCACAGAGCTGTTGATAACAGTCCACATCAAGTCTCTCCACTTCTCTGTGTGAAAACATAATTATATAATAAATATGAGAACCAACAGTGGTGTGTGGAGATTATAATCATATCTAAACTGTCTAATTCACTGTAAATTCCATAACAGGCTAAATAAACAAGGTGGCAATAGTAATGGTGGTTATACCAGCATGTATCACAACATTTGTGAAACATATAGTTACTATCACATGCAACTTACACATGTAGCGTATTCATATTAACTTATTAACTTATTAAAATTAAAATCAAGTCACAACCAAACACACGACTCTGTAGTAGTGTAGTTAATTTGCTTCAATCTGTTCATTACACGTGTTAAATAAACGGTACCTTTTATAACAATTACATATTAAAAACCACTTGAGGCATGTAAGCAAATGATTATGATAATAGATAAAGCAATAGGTTTTGTTGTTGTGTAGTTTCAAGGTTACTTACCTCTAGTGAGTTCGTTGTAAACATCGCGACCATCCTGAAGCAACAACACCGCAGCGCTAGCCGGTTAGCAGCCGCGGGTAGCATGTAGCCTAGCTCCTTAGCCTGAGCTAACCAGGTAACGTTGAGCTCTGCGGGCGTGGCTCAGCTGTCAGTCTTCACTCGCGCTCCTCCTCTTTGCCCATTTATTGGTTAGCCAGGAACTAGGAGGAGTCAGCACCGGCAAGATGGCGCCGGGTGAACGCCTACTACTAGCCTCATTTTCACTCTTCAGAAACCAACGGGTGACGTCACGGACCCTACGTCCATTATATATACAGTCTATGGTGTGTACACACACACCAAAGAGAACCAAGCAGCTAGTCTGACATCATAGCACCAGGCTTTAGCACCAAGTTCTCTTTGGTGTGTGTGTTCCCTTTGTGTGTGTGTTCCCTTTGGTGTGTGTGTTCCCTTTGGTGTGTGCTATAATCTCATCTCTGATATCTCCTTTGTCCTAGTTGATCAGTGTATGGTAGGGGTAGTACACGGAGAACAGAGAGAGCACTTCCGACAGGAATAGTACGATTTTTAAAAACTAAGCCAATAAGAGAAGTATTGAAAAACAATATCAGAAACATGAAGATGGACATCGACAGCATTCTGCCCATTGTGACGTCCTTTTTCCAAGGCATGACATCAGAACAATGGAATCTTTCGAAAAAAGGCAAACCTGATGTGGCCACAATGACCATACTCGGAGAGAAACTGCTGGAAATTGTAATTTTGATGACACAATCCATCCTAAAGGATCTTGAGAGCACAGCTGTGCCTGTGTCTGAGAAGAGTGTGATTTGCTCTTTGGGCAACACACTTCCTCAGGTTTTTGCTCTGGCTCTTGATGTTCCAGATGAGATCAATCTTGTAAGTTCAGAGAATTTGACCCAGTTGACTGCTAAAGAGATTGCAGAGTGTGTCAACTCTGTCCTTTCCATGAGTGGACAGTGGAAGGCAACTACTCCTCGTGTCACACCTCCAAAAGACTACAAGGTATGATTCAACAGGCCGGCAAAATGATCAAGGGACTCATGAGGAATCTGAAACGTATGTGTGCACCTTCTAAGAGCAAAAAGAAGGTCTACCAACTGGTCAATGAAGATGACAGTCAGTCATCATCCTCATCCCAGAAGACAATCTCAGAAGACAGGGAAAGTCTTCTGTCTGCAACATCCAAAACTGTCCAGGAGATCATTAAGGAGGAGGTCTCTCAATACACAGAATCTACCAACGATGAAATATCCGACTATGATTATGATCAGTTGGAATCTGGCTCCACTCTGGAGATTAAGAATGTTGCAGATGATGTTGCTGAGGTGATTGTGGATGAAATCATGTCGCAAAACAAAGATGATCCAGAAACAGCCCAGAGCACACCCTCTCTGAAGAAAGTGTCTGAAAGGATTAGGACAATCGCTGCAAAGCAGTTTGCCCAAGCGTCCATTTGTCGTATTGTGGGCAGACTGAATAACAAGTACTTTGACAGCCTTTACAACCCAGCCTTTGACAAGGTTTTGGGTAGGCAGTCAATGCAATCTGTTACGAGTGATATTGACGCTCTGCTTCCAACAGCAGTTGGTGAGATACAGCAGGGGCAGAATGGGTCTCAATGGATGGATGATATTTTCAGTGGTGAAACCCTCGAGTTAACCAACGAGCTGAATAATATCCTAAACAATCACATAGATAGGATGAGATTTAAGATGACCTCACGACCAAAAGCCTCACAACCACGGTGCACAAGCATAACGGTTTGTCCGCCACGTGCTATCATATCAGCTGACATCCTTGCCATTGTGTGGTGTTTCCTTGGAGTAATGAGGTGGTGGCTTCACACACAGTCAGAAACTCTCACTTCCACGGTGATAACACATAGTTTAGAAAAAGCTGTGTCAGAGGGCCCGATCGGTGGGGCCAGTCTGCCTTCGGCACCTGGTAACGGGTCTGGCTCAGAAAGCAAGGTGACCACTCCTGAATTCAGTGAAGAATACAGAGAAGAGCAAGAACCAACAGTGGAAGGAAGGAAATTACCCATCAGGATAATTGTTCTGAAGCTGGTTTCGAGGATCTTTGCTAAAGCAAAGTTGTCAAACACTCTGAGATCACCAAACACCATCATCGAGCGTCTACTCGAAAACATATGGGTCGAAATCAAGGATGAAGATTTTGAGATCACCCCAAAAATGATGAAACACCTTGACAAAGCCGTTTTCAAAAAAATCTGCAAAAAGTGGCACGGGGTTGTAAGTGTGCTGTTAGAATTGGAAATGGAAGACCCAACACTGGACAAATATATTGTCTCTGTCGTCAAAGATCTGCTTGTGACACCACCATCAAGATCCAGCGCCATCAGCAGGTTCTTCTCCAGACTGTGCAACGCCTTCTCCAAACCTTTTAATCAAGAATCTTGTTCCCAGATTACCAGAATGAAAGTGTGTAACTTGGATAAGTTTTAGTCTTTAGTCCCCACAGATTCCCATTTCCATTTTAATTGTGGTTGCCTCGACGTATTTGAAGGCTTTTGAACAAAGATTTTCAGCAAAGTGACTCTTTCTCCACAGCAGATGTTAAAAAATGAATGTGTGTTTTTGATTGCCCAAAGGCAGCTCCTTGCCGAGTCCTTGCAGAGTGATCACAGTACAGTTCCTCCGGCTGCAGCAATAAAATCTGTACCCTAATGACAAATTATGAGAGGACTTTTAAAGGGGTGAAGAAGAAATGTAAAGTAAAACCCTCCAGCTTGTCTTACTGTGAACATGCGTGGTTTTGACAGATGTTATAATGATGATGCAGTTTGCACATGTTCTGGTGTTTACTGCGGCCGTTGAATGTTGAATAAAGTTTAACAACGATAGTTTCCGTCATTTTATGTACTTTTTTATGCACCCAGGTGCTGCAGCTGAAGGAGAACAACTGCACGGTCTGATTGCAGCTGACTCGCTCCCACAATATTTTAAGGTCATGTGACATGGTGATGTTTTGCAGCGCTGGTAAAAGTCAGACAAAATTTCTAACCAGCATGCATCACGTTAAATCAGTGCGGTGCAGAGTCACATGAAGTCAAAAGAACCCATGGCTTCCCAAGGTAGCTACCGCTGCTATAGCAACAGTCAATATTTGGGGGCGTGGCTTGTTGGAAAGCCTGGTGCTATGATGTCAGACTAGCTGCTTAGTTATCTTGGATGTGTGTGTTCTCTTTGACGCAACAGTGTTCTCTCTGGTGTGTACCAAGGGGCAACATCCCGGGCTGAGCGATGAGGCCAATACAGAAGTGCAAAAAGCTGCAGTTCACTGGGTGGCCACTTGAGGCTGGCTCCAAGAAGGAGTCAATTCCCATTGACTCCCATGTTAAAAAGCCCGACTTTAGAGCAGAATTAAACCTGTTTACAGCATGGTTCAAAAAACGGTTTTAGTCTCAATCACTTAGTTCTTCCTTCATGACAACTCTGAGGGGGGTGAATTTTTTTCTAACCCACTCGTTTAAATTATATAGACTCAGACAGCCTGCACCTGTGGATATCCAACATGAGACACAACTGGAATCCAACCAGACTGAACACTGAGGGTCATCACTTCAACACTGACTCCAGGTACAGACCTGTTTTCATAACTTACAAACAATCAAAGCAAAGTATTGCACATAATACATAATGCATTAAATTATAAATGCAATACTATTAATGTGGAAGAACTCCATACTGTACATTCATTGTCTTGGTAGTGCACTGTTTAATCCAAAACCATATTCAAATGCCATACTTTTATGTTTCCTGTCATTTTATTAGTGACAGACGAGCCTGAAGGACACAGCTGTGCTGACTGTGTTCTGTCTCTTATGGCAAAGAAGAAAAATAAAACACTGGGTTTTTATCTAAAGTGTATCAAATCAGAAAGTAAAAGATAAACATTGTTCTGATAAGTGTTCACTTTTTTAACCAACCATAATGAATATAGAAATTAACTCTATTATCCATGACACTTAGCAATGACTGCCAACTCTAAACAGTTGCAGGCCATCTTTAGTTAAGGGAGGAAAACATGAAGTGTTGTGCAGATGAAGCTGGTGCAGGTCGTCCTCATGTTGACCAGCCTGAAGCTGCCGATCTCCACCATGTTGCTGCTGCCACAGTGGATGCTGAGGACATCAGGTGCTGCTGTGCTTCATCTAATGAAAAGAAGAAACTCACTATAAAAGGATGTTTTATGTTGTGTATGTTCCAGCAAAGACTGGTTCTTACAGTTTATTCTGTGTTCAGCAGGTGGAAGCACCACAGATTTCAGACAGAACCGATGTACTGGGCTCTGGGTTTGTACCCTCATGGTTAAATGCACATATTGTAAGTCGCTTTGGATAAAGGCGTCAGCTAAATGAAATGTCTGAAAGAAATAAAACATTGTACAAATAGATCAAATGTCTTTCTACCTCATCTGTAATATTCAAGGTGATAATCTCCCACAGAGCTGTTGATAACAGTCCACATCAAGTCTCTCCACTTCTCTCAGTGTGAAAACATAATTATATAATAAATATGAGAACCAACAGTGCTGTGTGGAGATTATAATCTTATCTAAACTGTCTAATTCACTGTAAATTCCATAACAGGCTAAATAAACAAGGTGGCAATAGTAATGGTGGTTATACCAGCATGTATCAGAACATTTGTGAAACATATAATTACTATCACATGCAACTTACACATGTAGCGTATTCATATTAACTTATTAACTTATTAAAATTAAAATCAAGTCACAACCAAACACGACTGTAGTAGTGTAGTTAATTTGCTTCAATCTGTTCATTACACGTGTTAAATAAACGGTACCTTTTATAACAATTACATATTAAAAACCACTTGAGGCATGTAAGCAAATGATTATGATAATAGATAAAGCAATAGGTTTTGTTGTTGTGTAGTTTCAAGGTTACTTACCTCTAGTGAGTTCGTTGTAAACATCGCGACCATCCTGAAGCAACAACACCGCAGCGCTAGCCGGTTAGCAGCCGCGGGTAGCATGTAGCCTAGCTCCTTAGCCTGAGCTAACCAGGTAACGTTGAGCTCTGCGGGCGTGGCTCAGCTGTCAGTCTTCACTCGCGCTCCTCCTCTTTGCCCATTTATTGGTTAGCCAGGAACTAGGAGGAGTCAGCACCGGCAAGATGGCGCCGGGTGAACGCCTACTACTAGCCTCATTTTCACTCTTCAGAAACCAACGGGTGACGTCACGGACCCTACGTCCATTATATATACAGTCTATGATCCATACCTGCACATATTCTGGATTTATCCACCCCATCCCCCACCAGAAGGAATTTTTTCCCCCAATTTAGAGACCATGAACATTCCAAAAATAAAGTAGCATCCTCAGATTCTCTTTGCAAGGTTGGAATGAGGGGCCTTAAGAAGTAAATTGTCCTCTGATGACATTTGACCTATTTCACCCACACAAACCCATCTGCTGTTAATTAAGAAATGTTCATAATTCACGACCTTACCCAACCGATGACAGATCAACCGTGAGTCTACGGCTGCAATTTGCACATCACACTGTGTGTGGGTGTCGATCAGAATCACTGACTCATCTACAGGAGTCCAGAATATTAATTCCAGCAGGAGTCTCCAGATGTTGAGGTTCTACAGGAGACACCATATGTTGAGGTTAAGCAGGAGACTCCAGATGTTGAAGATTAGTACGAGACCCTAGATGTTGAGGTTCTCAACCGTCAATTTCTGCATCCATCAGCCATCACTGTCTCTCCATCCATCAACCATCACTGTTTCTAACAACAACCTTCTTGACCCTCACCAGTCTGGTTTCAAGGCAGGCCACTCAACTGAGACTGCCCTCCTTGCTGTCTCTGAGCTACTTCATACTGCTAGAGCAGCCTCTCTCTCCTCTGTCCTCATTCTTCTAGACCTCTCTGCTGCATTTGACACAGTGAACCACCAGATCCTTATTTCCTCCCTTCAGGACCTGGGTGTCTCAGGCTCTGCACTCTCCCTGCTCTCATCCTACCTCAATTAGTGTCGGAACCTTGTCCTCTCACTACTGGGATCCCTCAAGGTTCCGTCCTGGGTCCCCTCCTCTTCTCTCTGTACACCAACTCTCTCGGCTCTGTCTATGCTGATCACACCCAACTAATCCTCTCTTTTCCCCAATCTGAAACACAGGTAGCAGCACAAATCTTTGCCTGTCTGACTGACACCTCTCAGTGGATGTCCGCACACCACCTGAAAATGAACCTTGACAAGACTGAACTACTTTTCCTTCCAGGGAAAGACTCTCCCACCCACGACCTGACTATTACCTTTCACAACTCCGTGTTAGTCCCCACCCAGACTGCGAGGAACCTGGGTGTGACACTCGACAGTCAACTCTCCCTTACTGCCAACATTACTGCAACAACACGTTCCTGTAGATACATGCTGCACAACATCAGGAGAATACGTCCCCTTCTCACTCAGAAGGCAGCACAGGTTCTGGTCCAGGCCCTGGTCATCTCACAGCGAGACTATTGTAACTCCCTCCTGGCAGGTCTACCTGCTAGTGCCATCCGACCTGTGCAGCTCATCCAGAATGCAGCAGCTCGACTGGTTTTTAACCAACCTAAATTCACTCACACTACTCCGCTCCTCCGCTCCCTTCACTGGGTACTTGCATACCGTGCTGCGAAGGGATCTGGTCCAGTCTACATCTAGGACATGGTCAAATGTTACACCCCAGCCCGTTCACTCCGCTCTGCATCTGCCAATCGGCTTGTTGCTCCCTCACTGCGAGCTAAACACTCAAAATCACGACTGTTTGCTGTCCTGGCTCCTAAATGGTGGAATGAGCTCCCCATTGACATCAGGACAGCAGAAAGTCTACACACCTTCCGCCGCAAAGTAAAAACGCATCTCTTCCGACTACACCTTGAATTAAAGTAAGAATTTAGTAGCACTTAAATGGCACTTACTTATAGCAATTTGTAGTTTGGCTTTCTTGAAGAAATTGTACTTTATTGATTCTTGTTGTTCTGGGTTTGTACCCTCAGGGTTGAATGCACTTATTGTATCGCTTTGGATAAAAGCGTCAGCTAAATGAAATGAAATGTGATGTAATGTTTCTGCATCCATCAGCCATCGGTTTGATCCCTGTCTTCCCCATTTCTTGGGCAAAAAACTCAAATCAATCAAGTTGTGTTTGTATAGCCCATATTTGCAAATCACAATTTGTCTCAAAGGGCTTAACGAGGTGCAACATTATCTGTCCTTAACCCTCAACAAGAATAAGGAAAAAACTATCCAAAAAACTAACTATTAATGGGGGGGAACGTAGCAACCTTAGAGAGAGCCACATGTCCCAGGACGGACAGAAGTGCAATGGATGCTGTGTGTAGCAGAGCTTATTTGTGCGTGTGTATGTGTGTGTGTGTGTGAATGAGTGAATGGCAAAAACTGTACTGTAATGCTTTGAGTGGTCATAAGACTAGAAAAACATTATATAAATACAGATGATTTACAATTTAGCCCCGGATAAATACATCTATATTCACTGTAACATACACTCCTTCTAAACCTGAACACTAAACTCTGTCTCTACAAATGTAGTGGCATTAAATTCAAACATTCTATTACTATGATATTGTACTTAAGTTATGTGCCACAAATGTACTGAACTTAAATTTACAGTGTATCCTGCCACTTTCTGAGCACATTACAACAGCATGCAGCTTTTCTTCATTTGATCTTTTGAACAGCAGATGGCAGTGTGATATCACTAACTACTGAGCACGACCACCATCATTTTCCTTGGTATCCTGTTTGACACATTTTCAAACTGTCAAAAGCTTGTAACATTTTAGGGCAGGGGTCTTCAACGTTTTTCAGGACCCCCAAACTGGTGGAGAGATGGAGCAGGGACCCCCTACTATATATATTGTATAAAATTGTGTTTTATATTAAACTGGGCCTAGTGCCATGTACAAACATAGCTACCCTGTTATTGTGCATTCAATACTAAGCTATTCAAATATTACACAGGTTCATATATTCATGTTTTAAATTTAATGTGCAAGGTACAGAGTGGCTGTGCCACTGCCATTTATAAACATACATCTTGCATACAACACTGAGCTATTAAAATAATTCACAGATTCATGTTTTTATTTTAAACATACATGTAGAAGGGACAGTGAATCCTCAAGCCATCTGTGGATGGCACACATACTCCCACATTAGTGAGATGTCTGTCCCTGATGAGTAGCACACAACCTATCTAACCTTGGGCGGATGGAGGTTGTCAGGCAGAGGGTCATATCAGCTTCACAATATGTTGGATGCATGTTAATGTGTATTTAAAGACATTTCAATTTGTGGGAAAAAAATTGGTTGAAAAAAAAAATTAAAATTAAAAAAATATAAAAAATTGTCTAATCAACCAAAAACTTCGCAACCCCCCTGCAGTACCTCCGCGGATCCCCTAGGGGTCGCCGACCCCCTGTTAAAGACCTGTTTTAGGGCATCTTTTCCAGAAAGGTCCCCAGAGAATGGTTTAATGTAACAGAATATTTTAAGAATTGATTGAAAGATTGAAATATATTCTCATTATACTGGAAATAGAAACAAGAAGGCACCAGTGGTAAAGTACAGCTTACAATGTTCATACAAAATGGATATGGTGCTTTTATTTTCCTCATGAACCTGCAGTCTATAGCCACACAGGACAATGTTTGTATTATTGTCAGCCGTCTCACATCAGCTGCCAACATCTGAGCACATGCTTACTAAAGCTTTTGAACTAGTTCAAGAAAGAAATAACATAAGCAGAGGTATTCGCTGCAACATACTCTCACCGGCCACTTTATTAGGCAAACCTGTTCAATTGCTTGTTAACACAAATAGCTAATCAGCCAATCACATGGCAGCAACTCAATGCATTAAGGCATCTAGACATGGTGAAGACAACTTGCTGAAGTTCAAACCGAGCATCAGAATGGGGAAGAAAGGGGATTTAGGTGACTTTGAACGTGGCATGGTTGTTGGTGCCAGACGGGCTGGTCTGAGTATTTCAAAAACTGCTGATCTACTGGGATTTTCACACGCAACCATCTCTAGGGTTTACAGAGAATGGTCCGAAAAAGAGAAAATATCCAGTGAGTGGCAGTTGTGTGGACGAAAATGCCTTGTTGATGTCAGAGGTCAGAGGAGAATGGGCAGAGTGGTTCGAGATGATAGAAAGGCAACAGTAACTATAATAACCACTCGTTACAACCAAGGTTTGCAGAATACCATCTCTGAACGCACAACACGTCGAACCCTGAAGCAGATGGGCTACAGCAGCAGAAGACCACACCGGGTGCCACTCCTGTCAGCTAAGAACAGGAAACTGAGGCTACAATTCAAACAGGCTCACAAATTGGACAATAGAAGATTGGAAAAACGTTGGTCTGATGAGTCTCGATTTCAGCTGCGACATTCAGATGGTAGGGTCAGAATTTGGCATAAACAACATGAAAGCATGGATCCATCCTGCCTTGTATCAACGGTTCAGGCTGGTGGTGGTGGTGTAATGGTGTGGGGGATATTTTCTTGGCACACTTTGGGCCCCTTAGTACCAATTGAGCATCGTTTAAACGCCACGCCTTGTTGAATCAATGCTACGAAGAATTAAGGCAGTTCTGAAGGCAAAAGGGGGTCCAACCTGGTACTAGCAAGGTGTACCTAATAAAGTGGCCGGTGAGTGTAGTTAGGACTGGTATTTGGCCTCAGACAGGTTGGGTGTGGTAGGATCATGATCTTGGCAGCAGTGTGGGTTATTCATGACATGAAGACTGAGATGCTGCTGAAATCCCATATTACCTTGAATAATAGTATGCTCTTATTTTGAAATACAACAAACAGAGTCTATGGCTCAAAACCATGATCAGCACTCAGGTGATTGGCTGGTCATATGACTGGGTGGTATGGCCTGTGGCCACAGGAAACACACTTCAGTTGTAATAGGAGTTCATTCAGTTTTAACAAACCACCTTCAATTTATTACAATTGTCAAATGAGCAGATTTCTTCTTACTTTCTTCATTGAAAAAAATTATCAAAAGGAGATTTCTCTTTAGGCCTAATATCCATGTGAAAAATAGATAATGTTTCATTTTGAAAAGTTCATGATCAATTTGAATAAACATGGCTTGATGACAGTCCTGGATATATTTACGATGCTTTTGAGACCTGGCAAATCCAGGCTCCTTTTTAAAGGGATAGTTCACTGAAAAATGAAAATTCACTCATTATCTACTCAGCCCTGTGCCGATGGAGGGGTGGGTAAAGTGTTTGAGTCCACAAAACACTTTTGGAGTTTCAGATATCAATATACTTTATTGTCCCATGGGGAAATTTGTCTTGGGCTAAAGTGCTACAGCAGCTGCAGAAGAGAACATTGTTCAACAAACAACAACAACAACAACAGTACACAAGGACATATCATGTAAGACCCAGAATAATAATGCAGAATAAAAGTGAGATGAATATTGCACCTGCCCTAAAAACACTTAAAATGATAAAACACTAAAAGGATATGACTCATAAAAGATGAGAAACAACAACTGGCATTAAACTTTAAAAACAGAGTGAAAAATGTGCCAGACAAAGTGCAAAGGTTATTGAGATACATGACCGAATCAACATGTTTCCTTAATGAGTAGTGTGATAGATGTTAGGATGAATGAGAGCTTGAGGTGGTTGGTTTTACACGATAGACTCTGTAACGTCTGTCTGATGCTAACCGGTCAAATTCGGGAAGTTTTTACCTTTTTCTCAAATTTGATTTGATCTGGACTGTGAGAGTGCCGAACCATGCAGCCATTCCATACTTAATTATGCTTTCAAGCACAGCAGCATAAAATATGGACATGACGTCAGTGCTCACGCCGAACAGTCTAAGTCTGCGTAGGAAGTGCAGCCTTTGATTTAACTTCCCACACAGAAAGTCTACATGGGCACTCCATTTAAGATTACAGTCCAGCTGTATGTCCAGATATTTAAAAGTGCCCACCTGCTCGATAACATTGTCAGTGATTATGATTGGGTCATGGACTCTCACCTCTCTGGGGTCAAATATCATCTCCTTCGTCTTTTTGATGTTAAAAATGAGATGATGACTGTCACACCAGCCTTTAAAGGTGTCAATCTCATCCAAGCAGGGGCGGCTACTGGCATAGGCGACATAGGTGGTTGCCTAGGGCGCAAAATGCCGAGAGGGCGCCACAAGAGGCTGATTTATCATGACGTGATACATGCAATGTTAACCAATGCAGTAACGTCAAACCATCATCCTCTAAGCCCAGGGACACACCGGAGGCAGAAGCGCCACGAAAAGCTGTCCGCCTCCTTTCTGCGCCCATGTTAATCAATTGGGCTGTTCACACCGGCAGCGAAGCGCCGGGAAACACCGCGGCCAGGTCGTGAGCGAATCGGGCCAGAAAACACACTGAAAATCGATATTAAATGATATAAGTGATATATTATATAAATTATCAAATATACACTACCGTTCAAAAGTTTGGGGTCACCCAGACAATTTCGTGTTTTCCATGAAAACTCACACTTTTATTTATCAAATGAGTTGCAAAATGAATAGAAAATATAGTCAAGACATTGACAAGGTTAGAAATAATGATTTTTATTTGAAATATTAATTTTGTTCTTCAAACTTTGCTCAAAGAATGCTCCATTTGCAGCAATTACAGCATTGCAGACCTTTGGCATTCTAGCTGTTAATTTGTTGAGGTAATCTGTAGAAATTTCACCCCACGCTTCCTGAAGCCCCTCCCACTAGTTGGATTGGCTTGATGGGCACTTCTTGCATACCATACGGTCAAGCTGCTCCCACAACAGCTCAATGGGGTTGAGATCTGGTGACTGCGCTGGCCACTCCATTACAGACAGCATACCAGCTGCCTGCTTCTTCCCTAAATAGTTCTTGCATAATTTGGAGGTGTGCTTTGGGTCATTGTCCTGTTGTAGGAGGAAACTGGCTCCAATCAAGCGCTGTCCACAGGGTATGGCATGGCGTTGCAAAATGGAGTGATAGCCTTCCTTATTTAAAATCCCTTTTACCTTGTACAAATCTCCCACTTTACCAGCACCAAAGCAGCCCCAGACCATCACATTACCTCCACCATGCTTGACAGATGGCGTCAGGCACTCTTCCAGCATCTTTTCACCTGTTCTGCGTCTCACAAATGTTCTTCTGTGTGATCCAAACACCTCAAACTTTGATTCGTCTGTCCATAACACTTTGTTCCAATCTTCCTCTGTCCAATGTCTGTGTTCTTTTGCCCATATCAATCTTTTCTTTTTATTGGCCAGTCTCAGATATGGCTTTTTCTTTGCCACTCTGCCTAGAAGGCCAGCATCCCGGAGTTGCCTCTTCACTGTAGACGTTGACACTGGCGTTTTGCAGGTACCATTTAAAGAAGCTGCCAGTTGAGGACCTGGGAGGCGTCTATTTCTCAAACTAGAGACTCTAATATACTTGTCTTCTTGCTGAGTTGTGCACCGGGGCCTCCCACTTCTCTTTCTACTCTGGTTAGAGCCCGTTTGTGCTGTCCTCTGACTGAGTAGTACACACCGTTGTAGGAAATTTTCAGTTTCTTCGCAATTTCTCGCATGGAATAGCCTTCATTTCTAAGAACAAGAACAGACTGGCGAGTTTCACATGAAAGTTCTCTTTTTCTGGCCATTTTGAGAGTATAATCGAACCCACAAATGTGATGCTCCAGATACTCAACTAGCTCAAAGGAAGGCCAGTTTTATAGCTTCTCTCACCAGCAAAACAGTTTTCAGCTGTGCTAACATCATTGCACAAGGGTTTTCAAGGGTTTTCTAATCATCCATTAGTCTTCTAAGGCGATTAGCAAACACAATGTACCATTAGAACACTGGAGTGATAGTTGCTGGAAATGGGCCTCTATACACCTATGTAGATATTTCATTAAAAACCAGACGTTTCCACCTAGAATAGTCATTTACCACATTAACAATGTATAGAGTGTATTTCTGATTAATTTAATGTTATCTTCATTGAAAAAAACAGTGCTTTTCTTTGAAAAACAGGGAAATTTCTAAGTGACCCCAAACTTTTGAACGGTAGTGTACATCCCATAATTTTGATTTCCCCGCTGTGTTCCTGGAGTTTCAATTTCCCCGATTTTTGCACATCGATGAGAATCGCACATCATTAATGTTCATTTTGGTCGACATGACTAGCTAGCAGATTTCAGACTCTTTTTATATTTTTTATTATATATTTGTATTATTTTTTATAGCCTACATTTTGTCTGCCTGTGTGTGCATCTGTACACAGTCCAAAGGTTCTTGGGGATGCATGACAATTTGACAGGCTATTGGAGAGCGTGTGAAATAAATAATGTATAGCATTTCCTCACGTTCAACATATCCATATGTCAAACCTTGTTCATATTGCATTAAAATGCAGACACCAAATGGATTCTCATGTGCATTTTCTACACATCCAGTATTTCATTTTCAAAATAATTTTTTTGTTAACTTGTTTTATGAACTAATGTGTGTGTGTGGGGGGGGAGCCAATCTGAAATCTCGCCTAGGGCTCCAACATTGACAGGGCCGGCCCTGCATCCAAGTATTTTGCAGGGCAGTCATCAACATCAACAAGCTTAAAATCACTATCATCAGAAAATATAATAATGTGATTATTTGGCCAGCTGCTCCTACATTCGTTAGTATACAGTGTATAGAGGAAAGGAGAGCTCACACAGCCTTGTGGTGTACCACCTGTGCTACATTATTTGACCCTGGAAAGTGAGCTATTAACATTCACCTGCTGGGTTCTGTTGGTTAATAAAGAATACAACCATTTTTTGATGAAAGAATTTACATGCATGTCGTTTAACATCTGGACCAGTAGGTCAAGTTGGATAGTGTTCAAAGCTGAAGAGAAGTCTACAAACAGGACCCGAGTCAAAATTGAATTTTGGCCTTATGGACACTTGGATGACACCACAGGAACAGTATGAAGGCATGTTTTTTCAGTTGTTTTTTATATATGTTTGAAGATGTGGTTGTGGTCTTCAATTGTATTGGACTTGGCCGCAACACTGTTTACCTCTGAGACTCAACCCTGAGAAAAGTGTTTTGTGGACTCAAACACTTCACCCACCTCGCCATTGGCACAGGGGTGAGTAGATAAAGAGTGAATTTTCATTTTTTTGTGAACTTGCCCTTTAAGTCAACATTTAAATCTCACTTCCCACTTACAAGCTAAACAACATTTAAAAATCAAGAGACACAAAGAAAAATGACCTAACTATGACACAATGGATAGTTTGTGAACACCCTTTACCTTTTCTTACACATTTTGTCAGTTTTAGTCTTGTTTCTACTTAAAGTGCAGCACTTTGTAACCCTATAAAGTTATTTATCATCGTCATCATTACTATTATTATCATTACTATTATTATTATCATTATTGAAGAAAGGGAAAACCACATTCAGCCCTTAATTAATATAGTACAAACATTGTACCAAACAGATCTCATGCAGACTGGAGATATTATCAACCGCTCAGCATCATCATCATGCTACCCAGTTTTACTCCTGTGAAAAATTGCTCAATGAATAGGCGCTTCAGACAGCCATTTAGCAAACGAAATGCATCTTGCATGGTGGATCCGCATTGCTTGATCTACAAAATGGCAACATTGATGCTGGAGGTGGCCCTCAGCCTCATGAAGGTCCCATGCTCTGCTGGCCTGAGAGCCAGTCTTGTTCTCGCTGTAATCGCGTGTGAAAAAACAAGTTAGCGATGCTTTCGACAGAGCCATAACACGCCAGCAAACAGAAAATAGCCAACCATAAGAAATTGGCTATGTTTCCAGTGCTGGCATTAAGCTTTTTGAAATCTTTGACTTGGGTTTTATACTTCTCACTGGGCTCAGGATGGCAGATTTTGTATCTATTCTCCTCAGTACTGCTGAATATCGTTACCTCACAGAGGAGAATATGAGATGAGGCGTATCCACTTCAGTGTTCGAACATATTCACTGATCACCTCCATTCTCCTGCAGTCCTCAGTGTTGGACTGCACTGCTGCTGTCTGTGTATATTCATGTTGCAGGGCCCGCTGACTTGTACCAGTGAATCCTGACCCTGCATGCAATATCAGAGCCGATTAGTGGAGGTTTAAAGTGAGACGTTGTCACACATCAGGTTTTGTTTGGCTCACTGCGGAAAAACCCAAATCCCCTGCAAACTGGCAGATTATACACCATGTCTCTGTATCAAATACTACTCATAATCTTGATTACTAAGGTTTGGCTATGGTGGCCAAAACATTCAATGCCCCCCCCACAACTCAAAAATGGATGTTGAAATTGTATGGAAATAATTACCTCCATTTGAAATTGGATTAGCGTTTGAGCTAACGTTTGTGTTTCACTTGTTTAGTGAGACCTCCATGCTTTATGAGAGAAGCAAATTAAGCAGCATCTGTGTGAGTCAGAAACAGCCAGTCAAATGCAAGAGAGGAGGAGAAGTCCCAATCTTACACATGTTGTGTGTGTCAAGTTCAAACTGACTCTCAGGAATACTGAGGGTACAGGAGCCCGGCCGCTCATTGGCCTGTTGCTAACCATTGTTCCTTTTTCCATTTACTTTAAAATGCTGCAACATATGAAAAGTAAACGTATAAACCAACACTTTTAATTCCTCCTGACTGAGAGTGGTGTTAAATAGATATAAACATTCAATGACAGACATACGTTCTCTGCTCTAAAGAAGATACTTGTTAATATTTGTCAGTTGTCTGGAGCAGACCGGACTGGGACTTTTAAACTGGGGCACTGTGGGGCTTCAGACACATCACTTTTCATGGCTCAGTCACAAAGCACGATTAAGTGAAACCAATCGACACACTCTGTGGTAAATGGGGGCTGCTACTTTCAAGTGGATCACACTGACTCTTTTCTTTTTGACATTTGTGAAGGCAAGCCTCATCTAACTGATTAAGACAAAAACAAGCAGCCAGCCCATCACATGATATGGAGGCTGCAGGACAGTACACTCTGCTGTCAACACAATCTCATCAGTGGTTACTGTTCAACTTCGTAACCTTTAGGTTGTAGAGAGAAACATCTGTTTTAGAATTGAAAATGATATTGTACTTTCTAAAAATGTCCTCACCATTATTTTCTGCTTGTGTGTTTCTAATAGTGGTAGTGCTTTGTCTTCAGTACACACTTTTAAACTGAACGTTGCTGCTGTCAGGAAATAACAATAAGAATATACAGAGAGTTCTCAGCCTCTGTGGATCGTGAAGTCAAATCCTATTGTCAACAGTTACATACACCTGTTATATACTTTTTTTATATTTCAACTAGTTATCTGAAGAAACATAATTGTTTAACAAATAAACAATGTTAGAGGAACATTAGAATTATATGCAGTAAATGTTTATTTACCAATTTTTGTAAACAAACTGAAGACAGGCTCAACAAAAACAACATAACACAATATGCCAGTCATGTAGCCTGCATCAAAAATGTAGCCTCATTGTGACTGTGACAACTTTCATTTCGTTTGCCTTTTTCAGTGAGATGTTTTAGGTCTCGCACCCCTGTCGTTTTCCACAGTACCTCCATGCCGACACTTAGAAACAGCAAACAGGGGAAGCAGTAAAAAACCTTACTTACACCACATCCAATTAGTGAACTCTTTTTCTCATAACAAGCGGGAAAAAACACTGGTGTAAGCTCGTCCTCATCACTTGCTGCTGAATCTGTAAATCAGATCGGCCCAGACGAAGTTCCTTTATCCTCTTTCTTTATTGTTAGGGTGTTTTTGTAAAGAAATCTCTGGATTTGCCCCAGGTCAACCTGAAGCCGGTCAGCACGCAGCGTACGTAACTCAATGAGTTTCAGGACCCACATTCACATCCACTTGGCCGGCGCCCTGCACTAGGAAGTATTATGTATTTAGACAGAAATTAACCAAATACAATTTGAAAACAACTTATTTTGAATGCTCATAGGCGCTTACGGTCTACCAGGAGCATTGTACGTGTCTATTATTATATAATTAAATTATGTTTAACACTTTTATACAGGGGGCAATGCCCCAGCATGCCATTTTAAGCAGCTGCCACTGGTCAAGGTACTGAAACACTCTGTGTCCACAAGATATAACTTCCAAACTGCAGCAGTTTGCTGGATTTGTCAGATGATCCATATCATGATCTTCAGAAGTTGTACAAGTGTACGTAGGCAACTGGAGTTGCTTGTGTTTCTTGAAGAAGTTTCACCTCTAATCCAAGAGGCTTCTTGGGGGAGCTGGCTGAAGGGGTAGAGCCGTCGTCCTCTAACCGAAGTGTCCTTGGGCAAGATACTGAACCCCAAATGTCCCCTTAAAGAAAGAAAAGGGCTGCCCATAGATGCACAGTATGAATGTGTGTGAATCACACACACATATATTGTGGGTGAATGGCAAAAATGGCAAAAAATTGTACTGTAAAGTGCTTTGAGTGGTCATCAAGAATATAAAAGGGCTATATAAATACAAACCATTTACTATTCTTCATTTCTGACTGATTAATGGTAAGTTTCAGGTATTTAACCTCTGTGGGGACACCTGGGACTTGTCTGCGTCTCACAATGTATTCAATGACGTCTACTGAAAAAGCACAGGCATTCATCACTACCTGGGTCACCTGTTCGACCTTATCCTCTGATTGGGGCTCACTATTTACAACTGCTCTCTAGAACGCAGTTGCAGAGAACCTGGTGGTGAATGGTAGCATTACTGCATACCACTTACAGGTGAGAGGCTTGTGTGAAGGGTCCATCACTTTATGAAGGCCTTTTAGGTGATTTTGCCTGCAACACCACAGGTCCCAGGTCTGAAACCCATCTAAAGACCACACTCCTGGTTCCTGTAGTTTTTGCCTCAGGCCCTATTTCATTAAATGATCTACAACAGTCTCATAACCCAACAAGTCTGCAGTTGGCAAAGTAATATTTCATCCGCCACAATGCCCAGTGTGATCTCCTAAAATCTCCCTACAACAGTCTGTTGTGCGTCCTAGAGAGCAGGAAACAACAAACCGACCTGCTGCACTGGCATTGGCCGTCATGCCATGTTTCCCCACCCCTCATTGGGCAACCACCATGCCACCACAGATTATTAAAGGGTATCTAAGTGTTTTTAAGGATCCCACTCATGTGTGTTCAACCCATGCAGTTATATTGCGCACCTTTCTATCCGTTTATTAATGTTTAGTTAGGACCATGTTTTTCTCTCTCACTTGTGTGTGCTGAAGTAAGTGACACATGTGCAGTCAAGGAGAGCAATTCCAACAATTTGCTTACCCTCCATTAATTAATTTATTTATTATGATGTGATGTTATTATGAATTTCCATGAAATTTTGTGGTGGGGAATGACCCAAAGAAGAATCCATAAAATGTTGGTGCAGATCCAGATCAGGGAGTGGATCCAGGAATATATTTCCCCTAGTAGGGCGAGGTAGGGCGTTTTGCAACATGTTCGTTAATTAATGGATCTTGATGGAAAAAATCTGGTATGTTTATGGGACTGTTATTTATGAGTCTGGTCTATTTGGTGTAGATCAACATAAAATTCAACTTTAGTTAATGTGGTTTCATGAGGGGAGTCAGCAGAATTACGCAAATATTACTGGACCGATTACCGTCAAACTTGGTGAAAGGATGCAGTATGTCTGTATGTATAGGGGAATGACCTATTCAATTTTAGTGTGGATGTGGCTCAGAGGCCTGTAAAGGCATGTTTTATCACCTTCTTTAACATTGGATGAATGTTTTTTTTTACATTTTCGCAAGTTTCTTAGGGAATCATTCATAGATCTTGATAAACCAACAGACAGAGGACTCAACAGTGCGACACAAAGTCTCAAAATGCACCACAGAAAACAGTTCAGGCAAAGGTATCCAAATTAGTAAGCAAAGATGAAGTTGAGAAACAGAACATAAGTCAAAAACACAAAGTACTGCAACAAACTGGAAAACAGAAGTGGGAGAACAAAGACTAAATACACTACAGAGGGAAGCTCATGGGGTTAAGGTGGAACTAATCAGGGCGATCAACAGGTGGAGGAACATAGGCAGGAAGAGAAGTACTCTGTAAAGATACACAAGCTGTGTCTCACTTCAGAATCAGAATCAGCTTTATTGCCCATGTATGTGTACACATACAAGAAATTTGACTCCGTTTTTTCCGTTGCACTCAATGTACAGAAAGAGACAAAAAAACAGGTGTATGTACTTAACCGGACATCTAATGGTAGACGTGTTGAAAAAAACAAACATCTTTTTAATCAACTGAACAACTTTTTCATCGGTAGCTCTGTTGCTAGGTGACAGCTGTAAAGAGAGGACAAGCTGGTGATCCTATAAGAAGACCAGACCATCTCATTTCAATTGAATTTAAGGGAGCTTGTGGTGAAGGTATGCGCTCTACTGAACGCCATTCTAGTTTGTTACCTCCGCCAAAGACGTGTTTTTCTTTGTTTGTTAGCTTGTTAGCAGGATCACGCAAAAACTACACTACCATTTTGTGGAGCGATGGAGCATGACCCACGAAAGAACCCATTATATTCCTGTGTGGATCTGGATGTGGATCCAGGTGTTTTACTCAGTAAAAATATTGATCTATTGAAATAAAATGTGGTTCAATAAGAACTGTTAGGCCATGGTGGAGGTATTCGCTTTACGAACGGACATATTCATTTTCATGTAAGTTTATGTACAATGAAAGGGCGGTCATTATTTCTCCTGTGCTGATAGACAGTTATGGATCGCATAGTATTGCGACTCCATGTAAGAGATCAGGGCCAAAATCTATAATTGTCATTCTGTGTGAGCATTCATTCTTAAATTCAGCTGAAACTACTGAAGATACTCTGATACTGATCAAATCAATGAATATATCAGCTATCATATATCATTCAAAGATTTGAGAACAAAAAACAATAGAAGAAAATGGAAAGCCAAGTTTAAAAAGTATCCAGATGAAGAGATTTATTTTTAAGGGAATCGATTTGTAAGTGTATATAAATAATAAATTACGAATGAACAAAGCAAAGCAAAATATATTAATTATATTTTTGACGGACTAAAACCTTGGCAAAAACGAGTTGTTTAACAAATGTACTGAAACTGTTCAAGCAGTATTAAAGGTTAAGTGTGTAGAATTTAGTGACATCTAGTGGTGAAGTTGTATATTGCAGCTGAATACCCCTCAGCTCAGCCTCCTCTTCCAAACATGAAAGAGAACCCTCAGTTGTCATAAAAAAAGGTGTTTAATTTATCCAGTTTGGACTATTGCAAAAACATGACGGCCTCCATAGAGAGGACCCACTCCCGAAGTTAATATAAAGTATTTAAATTTAAAGGGCCCATTCTAGGTTAAAGAAAAAAACAATTTGTGCAATATAGATGAAACATACTAGTGAAAACATCACAAGGATTATTTTATATTCAATTTCTGCCAATAGATCCCTTTCACCTAAATCTTACACACTGGACCTTTAAGTAAAGGTAAGCAGTTTTGTAAGGTATCTGAGTGATTAATATAATGTGTGGCAGTTTCCACCTTTCCTCTTGAATAAAACATTAAAAAGAAACACTGTTTCCCTCTTGTCCTTTCCTTCAAATTGTCTGTGTGGAAAGGTTGAAACATCTGTCACCCTCTAGTGTCAAACTCAGCACTTATCATGCACATTCTTACAGTGCTGCAACATTTGCATGTCTGAAAAAGCAGCTCACTTAACAGGGTGTGACATCCTCTACCCTTAACCCTCAAAAAGAGTTTGGAAAAACTACAAAAAAAAACTTTTAACATGGTAAAAAGAACGTAGAAACCTCAGAGAGAGCCACATGTGAGGGATCCCTCTCCCAGGACGGACAGAAGTGCAATAGATGTCAAGTGTAAAGGAGAACATCAGAAAGATAAGGGTTTTAGCAGCATTGATTAGAATAAACACTTTGTAGCATAATGGAAGGTCAATGAATTGATGGATTATTGTCAGTAATGGTTGAGTATCAAGCAGTCTTGTTGTAATCATAGTCTATGGTCAGCAGCCACCACGATCAGGATCCACCATCACAATCGGATGCCACCACAGTCCACAATCATGATCCACTGCCGCCATCAGGATCCATCATCAGCTGCCACCTCAATCGTGGTCCACCACCATTATCAGATGCCAACATGATACAGGATCCACCATTATTATCCACGATGTGGCCACAGCTGTGGCCCTGGATCTGCGGACGATAAGGCAAAGGGACTCCGGGGAAGAAGTCAAGTCAGTAACATGTATTGATGAGATATTCATTTCTTTGATGTGATAAGGAGGGAGAAGAGGAAGGAGAAGCTGGGAAGAGAAGCTCCGTGTGTCATGTGTCCCCCGACCTTCTAGATCTATAGCAGCATAACTAAGAGCAGGTCTAAGACAAGCCTGGACCGGCTCTAACTATAAGCTTTATCGTAAAGGAAGGTTTTAAGCTACTCTTAAACGTACAGATGGTGTCTGCCTCCCGAACTGAAAGTGGGAGATGATTCCACAGGAGAGGAGCTTGATAGCTGAAAGCTCTGGCTCCTACTCTACTTTCAGAGACTTTAGGGACGACAAGTAAGCCTGAATTCTGGGAGCGCAGTGCTCTAGTGGGTTGATAAGGTACTATCAGCTCTTTAAGGTATAATGGTGCCATATTATTAAGGGCCTTGAAGGTGAGGAGGAGAATTTTAAATTCTATTCTAGATTTAACCGGAAGCCAGTGTAGTGAAGCTAATACAGGAGAAATGTGGTCTCTTTTCTTGGTTCTTGTCAGGACACGTGCTGCAGCATTTTGGACAAGCTGCAGAGTCTTTAACGACTTACTGCTGGAGCCTGATAATAAGGAATTACAATAATCAAGTCTGGATGTAACAAAGGCGTGAACTAATTTTTCTGCATCTTTTTGAGAAAGGACATGTCTGATTTTTTTTGAGATATTACGCAAGTGGAAGAAGGCGGTCCTAGAAATTAGTTTTAAGTGAGAATTAAAGGACAAATCGGGATCGAAGATCACTCCCAAGTTCCTGACTGTTTCATTGGAAGCCAGGGCAATGCTGTCTAGCGCAGCTATATCATTAGATAATGTATCTCTAAGGTGTTTAGGACCAAGTATTAGAACCTCTGTTTTATCTGAGTTTAATAAGAGAAAATTGTGGGTCATCCAGGTTTTTATGTCCTTGAGACATGCTTGGAGTTTAGTTAATTGATTACACTGTTCAGGTGTTATTGACCAGTATAACTGGGTGTCATCCACATAGCAGTGGAATTTAACAGAGTGTGTCCTGATAATGTTTCCTAGTGAAAGCATGTATAATGAGAATAAAATTGGGCCGAGCACAGAGCCCTGTGGAACACCGTGGTTAACTTTGGTGCGCACAGATGACTCATCATTAACTTGCCCAAATTGGAATCGATCTGAAAAATATGATTTAAACCAGTTTAGGGCGGTTCCTTTAATGCTAATTAACTGTTCTAGTCTCTGTAATCAAATTTGATGGTCAATAGTGTTGAATGCTGCACTAAGATCTAACAGAACGAGGACAGACACAAATCCCTGATCTGAAGCTATTAGAAGGTCATTAGTGACTTTTGCCAAGGCTGTCTCCGTGCTGTGATTGGCTCTAAACCAAGACTGAAAGTCTTCATATACATTATGTTCCTGGAGAAACTCACACAGCTGATTGGCTACAACTTTTTCAAGGATTTTAGACAGGAAGGGGAGGTTGGATATCGGTCTGTAGTTGGCTAAAACCTCCGGTCCCAGGGTTTTGATTACAGCTAGTTTAAAGGACTGTGGTACATATCCTGATGATAATGACAGATTGATTGTGTTCAGTAAAGTAATATTAATAAGGGGTAGAATCTCTTTAAGTAACTTTGTAGGAATGGGATCTAAGATACAAGTCGCGGGTTTAGACGATGAGATTATTGTGGTCAGCTGATCAAGGGTGTTTAGAGAGAAGCTGTCTAAATAATTGGTAGGATTCTCAGCTGTTCCTGAGGTTTCTAATAGTTAGAATTTTATCGTTGAAGAAGTTCATAAACATATTGCTATTCAGGGATTGAGGAATACTGGGTTCAATGGAGCTGTGACTCTCTGTCAGCCTGGCTACAGTGCTGAAGAGAAACCTGGGGTAGCTTTTATTTTTTTCTATTAATTTGGAGTCGTAGGCAGCTCTTGCTTTGTGGAGGGCCTTCTTATATGCTTTAACACTATTTTTCCAGGCTAGGTGATTTTCAATACAGATGTTGGAGCGCCACTTCCTTTCTAGTTTTCTTGACTCTTGTTTTAATTCATGTGTGATGGAATTGTACCAGGGAGCTAATTTAATCTGTTTTACACGTTTCTTTTTTAGAGGCACTAAATCTAATGTTAATTGTAATAAGTTTACAGAGCTATTGACAATATATATATATATATATATCCGGATAGTACAGGGTCAAATGTAATTGAAATTATTTCCTTAAATTTAGCTACAGCACTATCAGGTGACATCTAGAAAAGGAGTTTTTCATTATTGGCGTATAGTCTGATAATGAGAAATCAAAGGTTATTAAATTATGGTCTGATAGAATTGGATTATGTGGAAATACTACTAGATGTTTAATTGTGACACCATATGATAATACAAGGTCAAGTGTGTGGTTACAACAATGAGTAGGTTGGTGTACACACCGACTGAAACCAATTGAGTCTCGTACAGTAATAAATGCTACACTAAGGCTATCATTATTATTTTCAACATGAATATTAAAGTCACCAAAAATAATAACTATCTGTTTTTAGAACTAGGTTTGATAAAAACTCAGGGAATTGCGTTAAAAATTCAGAATAAGCCCCAGGAGCACGGTAAACTACAGCAAATATGATTAGCTGTTGTGATTTCTTGGATTGGTGTGGAAGACTAAGAACAAGACTTTCAAATGAGTTGTAGCTTAGTTTAGGAGTAATTGATAAACTGGATTTAAAAATAGCAGCAACTCCACCTCCTCGGCCAAAATCTCAGGGAATGTGTTTATTTATATGACTAGGGGGAGTAGATTAATTTAGACTGACATATTCATCAGGATGCAGCCAGGTCTCAGTGAGGGACAATAAATCTATTTTTTGATCTGAGACTAATTCAATAACTAAAACAGCCTTTGATGATAATGATCTTATGTTTAAAAGACCACATTTAAAAGTCTTTGTTTGTTGTGTTGTTGCAGATGTTTTGTTAATTTTTAGTAGTTTTTTGTGTGGAATTCTCCCTCTGTTAATGTTTGATTTAAATAATTTAATGGGACTGGGGGGCAGACACAGTCTCGACTGCAGCTCTGCTTCCTGGTGCCAACTCTGGGTTGTCATTTTATAGACTGAGTAATATTCCTAGATAAGAGAGCTGCCCCATCCCAAGTGGGATGAACGCCGTCTCTCATCACAAGACCAGGTGTCCTCAAAAAAGTTTGCCAATTGTCTAAAAAGCCCATACCGTTTGCAGGACACCACCTCGACAGCCAGCGATCAAATGACAATATGTGGCTAAACATGTCATCACTGGTCGTACCACTACTGTTAAAGGAGGCAGAGGAGTAACTGAATATTAGACACTCGGAACAGGAGAGAGCAGTGGAGCAAGAGGGAGGGAGAGAAGCCATCGCTAATATACTAGCCTGTTAGCCTATGAGGGTGAGCTCAAACAGAAAAGTCTGTTGAAACTCAGATGGAAAAACATAGAGTCGTTAGAGCACCAGAGAGTAGGGAGTGATATACGTGAATGTTTAATTGTAGATTGGCGATTAGCCGTAGTAATACAGAGAAATATCGGTTTTAGCAGAAGAGCTAGTTCAGAGAGGAAATGATGCAATACGCTTACCGTAGCACGTCAGCACCAAAAAGAGTTGAGGCAGACACCATCTCTACTTTTAAGGTTAGACATAAAACGTTACTTTTTGATAAAGCCTATTGTTAGGGCTGGATCAGGTGAGTCCTGAACCATCCCTTAGTCATGCTGCTATAGGCCTAGACTGCTGGGTAAACTCCCATCTTGCACTGAGCACTTCTCCCCTTCTTTCTGTCACTCTGCCCCCACATTTAATTATTTAATTACATGTCACTAACTTTGTTTTTTTCCCTCCCATAGTCTCTCCTTTTCTCTCTCTGCAGGTATCAGACGACAACAACTATTATTATAATTATTATTATATTAACTGTAGCTGCTACCATTAATAACATCTTTACATCCATAATTATCATTCTTATTGTTTTCATAATAACAACTAGTCAGAGCGTAAACATGATGGTTACACAACTGGAGCAGACCCTCTGTGTTTTTGAGGAAAGATAACTCCTCACCAGTGTAGATGGACTAAAACCATAACATTTAAGCTTTTCAATTAAAATATCTTAATCAATGACATCGAAATCTAACATAACCACTCCCACTATTTTTGAGTTATCAATCTCCCTTACAGGTCGAGTAGCTCTTTCTGTATGCATGTTGATATTTGGTAATCAAGTTGTTAATGTTAAAGTTACAGTCTCGGATCTGAACATGAACAATCCTTTCCATAATCTTGCTAAGTGCAGGAAGAATACTTATAGGCAGTGGCAGACTGCACATAGGGAGCACCGGAACATTTCCCGGTGCCCTGGTGATCATTTTGGCCTGCTTTGAACTGATAACTTAACCGGCAATAATATACAAAGTTATAATACACATTGAAAAAAAGTTTTTGTGCAATGTACAATGCTATCATCCCCTGGAGGCCGCGTTCACACCTGGATCACAGAGGACATTTTGGCAAAAACATGGAGTAAATTACCTTGTTGAATTTGAATGTTGGGGCTGACAGACACTTGGATGACACCACAGAAGCAGTATGGAGGCATTTTATGTTTTTTGAAGTGGGCACCATTTACGTCAATTGTATTGTATCAAGCATTGTGTCTGCTCCCATTAAATTGTGTCTGGTCCCATTAAATTATTTAAATCAAACATTAACAGAGGGAGAATTCCACACAAAAATCAAACAAACTTATTACAATTAACATTAAACTTAGTGCCTCTAAAAAAGAAACGTGTAAAACAGATTAAATTAGCTCCCTGGTACAATTCCATCACACATGAATTAAAACAAGCGTCAAGAAAACTAGAAAGGAAGTGGCGCTCCAACATCTGTATTGAAAATCACCTAGCCTGGAAAAATAGTGTTAAAGCATAGAGCTGCCTACTACTCCAGGTTTCTCTTCAGCACTGTAGCCAGGCTGACAGAGAGTCACAGCTCCATTGAACCCAGTATTCCTCCATCCCTGAATAGCAATATGTTTATGAACTTCTTCAACGATAAAATTCTAACTATTAGAAACCTCAGGAACAGCTGAGAATCCTACCAATTATTTAGACAGCTTCTCTCTAAACACCCTTGATCAGCTGACCACAATAATCTCATCGTCTAAACCCGCGACTTGTATCTTAGATCCCATTCCTACAAAGTTACTTAAAGAGATTCTACCCCTTATTAATATTACTTTACTGAAAACAATCAATCTGTCATTATCATCAGGATATGTACCACAGTCCTTTAAACTAGCTGTAATCAAAACCCTGGGACCGGAGGTTTTAGCCAACTAAATCAATTAATCAATCAATCAAATTTTATTTGTATAGCCCATATTCACAAATCACAGTTTGTCTCATAGGGCTTTAACAAGGTGTGACATCCTCTGCCCTTAACCCTCAACAAGAGTAAGGAAAAACTACTAAAGAACCCTTTTAACAGGGTAAAAAGAACGTAGAAACCTCAGAGAGAGCCACATGTGAGGGATCCCTCTCCCAGGACGGACAGAAGTGCAATAGATGTCAAGTGTAAAGGAGAACATCATCAAAATAAAGGTTTTAGCAGCATTGATTTAAACATTTTGAAGCATAACTGAAGGTCAATGAATTGATGGATTATTGTCAGTAATGGTCGAGTATCTGAGGAGAAATATTATATATCAAGCAGTCCTGCTGCAATCATAGTCTATGTTCAGCTGCCACCACAATCATGATCCAAAGAAGGATATCTAACCTCCCCTTCCTGTCAAAAATCCTCAAGAAGGTTGTAACCAAACAGCTGTGTGAGTTTCTCCAGGAAAAAAAATGTATATAAAGACTTTCATTGGGGGTTTGGAGCTCATCACAGCACGGAGACAGCCCTGGCAAAAGTCACTAATGACCTTTTAATAGCTTCAGATCAGGGATTTGTGTTTGTCCTCGTTCTGTTAGATCTTATTGCAACATTCGACAATATTGATCCTCAGATTTTATTACAGAGACTAGAACAGTTAATTGGCATTAAAGGAACCTCCCTAAACTGGTTTAAATCCTATTTTTCAGATCGATTCCAATTTGTGCAAATTAATGATGAGTCATCTGTGCGCACCAAAGTTAACCACGGTGTTCCTCAGGGTTCTGTGCTCGGCCCAATTCCATCCTCATTATCAGGACACACTTTGTAAATTTCCACTGAACAAATTTCTAAGACCGCATTCTTTCACTTATGTAACATCTCAAAAAATCAGACATATCCTTTCTCAAAAAGATGCAGAAAAACTAGTCCACGCCTTTATTCCATCCAGACTTGATTATTGTAATTCCTTATTATCAGGCTCCAGCAGTAAGTCGTTAAAGACTCTGCAGCTTGTCCAAAATGCTGCAGCACGTGTCCTGACAAGAACCAAGAAAAGAGACCACATTTCTCCAGTATTAGCTTCACTACACTGGCTTCCGGTTAAATCTAGAATAGAATTTAAAATTCTCCTCCTCACCTTCAAGGCCCTTAATAATATGGCACCATTATACCTCAAAGAGCTGATAGTACCATATCAACCCACTAGAGCACTGCGCTCCCAGAATTCAGGCTTACTTGTCGTCCCTAAAGTCTCTAAAAGTAGAGTAGGAGCCAGAGCTTTCAGCTATCAAGCTCCTCTCCTGTGGAATCATCTCCCACTTTCAGTTCGGGAGGCAGACACCATCTGTACGTTTAAGAGTAGCTTAAAACCTTCCTTTTTGATAAAGCTTATAGTTAGAGCTGGTCCAGGCTTGTCTTGGCCAACATAGTCGATGGACTATGTTGGCATCCGATTGTGATGGTGGCTGCCGATCGTGGACTATGATTACAACAGGTATGCTTGATAGACAATATGTCTACTCAGATACTCCATCAATTCATTGACCTTCCATTATGCTACAAACTGTTTATTATAATCAATGCTGTAAATACCCTTATCTTTCTGATGTTCTCCTTTACACGTTGCATCTATTGCACTTCTGTCTGTCCTGGGAGAGAGATCCCTCACATGTGGCTCTCTGAGGTTTCTACCTTCTTTTTACCCTGTTAAAAGGGTTTTTTAGTAGTTTTTCCAAACTCTTGTTGAGGGTTAAGGGCAGAGGATGTCACACCTTGTTAAAGCCCTATGAGACAAATTGTGATTTGTGAATATGGGCTATACAAATAAAATTTGATTGATTGACCGTGTACTGCAGCTCATATACTGTTTCTAGCAGCTCTGCATGCGGTTTGTCTAATATCCCCTTTTCACCAACGCGAACCAGGTTCCAGTTCCTGGCTGGTGCTATAGTGCTGGTTCGCAGTTGCTATTCCACAGGTCAGTGCCGTTCAAAGAGCCATATCATGACATCACTATATACATCTGTATATGGCTTCGCTCTCCCAGCTAATACTTTTAATGAGTGTTGCTTGTGGCTTTGCTTTTCTGTTTTCGAGCATACACAGACATCCAAACACAACTGGTCCAGCATATTTTTGCTGCTCGTCGCGATCGCTATGGACGGCAATCAATTCTCAGAAATGTTGGCAGTCATTAACGTTATTTGTTTCCATAAAATGCTATTCCCTGGTTGCATAAGACGCAGTTCTACTACTTCCGGTTTGAGGATGGTGCGCACAACCGTTTCCGGTTCAGGACGCCGGTCAGTGACAAGACAAAAAACAAAATGACTTTCTATACACGGTGTCTCCAAGATCTACCAAAGATCACAATAAAAACATCATTTTCTCATGTTCGCTGCTATTGCTTACGTTATGCTACCCCTATCGCAATCCAGGTCTTTCCACCGGAAACAGTTAAGCTCACCCCGCATACCCGGAAGTTGAGAGACGCCATCTTGTGCACCGGGCACATTAGCAGCTACTCATTCACCCAGTTACCAACAGTCATGCGCATAAGTTAAAATATTAACGTTGTTGTTTTTATCAAGGATTTAAGTGCCGTCATGTCAAAGAGAAAGGCTGCCGGGGATATTCTGAAGTCTTTGGGCCTCTAAAAACGAGAAATATGAGAACAGTGTGGAAATGAGTACCAGGCAGCGGATTACTAGTGCACAAGATGTGTCAATGATTCTTGATGTAACTTTAACAATCATTGCTATTCAGACCAGAAATTTTAAATGATTCATTCCGGAACATAATTGTTAAAAACACCACCTCTTTACTCATAAATAAATATTTCTTTCATGTTCACTGTGGTGCGTTCAGATTTAAAAGAGAGAGAGAGAGAATGAGAGAATGAGGTTGCTGTTAGGCAGTGAGAGCAGGTGACATGGAGGTGAGTGAGAAAAGGTTCATGTTGATGATATAACCAAATAAGGACACCATACCAGTCTAATCCGAATGTACAGACTTGGCCTACATGTATTTGTATTTCAATATTGTTTGTAGTTTTTTTAATAACAGACAGTACACAATTATATCTTCTAGTGAAGCCCGACAACCATACAAACCTGTCCCATTTAGTTAACTGTCAACAGATATTAAATACTGAATGTCAAATAATTTCCTTCAATTGAACTCTGACAAAACTGAAATTCTCATTATTGGCCCAGATCACTTACATTCCCAAATTTAATCATCTCTGGGTCCTCTATCCAACAATGTTAGGTCATAGGCCAAAAACCTTGGTGTCATATTTGATCCCAGCCTACACTTTGAAAGCCATGTTAACAAACTTGTTCAGACATGTTTTTACCATTTCAGGAATATATCCAGGATCAGATCGATCTTGAGTTATAAAGACACTGAAATCATCATACATGCTTTTATTTCTTCACAGCTTGATTATTGTAATGGTGTTTTAACATGTCTTAATGTTTTATTGTGTTTTTATTCTGTCGCCAATTTTATTGTTATTTTTTTCTCTATTTTATGTAAAGCAGTTTTGATAGATGCTTTATAAATAAAGTTTATTATTATTATTATTATATTCCATTCATATTCACTGTAGTGCATTCAGAGTAAAGAGAGAGAGGGAGAGGGAGATAACTTGGTTGCTGCAGGGAGAGCAGGTGACATGGAGGTGATTGAGACAAGGAACCAATGTTGATGATTATAACCAAATAAGGACATCATACCAGTCTAATCCAAATATACAGACTTGGCCTACATGTATTTGTATTAGGATTGTCAATTGATTAAAATATTTAATGGCGATTAATCACATGATTGTCCATAGTTAACTTGCGATTAATTACACATTTTTGATCTGTTCTAAATGTACCTTAAAGGGATATTTTTCTAGTTTTTAATACTCTTATCAACATGGGAGTGGATAAATACAACATGTATGTTTATTATTTTTGTAACAATCCAAAACAAAGACAAATACTGTCCACAATATTCTCCAGAATACCCTCAAAGGTACTGCATGCTCAAAAAAACTACGCTGAATGCATAACATGGCAAACTCGAGCCCAACAAGAAACAACAGATGGGAATATTGACAATGTTAACCGAGGGGGAGGAGGGCTCTCTGCATCAGCTGTATGCTTGGCCAGCAAGTGATATCTAAGACTCGACATACTCCAGTGGTAACTCATTTCACATCGACAGTAAATACATATAGCTTTGGTCTTGTCGAGAGAACCACCTGGCTTGACTTTGAAGCTGAACTTGCTATTCAAAAGACCCTTTTCTTTATCCATTTGAGGCTTGTTTCTGCTTGCCATCCACAACATTACAGCTCCAACACTTCCTGATTTCACTAACTACAAGGCGGGGCGAGGGTCATGATCCCAGAACGTGCGCTCGTTAATTCGCCCATCGAAAAAATGTGTGTCGTTAAAAGGAATTGGCGTTAATCGTTATTATAGTGTTAACTTTCACAGCCCTGATTTGTATCTCAATATTTTACATATTTATGTATATTTTATATAATTTGATAATTGTATTTTTAAGAATATACAAAATTAATTTATAAAGTTATATACAATCCACATAAACATGTTTATATTACCTAGCACTAGACTTACAATGCAGTATTAAACATTATTTTAAAGGGGACATAGCATGCAAATTCCACTTTGTTAGTGCTTCTACAGGTTAATGTGGGTATCTGGCATGTCTACCAACCCAAAAACTCTGGGAAAAAAACACTCGCGCGTTTTGTTATAGTTCCTCTAAGTCAGAAACGTCATGCTTGAGTGACTCGATTGAGCTTCCTGGGTTTTGTGTCGTAACAAGGCACTGGAAGTCTCCCTACATGGCCTTGGCCCACCCCCCACCTCACCCCCCGTCCCCCCACACTCGTTACGGCGGGTTTACACCGGAGGCAGCGAGGCAGCGCAGCGCCGTTCCCAAGCACGCAGCCGCCTGGCTGTTCACACCGGACTAGCATTTCTCCGCTGGTCAGCCCGCAATTCACTCACATGTGGCATTTGTCTGGATCGTTGGGACTGGGAGGCTGCAGCAGCTGCTCGGGAGCGACCGCTCGCTCTCCCATGCGTGAGCTGGAATTTGTGTCAGCGCCACACAGCCAGCAGTGTGGAAGACTTCCGCAGTGTTCAGCACTACTGTACGCGGGTTACAGTAGTTCCGCCGGGTTACAGTAGTTACGCCCGGGTTTACACCGGGCAGAGCGCCGCTGCGAGGCAGCGCAGCGCCGTCCTCAGCGCGCAGCCGCCTGGCTGTTCACACGGGATGTGCATTTCTCCGCTGGTCAGCCCCATAGACTGTATATATAAGGTCAGCCCGCGATTCTGATTTCTCGCTTGTTGTTGTACCCATTGAATGTCGGGGTTCGGGGTAAATGATAGTCTTCATAGCCCCCTCTCTTTCTCTCTCTGTCTGTCTGCTTGTGTGCTTGTAGTGGATGGGCAGAGGGGGACATTAATTATGTGATTGGGAAAATTAAAACTCCAGGACAACAGAAGGGGAATACAAAGTATGGGATGCATATTTGATAATTTATATCATATAAAATATGTAATTTATATCATTTAAAATCATGAGGGGGAGGGGAGCTGGCTCATTAGCATTTAAAGGAACAGGCACTCAAAACAGGTCACTCTGTGGAGGGCTGTTTTATACAGGGTAAAAAGGGTGCTGTTTGAAATGATCCTTGTGGTATTTTGACCAAAGTATGTTACAGACATTTCATTAAGACCCCAAGGAACCATATCAACTTGTGGTAAAATGGGCATGCTATGTCCCCTTTAAATAGCAAAATACATAAAAAATGTATCTTGTGTGTTAATAATGAGTTGTGAGATTTTGGTCCCCCCCAATGTTCACTTCATGACTACGGCCTTGATTTGTACACTTCAGCTTCGCATTCACGGGTCAAGGCAGATGGCCGCCCTCATGAGTCTGGTTCTGCTAGAGGTTTCTTCCAGTTATTGAGGAAGTTTGTTCTCTCCACAGTCTCCAAAGTTGCCAAAGTGCTGCTTATTGTGGGAACTGTTGGGTTTCTCAAAAATGCTCAAGGTCTTGACCTTCTATGTAAAGTGCATTGAGATAATGTATATTGTGATTTGGTGCTATACAAATAAAATTGACTTGAATTGAAATTCAATATTATCATCCATGAAATCCTCCACTGTAGCTTATAACAGCACGCTCAAAACTGTGGAGATAACAGTAGGAGAAGCCCCCTCCCCAACACTGCCCCCCATCCCCATCCTCTACATGGAAACCTTCAAGTTTCTTGGATCCACCATCTCCCAGGACCAGAGGTGCACTACCACCATCACCAAGAAGGCTCAGCAGAGGATGTACCTCCTGCCTCAGCTCAGGAATTTCAACCTGCCACAACAGCCTCTTATTCAGTTCTACAAAGCCGTCATCCAGTCCTTTCTCTGCTAATCTAAAATCATCTGGTTTGGGTTGGCCATCGTACAGGATAGGAACTGACATCAACAGACCATCATGACTGTAGAAAAATTCATGGTTTATTTTTTGCACTACGCTTAACTTAATATTCAGAATAAAATAGTAATGTGTGTTAGTTTACTATGTAAGTCCATTGAGATTAATGCAAATATTTTGTTAAATTCTCTATATGTGCACATACATACTTGGCTGATTTTGTTTTTGTATAATCACTGGGGTGTGCATGTCTTTAATGTGTAGATTAATGTAAAAAAAACAACGTTCTCTTGGTGATCTCCCGAACTGTAGCCGTGGTTCCAAATTGTAAATGGGACATAATTACTGTCTTTCAGTAGCATTGGAAAACTCCCCAAACGTCAGGAAAAGCAGAGGAGAGATTGGTCTTCCAGGACAGATATGCAATAGAGTAGGCTTTTTGATGTTAGTAAGGGAGGCAGGCTGATAATAAGGGGAAGCTGTGACAAATTGCCCTGATGGCTGTGCTGTTCTCAAATGTGCTGCCCATGCACTGAATGTTTGTGTGAATGGCAAAAAACTACTGTAAAGCTCTTTGACTGATTATCAGAACTAGAAAAAGACTATGTAAATATATAAAAGCACTATATAAATATTTACTGTAATCCAAACTTAAACCTACTGTGACATAATGAGCAATCTCCAGACAACAGGAGCATGAGGTCAGACTGTGTAGATAAATTGACAAAGTGGACTGCGAGCATAGAGACTAAAAAAGCAGGGAAGGCAACGAATATCTGGACACAAGTGAAACATCAGACACGTAGAAACACAAAGACAGGAAGAAAAACAACAAATAGACACAGAAGGTAAGTAACTTCAAAGTAAAATAGCAAATAATAACTAATAAAAAAGTAAAAGGTCCAGAGGTGCAAAAATCATTTGAGAGGTGGCAGATCATGATGGAGGACAACAAGCAAGTTTTAGGCACCATGAAGGTTCCATGAAGACCTGGAAAGGGGGAAAACTACACAACCAAAAGATCCTCTATTGCACTGCTGTCCGTCCTGGGGGAGGATCCGTCAGATAAGGCTCTCTCTGAGGTTGAGGTTGTTGAGGGTTAAGGGCAGAGGATGTCACACTTTATTAAGCCCATATGAGACAAATTGTGATTTGTGAATATAGGCTATACAATTCAAATTTGATTGATTGATTTGATGTCAGATGTAAGTCAATCAATCAATACAATTTTATTTGTATAGCCCATATTCACAAATCACAATTTGTCTCATAGGGCTTTAACAAGGTTGGACATCCTCTGCCCTTAACCCTCAACAAGAGTAAGGAAAAAATAAAAAAAATAAAAAAACCTTTTAACAGGGTAAGTGATAAATTACTAATATAAAGTATTGTTTGTCTCACAACTTGCAAGATTAGCTTGTTGAACACGAGTTTAGACAATGATTCCAGAGATATAGACCCAAGCTTTGTTGAAACAGAAACTATCTGGGATTCATCACGTTTTTTACAACTGGAAAAGTTGCAAATAAGAAAAGCTAACTTTGCATTTAGAATATTTTACTGCAGAAAAAATGTCCAAAAATATGAGCTGTAAAGGGCGATCAGCTAAGAGAGGGCCGCTCATGGGTGAGTTTAGCTAACCTACGTTGCTACTGAGTGAGAGAAAAGCAGCTCCAGCACTGCAGAGAGCATATTTGTAATTCAATCCATCCTTGTGCTACTGGATGGATATCTGCAGTAAAAAGAGGTGTATTTCTGTTGTTACAGCCACTTATGTATTGTGTACATGTATTGTATTTTATTCAAGTAGCATGTTACTGACATTTTCATTCCGATACAGTGTTCTACTGTTATATACAGAATAACAAAACAGGGCCACAGATTTAGTTTGGAAGTGGTAAAGTACTGTCCATTGGCCAAAGTGAAGTGTATTACAATTATAATAATTATTATAATTATTATTAATATTATTAATATAACTACTACAGCACATATATTTCATTTAATTAATTTGAAATTATTTAGGCTTTTTGTTCTTGTAATGGCAGTGCTGTTTACTGCATATTTAGCCTGTGTGATCCAATGGCCTGCATTCCCTGAATAACCACTGTCTGTACTTTATTAGTGTGCTGTTGAAAAACTACTGCTATTCACTAATGTACTACTACCTATAAGGTGTACGCTACATTACATCGTATTTTGAAATTAATTTTGAAGTTTATTTTGGTCCTTCACAGAGTGCATATTCATAATCTGTTCTGCTTTTCATATGGTTCTACATTTTATATCCTATATGTTCTACAGCCACGAACTAGCCTAATTTCCTTTTCTGCCTAGTGAATACTGTATTTGCTTTTCTAATGTTTATTTGCTCTGTATATTTTGTGTGTTTTTCTATATTGTGTTATATTTTACACACATTACATAGTTTTTCCTTCTTGTAACTGCACCATATACAGCCAGAAGAAAAACCAATAAACCCAAAGGTCTATCTCTCAACTCTCAGCTACTGAACACAAGTCAGTCAAAGTGACTGTCTCTAACCCCCCTCAGTTGATATTAGATTGCACCCTTTGCTTAGTTATTACGATGCTCAGTAGCATCATTGGGATGTGTTTGTCTTCAGCTGCAGATCAAAACTGAAGAGAAATGCCACAGGCCTGCATCAACACACGGATCGCCTGTATAGCTGATTTGCATTGGATAGCATTTGACAGGTGTTTGTGTGTCCAGTTTGTTAGGTGAGCTGCTATCGAGGCTGTGCAGTGTGTTTCAGTCTGAGTGTATTGTGTAGGCTCCGTGCTGTTCTGACGGTGTGTGTGTGTGTGTGTGTGCATCTCCATCCCTTCGTTCCAATTGGCTGCTGAAACTTGTTGGAGCTTTTCCCTCTCGAATAAGAGAAGGCTCCGTGAACCTATCGGTGCTCGCAGTCCGTCCCCCCCTCCTCCAGCCTGCATGGCCCAGACTTGTCCTGGAGACTGAGACAGAGTCCAGCCTTCACAGCGGTTAAATAAGCTGGTGTCAGAGACGGAGCAGCTGTGTAGTGTGAACACATTAACAGTGTAAGGACTGTCTCACTCTGCTTCGGGGGCTTTCACACTCACATTAAACCTCCCTCTCCTCCTGCACCTCTCTCTGGATCTGTCTGTCATTTTCTATCTCCTTAAATACTTGACCAACAAGACTGCTTTTGAACTGGACATCTAGAAACTTTTTTTTATTTTGTTTTTTATTTTTGTATATTTTGTTTTTGTTAATGGTGCAATGTCGTCTTTGCCAGGAACGGTACCGCGGATGATGCGCCCGGCTCCCGGACAGAACTATCCCCGCACTGGATTCCCTCTGGAAGGTAGGCCGCACACAGCCCCAGTGAGAGGAGGCGGAACATCAGGTCAATTAGGAAAGGAACATTTAACTGGAAAGGACATCTTCAGATTAAATACAGTAACATACTTTGCTGTGAGGAAACTCCATCACTTCTTCATATTGAAAATTATTTTAATACTATACAAAAATGTGATATCATCTTAATATTGGCTATATGCTATTTAACATATAGGTGCACTTCATTGATTAATTGTCCACTGGCTATTTGGCCAAGAAAGGAACAGTTTAAATTCCCAGAAAAGTGTCTATAAAGAAAACATATGGGATTTCTTCGAGTGTCTGGAAATTCAAATCAAACACGAAAGGAGAACCAGATGATCTCATCAGTATTTGGACGACGTGATGTGAATAATAAAGACGGTATAAATGTCTCTTCACCTCCTCAGGGTCATAATAATAATAACAGCAGGGCCACTTTCATATGTTAGGCCTTCAGCCAGATCAGCCCGACAGAGTCCAACTGTCTGTCTGTCCCCCCAACAGTGTCCACTCCTCTGGGCCAGGGACGTGTCAACCAGCTCGGAGGGGTCTTCATCAACGGCCGCCCGCTACCCAACCACATCCGACACAAGATCGTGGAGATGGCCCATCACGGGATCCGGCCCTGCGTCATCTCCCGCCAGCTGCGCGTCTCCCACGGCTGCGTCTCCAAGATTCTGTGTCGCTACCAGGAGACCGGCTCCATCCGGCCCGGAGCTATCGGAGGCAGCAAGCCCAGGGTGAGAGGAGCCGGCAATAATATTAATACAAATAATAATAATAACAACAACAATAAGAAGAAGAAGAAGAAGAAGAAGAAGAAGAAGAAGAAGAAGAAGAAGAAGAAGAAGAAGAAGAAGAAGAAGAAGAAATGTTCATATTTAATTTCTTTCGTTCTTTCTTTCTCCCTATCTCTCTCCTTCTCTCTCTCGTATCATTATACTGATATTCGGTCCGGTCTCTGTCCGATCTACAGCAGGTAGCCACGCCGGACGTGGAGAAGCGGATAGAGGAGTACAAGCGGGACAACCCCGGCATGTTCAGCTGGGAGATCAGGGATAAACTGCTGAAGGACGGAGTGTGTGACAGAAGCACAGTCCCTTCAGGTGAGGCCTCCCCTGGTAAGCCCCATTTAATTATACTTTTTACTTTGACTGTTTCCCCATATGGATACAAAATAAACAAGGCCGTGGTTGTCGCCTGTAGAGAAACGAAGGTTATTATTATAATTATTATTATAATTATTATTATAATTATTATAATAATAATTATTATTTTTATTATTATCATTATTAGTGTGACTGAAGATGCTCTTATGTTGGCAGTGAGTTCAATCAGCCGTGTGCTTCGAGCTCGCTTTGGGAAGAAGGACGAGGAGGATGAGTGTGATAAAAAGGATGAAGATGGGGAGAAGAAAACGAAACACAGTATCGACGGTATTCTCGGGGACAAAGGTACGTGCTGCTTTCAGCGCTCATACAAATTGGCCTGTAAATGGTCGTTTAGTCGCTGCGGTTCTCCTGCTGTAAGCGGCTCTCCCAGCAGACACAGCGGCACCTTAATTATTTATGACGGGGAGCGGGAGTGGATGCAGCTCCCGTGGTGCTGGTTAAACGCTCTGTTGAAAGCGGCGCTGACACATGACCGATGTGCCCGTCAATATCAATTACAAGCGGCCTGACAGCAACACCAGCCCCGCTGCGGAGCGGGGGGCCAGCCGCCTCAGTGCGGCCCGTGTGGGAGCTGTGCGTCGGCCACGTGAAATATATACACCGCAAACAAACTGTATTTGATTTATAAAGGACACCGCTAGCAAGAATTAAAACAATCCACAATCCCGGGCCTTTATATCAAAATCAAGATATGTGTAGTTCAATTTTAGCTCATATATTGTAGGCCTACATTTTAAATAAGCAAATGATTCACATCAAGTCAAATTAATTATATACATATTTATGAAGCAGTAATAATGAAACTAAATTAAGATTCATTTATAGGTAATTTCTTGAGGATCAATTTTTTCTATAAAATAGAGATACATATTTAGTGTCTAGTATCGAGCTATATATAGGCTATATGTATTACGAGATCATAATGACATAATGTTTACACCCGTTTCCCACAGTGAATTCAAATTTTTATATATATACATTTTTGTAGCTGAATCAATCAATCAAATTTTATTTGTATAGCCCATATTCACAAATCACAAATTGCCTCATTTACAAGTTGCGAAAACAACCAAAAACGTATAACTTGCTGGGTGACACTGCAGAAGCTGTTTTTTGTAGTGGGCCTGTAAGTAGCATCTGCCTCCTGACCACTGGCTCAACTGGAGACATGTTCTCTTTTCAAATCAAAATTATTCACAACTGTCCTCTTTTCCTTCTTCCTCCCTTCCCTCTTCCTTCTTCAGCCTTCTGCGTGTCTTTCTGTCATCTTGGCCTGGCATTTAATAATTTGAAGACTTAGCCTATTACAGCTGGTAATGAAACTGGTGTCTGTTGAATAGGTGTCTGTGTTGGAGAGGGGTGTAATAGCTCAAAGGCATGGTAAGAAATATATTTATCCCCTATCAGCCCTCACTCTCACAGTTCCAGGCACATGCGTTCAGTTGAAGAGCTTTAAAGCAGATTAAATTGAGCCTTTTATTTCTTTTCACTTTCATCTTTCAGTGGCTGACTTCGTGGTGTAAAGCCTGCAGCGCAAATTCATGAGATTTTAAGGTTTCCTCTCGTGTTGTTTAGATTGTATTTTTGAATATTCATTTCATTTGTTTTTGTGGGATTGCTTTTGGTGGCATGTTGGCAGAATGTGAGGGAGAGCGTGTGTATTTTAGCTGCAGTGTTAGTCTGAATATGTGACAAACACATTTAGTCTCATTTTCATCAGATGAGATACTGCTTTTTACGCCAGCACTAATGTACAGCAAGGGCAGGCTGCATATACAAATTAGTCCAATTTATATTTGTTAAAACCCATCACAAACTGCTTATACACATAAAATCAATATACATTATAGGAGATTTATCATAAAATGTTTACAATTAGCCAATTTATAATTGGCTCATATCACAAATACATGCTGCTCATCCATCTTGATGTACTTACTCATATTTGCATAAAAGAAATGACTCCAGGTATATTACATCTACTATACGTGTTGTAAAGTACAGGCCTGCACTGCACATAATTGTATTTCTCATCTTAAGCTATATGGTTTTTTTTCGATTTTTGATAGATGTCAGTGTTTATGCATATATATATATATATATATATATATATAACACATATAGTAACATAACAGAAGATGTATTTCATTCCATATAGGGGCCCATATAATGGAGCTGTCTGCTTTTGGTCAAACCACACACTGTATCTGTTTTGATGTCTCCATTGACAGTGACTGCTATATAGTCTATTCATCTGCACTTTAAGGCAGCACTGAATCAATATGCTGTATACCAAAGAAATGCATACATGTACTGTAGTACTATGAATTTTGGAGTCCAGAGTAAGCCTCCTTGAAAGAAAAAAAAGGTCGGGGAGGACTTCAAACAAATTCAGTGGAAGTGACAAGAGGCAGCTTTAAGGAGAGCGCAGGCTGTGGGAAGTTCTATTGCAGCTATTAATAACACTTTTCCCCGGGCATCCACACATACTGCACTTTCTCCCAGCTATTTTGCCGGGTTGAAATTGAGGGGGACCCAAATGTTGGCTGGAGATAACACAATCATCACAACCTTGGTCCTGGGCTGTGCATCTGTGTATTAAACTGGGATTAACCTCCCCTTTCCTCCCCGCTGCCTCGCACCAAAAATTCACATTATAAGGGACATATTAAAAAAGAGATGAGGGAATTGGAAGCCAATGTGCAATACAGATGAGTCGTATAAACATTAATAATTATGTCATCGTTTTCATGATAATCATGCTGACATGCTCATCTCCTTTGTTAGTGTAAAGTGTTTGGACTGTGGGTTGGACTAAATGAGCAGTTTAGAGACATCAAAAACATGAATGTCTTATTTTGACCTCACTAAACAAATAATTAGAATAAACAAATGAGACTTTATTTAATATCATTTTTATTTTTCAGCTGCAATCTTGGGCTCATGTTTTTCAGACCGGAAGTTATTTAAATGTAAAGGTGATGTCTTTAAACATCCTGAAAAACAGGCATCAGGCAGTGATTCCAGTCATTTAGTGACTGAAAGACAAATATGTCACATTGTCCATTACAGCATCAAAAAATTGTTTTGGAAAATGTATAAATATTACAATATCATGATATATTATAACGTAAAATTGAATTGAAATTTTCTATAAAAATGGCCAATCAAATGGAAAATCACACATCATGCACAATGGCCAAATATAACCAGAAATAAGACACTGACACCTTTGTGTAAATGTTGATAGACACACCTCACTATAAAATCATATAGCACACCTTATATTCATAAGATGAAGGTTTTGGTGGTCTGCAATATTTTTCTAATTATCACTGATCATGTTCTTACAACTAATAATTCTAAAATTGTTGTAGCAGCTATACATGTTATTATTGCTTCCTAAAGCTGTCTGATTTACAGTCTGTTCAAATAACCTTTATAATAAATAATTTCAATATTTGTGACGAATAAATTGTGGCGGATGTGTGCTTGGTCACTGTAGGTGCAGAGGTTTAGTGTTTAGCAAATGGGATTTTACCCCCTCTGGGGACATCAGTTCTAAAAGAGGCTTCTATGGAATGACTGCAAAATATTTCTCTCCTATAAGAATATTGTGTCATGAAAAGCAAGTGAAATATGGCTTGGAAACGCCACATCAAGACTAACGTACAGAGATGTTTTTTTTATTAGTGAGCGTGATGAACGCTGAGGCTGTTCCTGTTGTGTTCATGCAGCAGCTGTGGTGACGTGCTGACCTGAGGACAGGATTCATGTGCTGTCTCCAGGTTTGCCTCAGCACACAGTCTTAGAGCACAGGAGCAAAAAGTAGGTGAGGAGAGGAGGAAGCTGTTGGAGCAAAGTGAGCAGCTTAAAGGCTTTGATCCTCTCCTGCTTTTGCTTATCAGAGACATTTGAGGTGACACTGCCACAATGAGAGTTCATCATATTAGCTGGTGCCAGTGCTGCTTTCAGGCTTGCCTGTCTATTAATTAAAGCCCATTTACCACATGAGACAGGATCTGTCTGGGCCCAGCCCCCGATGTAAAAGTATGAGAACAAGGTTTTAGTTTTAGGTTTCAACATATGAAACGTGCCATTAAAAACACAAATGAAATTTTCAGATGGCATAGACATTTAGTAATTTGTATTACATATGTAATATATTTTCATTCATAGTGCTCCATGGGAACCATTTAACATGTGTTTCCCACATGTTCTTCTTAGAAAATGTCAAATTCTATTAATTACACATTAATTAAAACATATATATATATAAATAAATTTGATGAGAGTTAAAACATTGTTAATAATACTAATAATATTGATGACCACTCAAAGCACTCTACAGTACAGTTTTTCCATTCACCCATACACATTCATACAGTGCATCTATTTCTTTATCACACATTGCTAACACACTGCCAACACAACTGTCAGGGGCAATTTGGGGTTCAATATCTTGCCCAAGGACACTTTAGCAAGTGGTATGGAGTAGACTGGGATTGAACCGCCGACCCTTTGGTTAGATAATGATCCTAGTAATAATAATAATAATAATAATAATAATCTTAATAATCATAAAAGTTATAGTAATAGTAATAACAATAATCGGTGAAACTGTAACAGTTGTAATTAAAACCTTGAATATGGTTTCCGCTGTTTCTCAACAACCATTAGCATTTTTGTCAGGTCTGACCTACTTGTTGATTTTCCTTTATTTCTTGTAGCACTCTGGACTTCTCAGTGATATGTTTGAGAAAACAAACATGTATAAAGGCTAGCTGCTGAACAGAGAGGGGGCTTTGAATAGGAGAATAGCAGCCCACTCTTTGCTATGGAGTGTTCAGTAGCCATCCCTTAATCCTCCTTTCATTTCGCCGACAAATGCCAAGAATCTTGTCTGGCGACCCATTGGGAAGCTGATCAGCCAACAAAAGAGGAGCCGTGCACAAAGAGCAAACAGGCAAAATGGGGTTGAGGGCAGTCAGAAGCATTGGGCATCCCATTAACATCCCATTTGCAAAGGATACACACAGGATAAAGGCAAACAGAGAAACACAACGCATAACACAAACAATATGGCAACAGCAAATTAATAAAATGTCAACACTTTGGTTGGTCTTTAATTGAGCTGAGCCCTCGCTGCATGTTGTGGTGAAGCCCCAGCTGTGGAGAGCTCATGAACTGCAGCTGTGCCGCTCCAGTGTGAAATACATGCTGTTTTTCTACACACACACTACTAGATGTTGTCAGTGGAGCAGTTTTTAACAAACACATTTAATGGTAAAGGTTTTTTCAAACACATGGAACTTATTTAAAATGAGAAGAGATCTTATAGCTTCCAAACTTATCAAATATGTCAACCAGAAAAATACAGCCTAAGTCTGAATATTTTAATTTGATAGAATGGTCCCATCATATACATTTTAGGGTTTGAATGTTTTTCTCAGTTATTTTTATTTTACATTTTTAATTTAAGAAAAGTGAAATTCTTGAAGGTAAAAATAGAGGTTTTAAGAGGTTAAGTTAATATCTTGTGCTTGATTGGTTTGTTAGCTGCCACTGTGTCGGGATTTGGCAGGAGACATCTGCTTTCATCCAACTAATTTGACCCAAGAGCTCATTACAGACAAACCACTGAGAGGTTCCTTCCTCATACTTAGCTGCAGGATCAAACAGAGCTGCGTTTAGAAAACACAGCTCCCTGACCACAGGATTCGGCACTACACCACTTCACCATGGTCTTTTAGGTTCGTTCTTTCATCCACACATTCATTTATTTTCACATATGCGACATGTCTTTCAAATCATATAATGGATAATATCATGGGCATATTGTTAATATCTACTTTAGATTATGTTGATTATTGATTTGCTTTAAATTTGGACAACACAATATAGTCTTTGATAATTGAAAAATTTATTGAAAGATGATATTCAGAATTAACAAAATCAACTGTCAATGATTGAGGAAAAAACGGAAAGAAATATCATAAATAGATAGCAGGGCTGTATGCTGGACTGTACAAAGTACTGAGTGCATTGTTTTACTGTAAGGCTTCAAATATAATTGATTGTATATTATACAATCAATTATAATATTAAGTCCCAAACTTTGCCAGTAAACAGAATATGACCTTAGTGCCCTCAGTGACCTGATAACATTAGGCAAACAAGTATTATATCAGTAACTGAAATTATTATAATTTATTTAAAGGGAACAACCGTATATTGTATTTTCTTTTTTAATCCTATTATTATCTGTTTTTTTCTGTTTTTCTTTTTCAAAGAAATGACCAAACATATTGAGACAGAGTGAAAATAAAGCTGAAGTGTGTATAACTGATTATTCATATTAGCGTTTCCTGTGTTTGGGAAATGGATGAAGGAATTATTTTCAGAGTGGCCTAATTCATCTCTGAATCCTGATTGAAATTTCCATACAGAGGTCTGTGTGCTTGGATCTATTAGATGGCTTATTCATGGTTTTCTCCATCAATCCATGTAAGAAATCACATTCACCAAATGCAACCATCCAGTGTAATTGGCTAGAAAATGACCTTAAATATACAGAGATTACTGGGGCATAAAAGCCTGGTATTCCTGTATTTTTTTTTCTCGGGGTGGGGGGTAAATGTTCACGCTGCTGAAAGGTATGAAAGTGGATTAATGGCCATGTCTCCGTCACTGCATTGAAATAATTTGAGGCACATATTCAAATATTTGCGACACACACAAGAACTGAACATTGTTCACAATGCATCTTTAGGTAAATAAATCAGGGAGCGCGCTCTTAACAGAAGCACTGGATTAATGAGCTGCTGATCATATTTGATTGATATGCTGTATACCTTTCTTGTATGAATAAGGTACCAACAAAATTAAAGGGTTAATACTGATACTGACAGCTATGTAAAATACAATATTACAGGATGCAAAAATAGAAAATGTTGAGTATTGATCTTAAAAATGCACACCACATCTGTCACTGACAAACTTTATTGCAGTTTGTAGAAAATACAATTTAACAGCGGAGCTCAGTCACAGGGATTTATTATGTTGTCTGTTAATTCATTTGAAATTAGGTCTGTGCTTTTAATAATTTGCTCTAAATTGTTCAAATGGTCCTAAATTGATAAATAATACATTACTAGTAGCATCAAATTATATTATTCTAATGAACTGCTTTCTCCTTTTCTAATTACACTGTAAAAAATGTTTCAATTCAATTCAATTTTATTTATATAGTGCCAAATTATAATATACATTATCTCAAGGCACTTTGCATAGAAGGTCAAGACGTTAAAAATTATAGAGAAACCCAACAATTCCGTTTTGTCTTCCACAACTGTAACTGTCGCTATTCAGCAATTACTAAATACTCAAGCAAATCATTTATTTTCTCTTAAAGGTTTAATCCTTTGTTACCCATTAACATTTAAGAATCCATGTTTAATCAAAATCTGATTCATGCAGTGAAATTAAAATGAAATTGTAAATTAATTGTTACCAGATGTTCTGGCTATTTGCTCTCATCATCTGATCATTAAAAAAAGTAATGAGGTCCTATCAGAGATACCTGCATGTTTGGCAGTAATGAACTAAATATGAAAAAATATGAAAAAAATTAAACAAATACCTTGATATACAGACGGGTGTCTAAAGACAGTTGTAATAATTATGATTGTGGTGGACACATTGCACCAAAATATGATAGCATTCTTATTGCAAGATGATTTTATAACCTGAATCAGTTGTATTGCATTTGTCTGTGATGAGGTAAGCTGGTTTCTTTCTTATTAAACTACAAATATCTAAATCGATACAAAAAAACATGTTTTTGAAGTGCAGGACAGCTAGATAGAGGTATTATTATTATCGTAATTGTTATTATTATTGTTGTTGTTATTTTTATTATACAGGCCATAGTAATCAGCTTTGATATTCAATGATATTGCCTGCATTTAAAAAAACAAGTGACAATGATGTATAGTAAGAAAACATAGGTTTGCTACCTGAGGTTTTTGTTGTGTTATGTTACTTTGTGGAACAACATATCTAGCAAAATTATATTTCTGATTGTATGAGCAATGCTGTAGATGTAGAGCTTTGAAATGGTTTTAAAGATTTACATTTTTATGGCATCACTGTGTTCAAGTAGCCTACTTTTATTTTTCAGCTTATATCTCATTGCTCCACAACAAACAGGCCTGCCTTTTCAATGCATTAATTTCACAACATTGCAAAATAAAATTACATGCACTGTTATCAGGATTTTATTCTAATTTCATACTCTAAATTTATTCTGAGATGTAATCTGAGCCTTCTCCTCAGTATGATGAAGCTGAGTGTGTGAGCATCATGTACACAATTATGTTTGAAAATTGATACAGTTCTAAACAGAAAAGTACTAAAGTCCAACTTCAAAACTTAATGATCTCTGTACAAAGAACGTGTTGATTTTCAATAAGTTAATAAATGTTACCACTCCTTATTCATTCAGTTAATTTATCAGAACTAATTATTGGTATAGATACATTTTGTGTGATGTTCTGTGGGAGGACGTTCCTCAGCGTGATCATGTGATTTTAGCAGGAATAATCACAGAAAAATTGAAAAGATTTGGATCTAAGAAACGTACCTTTACACAAATGCCAGTCTCAACATCAGCATTGTGGAATATTGTTAGCCCCAATCAGGCAGCTACAGACAATAGGCATGCATGTGTGCTTTTAGATGTGGCCCTCTGATACACTAACAAGAGAAAAAAAGCTCATACAGCCTGTCTGTTATTTTGTGCCTGGATTTGCTGTTGAAGGAGCTGATGAACTCCTCCAAGTTTATTAAGGAAAAGGAAACAATATAAACCAAAGACTTCAGGCAAGTAGGCTGACAGTTTATAAAGTGGCAGCCATTGTGGCCTGAAGGCAGATGCATGAATACCTCTGAATAGACTCCCTCAAAGTGACACGATTGAGCTAGACAACAGCAAAACGCTGAAAGGAAAGCTTCTCCTCTGTGCCGCTGAGCTGATCGGCATTTCTAATGCTCCGGCTTTGAATGAACATACATCTGCAGGGGGAGGGTGTGCAGGGGTCCACTCACCACACTGCTGTTCTGACTCCTGTTTTGGCTGGAAGTAAAAAAAAACTTTGTTACAGAGTTCTGTTGTCGCTTTTCTCCCAACTGAGTGCAATGTAACATTTCCTAATGTTGAAATGGTTTCAGTTCATTTGATGAGAAAATGTGGCTTAACAGTGTCCTGTAACATTTTGAGCTCTGTATGGAAAGATGAAGTTGAAAGTGGCAGTTCAAATTGAAGAGCTAGAAGGAGTTTCAGTTATGTCGATAGTCTGTTCAGTCAGTCTTTTGTTTGTTGAAGTCATGTGTTTTCTCACACCTTTTTATTTAATGCTGTGACAAAATAGTGACAGTGTACTACAGACAAAAGGGAAATAAGCAAAAACAATAAAATGTGTGTAAGCAGTTTGAATATTGATATTCAAACCACTTACAGCATATTAGTGTAGAATAATGATTCAATGTTGAAATGGTTGCAATTTTTTTAATCTAAAATATAAATGCTTTAACATTTTGGGAAATATGATGACGACAGTTAACTCATTTCTATACCACTCCCATGTATGACATGGAAATAAGACACTGCCAGAAAGCAGTTATCTAAGCTTAGCATAAAGACTGGAGGCAGGGGTTCCACAGCTCTGTGCGAAGGTAACCTACCAATCCCTGTAAAACTCACTTACACACCTCATGTGTTTCACCCATACACAGACAGTTATAGGCTGCAGTTCTACAGGCTGTTACATGCTGCTCGATTTCGTGGCTGTGGGAGCAGTGATTTCCTGGAGTCACATCAGAAAATCACTGTAGAAACAGACTATTGTTTCACCCCTGAACCTGTTGTAACAATTGTTCAACATAGATTACCTACATTTAGTTCAGTAAAGAGCTTTCACTACATCTGTTGAGTTAAGATTGTTTTGAGTTTTACTACAGAGGTGGTAAGAATCGAGGCCTCAAAGTAGCAACTTGCTACTTAGTCTTCCAGAGCTGCACTCAAGTCATATTTTCTCATTTTCTCTGCAGGCCTACAGTTAGAAGATGGAAGAGATGACTGATCACTACATCCATTGTTATAGTATAGAGGGAGGCAGTAATTTATTTCATTGTTTCACTAAGCTGATTGTCTTTGTCTGTCTGTCTCTCCTGTTGAGAATATTCATCAAACCAACCTGAACAGAAGTTTTCAGTTATTGAACATCTGGATCTATAGTAGATGTTAGCAAACATTTTCGCTTGTGGCTAAAAATGTAGAACCATGCCTTATATTGTTAACTTCTCAAACTAACTGACCAGTCACAACTTTGAAACAACCACTTGTAAAGGCTCTGAGGTTTCCTTCGTTGTGTTTGAGCTGCTCCATTGGCTTTCATCATCAGCAGTCATTTGACATAACCAGCAATGCACACATGTATGACATGTATGAAAAAGCTGAAGAAGAATGAGCAGAATAAATGTTCTTTTCCTTCAGATGTGATAAGCAGCAGATGAAAGCCCACCTATCCCTCCATCTCCTGCAAACGTATCGGTGCATTTCAAATATTTGAAACCTGAATTTGGAAAGAGAGTCAACAAGCACAAGCACAAGTCACTTCACTTTATTTGCACTGCTCTGATTGTTGATCTACTTTCTCCCAAAGAAAGATTATTCTATTGCTCTTTAAAACTTTCTGCAATTGCTTTCTTTAAGCCTGCAGCTGTCCAGTGAGGGCTTTGCTGTGTTGAGTATATCTTAAGAGTGCTTCTTATTATTATATTTGCTCCCAGCTCTAATCTTTATCAGTATTTATATTGACAGTCAGCAGTTTTTGTTTATGGCTTATGTTTTTATCTACTAAATAAAGACACATGCATGCCAGTGCCTGTGGAGGAAAGAAGATAAAGACTTTGCATTAATAGTTTGCTAAGACATAATGCCCTGATAAAGCCAACATCTTTGTGTGGGCTGGATTGAGTTCAGTGCCAGTTCTATCCAGAGCACACCACTCGCCTAACAGCTCCATATAGTTCTCTTTGAGATTGTATGTTTGTGGCTGCACTCAAATGTTTTTCATAGTAAACCAACAATAGTTTGGATTTTTCAGCACAGTTCCTCCATCTGCTGGAAAATATTTTACTCATCATTGTGAAACTGCCTACGTTGCAATCACTCCACTCCTGCTGCTTACTGTACACTTTTGCTGCATTAGTTGTGACTAAATACCATTGTGTGGGGCTGTATTGGAACAAAGGCGGGAACAATGCTGAACTGTATGAATGGGAGCATGTGCAGAGGCACCAACGTTGTTGCAGCGCTGGTCTCAGCGTCGTCTCAGTTTTGCCCATTTGGGCTTGAATTTGAGGCCTTTGTTGATTGAGGAGCTTCTCTTGCCAACTGGCAGATTTTATTTTACTTTCTTTTGTGTTCTTGGAATCATTTTCAAAACTTTGGCTTTAGCCTCATTAGTCAAGTGTTCAGACCTACAATTCAAGGCCCTGTATTGTACACGCATACAAAAATCTGCAATTTAAATGAAAATATACTGTTACAGCAAAAAATGTATGAACCTATAGCTGATATGATATTATTATGGTATTACAAAATACATAGTTATTAAATATAAACCACCCGGACTTAGCTACAGAAAACAATTTGTCGAGACACTATTCATTTATTCAAATTCCCATATCAATAGGTGACATAAATACTAGGTGATTGGCATACTGTGTGTTTATCGTAATTCACATATATTATGGGAGAAATGTATGAGCAAAGCAAGCTTAATGCTGAGATATGACAACACCTCCAGTCTGGGCTTTGTTAAGTCTCTTTATAAACTAACATAATCTGTGTTGGAATGGGAGATTTTATGTTAAAATGCAACAATAGTGAGAAAAAAAAAATCAGAATCATGTCCCAACAACCTCCCCCATCTGTCAGTTCCATGTCATGCCTCTTCACAGTTTGACCTCTATAATGCTTACACTGCTTGGCTGCTCAGCTTTAGGGACTCCGTCTGCAAGTGTTTGCTGAAGTCTTGCCGAGTGCAGCAGAGCAGTTTCTGGTCTTTTATGTCCAGCGGCCTCCTGGGGGACTTCCTCTGTTGGCCCTGAAAGGCCCGGGGAGGCTCCTGGGCCTCCGTTATTTAAAGTGAGCCCACTTTGTCACTGAGGCAGCTGACCAATAAGAGGTGTAAAAAGACCTGTAGTGCCAAGACAAGATGTCTAAAAGAGCCACAGCTTCCACTTCAGTCTGTCCACATTGTTTCTCATGCCTCCAGTCGAAACTCTTCAGCTGCTAAAGAGAGAAAAGACCTTGTACACACTGTTTATCTGGTCTGTTAGATTTGGTCTTTGGAATGAATGGTAAATATAATGGAAGTAATAAGCGAGCATGTTGAGTGAAGTGTCCACTTAGTTTTGTTTAATCCAGCTTCTGAGATCTTAGTGCTGTGGAGTTAAATATAGTTTAGTTTTATAATCATCCAGATTATAAAAGCATGTAGAGTAAGTATACATGTGTGTACCACATGTGTAGTGGTATTTCTTTATGTACAGGAGCCCAACTATGACACACATGCACAGTTAAGTTTTGGCTAATTTTGAAGGTTATAACCTCTGTTCATACAGAGGCGGGTTTACATGCATTAGTCCACTATAAGCACAGATCAAATGTTAGATGACTCTGTGAATATTCCTCATGTTGACAATCTGATGCAGCTCTCAGCTCTGTATTAGACCATGTTGTAGTAGGTTGTGTACAATGCTGCAGAGCAGCAGAGGTGAAGCTCATCTAACAGCGAAGGCTGTGGATATGTAGCTGCTGTGGATATGTAGCTGCTGTGGATATGTAGCTGCTAGCTTTCATTCCCAACAGCATTTTGACTCAGCCACAGCATTTTAACAGGCTTAGTAATGTTTCTACTGGCAACTTTTAAGGTGAAATGTTTTTTGTGTGTTACCCACTATAATAATTGATGTTGAATGGTCTTGAATGTCAATAAGGCAACTTTGACCTTTCCATTTGATTATTAATTGCTCTCTTGCCGAGTACACTTTAATGACTTGCACTTGAAAAGTTCAAGGGATTTCAACGTCTTTTTCCTCGACTGGAGTATACATAATGTACAGTACAATATATACAGTGCATTGTCATTACATAGTGAGTGTAAGTTTTCCAGTGTAAATAATTATTTTTCAAAACATGTTTTCAGTGTAATGCCCCACAGGTTCTTTTTTTAAATCAAAATCATGAATGAATGAATGATGAAAACATTTTAGGAACATGTCTGCAAAGTCACAAAATGTTGACTACATCTGCACAATGTTCAATGTTAATGTGCAGAGAGGGTTGCTAATTCAGTTCTTTGTTCTATGAAAAGTAAACTAAGAAAAATCACACAGTATTGTATACAAATAAAACTGTAATGACATTTTGCATGACATGTCAGTACATGCTTCATTTAACACCATTGTAGTTAGGGTTAGGAATTAAGTACAGAAATGATGTGGTGTGAAATAACATGCAAAAAGCAAAAATGTGAGGAAATAACAAGCAAAATGTCATATGGTGTTTGACATGTTATTCATAAACTCTATGCTTTGGAAATCACGTTTCCTACATGCAGAGTATTTAACTATCAACGTTTTCTTTTTAAACTTGTGCATCGTGTTAAAGATTCTCTGCAATATAAATAAAACTGACTTGACTGGACTTGGCAGTCTGTCGTGTTGAAGGGAGGTGTGTACAGTTATGGTGTGAAAAAGAAGAGTGTCAGTGGTGATGAGAGCAGGCAGGTTGGTTAGATCATGCCCTAAAGCTGAGCAGAAAGAGATCCTTATCACAGACTGCACACAGGAAAATACCTTTACGACACCTTTCTCCTTCTTTCATGTCTCACAGAAACAAACACAACAACTATGGACCAAAAACTTAACAATCAACAGCCTCTTTTGTCAGGAAGAGGTAGTTTTGCACTAATAAATTCATCATTGTTGAGCAACTGGTCAGAGCCTATGAAGCAAAACTGAAAGGAGTGTAATTATATTGGAACCAAAAATTATTTTCAAAATACCCCACAATTAGTTTCATGTAACAACCTCAGAGCTCTGTCAGTCTTTGGCCCATTTCTTTAGTAAAAGTGGAAACAGTAATGTCAGTATTCTCCACCAGAATCAACAATGTCGTTTTACAACAGCCACTCAGTGCAGAACATGGCTCATCTATCTGCTCCTCCAAATACCTCACTTTCACATCTAGCAAGGCCAAACCTTGTTGACGATGTATAATCTCTTCATAGAAGAGAATAGTTTTAAAGGCACAATGTAAAGTAAAAATCTCTACATTGGGAACAAAAGTATTTTGGCTTCACATTATTTTTACCACCCTAACCCTATTTTTTTTTTTTACCTCAAATGGTCCTAAAAGATAATACACACAAAAAAAGTCCTACAAAGCTGATTCTATGTTATTTATTACATAAGTTTAAAGGGTCACATTAATGAAAAGTTCTCTATCATATTAAGTAAATGTAAAAAAATCTAATAACTTGGAAGTTATTTGAGTAAATAAAGTTACACTTATACATACAATTTACATAAACTTTATATGGAATTATAATACATAAAGTCAGCGTTTTAGGACACTTTTTTTAGTGTACAGTACAGGATCTACTTCAAAATGTAGGTTTTTTTTGTTGGCCCATGCCCCATCTCTCTGACAGATCAACACACACATGTGCTGCCAAAAGTATCTATTCTGGTGTGTGGTGTCCCAGGTGGGGACTTTCTCTGGGGGGACAGTTACAACCTCTGTATTTCTAGAATTACAGTTCTATTTTCATAAAGACATAAAGAGAGTGAATTAGAGGAGAGATTGTTTGCATCTCCACTGACTTTATAAAGCTCATTTTTATCAGCAGAGTTGGACAGTGGAGTCTGGTAGCATAGCATTGTGGGGTTGCAGTAATTTCAACACATTTTTTTATGTAGAAAATATTATTAGCAGCCATATGGTTTATTCTTAAAACATATCTGCAGCATTGAAAAACATTTCAGTAATTTTTGTGTGTAAATTTGATCTGAATCAAGCCCCTTAATGATGCTAAAGCTAAATGAGTCACATGTCACTATGTGTTGTCCCCTTATGGTTGTAAGTCTACTCTACAGGGCTCTTTTCATTAACAACGCAATAAACAAATTAATCTGAGGGGTATATTTCATAATGTAAATTTACCCAATGTGTTATTTTATTTACATTGTGTACCTTGTGTCTTGAGAAGCTACCTCCATTGCAACCACTGCTTATCAGTTTCCTACATTTTCACCCTGCTATCAGAATTATCCTATTGAGGAAGAGCGATTATTATATCACAATCAAACTAAAGCACTTGGAATCAATTGACTGTTTCAATTGATTCCATTTTAGATTTTTCAAGTTAAATAAAAGCCTGACTCTGAGGGACACAGCAGGCTTTGTGATCTCAGTGCACATTCTGAAAAACATAATAGGGTGGTAATTTGGTGATAAATGACTCTCCCTGGAACAGGAAAATTGAATTACAGCTATCGCTATTAAGTAATCAGAATGTCCATAATTGTTTAATTAGACTTGTTTTTTAGAGGGAGACTGTGTGTGTGTGTGTGTGTGTGTGTGTGTGTGTAGTTGCTGCACATGATGCCAGCGATCTGAGCGTGGATGTGTTTCTATATAATCGTATTCACTCTGTAACAAAACCAGGCTGTTGTGTAAAACCAAAGCGTACTGTTTGTTATTTATACCACAGCACATTTGCAAACCCCCTCTCTCTCTCTGTGTGTGTGAGGAGCTGCACCATGCTCCCATTCTCCTGATAAGACGTAGCATGCCAATCGAGGGATCTGCTTGAGACAAAGATGAAGTCCAGGTTTAGCCCCTCTATCGGCTCTAGGCGTCTGTCTCATTACCATAATCTCTGCTATGTGGCTGACCCTCCTGATCCACCGGCCTGTCAAACTTTATTCTACTCCATCCTGGGATCCTTATTGTGCTGCCATCCAAAGCAAGTGTGAGGCTGCTGCTACCATGTGATACCAAACCACCAGTGCAGCTCAGTTTGTCAGTGCAGCTGCCCGCACACTGCCGGCAACATTAGACCGGTTGTGCACTGTCATTTACACAACCAATCATTTTGAGCTTCATGGCTGGCTTTGCTTTTCTAATCTGCTCTCATGTTACCCAATTTTTTTTTATAGTCTCCACTATGGAAAAGCAACCCCAAGGGCAAAACTCATATAAGTGAAAATTATGCAGAAACACAAATTCTCACAAACCTGTGCAAATAAAACCAAAACTAACTACATGGAACTTTTAATAAAAAAAAGGTATGACTATGTACCAGTGAATCTGATATCTTAAATATAGCTAATTCATATGCATATGTTTTGATGTTCATACGTGTGTTGTGTAGTCCTTATAGTAATGAAATTATTTAATGAACAGCTCTCACATTTCACATAACATTGTCATGATGCTCCTGCAGGGAGCGTATTATGAAGTGATGTATGAACCAAACATACTGAATTATGCTGGCCTACTTCTCGAAAATGAAATACACAAACATAATAACTGACACATTTGATACTGTGCATTGTTAGTATCATTAAATAATGTAATTTTAGGCTAACATGTGACTTTCTCATTCAAAAACAGATTTTATTTAGATTTTCAAAATATCTGTTGCTGTATTTTGGACACTTTAACAAATAATTCACATCTAGAACAAAGTAGATATATAAATCAGATAAAATGATTATGGTCTCCTTGGTGTATATACTCTAAGTGTAGGCTACATAATTCAATTAAGTGATTTAGCATGAGAGCTTGTAAATGTCTGCACCTTTCCACACTTGTATTTAAGGTTGGGAACCGAAACTCTGTTCCAAATTAGAACCAAATCCAAAATGCCAAGTACAGGGCACCCGTAAAAAAAAATGCAAGGATGACGTATGTATCTGCCAGGACCTGCATATGTGACTACGTCATGCACTACGCAACACCCTGTCCATTTGTTTAGACGCGACCTAGCATGCATGGCTAACGTGGCTAAGATGAGCGGCGATAAACGTGTGGCTTCACTTTTAAAAAGACAACGACGACAAAGCAAAGTGCAATGCATGTGGGAAGCTCACCAAACATTTAAGGCAGCAAGACTGTAAAGTGTTTAATGTCCTGCGGTCTCCGAGCCCGAGTATGTCATCTTCAGCTAGTGCGAGTAGCACCTCGCTAGCACCTCCAGTAGAGCTCGGGAGAGCGAGCTGCGATGGTTGTGTGGGTTTTCTTTTGTAATGTTGCCTCTCTACCACAAGGCGTTACCTTTGCTGCCCCGGTGTAACATGAAGCACAGGTACTGTGCATTGGTCCAGTCCAATAAAGATATTTTTGTCATCTAAACATTTTACCTCTTTTTTTTACCATTTTGGAATCGAAATGGGGAATCGTTAAGAACCGGAATCAATAAGCAGAATCAGAATCAATACAATTTAAATGATACCCAACCCTACTTGTATTGGAGGCAAACACTGTTTGATGTCAACTCTTCTGCAGTGTGAGTTTGTTGGCTGCTGATGTCACTCCTAAAACTGCCATAAGATGATTCAAAAGAAAGAACGAAGGCAAACAAAAAATAACAAGCCTCAAAGCAGATTGTTTCAGGTGGAGGCCAAATTCATGTGTGTGGGCTGACAGAGACAGAGAGGAAGACAGAAAATACTGTGAGGCGAGGAAGCCCCATTTTCACTCATATCCCTCCCTCTCCTCCACCTCTGCCCCTCTCCTCCCCAAAATCCAGCAGCATGTGGAGGGAAAACAAATAGAGTCCATCCCATTGCAGCTGCACCCCGAGGATTGGTGATACCTTTTGGAAACTGATCCCACCCTACTGCAGCCGCCTCAAGTGTTGTCACGCTGAGTTAGTGCCAAATTGCTCTGCAAGCTAACACCATCACCCCCAACCCCCACCCGACAATGCCTGCACCAACCTACCAGCAACAAACAAGACATAGATTGTATATATAAATATATATACAGTATTTTTTTTACATTGGTGTATAGGAAAACAAATCTTTGCATGCTAAAAGAATTGAGTTAATTAATGCAGCAGCGTGTCCTGCGGCCACATGTAATCCATTGAGAATTCTCTAGTGGGAGCTTTCAAGGGGTGCAGCTAGGGGGGAATACAAAAAGATATTCTCCCTGAGTCTCTTCCAGTGGCCTGTAATGGGAGCCTTGCACTAATCCTATAATTCCTTGTTTAATTAAACTACAGAGCCGACCCTCTAGTTGTCTCAGCCAGTTTGACAGGGCTTTTCTTTCCTTCCTTCACCAGCACATGACCGACGTCTGTAGTGAATAAAATACATGCATAAAGATAAACTAATACACGGTAGAAGAATATCCATGTCCGCCCTCTACTTTTCACTGTCAACAACCCAGAATGCACTGCACCCAAACACCTTCATATTACACATATTTACAACAAATACTGGACTTCACATTCGCAAAACTGTGTTCCTCTGAAGACCCCTTCACTGTACAAACAGATTTTATATGCCCCTGATCCATGAAAAGCTAAGTCCGCTATTCAGGTCCACTATACTGTATGTCACATATTTGAAATTTAGCCAAAAATATGTTTTTTCCATGCTGTATGCTTTTCTTCACCACCATATTTTTATTGTTGTTGTTTTTAAACTTTAAAATAGTGGCGTATAGTGATTCAGTGGCGTAAGAATTAGCAGCAAGAAGAAAAAGTGCCCTTTTGACAAGAAGTCATGTCAAGACTGATGAAAATCAACCGACGAAGAATGACAACTGCCAGGACTGCTAGCCAAACAACAGAGTCACCATCAACAGGTGAGAAGCCCAAGGCTTTGATTTGCAAGGTGACTCTAACTTTAACGACATAAAGGAAGAGAAACTCTCCAAGTTCACAGAGACTTTGGAAAGAATATACAGGATGTTGGAAAGCCAGTAGAGCTGGAGCAGGAGGGTTAACTTTTGTGTTCTTAATCTGAAAGAAGGCACGGAGGGAAAACGCACTTTGCTTGGCTTAGAAGCGCAACGGAGGTTGGGGCCGCGGGTCGTATGTCCCTGCCCAGTGATTATCATACTTCACAACACCAGGGATAAACCGATGATAATGGCAGCATTGAGGGTGACGCCTAATCTGGAGTATGAAGGACAGCAGATCTTCATACATCAAGACTTATATTCTGTGGTTCGAGAGAGGCAGCAGGCCTTCAACGATATGTGTGTCAGGCTCTGATAGACAAGGGCATCCGCTTTAACATGCGCTTTAACAAGCGCTTCCCGGCTACACTGATTGTGAACCAAAACGAGACTGTTGTGGAACACTAAGTTTGAAACACAGACATGCAGAACATTTTCTCAACACACTTGAATAAAGTCGGACAGGAGACGCTGTGACTTTCGTCTTGTTTGATCTGGCAGATTACACGGACACGGCTCCTTAGACTCTACTATTAAGATGGCGCTGTGGATGGCAGCCTCGGTACTGCGCTCTCTGGTACTTTTTCTGTTTTTGTTTATTTGTTTCGTTTCCAGCTGTTCCTCTCTGATCACATTCAGCAGGGAGGAACCTTTAAACATCGGACAATCCACTGGTCAAACCTTTTTACCGCTTTTCATTGAACCGGGAAGTTTTACAGAGCATTTAGTTGGAGAAGCAGCGGCTCTCTATGGGATTTGCCGGAAACGCTGACGGGGGAAGCGAGCAGGTGTGCTCGTTAATCTGCGAGAGCGTGGATCTCGAACTGCACTCCCGTCAATCCATCTGGCGAATGTCCACTATCTGGCCAACACGATGGATGAACTGCTGCCCCTAAACAGACCAAACACAGACTTTTGCAGATCCGCCGCCCTGTGTTTCACTGAAACCTGGCTTGGTGAGCACATCCCGGACAGCACACTACATCTGCCGGGCTTCCAACTCCTCCGAGCAGACCGCGTAACGGCGCTATCGGGAAAAACTAAGGGAGGCGGAATCTGCTTCTACATTAACGAAGGTTTGTGTACAGATGTCACAGTCTTAAAGAAATCATTCAGCCCTCACTTAGAAACCCTCTTCATAAACTGTAAACCATTTTATTCACCGCAGGAGTTTTGCTCATTTATTTTGGTTGGTGTTTACATCCCACCTCAGGTCTGTGTTAGTGAGGCGCTACAACACCTGGCTGACCAGATAACTAAAATGGAGCACAAACATGTAGACTTCCTGCTTATTGTTCTTGGGGACTTTAACAGAGCAAACCTCAGTAAAGAACTGCCAAAATGCAGACAGCACATTAAGTGTCCCACCAGCGACAAAAACACACTTGACCACTGCTACACTCTAATAAAGGACACCTATGGATCTGTCCCCACGTGCAGCTTTGGGACTCTCTGATCATTGTCTGGTTCATCTTCTCCCATCCTACAGGCAGAAACTAAAGTCTGCAAAGCCTGTGTTCAAGACTGTGAGGAGATGGACCAAAGAAGCAAAGCTGGAGTTACAGGCCTGCTTTGACTGCACTGATTGGACTGTTTTTGAGGCTGCTGCTATAGACCTGGATGAGCTCACCGACACTGTGACATTGTACATCAGTTTTTGTGAGGACATGTGTGTGTTGACTAAAACCTTCTGCACATACAACAACAATAAACCCTGGTTCACTGCAAAACTCAGGAAGCTCCGTCAGGCCAAGGAGGAGGCCTACAGAAGTGGGGACAGCATCCTGTACAACCAGGCCAGAAACACACTGACAAAGGAGATCAGAGTAGCAAAGAGGAGCTACACTGAAAAGTTGGAAAACGGTTTTCAGCCAACGACCCGGCGTCAGTGTGGAGAGGCCTGAAGGACCTCGCCAACTACAGGAGACCATCCCCCCACACTGTTTACAATCATCAACTGGCTGAAGACCTGAATGTGTTCTACTGCAGGTTTGATAAGACCACTTTCACATCCCCCAACTGCTCTGACATCAAACCACCACCTCCACCCCCTGCCACCTCCTCACCTCTCCCAACCGACCCCCCACCTGCCTTGAGGATCTGCGAAGAGGATGTGAGTCTGGTCTTTCACAGACAGCAGATCAGGAAGGCACCAGGCCCAGACGGTGTGTCACCCTCCTGCGTGAAAGTCTGTGCTGACCAGCTTGCCCCCATCTTCACGCAGATCTTCAACTGATCACTGGAGCTGTGTGAAGTCCCCTCCTGCTTCAAACACTCCACCATCATCCTAGTCCCCAAGGAATCCTCCATCACAGGATTAAATGACTACAGCCCCGTCGCCCTGATGTCTGTGGTCATGAAATCATCACAGGCCCCCTGCTGGACCCCCTGCAGTTTGCCTACTGGGCTAACAGGTCGGTGGATGATGCAATCAACATGGGACTGCACTACATGCTGCAACACCTCGACTCCCCAGGGACATACGCAAGGGTAAGCCTTACCTGCTGCCTCCTATCTGTCAGGAAATTAGTGATCAACTGACAGGTGGAGGCTGGCACAGAGAGCTGGGAGAGTTTGGGAAAGATCACATCCAGCACCCGGAATATCAGCACCGGCGCCCCCCAGGGATGTGTGGTCTGGTCTTCTCCCTCCACACTCTGTAAAACTCCTGAAGTTCACAGACGACACAGCGGTCATCGGCCTCATGGGGACAGTGATGAGCCTGCGTACAGACGGGAGATTGAACAGCTGGCCCTCTGTTGTGGTCAGAACAATCTGGAGCTGAACAAGCTCAAAACTGGAGGAGCCCCCCTACACTGAAAAAACAGAGTCAAATTCCTTGTATGTGTACACGTACATGGCCAATAAAGCTGATTCTGATTTGATTCTGTTTGTTTTTGTTATAGCAGCTATCCTGTCTTGAGAGAACACTTCAACATAAGATATTTAAAGGCGTAAATGGTGACCTGGCTCTAATATGTTTTTTCTTTTTCAAAATATGTAGTGTGATATAGTCACCTCTTTAAAATGCTCACTCTAATATCTTAATAATTAATGAGTGGCCTCTTTTGTGGTTGATAATATCAGCTGTAGAAGCTTTATGTTGATAGGTGGCCAGAATAATAACAGGCAGGTAATAACGTTAGGTTGTGGGAGCGGGATATGGAGGGGAAACTCCTTTTAAATGGTCTGTATTTATATAGCGCTTTTCTAGTCTTGATGACCACTCAAAGTGCTTTTCAGTACAGTTTGCCATTCACACATTCACACACACATTCATACAGTGTATCTAGGTGAATTTCTATGAGGGGAAATTCAGGGTGTCCAAGGACACTTCGGCATACAGATGGGGAAGACTGTGATTGAACTGCTGACGTTCTGGTTGGAGGACGAGCGCTCTACCGCTCAAATATAACTGTATTGTAGTATATTCGTTATAATGGTTCACTTCTGTTTGGTCTGGATCATTTTTATTTGATGGCTGACCAATCAGCAACTTAATGAGTAACAGAAAAAATCACACACACTCTCGCCCAAGGGCACAAGCAGACTCGACGTTCACATCGCTACGTCTGAATTGCTGAATATTTGAATTTTGTCAAAGAATGGAGCTGTCTGTTGCCATCCTGTCTGATACCATGACCTGAATGACTGATAATCTTCACAGACATCCTGGTAATACATTTGAGACCATGCAGGGACAGTTCCTGGTCTGTCTGCCCACCCCCCCATAATCTTTATAAGAATGGTTGTTATATTGAAAATAATAAGAGTGGCATTTATATATATATATATAATGATATTATCAATTATAGCAGCACCAGTTAATAATAATAATAATACTAACAACAGACAGTGAGAGTGAGAGAGAGAGAGAGAGAGATCTCGAACAGTGATTTGTTTAACCATCAGTAGTAGGTTTATTGTGTTCAGATTTGTTTTTAAAGACAGAAATGTGAAATATGGCTCATGAGGACATCTGGTCCCATGTCCCAGCTGATGTGTTTTTATCTGTAATTTGACATCATACCACAGTCTAGATTAACATACACTATATATCAAATTATAAATACTCTCCAATCCTGGTAAGAATTTAGTAGCTTCATTGGAAAGGGATATCTGCATGTATATAATGTAGATAATATGTAGATAATCTCCCATGGCTCCTCATGAACATCAGTGTGGACACATTGTGTGTGAGTGAAATCAGCTGTGCAGTAAATGTTTTGGGACTATTTTCAGCCTGCCAGTGTGCTTGTCTGGGCTGCCCTCGGGCAAACAGTGCAAGAATGGTGTTACACACATCACCAAGGTGGTCTGGAGAGATTAGCACCCCTCATTACACTGCACCTCTCAGTAATGTGCCCTGGGGGATGCTGGGATCTGCAGGTTTTGATATAGAACTGTACTTATCAGTCAAAAGAAAAGTGTTCTGTCATATAAATAACCACACAAAGAAATCATTGGAGATTGTAGCATACGAAGCACCGTTTGATCCTCCTCCATCTGATCCCTCTGTATGTGTCGAAAGTTGTGAACATGTCTATTGCTTCTCGCTGTGCCACACAATGTCACATCTATCTCTACCTCTCTCTCTCTCTCTCTCTCTCACTATGACTGTTGTATTATACTTTAGTGTAAGATAGGTGTACCTAATTGACTCCTAACAGAGTTTATATGAATATAATGTAGATATAATGAATGAAATGTATCTCATTTGCAAATTAATATGTTTGACATTTTTTAAGCCAATAACAGGATGTTCTGCAGCAATAACAACCTCTCAATTTGTGTATCAAAAACAGAGGAATAGATTATAGAACTACAATTCAGATCTCATACCTTCTGAATGTTGATTAACAATCCAATGGAGTGGTATCAGGGGCGAATCTTTTCATCTTACTGGGAAGGTTTTTTACCTGTTGCGCATTGTCCCTTTGTTTTAGCTCATTGTGTGTGAAAGAGAGATATACAGACAGACAGAGAGAGAGAGAGAGAGAGAGAGAGAGAGAGAGAGAGAGAGAGAGAGAGAGAGAGAGAGAGAGAGAGAGAGAGAGAGAGAGAGACTACGGCCCATCAACTGAAGTTCTTTACGTGAACTTTTAATATAACAACAGCCTTTGTGAGGTGTCTGCTGGGATCACTGTATTTCAAAAGTAGTCATATGTACTCAAATAAATACTAGTACTCTACTGTATAGAGGAGCGGCATTTCCGCTCCTCAAAATAAAACAACTTTTTATAACTAACGAATGGATTCAGTGAGCAGAAATGCAGGAGTGCTTTTATTTTAAGAAACGGATACAGAAAGTGTTGCAAACATTTAGGTTTTTTCACATATTCAACAGACAGTAAAGATTTGTCTTCAGTAATATTTGACAGAGCATTAAAACTGTGTTTCAGACCTGCAATCTGTCAAAGTTTAAGAATGCTTTATTTTGTGTTTATAATAAGCCAACATACATTCAGTACACAATGTATAACTATTTATTAATATCCTTGCTTAAATTGGTACAGAATGCCTCATTAAGAGATGCTATCTATGTTCATCCTCAGCTGCCAAATTCTGTACTCACATGCAAAATCAAGCTCTCTCTAGGGATTTCAAATCTAACCATGGAAAAGTAAATCTTTTAACTCTAAATTAAGATCAGCTCTCAACAGTGTGACACCTGAGAAATCCAAAACGAAATCACAGACTAAACTAATGCCATGGAAAAATGACTGAATACGTCTGCTGAAGAGGAAATGCTGTAGAGCTGAGAGAATGTGGAGAAAAAGCTAATTAACAAGCCACAGAGATCGCTCCTCATCTAACAAAGCTCTGAATACACATGTCCTGCTTCACAATCAGGTATCTTTCCAGATGCACTTCAAACCGCTCTGGTAAAGCCCCTTCTTAAAAAAGCAAATCTTGATTCCTCTATGCTGAACAACTACAGACTCATTTCCAACCTGCCCTAGTTCAATCAGGATAAACTTAAAATTAACACTTTAACAACATTTATTGACATGTGCACAGAAAGTGATGTGAAAGTTATAGTCTATTGGAGTTTTAGACCCCTATGTGATGTCATCAGGATTAGATGGGGGTAAAGCAGAACGTAGTACAGTAATTCCCCCCGAGGTCTAGACACTGGTGGTGGTTGAGGATCCAGATAAGGTGATGATGATTCTGCAGAAGACAGGAGGAGATTGGGGTGGAGGTGGGTTTTTGAGCATCACTGAATGACAGCTGACCACGGAAAGGGATTTAAAGTTTGACAGCAGGCACATGATTGGCTGTAAGAGACTTTGGCACAATCTGATTGGCCATTTAGAAACGCCCACAGTGAGCTGATCAATAACCATAGAGAGAGTGAGAGATTTGAGATTGTTTGAATGGGGGTAAAGTCTTCCTGCCTGAACTTTGAAAATTCTCGAAAAGGCCAAATCTAAACAGTTGGATGAGTTCCTACATATGAACCGTATACACAACTGATTTCAGTCTTAGAAAGGGACCAAAATAGCACTGGTCAGAATAATAAATGAGTGTAGACTGAGCACAGATAATAAAAATGCATCTATCCTGATGCTGCTCGACTTATCTGCTGCATTTGACACAGTAGATCACAAGATTATTTTACACAGACTAGAAAGTTGGATTGGTATCAAAGGCACAGCTCTAAACTGGTTCAAAACATACCTTACTGGCAGAACAGTTGACTCGTTTTTATTCTTTCTCGCCTGGACTACTGTAATGCACTATATTCAGAATTACCCAAAAAATCCATTGACCAACTCCAGCTTGTACAAAATTCAGCAGCCAGGGTTTTAATGAGAAATAGGAAGAGATCACATTACTCTGGTTTTAGCATCTTTCCACTGGGTTCCAGTATCACTGAGGACTGATTTTAAAATTGTTTTACTTGTTTTTAAGTCTCTTAATGGTACAGCACCCTCATACACCCTGAATGTTTATTGGAGTATGTTCCAAAACCTTCCCCAAGTCCTTCTACCACAGGCTTGCTCAATATCCCCAAAACGAAGTACAAAAAGCTTGGGGGGGGGCTACTTCTGTTGATAGTTTTAACATAACAACTGAATACCTATTTCTATGATCTTGCTTTTAATTAATTTGAATAAAAATAACACCAAATAACACCTTTTTTAACACCATTGTCTTTATTCTATATTTTTGTACTTCTTTTTATACCTTTTGCTTTTTTTATTAGTTTTTAGTTTTTTATCCCAAGTCTTTGTTTTATTGCTAACGTATTAGGGTTAGGTCCAGACCCCCCTGTCCACCCAGGAAAGCCGCCCCTGAGTGGTATGACGTTTTACTTTAAAGGGAATGATAAACAGTTTGAAAAGGTCACCAAATCAAAGGATGTGTTTATGGTGTTACAACTGGCTCATGGGCCGCAACAAAGGATGGAGATGCACTCTGCATTCTGTTCTCACAAACATTTATTAAAGAAAATGCAAATAATTAACATGGTATATGGGGCGGCTGTGGCTCAGAGGTTAGAGCGGTCGTACTCTAACCAAAAGGTTAGAGGTCGGCAATTCGATCCCAGTCTTCCCTAGTTTGCATGCCAAAGTGTCCTTGGGCAAGATACTGAATCCCAAATTGCCCCTTCTCTTAGAGAAAATGCTGCACATAGATGCACTGTATGAATGTGCGTGTGAAAGGGTGAATGTAAAACTGTATTGTAAAGCCCTTTGAATGGTCATCAGGACTAGAACAGCGCTATATAAATACGGACCATTACCATTTACTATTTATGTGGTAGTTGGGATTCAGTAGTGAATGTGAGTGCCTGGTTGAAAAAAATCATGGTGTGGAGCATGTTGTGAGTGCGAACAAATATAATACAAAGGCAGCATACAGGCTGGTACTGGCACACTGGTGTCAGGGTAGGTGGGTTTAAGTAACTGGTAACACACATTAATTACATCATTATATGTTCACAGCTAAAATCATGCTGACATAATATGCCCCTTCCATGTGTTTGTCCAGGCAGTCGGATGGATGAAGTGTCTGATGTAGAGTCGGAGCCTGACCTCCCTCTGAAGAGGAAGCAGCGCAGGAGTCGCACCACGTTCACAGCGGAGCAGCTGGAGGAGCTGGAGAAGGCTTTCGAAAGAACCCACTACCCTGACATCTATACCAGGGAAGAGCTGGCCCAGAGGACCAAATTGACTGAGGCCAGGGTCCAGGTAACACTGTGACATCCATCCATCAATCCATCCATAATGTTGCCTGTGTCATCTGTGCGATTGTTTGACAATTCGTGCTCTAACAGCAAAGGCTTTGTCACTCTCTGGTAACAAAATGTGACCAACAGGAAAAGCTCCATCCACTGATCCATAAGGGGTTGATAAATCATTGCTGTAATTTAGGGTGAGGCGATATATGATTTAAAAGTGATAAGTAGAATTTCTTAATCAATGCACAATGTAAAAGGCAGTCAGTGTATGTTGGCAGCTACAAGAGTAATGTCACTATGGCTTTGTGCCAGCTAACATTTGAGAAGCAATGTTCTGTAGCATGTCAAGATAGTGAAGGAGACTTGACCTGCTTGACTGAAATTATTTGTACATGTACATGATGTCACATTATTGTGATACCTTACAGACCATCTAGCATTCACCCAAACTGGACATTCATCCAACACTCTGCCCTCTCAGCTAAGGAAACTGTTTTGACAGTTCCAGTGTCCCAGTAAATCTCGGGAAAGTACTGTGGAGCTCTGACAACAGCTGTTCAGCAGTGGGGTTGGGGCGCATTCCTCAAGCATGTCTCACTCCCTAACATCTTGGCTGTAGTCTGTTTTTCCCACCACTTTAAAGCGCACTTCTCACTGAAACATTCATAGCAGATCAAGAGTCTGGGCTGTCTCATGGGAGCTTTAATCCACAGCCGCAAAATGGATCAATCAAGAGACAGTAAAACAGAGACAGTGAGAAACCAGTGAGGCTTGAAACCAGTGCACTGAACATTTAACCTGCAGACACTGGTCATCATACATTCCCTGATGCTGGTTTCAGTCAGATATTTATAAAAAGAAACAGGTAATCTAAACTTGCCAAGCCTGGTCTTGAGTCAAGGTCCACGTTCCCCCTTGTTCTTGAGCTATTAATCCTATCAAATGGTCGCCAGTGTGTTAGAGTTGGCCAGTCAAGTGCAAGGACTAAAGGACATGATTTTGCTAGTTTTCAAATACTGATTGTTAATAGAATACATGTAGAGAGCAGTGGCAAGTAAATGTAAAAAAAACGGGCTTGGCACTGATTCTCGAAGGGAACTTAAAACCTGAATGATTGCACAAATCTCTTACTGTGCAAGATGGTTGTGATAAGGTCGTGGTTGCAGTCTGTGTCAAACTGTAGCATTTCACATTTAAAGCTTGTCAGATGGGGTGTTGAATGTTGTGCTTTGATTTAAACAAAAGAAATATGCAAGCAGAGACATGCCATCAACCTGCAACACTCTCATCTTGTGAAAATGTCAGTAGTGGAATGTGAAGTGGAAGTACTTCACTCAGGTCATATTTAAGGTACTTGTACCTGAATAAGGAATTTTCTTTTCATGCTACTACATTCAGATATTGTTCTTTTATTATTTCACTACAATGATTAATATTATTATTGACATTTGGCTGTACTTGTACATTTACAATAGAGACCTTTTATTCTATTATTTAACAGGTTTAAATTAATGAGGAGCTTTTAGAAAACGATGCTTTGTTGAAAATGAAATTTCCTAACAGTAAGTGCAGCACAAGTTAATAGGATTTTATCATTGCATTGTATTAACCATTCAATGCTGCCAAACACTGTATGTGTCTGCAAACAGAAGAATACCCCATTGAAATGTATTTTTGATAATTTTTAAAGGTTTGGACTATGTGTGACTTACTTAACATCTGTGCACCTACCTATTTCAAAAAAGAAATATATATTTTTTATATTTTCATGGATGGAGCTAAACACAATGGTTCCGCAGTGTAAATAGCCTATTTTCCGTTTGCTACACTAACAAGTTTTAGGTCTACTAAGACTATGGGATAATACATAATTAATAAGTATATTCATATCTTTACTTGTTAAATTTTGCAGCAAATTCCCAACACACACACACACACACACACACACACACACACACACACACACACACACACACACACACACACAGTCCTATCATTGCTCTACAGAAGGAATTGGACTGGTGAGTTGATCAGACTCTACTTGTTCTGCCTTTTTTACAGAAGTACCTCTGGGCAACAACACCTGTTCTAATTATTTGAGTCTCCTGTACAGAAATAGGAGTCCAAATGATGTTCTCCACTTGAAAGGCATATTTTCATTTGCTCCAAATGAAAAAGGCTGATTCCTGGAGAAAGTGAGCGGGTAGAGAGCTGGAGGCAACACAGATTCGTGCAACGACTCTGGATGTTTGCTATGTGCATGTATTAACTCGTGAGTGATATTGTATGGATTGATTCAAATAGCATAAATGAAAAAGAATCCCGTACCTGTATTTCGTAATGTGGGACAGTGTGTGTGAGGAGCACACGGTGCAACAGAGACACATCCGGGCTGTGTAAGTGTGATTTCTGCAGAGTGCCAGGCTGAAAGTTGCTCAGAGCGTCTGACTTTTCGTTAGCATAAATTAAGAACTTGGAAATAAGTGCACCGCTGAGTTGAGATGAACACAGTTCAGCTTTTGGCTGTAAACGCACCTTTGTCATTTCACAATCTGCCTGATTTGGCTCACATTACTGGACTTGAAAGTAGATTTGTCTGTGCTTTTTTCAAACCCTTAAAAATATTTCACTACAAATAAGTGATGCTGCATTGGAGGCTAATACTTTATAGTTTATGTCAATTACATTTAAACATTTGAGACCTGAACTCTTGACTGTCTTTAATATGATTCTAGGTAGGAGGTCATGTGACCAGGTAATCAACTCACATCTGTAAAACCATGTTGAGCTATCAGCTACTGCTGTTATCTTTCATATCGAGACTGTCTATCCACTCTGTTACATATTCCATATGTGCAGGTCTTTTGGTTTTATTGCTAACATGTTCTTACTGATCTCTTATTTTGTGTCTTTGATTTTATTGATTTTATTGTCAAGCACTTTGAGCAGCATTTTATGTATGAAAGGTGCTGTATAAAAAAATGTATTATTATTATTACGCTGTATACATATTCATTTCACAATTACAATACAAATCTGTCCCTGCAGAGGAGAGTTTTCACTGAGACAATGACAAACTATGTGACACTGTCACTGTATGTCACTGTCAGCTCATTTATAATTATTAAAATGACTAAGATGAGTGACTCATGCTTTCGTTTTCTTTTTAGGTCTGGTTCAGCAATCGAAGAGCCAGATGGCGAAAACAAGCAGGAGCCAATCAGCTAGCAGCATTCAACCATCTGTTGCCAGGTGGATTTCCTCCTACAGGGATGCCAACACTTCAGACTTACCAGCTTCCAGAGTCTAGCTACCAAACCAACACTCTGTCTCAAGGTAGAGCACATAACACTTTGACACTGGTTATATGAGTGACAAATAAAAATGTTGAAAAGGTGTTGCTCCTTGTTATAGTGTGTAAAGTGTGTGGGACTCGTGAACTAGTGAAAAATATGGGCTGGAAGCTATGCACTGTTGATTTGTATCTTGGTGGACTATATTTTTTACAGGCTACATATTGTAAATAAAGAAGGTTCTGGTTCTGGACTGTTTAATACTCATTACATTATTAAACTCATGGAAATGGTTGGTTCAGATTCCTGAAATTTACGATCATAGAGAAGATGTTCCATGATGTTGGATTTTGTAAACAACAAAATGGTTTATTCATAATGAACAGTAGTGTTGCAAATGATAAATGATAGCAGAGTACACAGGTTAAAAAATAGAGGCTGCTTGCTAAATATTTTGTACACTTCTGCGGTTTGAAACAGAGGTAATTGGTGATTTCTCACATTGACACAATTTATAATAATAATTTTCTCTTGCATACTGTATATGTAGCAAAAATAGTATAGTGCTCATCAGGTACTTGCTATTCACAGAGAATGCAGCCCTTGTGACTCACACTGATATTGCAGTGCAGATACGCTGTGTTCACTTTGCTTACAATTTCAAGAAGTGTTGGCTCGCTACAAGCCTGAAGAGGACCAACTGTCCCCTCCAACAAAAATGTCTTTCTCAATGTTGTGGCCAAATTCACTCAACTGGGTTCCCTAATCAACAATCAAGATCCTCTCGCTCAATGTCAAACTTGACAGGCAGCTTCGGAGGTCAAACACCATCATGGCTAGACTGACAAAAAGGTTGTGGGAAAGTAAAGCACTGACAGAAGACACCAACTTTGGAAATTAATCAGGACTGTGTTCTCAGCACCTTACTGTATGGAAGTGAATCCAGGATCTACAGTAGGCAAGAGCTTAATGCCTTTTTATATAAAGTGCCTCCAGTGCATCCTCAAAATCAGTTGGGACTTCTCAACTTCTCAGCATGTAGTCCCTGTTTAGTCAATGCCACCACTGATGTATAGGTCGTGTCTGATGCAAAGCAGATGAGAGGCTAAAATACATTGTGTATGGAAAGCTAAACAATGGCAACTGACAGATCACTGCATCACACACTTTTAAATGGACTGCCAACCTATATTGAGTAGGATGCAAACACAGCAGACCACAGTTTAAAGTGGTTTTGCCTGTTGACTTAATCAGAAAATCTCCCTCATTCACACGGTGAAGCAAATATAATGTGCAGATCTCTTGTTTTCAACATGAACAGTTACCAATCAGCTTTTGATTTAATTCAGCTTTATTGCCATAAAATCGTATAGCTAGTGGACCCACATACTCGTACACTCGTACATAGTCTCAGTAATTTCTGTCCGGCCAACTGGACCAAACGACACATACCAGGAAAAGGCACCAGATTTCTTTCAAACCGAACCAAAGACATAAGTTGTAAAAACACCCTATTAACACAAACAAATCATTTAGTTATAGTTCTACACTCCATTGGTACATTCTTCTTTTGTCCACATATATCCTTGTTTTCATCATTCTGGTGCAATGTCAGTGTCAAAACCATATCTCCTGCCCTTCTACTCACCTGAAAAATTGAACATAGCATTATATCAGGCAGGTGACGAAGTCGATCTCAGCCACAATTCAGTCCGTCAGCTGACAGCAGCGGATCTGTATGACTCAGATTATCCCGTCCTTTGCTTTCAATTGGCAAAACGTATATTGCGGTCTATTTAAGCTACTGACCTTCAGCACCTACTTTTCATTCTGAATCTGACCTAATCACTGTTATATATTGAAATTGATGCTGCTCTGTTCTGTGCCAGGGTCTTTAAGCTGCTGCTCTCTGCATCACTTCCCATGAAGGCTCATGGAAGAGCAGGGAGGTCCCAGAACAGAGTCGTACTGCCAAATATAACTTTACAATTGTTGAAATCAAATACATTTTGAAGAAGGTGGTGCTAACGAAACTATGCTGTTTACTGATAAATCAACAATTTGTTTGGTTCAGTTGAGCACACAGACAACGGACGTTGCATGCTTGAGCAATTAAAGAAAGAGATCTGTGTTAAAAACACTGACTGGAGCACAGGGAGTTTTTAGATGGTATACAGAATCTTTAAGTACTAAGCTATGTATGCACTGTTGTGTTTTGCTCTTTAGATGGTGGTGGTACAGTTCACCGTCCCCAGCCGTTACCTCCATCCACCATGCACCAGAGTAGTCTGTCTAGCACTGACAGCAGCTCCGCCTACGGTCTGGCCTCAAACCGCCACAGCTTCTCCACCTACTCTGACACTTTTATGACCTCCGCAGCACCAAGCAGCCACGTCAACCCTGTCAGCAATGGACTCGCCCCACAGGTAAGACCTAATGGACTCAACATTAGAGCATGAGGATTTGAGCTCTTGTTAACATTAACTCCTGAATCGACCTGTACATTATCCTGATCACTCGTGGGCTGTAATTTATTTCTGTAATCTCAGTCATGCTCTGTTATTGGGACACTCTGGTAGATTTGCTTGTTAGCTTCCTTGCTAGGAGTTAGAAAGGACTGTCCATATCATTTTCTTCTGTGTTTGTGTTTTGTGTAGAAACTGGCTTAGAATATGTTCACTGTCAAGAGGGCTGGAGGTGCCTAGAGGTAGCTAGCCACTAATAGCAGATGTATTGACCTTCTGGCAACCTTGTTACAAGTTGCATCTTGTCAAGGGTATGGCCCAAATATTCTCTGGCTGTTTTCATTGTTATAGTGTGTGTGTAAGGTTGTTAGCTAAGTTGAGATTGAAGGAGAATCATGGTGTGTAAAGATTTGTTGTTTGTGGTTACTGAATTGCGCCAGTGCTATTTCTAATTATGGTGAGGTTCCAACACATACACTGTAGATTAAATAACATTTGTTGGTAGTCACCTGTGGCAAAGGTGGGGTGAATAATCGAAAGTAATAGAAAAGATTATTACTTGTACTGTTAACTAATTAGTGTGGTTTGGTGATTACTTCTTCCATTAACAGGATGCACAATGTAATCGATTACATTTTCTAAGTCACTTACCAATGCTGATCCACATTACAGTGGAATCTGTGACCTGGAAGATTCAAAACCTTTAACATTCTATCAGCTTTAGTGTTCGTGTCCATGATGTCAGAGACTGATACTTAGTGAAGTAACAAGTGGAAACCAGAATTATCATTTAAATCAAGCATCTTTATGAATACTTGTCCGTTAGTTTGCAGGATTATGCAATAACTACTGGACAAATTACCATGAAATTTGGTGTGGGTCATGAAAGAATTCTATTTTATTTTACATTCTCTGCAGCATTTCCCACAGAATTAATTCAATATATGGTCTTACACGCAACAGATTCCAAGAGAACACAGACTAAAGAGTGAAAGGCAAGTTCTTGAGTGAGAGAGAGAACTGTATTGCATGCCCATTACAGGTATGTGCACAACTGCAACCAAAACTATGAGGACTGAGTGCAGCATGTGGCAAATACCACTGCAAATAGTTACAGCCATACAATGCAGCAGCAAACCAAAACAGCAAGTTATCTCTTTCCATGTTCTTATGAGAAGTGTAAAAAGTGGTATGGGTCAAAGAGGAACACATACAATTTTGGTGTGGATCCAGGTAAGGGGGTGGATCGAGGATTTTTTTTCATTTTCTTAAACATAGCGTTTTTTTTACATTTTTGTTACTTTCTCAGAGAACAACTACAACACCTGCACTACTGCTGACGCAGCAATGACCTGCCTCAACATCCTTTGCTCAATCTTCCCCTCCATTGTGAGGGAGTGAAAGAACTTAAACTCTTTTACTTGCGGCAGCAACTCACCCCCAACCCAGAGGGAGCAATTACCATTTTCCAGCAAAGAACCATGGCCTCTGATTGGAGGTGCTGTCTGTCATCCTGACCACTTCACATTAGACTGCAAACCCCTGCCACTGAACATAGATGGCTGTGGCTCAGTAGGTAGAGCAGGTCATTCACTAACCAGAAGGTCTGCTGATCCCAGTCTCCCCCATTTTCTGTGTTCTTGGGCAAGTTACTGAACCCCAAATTACCCCAGACGACATTGCTGGCAGTCTGTGAGTGATGCATAATAGAGAAAGCGACATCTTGACTTGACTTGACTTGTCACAAACTTAACCATGATCTATTCGTAACCACAACCAACCAATAGCTGCCTTGTAAAGATTAAGAGTAATTTTTGCAGCAGCAGCAATTTTGTGTCACTGTGTTTGTGTCGACACTGTTATGGAAGTTTTCTGGAAGCTGGTGAAAGGAGAACTCAGGCAGCAGCTGATGTCTTACGCAGAAGTTTTAATGTAGACTTGATGCATCAAGGAGACCAGAAGGTGAAACAATATACCAATGCCAACAGAGTAACATGAGCAATTGTCACCCCCAAGTCTGAAGATGTCTCCCACAGCATCCCCATATATCTCCCTCTACTTGTGTCACCCATTCTAACAGCGCATCAATGAATGGCTAGAACTGCTGTCACTCTATGTTACATGTAGGTGTTCACATCCTATTGGATAGTTAAAGCTAAAGTATGCATTCCTAAATCAAATGTGTCCTTACATCTTGCCACTGGTGAAATATGCAAAAAATACTGCACTGGAATAATAGGACAAAAAACATGATTTTACTGTTGTGTGTCAGAAAGGAGCACCAGTACATGAGATGATGGAAAAAAATGGATACAAATCTCATCACTTTTGAATCGAAATAGCTCCATTGACTTTATCTGACTGAAATTGTATTCATCGATGACATGCAGTGAGTATGTAGCATTCTGTGTTTATTGTCCTTTCGGTCTATTCTTAATCCCTCCAAGTCATAGTTGAAGCTTTTTTCATTATGAGTTCACTGCCATTGACCCTTTCATCATGTTCCCAGGCATTTACATGAGATAACAATGTGGGTGTATTTCCTAAGTTCCCACTTCAAAATTGCAGGAAGACCACATGCTGTATGTCTGACAGGCAATAATTCAATTTGAAACAGCTATATTGCATTTGAAATGTAATTCATACAAGCCATTTCTGCACCTCCTCCTCTCAAATTGAATGGGAAAGAATTAGTGGCTGACTTTCATGTGGAGATGGAGTGTGCAGCCAATTCCAAGTCTTATTGACAGAAAGACAAAATGACAGAATGAAAAGCTGTCCCTGTGATGGCAGTGCATGTGTAAATAGAAACCCCTTTTCACAGCTTCACCATCAGAGGTTTTACAAGCCCCCTCCCCCAAAGAAAGCCTGCAAAATAAAGCTTTTTATTTTCAACCACACTTTTTTGACAAATTCCCACATATCTATTCTGCTTTTGAGCTCTCTTAGTGGTGAGGAGTTATTTTCTCCACTCAGACAGACAGTGATGCTGGACCACTAATCCCTTTTCGTCAGGTCAGACAACTCAGTGACCTGCCACTGAAAATGAAACTATTACTTCCCACAGTGACCTCAACACATCACACAACTAAAAGCAGAAAACATTTCTCCTCTTGCACTCTCATTTCCTCTCTGGTTTGTTGTGAGAGGAAGATTTAGCCTGCTTTGGAATGGTGGAGCTCTCTGGCTCACTATTTGATGTCAGGGTGAGAGAGAGAGAGAGAGAGGCGGGCGAGTAAGGATAGAATAGAGTGGGTTTCAGTGTTGGGGGATCAGAGCTGCTTTGGTTCTCCAGCTCTGTCTCTTTGATCCATATCCCCAGGCCTGCCTGCCTGCCTCGCTAACTCAGGCCTCTGCTCGTGATTCCTGACAACTGTCGGCCTGAGATAAGGAGGTGGGGTGGGGGGATGTGGGAGGCCTCTTCCACTACCCCCCACCCTCCATCCCCCGCACCCCCCACCCTACCCTGCACCACTACTCTTTATACACTTCTGTTAACATTAACAATAACCTCTTTAAAAAAAAACAGTGAGGAAATGTGTTGAATTATATTCAAGAAGGCTGAGCACAGAGGGACCTACCCCCCACCCCCTCCCATAACAAAATATACAAGCTCCCCCTTTCTAGTGCCCGTTCTCATGCAGCCCCCAGTTCACAGGGTGTTGACACGGCTGCGTGCACCTGAATGTCAATGAGAGTGGTGCCTATTAGTCTCAGCTGCTATTAGAATTTGCACTAAGTACTAAGCCCTTTGACTGGGCGCACTGTCAACTGGCACACTTCCATGTCAACAAATCCAAAAGGATGAGGAGGGTATATTTACATCATTCCCATAATGAGGAATAGAGTGGTGGCAGGGGGGAGATGTTAATTAGAAAATGCCTGGCAATTTTGGCAAGAAGCAAAGCAAAGAGCTTTAGCAAATAAATAAATAAACGACAAGTCCTACTCAGGAAATCTGCCAGAAAAGCAGAGGAATTTAAATCATTTCCTACTGATGGAATGTTTGTAGGATATATTTCTCAGTGTGCTCTCCTCCAAACAGAGCACAGGGTGTTGTCTGACTGACTGACTGAGTGAGTGGGTAGAGAAGTGTAAAGCCCCTCTATTTCCTGTAGTTTGATTGTAGGCGTTGACTGGCTGCAGTACAACGTGAAACTTACATCTTCTGTTTCATAAGATCAGTTTTTACAAACACTTGACTTCATGACTACAGAGACGCCGTGTTTCAGGTAGTGTCTGGCTTAGTGTTGAACATGCGTTTCTTCTGGTTTTACCTGCAACCAGGCTGCAGCTAGCCTGGCTGGACATATCTGAAGCTGCTTTCAGACATGCACTGAACGGAGAACATGCAGACATTCTCCAGAGGGGTCATCAGAGTGAGACCGTCATGAGTGTCTCTGTAGTTTCTCCGGCCAGCCTCCAAGTACAAACTATGCAGAATGTCCGAAGGAGCAATGTGACAAAACGGCAACCTCCACAGGATTCATCACGAGAGAGTGGGCGTATTGATGATGTTTCTAACACGCGACAGAATCAAACATGAAAAAAACAAAAAGAAAACAAATATCTGAGGATGAAAAATGGTAAATGGTCTGTATTTATATAGCGCTTTTCTAGTCTTGATGACCACTCAAAGTGCTTTACATGAAAGTTTATTGCTATTCACCAATTCAAACACAATCATACAGTGCATCTATTAGCAGCACTTTTTCTATGAGGGGCAATTTTGGGTTCAGTATCTTGCCCAAGAACACTTCGGCATGCAGATGGGGAAGACTGGGAACGCACCACCGACCTTCTGGTTGACCGCTCTACCCCTCAGCCACTGCCGCCCTCGGTGCCATACGTGTAGAAAATACCGGCAAAGATGTCAAGAGCTTTTGGTTATAAGAGCTGCTGCCGGTGTAGAAAGAACTGTGTAATTAATACATTACATCTTGCCTTTCTGCCTGCTGCACCAACTCTAACCTGAATGCTCTCTAGATTTCTGTGTGGTTGTGAATGTGAGCAGAGAATCTCCAGTGTTGAATATTATGTTTGAAGAGCAGAGTCCAGACCCAATGCTTGGGACATCCTCTGGAGTTCATGTCTGAAAATGGCTTGAGTTGCTGCTTACGTCTCTGATCCACTTACGGTTCAGTTCAGTTATTTAGTCAGCCTGCTGTGACTAGTAGCCATGAATGTTGCAGCTATGGTCACTGTCACTCCTGGGTGGCAAACAGAAAGTTGTTAACATCAACCATGATGACATATGAAAATTATCTGTGATAAACAAAAACAAAAACAAAAACAAGAAAAATGGAATGATTTAATGAATGATAGATCGAGGACATGTTGCATTTAGATTAGAAGCAAATTTTAATGCCCTCCATCCTAATTTTTAAAGGTCTTGACCTTCTAGGTAAAGTGCCTTGAGATAATGTATATTGTGATTTGGTGCAATACAAATAAAAATTAATTCAATTTAATTGAAAAAGGAGCTTTGACCACATCACATGGTGTCACCAGTAGTTAAAGTTGTTGCGTTGTTCAGTTGTCATGGACAAACCTCACTTCACCATCAGGTGAAGGAAAGCACGTTTGTTTGATATGTGTGAAAGCCACATAACATGTGAGTAACTAGACCTTGAATTGTGATTATCTTGTCACATACATCAATTCAGAATCTATTAACCACCAAAACTGTCACAGACAATAGTCAAATTTTCCATATTTTGCTGTAGTAGTAACACCGCTCTGTCATTTCTTCAGATAAGTTTAATTAATTTTTTAATGCATTTGTTTGATGTTACAGCTCTGAATGTTCAAATCTTCCTTCTACATGTCTTTGAATCACTGATGGAGGAGTTGTCTTTTTCAGGATTGCAGCCTCTGACCAAAAACATATCTGCTCATAATAAAACAGCATAAGCTGATCACAGAATTACCTCGGATTGCATTAGATATTCTGCATTCAAAGCTGACATACTCAAAGGGCTTTCCAATTAGTGTCTGATTTAAGATTTCATGGAAGAAAGTGAATCCTGTCTGACACCAGCAACATCTCAACATCAGCCTTAATCAAAGTCACTGTATCCACCCACAACACAAACTCAATCTGACACTGTTAGGTTGATAATAACCAAGAAACATTGGCTCAAAATGCAAATATAATACACATGCATAGTGAAAGTCAACATCAAAATTCTGCACACTGCTCTGTTACGAACGTCTCATGCAACAGTCCGGTCTCAATAATCATGTATGCTCGATAACATGTGGTCAGAGGCTAGAATGCAGACTCTGAATGTGACTAGTGCTGCTCGATTATGGCAAAAATCATAATCACAATTATTTTGATTCATATTGAAATCTCGATTATTAAAAAACGATTACTCATTGATTTGTGAACATATGCGTTTATTGAACTTTAACACTGGTGTTTCATTTTAACACAATGTCTTTGAACTTTAAGTATAATTGAACTGACTTACAAGAAATACAAGAAAATAAATAAAGTGAATTATATACAAATAAAAACAAATAATGTATAAAAATAATAAATATAAATACATACCACCAACTATGTTGAAGTGCACTCACTGCTACAACCTACTGAAGTGCAAACTACTGACATACAGTAGCATAATCAGTATATCAATGTTAAACTACTTTTGAGGTAGTGCACTCTTGTGGCCAAACACTTTGAAACATGAACCTGCACAAACTTTTTTTTTTAAAACAAAAGCCACCCAGTCAGATTCTCCCTCACCCTGGCTCCCCGCAATCTGCCTCTTGAAACCTCTTAAAGGTTTTATCCAGAAAAACCATGTCTGTCTACATGGTCTAGCTTCAGAGATGAGTGCAGAAAGGTGACAATATTTCCACCTGTACTGAAAACCCTCTCTGAAGAGGCACCTGTGGCTGGGAAGCAAAGATATTTCTTAGCCAGTTTAGCCGTGGGTAGAGCCGTGGTAGAGCTTCTGGGATACCTTCCACCACTCCAGTGTCCAATATCCCTGCTTTGAGGTAGGACTCTAGCTATGGCCTGGTCCGGTTGCAGAGCTGGTCCTTGAGCTGTGGCTTCACTGACCTTGAAGAAGCTGCCCAGAGCCTTCTTCTTCTTCTTTCGTGCACCACCAGCAGCAGCATCCTCAGTGTCTTCAGCAGCAATCACTGCTGTCTCAAGAGAGGCCCTCTCCTTGGAGAGGAAAAATAGAGGCCATGTCGACTAGCTCTTGTTTTGGGACGTCATTATATTTCTCATTGAGATAGTCCACTATCTTCTTTTTGATGCTTCTGGTGAGATCTGTGTCATCCTCCTGCACTGCCAATATGGAGTTGTTGAAGAGGTGGAGAGTTGGTGAAAGTGAATTCGTCAATTCAACCAGAGGGCTAATTGACTTATTGATGGCCTCCAGTACATCTCTGTCCTGCCACATGGGGGTGAGGTTTTTCAGTCATTGGAGAGGAAATGGGAAATGGCCTTTTGCTGCTTGAGGACCCTGCCAATCATGGCCTGCCGAGATCCTGGGATCTTTCATTGCAATCTCTAAGATGATAAAAAAAAGATATATATAACCATTTATTATCATGATGATCATCATCATAATCTTCATCAAAATATATTTTGGCTGTGGAAAAGGAATTATTAAGATTTTATTATCATTTGGTTGTGTGTGTGTTAGTGTGTGTGTGTTTGTGTGGGAGAGAGAGATATCATAGAGTAGCTCACATGAAATATCTTAATTACATTATTTGTTATTAATGTCACACACAATCAGGAGGAAGGAAACTTTCCCCATAGGTGACTATGGCCAAGTGGAGTCTTTGCCCAAAGCACTGCAGCCTCATCCACCTATTAACTTTAGCCACTAGCCTTACGTTTGAGGTTCTCCCCTTTAAATCCCATGCAGCCATCGCTTGCCTCAGGCCATCTGCAATGTTTTGCCCCGTGTGGTCTTTGGGGAAAAGGCAGTTCGGAGACATCTTGTCTTCATAGTGAAATCCCGTCAATATAATGTAGCGTGAGGCTTATAGAGGGCTCCATAGCGTGGCTTGACAAAAGGTCTGTGCAAAATATTCAGCTGTACAAACATCTTTTGCAACTTTCTCACAACATTCCTCAAATAGTGCAAGCAGTGCAACTCTGCTGAAATGGTGATGCGATGGCAACATGTAACGCTTGTTTAAAGTGTTTACTAATTACTTAAACAGTGTTGATTAGACATATGTCTTTGGCTAGCATGAATGTAATGGCATCTGTAATTTCTTGATGTCTCCAGGAGATGGGTGGATAGGCTGTTGCTTTATAAAGAGTTCCCTTAATGGATTTCTTATTAGATCATTGACTGTTTTTTCTGTCAATTAATCATTATTGGAAGAAGAGAAAGTAGAAAGTAACACACACACACAAACATATACACTGACTCTGCTGCTCTCTGTGTGTGTGTGTGTGTGTGTGTTTGTGTCTCTCTCTCTCTCAACTGAAGTCTCTACAGTTTAAAAGTTGATTTGTTTAAAATGACGCCACAATATCACATAATGATCGATACTTTTTATCAATTAGTTAAATCTTTCTTCAGAGCAGCGCGTGCATTCATCATTTTCTCTCTCTCTCTCTCTCTCCCGTTCAGTGTGACGGGTCAACTAAACACATGTTCAGTCTGTGTTGATAATCATATTGAAAGCTCAGTTTCTGTTCAGATTTATGATTTTATTTGGATCCTCATCAGCTGAAGCAGAGCATCAGCCACTCAATAAAAACATCACAGCAGATTACAGATGAAACAAACACATGAAATAAACATAAGAAATATATAACTGACAATAATCTTCCTGGAAAAATATTATATATGCTTATATCTTATATAATCTAAATCCATTGCTAATATTCCTATATGTAACATTTACAGAGGAGACTATCAGGAGTGGGGTCATTAACTGTGGCTTCATAGCTTGGTAAATTGTGGGCTTTAGCAGTCTGAAATAGAACAACCATAGTTCAATACAATACTGTGCAGAGCTTTATTGTCCTCTAGATGTAGCAACTGTGGAGAGACCTGTCTGCTGGGGTGTGCATGTGTTTTAGAGCTGAATGTGAGTCGACTTTATGAACAAAGATATTTCCGGGCCCTATTATATCTTAATAATCTCAGCTCACAACTGCTCAAAACTCAGATTGAAACTAAGCACCAATAAATATATATGTGAGATGATGTGGGGTTTAGCTTTTGAAAGTTATGCAGAGGAAAAGATATGTGGATGTAGGGCAGTTGTAACCAACCTTTTTAAGCTCAAGATCCCCGACCTAGTTGAAAGGTAAGATCTACCTATTGAAGCACTGAGAGAAGAAGATGGCCAGATTGAATTTACTCCTTGCAGCCTTTTATTTTGGCTAATTGTATTTGAATTACATGTAATGCTTTGGTCCAACTTTCAAATTGATGCAACCAAGAAAACAATGTAACTAGCATATTAAACAGGCCGGTCTTGCTTTAAGAATTTTACAACACACCTTAAATTCTAAGTTTCATTATTTAATTTCATTCCAACACCAACAAAAGGCCTGTGGCCTATTTTGTATAAGGACATTATTTAGTTCATAGTAGACAACAAAGAAAATAAAATCAACACACTTGTAGTGAGCAGATCATACCAGGTGCCATTGTTAACTGTAAATGTTTATCCTCTGAAGTTTCATGCAAGTTACTACTTTTAAAATTACTATTTTAGAAAGTAGAACTGTAATATGCACAACAAATTACAACAAACAACAAAATTCTCAGTCAGTTTAATGAAGCGAAGTGCAGTTGTATGTCCCATCTTATGCAGCCTCACTTTTCACAATGCCACAATGACATCAGAAGGCAAAACTGTTGCAGTCATGTTACTCACTCAGGTCAATGTGATGGCTATGAGTGCTTTGTAGTTTGGCTCATAGCTATAGACAGCCAATCTGAGGCAGTCTGTGAGGTGTCTGTCAGTAAGCCGGCTCCTGTACTTTGATTTGATTATTTTCATTTGTGGAAACACCACTTCACAGAGGTAAGTGGATCCAAAGTAGCCACTCACTCTTAGTCAGCAGAGTGAGAGGAAACTTCTCTATGCTGACAAGTGCCCAAAAGTCACTGTCCCTTGATCTGGCTTTCAGCTCTATGCCATTTTGCAAAACAACCATCTCCATGTCAACTCCACATGGCAAAGCAAATACTTCCTGGAATTTGGCTGCTACTTGTTCTATTTCAATGGGCAGAAATGGATTTGAGACAAATGCAGCAACATCTTCCATGACATCTAGCTCACCAAAAGCCAATTGAACTCTGTTGCCACTTTGTCCAGGTGAGCACAGTACTGCTCAGGGTGAAAAGCATCCTTGTCTTCAATGGCCTGAGACATTTTCTCCAGGTTGGGAAAGTGTGTCATTCTCCCATTCTTTAAATGTGTGGTTCAAACACCGAGCTTGGCTTTGAACGCATTCACTGCACTTATCATATGGGGTAGGTGTCACCCTTTTTCTTGGAGCCCGTTGTTGAGTGCGTTCAGTTTTGTTGTTAGGTCTGTCAGAAACCTCAGGTCCAGTAGCCACGCATCATCTGACAGTTCCTGGTGCTCCTCGTTCTTTCTAGACAGAAAATCTTTATCTCAGGCAGCAAGTCAACAAATCGCTGCAACCCTTTGGTCAACCACATTACATCCACATGGAGGAGCGGGTCTCAGTAAGCTGCATCGAGCTAATCCAATCACACCTTGAACAAGCGCACCTCTTGAAGCGGTTTTGCTTGAATCAAGTTTATCAGTTTGACCACCAGTGTCGTTACATGAGAAAAGTCCACAACCTGCCCTCTGCTGATGAATCACACAGTGATAATTTATGAAGTCAGGAAAATAAGGGTCAGCACGGCACAGTGCTATAAAACCAGTGCGCACACTGTGCATTGCCGGTGCCCCATCAGTAGTAATTGCCACCAGTTTATGAATGGGGCGAGCATGTTTTTAAACTCATTGTAAATATCCTCACCTCTCGTTCTCTCCTTTAAGTGCAAAAGAGTGAGGAAGTCCTCCTTTGTTGTAGAATCCTGGAAAGTCCTTCTGAGAAATACAACAAGCTGAGCTGTGTCCATTACATCTAGAGATTCATCAAACTGTAGTGACAAATCTTCAGAGTGACAAGTCCTTGTTGATCCACGTCCTCTGATAGTGACTCAACCCTCCTTGTCACTGTGGCAGGGCCAAGCGGTATACATCGGAGTGTGTTTTGGATGTCGTCTTTGTTTTTTAAGTCTTGAATACAGTCTCTGCCTCTAATGGCCATTGCTTCCTTGAACTTGCAGGTTTTGTGAAAAGCATTTGCTGAGCCTTCAACTCCGTCATCTCGTGAACTTTCCTTTTACGGATTTTGCTCTTCGCTGGGTAGCGGTCTTTAAATTTCTGGTGGTTGCTGTTGTGGTGCCTCTCCAGATTTCCTCTTTTATACAGTGCTTGTGTTTGGTGGCACAACATGCATACACACTTGTCTTTCACCAAGGTGAAAAGAAATTCCTCATCCTATTCTGAATGGAAATTGTATGTTTTCATCTTCTTTCATGGAGCCTCAGCCATGCTAGCTAACTGTTAGCTACCTATCATCGGTGAGTACCGCATATTGACGTTAATGACAGTTAACTTACCGGCACTTATCTCTTATCGCATTGGTCAAGGCAGCAACTGATACTCTCAGCAGCTGAATCGAGAGACAAGGAGAAAGAGGGAGGGAGAGAGGTGGGGAGAGAGATAGGCAGAGGTAGCGTTGCAAAACGGAACATACATTTTTTTCTATTAATTTTGGGAGCTTCAGGGAAGTCTCAAAGATCTCAGCCATGCCAGCTAATTGTTAGCTACCTGTCACTGGTGAGTGCCGTATATTGACGTTTGCGACAGTTAACTTACCGACACTTGTTTCTTATGTCATTGGTCAAGGCAGCACCTGTTACTCGCAAAACTGAACATTTATGTTTTTCTATTAATTTTGGGATCTACAGGGGTAGTCTCAAAGACAATCGCAATCGACGGGTTGGCGACCACTGAAAGTGGGGGATGGTGCTGTGTGGTACAGATATAATACACACCTCTGCTCCTGTCCCATCTCTTCATTTGTCTAAGACTCCTCACACTGTTTGAGATGGGCTCTTATTGCCTTATCCACCTACTATCTCTCTCTCAATCTCTCTCTCTCTTTCTCTCTGTGTATATGTTTGTGTCCTTTTGTTTTTGTATGTATTTTTTGAATGTCTCAATATCACTGTCTAGCTGTTATAGTGTATGGTCTGGTACATTTGGGATTGGTACTCGTTCAGCTCTGCACCACAGCTGAATTCATATGCTCTTCAGTGCAGTTGTTTTAAGATTTGAGAATGATTTGTTACATCCACAGACTGTAAATAAAGATGGAGGCCGCATCTTGCTCCCATTGAACAAAAATTAAATCAAAATATACTGAAGCCGCTATCTTGCAAGGTTATGTGGAGTCAGACTTAATCTCAACTGTTAACTGATTAATAAGCAATCAAAACAAAACTTATCAGAAAAAATTACTCTTGAACAAACATCAGTGTGATAAGAACTATTTGAAATGACAGAAACCATTATTGAGAAACATAAATTACTGTACTTTGACTTTTTAGTAGTTCATGTTCAGTCCACTAACACCTACTGTATATTGCAGCCAGCCACCATGGGGCGCTCAAGATTATTTGGCCTCACTTTTTGGCAGCTGTCATGTCATCCATCATTATATAGAGTCATGATTATATCCCCAAAGTATTTTACTCACCAGTTTATTTACTAAGGTCTGGGAGTTACACTGATACCAGTAGTAATTTACAATGTGCTTTCTAACAAATCCACAATTTAACCCACATATTTATTTCTATGTTTATGTTTATATAGCACTTTCCCAATTTAATCAACCACTCAAAGTGCTTTAGAGCCACATTGACCGATTCACACACACCTTCATAAAGTGCTGCTATATGCAAAACATTTTTGTATCATACACCATTCATACATGGCGGCACAGCTGTCAGGGGCAATATGGGGTTCACTATCTTGCACAAACCTGACCTTCTGGCTAGTAGACAACCTTCTCTACCCTCTGACCCTCCAGAGGCTTTCACCTGTTTGTGGCTGACCACTTTCTTGACAAACCTGGCCAGCGCAATATTACAACTTCCACACTGTGAGCTATTAATGAACGTCTATATAAATGGCGCTCCATATGGCCATGAACAGTGTGATGAGGTGTGTATTGGAGGTAATATCAGGGGTGCTGTTCAAATAAGACAACAGACTGAATTAAAACGTCTTCAAATCACATATCAGCAGTATGGCAGGTGTTATTAGCATCTGTCCATCATATTCCTTCAGTTTCAGGTATGAAGTGGGGGAGTACTGAATAATATCTAAAATAATGAAAACCAAAACCACAGAAATATTACCCAAGTTACAAAAAACTTCCTCACCTTCTCCTGACTACTTACCTTTTATATGTTACCAAACCGGCCATTTACTGTAAATGAACACACTACAACAATAAATAATGTCTTCTTGTATCTTCATAAAAACATGTATATATATATACTAGATTTATGTTAGAGTAGCAGCAAAGTAGTCTGACAAAGAAAATAATAATAATAATCATCATAATACATTTGATGACACTATAGCACACTGCAAAGCTGTACAAACCAGGGAACTTGACTCTGCTGCTGCTGCTTATAGCAGCTCCTCTACATGTGGTGTTTGTGTGTTCTGTCTGCTGATACCTCGGCTCTCAGGACTTCTGTAAGGTAGAGGCAGAGAGATGGACCAGATCTCAGTTTAAAAAACACATTATGTTTAAGGTAGGCTTATACGTAAACTCTTCACCAGACTGCGCAAGTGAACACCAGCCTCCAGAGTTGTGTATTATTTTGTTTTGCTGTGATGCCAGCCTTGCACCAAGAACAAGTCTTTTGTAGCATAGATGCCTGGTATTGAAAAGCTTATAGTCCGTAGTAAAATGTCATGTCATTTTCATTGGAAAGGCCCAGTAATGATGTATCATTTCACTCTGAAGGAGAGTGAATAAGGATAGTATTGTTTAACTCAACCTTTAACAAGGGACTAAAAAATCATCTTGTACAGAGAATCTAAAAACCGTCTCACTAGACCAGCACTCAATTCACATTTTCAACAGATTATGACTGAATTTAGGTAATCGTGTTACTGTTAAACAAAGGGGAAAACATTATCAACTATAATATCAATACAAACATACATACATATAGTAAGTAAGGCCACTGTTTATAGTAGCCAAGCACAGAAGCAAACAGTTTCAGGGCACAGACCTCAGCTCTGAAGATTTTAGCTATTCTCCAACAGTGGCAGGAACCCTGGTGCTTTCTTTATTATGGTCGCCCAAATATTTCACCCCCTAATCCAGGCGCCTTTAATTGATGTGTGTGAGCTTATGCTAAATATGAAGATTTGAATAATTTCCACTTACAAGCACCACAATGTGCTGCTATGCAGTGACAGACCACCTCCATGTTAACCTCAATAGAGGTGTCAGGCTGCTGGAAACCCCTCACCTTCTCACCCAAAGTCTAGCTTTGACGCCCTTTGGGATCCTGTAGGGGATCTACCCCCTCCTCACTTCTCTACCTGTGTCTCTCTGCCACTCCTCCCCCAACAACCCTTACCTCTTTTTACTCTAAAGCAAAACCACCATTACCAGATCAACCAGGCAACATACCATTGTCCAGCATTCCCATTACAAACAAAACAAGGTTGAAAAAAGCTGTCAAAGTTGTATTATCTACAACTGAATTTCTAAAACTAAATAATTTTTTAAAAAAAAATGGAATTGCTTGATTAACTCAGTTATACTGCTGACACTAACTCAACAGAAGACACTTAACAGGTGGCTACGAAATCGGCAACAATCAGCAAGGTTACCTTTGTGTCGTAAAAAAAACCTACAACTCTACAGTAAACACATAACGTTAAATCATGTATTGATAATCTTAAATTGTACAGCAGCCTCATTGTACTCTATATAACACCTCTCTAAAAAAGAAGGTAGTAAATTGGAGGAGATTAGCTCCATGGCATTAACCAACACATGCTTTAAGATTTTAGTGATAGCAGCGACAGTTAATATAATAATAATACAAGCAATAGTTGCTCAGTGCATGTTCTGAGCTGTGGCTCAAGGGTAAGAGCTGTCGCCCTCGAACCAGAAAGTTACTGGACCAGTAAAGCGCGTTACGCATCAAGACTAGAAAAGTGCTATATAAATACACACCATATACAATTACCCCAGCAGTCTAGACCTATAGCAGCCTTACTAAGGGATGGTTCAGGACTCACCTGATCCAGAACCCACTATAGGCTTTATCAAAAAGGAAGGTTTTAAATCTAACCTTAAATGTAGAGATGGTGTCTGCCTCCTGAACCCTGAGTGGGAGCTGGTTCCACAGGAGAGGAGCCTGGTAGCTGATGGCTCTACCTCCCATTCTACTCTTACAGACTCTAGGAACCACAAGAGAGCCTGTGTTTAAAGAGAGACGTGATATGTTGGGACAATACAGTGTTATGAGGTCTTTGACATATGTGGGGGTTTGATTGTTAAGGGTTTTACATGTCAGGAGCAGGATCTTGAATTCTATTCTGAATTTTACAGGGAGCCAAAGCAGAGAAGCTAAGACAGGAGTAATATGATCTCTCCTTCTAGTTCCTGTCAGCACTCTTGCTGCAGCATTTTGTACCAACTGGAGGCTTTTACAGACTTACTGGGACATCCGGATAGTAAAGAATTCATATTCTTTTTAATTAATTCCTAATTTTCTTAATATTAAGCAGGTGGAAGAAAGCTGTCTTAGTTAGTAGTTTTGCCATTATTGTTATGTTAACACCAGATGTTGATAATTAAAGACAGTTTTATTTGAGAGGTATTTATAATATAGTTTCAGTTTTTCTTCCAAATAAGTTTGTCCAAGCTGTTAGTTTTTGTTGAATCTGACAGATTGTCTGACTACACGTGGCTGTATCCTGTGACTGCAGAGTTGTCAGATATTATCATTAAAGCCCACAGTTCACTACATTTAAAAGGGTTCATCTTCTAAGAATGATTATGGAATATCTTGCGACCATTGTTAACATGTTGTTTATAGTTTTCAAAATAATCTGACCATTGTTTGTTGCTGTGTAAAAAGTGATCAGAAGAAGCCCGGTAAAAACTCTTGCTGAAAGCCTTTTCTGTGTCTTTGCAGGTGATGAGCATTCTGAGTAACCCAAGTGGAGTCTCCTCACAGCCACAACACGACTTCTCCATTTCACCGCTCCATAGCGCCTTGGACTCCTCTCCATCCAACGTCATCTCAGGCAGCTGCAGCCAGCGTTCAGCCGAGGCCTCTATTAAGACGGTGGACAGCCATCCCTCATCCCAGTCCTACTGCCCTCCCACATACAGCACCACCAGCTACAGCATGGACTCAGCTGTGGCAGCTGCCGGCTACCAGTACAGTCAGTATGGCCAGAGTGAGTGCTGCTATTCGAGGTTAAGCAACATTTTGTTATGAAACTTGCCCTTTTTTAAAGCTCTCTGTCATTAATTGATAAACAATTAATTAAGCACAGTTATTCCACTCAGTAAATTATTCCAATAAACAATAATTCCACATTTATTCAGAGTTAGACAAAGTATTGCTGCTAGCAGTCAAGCATAGTCTACAGTACAGAATGACACACACCACTGAGAGAAAACAGCACAGCTAGTGTCAGAGTACAGACAGCACAGTCAAATAAACAATCACACACACATAAACTGTGCTGTAAATGAAAATAAAAAAAGGGTTTAGTCCGTGGACGCTTCCTGGTGTATTTTTCACAGGAACAATCAAACAAATAGAGGGAAGGAGGGATGACCATCACTCCCTATCCTCCTCATAGTTTGGTAATGCATAAACAACTTATAGCCTACTATACGGAGTCAACGGCAGCGTAAAATATCACTTTAGCATGGTGGGACACCACATCCCAAGACACAGTGCTGCAGTGGGGTTACCTGTAAAAAATAGTGTGTAAGCTACAACATTTACGAAGAAGATCAGAAATTTATGGAGATGTGGATTATGATAAGGTTTGGAATTTCAGCACCATGGACAGCACCACTGATTTATTAGTACACAGTGACCAACTCATATTTAAGAAGCACAACTCCAAATACGCTATCCAATAGAAGATGAGTCGAGGGCAACTGGACTTTGTTGTAGACTTTTAAAAATACTCTCATCCAAGAGGTCTCTTCAGTTATTACTGCCTGGTGGGAAGACCTATGCATTTAACTTCTGTGGGGTCGTTTTTAAAGTCATCAATGTTACATGGTTCATTATTGCTCCTTACAGTCTTTAGACTTGTTGGAGTCACTTTAGGCCAAGTGTGAATGCTTGTTAAATCTCCTGGGAAGGGGTGAAACATTGTGGGTGAGCGACAAGTGATGTTTTAGACCTCCACCTCTACTGGGGAATAATGTCTCTACTTTGACATAAGTGGCCTCCCTCACTACTCTTTCAAACCACATGTCCTCCCTATCTAAAATGTGTATTGTTGTTGCCATCAAGGGAATGATCCTCCTCCCTCATATTTAAGTAAAATGTTGAGGCTTGAACTTGGTAACTGACACTCCTGATTAACGCCATGATTTTGGCTTTTTTGATTACACCAATATCTCTACTGTAGATCTGTTCATAACTCACATGGCTGACATTGCTTTAATGGGTGTCCATTCTTTCAGATGTACCATTTTTTTATGTTACTGTATTGGTGGGTTTCACATTGTTGGTGCTCTTCAAGGTTCTTGCAGCCTTTTTCACAAAGGTCAAGCTGTCATTGAATCCAACCCAGCAAAAAAAATAACATGGAATCCAATGGAACCCTTATGAAGAGTTACCATGAGGCCACAAGATTCTACCTCTGCTCTTTTTTTCTCCTATTTTAGCCAACAAATATACAATAGCTATCATATTTATTTAAATATCACTAACATTATTTAAAGGTTTGACTCAAGCCAGTGTTTGAGATGTGTCATAAAAGGCTGGTGCACTCAAGCAAATGATAGCACACTCGCACTCGAAGGGAACAAACCACAGCACAGCAGGTGCCAGAAGCCTCAAAAGCAACGCTACATAGGAGTTTATCCATGCCAGAGCTGGTTTGAGCCCTGAGAATGCCAAGGGAGAGTAAACTAAGGGTACATTGAGCAACAATAACTGGTAGCCCTGCTGGTGGTTGTGTAATTGGGCTAATGTCAGCCATTAATTGTGGGCAATGATTAAGTTCTATTTCACCAGCCAATGGTAGTATTATGACAATTGAACAAATCGCAGACAGGGGTTGGCTGGTAGCATCTCCTTGCACTTTGGCATATCCGCTGTTTTGGAGCTTAGAGAAGAAATGGTGTTGGCTCTTCAGTACTGGGTGCTTGACCCCGGTTTTCTTTTATAAAATAATATCATACTAAGTGGAAACATAATGCAGTGGACCAGACTCAAGAGGTAGAGCAGGTTAACCAGAAGGTCTGTGGTTCAGTGCTGCAGTCCATATGTCGTCAAAGTTGGGCAAGTAAGTGAACCCCCAAAGTGCTGCTGACATGGTGACTACACAAACATACACACTACTCAAGTGAAAGAGACAACACTCATGCACCTGAACTTCAAAGTCTGAGGTAATGTTCTATCAAAGGACACACACATACACACATGCATATTGAAATCAGTAATGATCAATTCACATCCCTCACATGACAAACAAAGAGAGAGACAGAACTACAATGGACAGGCATAACTCCAAGGGAATCAGAGCGGCAGGGGATCTATTATACTAAGGGTGGAATCAATCACTGCTTTCATACATGCACTGAACCCCAGAGATCGTCTGTAGTTTCTCCGGAAGAGAAGTATGTGTGGGCAGAGTTTCCCCGCCTGGCCCCCTAGTATAAAGTCCACAGAAACTCAGGAGGCCCAATGCTTCTGCTGGTGCTATTTGCTGCATGAGTCGGGATCACTTTGGTTGGGGGCTTTTTCAGCTCTGATGAGGTCTGAGTCTGACTTTTTAATTTTTTTTACACAATCAAGACACATAGATACAATTTTATAAATTGGGAGACCTGTGGATCTGCTCCCCCATTCACTCCGCAACAGATGACATTGTAACATGTGCCAACTGCATTAAGGGGGTGGAAATGCGATACCACTGTAATATGGTTAAAAGCATGATTCCAGATTATAACAACTTGATAACTAGCTATATACTAAAACATTTCTATTACAAAATCTCTCTTATGCTATGACTGATCCTCTGTAATGCAAAGTTAGTGGTTTGGCTGTACCCCCACCCCACCCCACCCCCTTCCTGCAGACAGATTTAACAGTTTACTTGAGACATTTGACTCCTCTCTTGTTCTAATTCAGAAAGCTCCTGACAGATTAAAGTATATACTGTCAAAATAGCTGAGGCTAGAGTGTGTGCCTGCACCTGTATTTGTACATGTGTGCATATGTTTTAGTGTGTATTATCAGATGAGCTGTATCTTGGTGGCAGAGGACTCTCGGTGTGACTGCTCAACAGGGATTTAAGGTATAAACCTGGCTGACAGGAAAAACAGCTTCCTTTACAGGGCCTACTAAACCCTTGTGAAACATACACACACACGCACACACACACACACACACACACACTGCTCCCCCACTAGCTGTCTGGCTGACTGGCATCTTGGCAGACAGACCTGCCCACCCATAGGTGCTCTTCTTTCTCTCATTCCTCAGCATCGAGTGACAGCTTCCTTTTTGTGCACACTAACATCCTAACTGACATGTCTTACTTATTGCCCCCAATAGCCTAAACACACACACATGCACACCATGTCACATCCCTTCTGCTGTCAGCCCCCCTCTCTTCAGCCCTATTAAAGAGAAGTTATCGCCAGCTAAACCAGGGAGGGGCAACATCCACCACTCCAAGAGAAAAATATACTGAGCATTAATGCCAGGTTTTTCGAAGAAAGTGACTACCTGTCTCTATCTTTGTTTGTGGAAGCAGAACTGTTGGCTGCTTTTGTCTTTCTGTCAGTGTTATGTTGTCAGTCAATGTGAATGAACAAACAATTCTGCAACTATACAATATATGTTTTGTTTTGTGGATTAAGTACTATTTATGTGTGTGATTGTGTGCATCAACACCTTTTATCTCTTATTTCTCTGTGCCATAGAACTCCATTGTTTGTAAAAAGTATTAAAAACACATCAGTGAGACACACTGGGTCACAGGTTCCTTTATTTTCATCAACGTTTAAGTCCCTGTCCCACTTCCTCTCCCTTGGCCCTACCACTAGTTATGAAGTTCCCTTCGCTTGGAGTGTCCCCCTTCAAACTGAGCCACAAAGGGTAGGCTTAGAAAATCTTTCCTAGGAATAGGGACACCACTCGCTACTTCATCAGCAGCCAACCAACGTTATGTCCTTTAATTCTCACTTAAAACAAATTTCTAGGACCACCTTGTTTCACTTGCATAACATCTCAAAAATCAGACATGTCCTTTCTCAAAAAGATGCAGAAAAACTAGTCCACGCCTTTATTCCATCCAGACTTGATTATTGTAATTCCTTATTATCAGGCTCCAGCAGTAAGTCGTTAAAGACTCTGCAGCTTGTCCAAAATGCTGCAGCACGTGTCCTGACAAGAACCAAGAAAAGAGACCACATTTCTCCAGTATTAGCTTCACTACACTGGCTTCTGGTTAAATCTAGAATAGAATTTAAAATTCTCCTCCTCACCTTCAAGGCCCTTAATAATATGGCACCATTATACCTCAAAGAGCTGATAGTACCTTATCAACCCACTAGAGCACTGAGCTCCCAGAATTCAGGCTTACTTGTCGTCCCTAAAGTCTCTGAAAGTAGAGTAGGAGCCAGAGCTTTCAGCTATCAAGCTCCTCTCCTGTGGAATCATCTCCCACTTTCAGTTCGGGAGGCAGACACCATCTGTACGTTTAAGAGTAGGATTAAAACCTTCCTTTACGATAAAGCTTATAGTTAGAGCTGGTCCAGGCTTGTCTTAGACCTGCTCTTAGTTATGCTGCTATAGGTCTAGAAGGTCGGGGGACACATGACACTTGGAGCTTCTCTTTCCAGCTTCTCCTTCCTCTTCTCCCTCTTTAATCACATCAAAGAAATTCATATCTCATCAATACATGTTACTGACTTGACTTCTTCCCCGGAGTCCCTTTGCCTTATCGTCCGCGGATCCAGGGCCACGGCCGCGGCCACATTGTGTATTATGATGGTGGATCGAGTATCAGAGATCGTAATGGCAAATCCTGTATCGTGCTGGCATCTGATAATGGTGGTGGACCACGATCGAGGTGGCAGCTGATGGTGGATCCTGATGGCGGCAGTGGACAATGACTGTGGACTATGGTGGCATCCGATCATGGTGGCTGCTGACCATAGACTATGATTATACCAAGACTGCTTGATATACAATATGTCTCCTCAGATACTCGACCATTACTGACAATAATCCATCAACTCATTGACCTTCAGTTATGCTACAAAGTGTTTATTCTAATCAATGCTGCAAATACCCTTATCTTGATGTTCTCCTTTACACTGGACATCTATTGCACTTCTGTCCGTCCTGGGAGAGGGATCCCTCACATGTGGCTCTCTCTGAGTTTCTACATTCTTTTTACCCTGTTAAAAGTTGTTTTTGTTTTTTGTTTTTCCTTACTCTTGTTGAGGGTTAAGGGCAGAGGATGTCACACCTTGTTAAAGCCCTATGAAACAAATTGTGATTTGTGAATATGGCCTATACAAATAAAATTTGATTGATTGAATGTAACGTTAGTCCTGTCCATAGAAACTTCTGTCCCGCACTGAAAAGTTTATCACATGAGCAGGGAAGTTTTTTTCAAACTTCATATACGGACATGGGAGTAACGAGCGTTACTTATTATTCTCACTCAGACATCCTTGTTTTGATGGCGTGATTAGCGATTTTCCTGAAATACTTGTTACAGCAATTCAATTACATATGAATTTGTTACTGGATTAGACTAAAATATAGATAAAAAATCTGAGTTACTTTGCAGGATTTCTTACATTTCTGAACATTTTACCAGCAGCGGTGGCCATGTAGATGCACTTGGTCCGTTCGTAAAGCATTAGGGAATTTCCATCTACCCTTTCATATTCAGAGAGTTCCTGAATACACTATGGTTAAAGGGGTGTTTAAAGGGCTAGATGGTGACTACCCCTACGTCATACAGAGACATTGGACAAAACTATTCCCTTCACAGCCACGCGAAAAAACTAAGGGGTAGGGGTAGATAATACCTGACAAGGTCAACTGTGTATGTTTTGCGGTATATACACTGCACCAATTCCATCAAAACAACAACACAGTCATGTTCTACTCACCACTCTGCTGCTGAGTTTCTCTTTGACCAGAGTCACTACAGATTCTTCTTCAAGATGTCACAATGTTGAGTGTCTGAGTAGCAGCTGAAGAGGATATTAACTCTGGCTCCTGTCTCTCATCCTCTCCAGCTGCTGTGGATTACCTGGCAAAGAACGTCAGCCTGTCCAGTCAGCGCAGGATGAAGCTGGCCGACCACACAGCTGTACTGGGACTGCTGCAGGTCGAGACTGGCCAGGCCTACTAGTGCTTGCCTGACATGTTTAAACAACATGACATCTGGTCACCAGCACAACCTGCACCTCCTGCTGCCATCCATACAAATCTGTGTGTGAGTGTACATGTGTGTCATAGACTGACTACATGGGGCTGATATTTAGATGTTTTATACTTTATGTAAGTGCTTGTTTAAGGATCGAATTATGCAGCTGTCCAAGCTTTAAACATTCCCCATGGGACCAATCAAATCCACAACAAGGATTTCCACTGTTAGTAATACAGTTTTCCTTTGTTCCTCACATTTTGTAAACAAGTTTACTGTATAGCTTTAAACAAGTGATAAAAAAACAATACTATGTGACCCCTGAGCCAACCAGTTAAGGGTGTCATCTAAAATATTACTCACAAAACCTGGGACAGATGTTAATTATGAAGCAAGCAAACCATCCTCACTATATCAGAGATCTAATCTTTTACAGTGTGACAATGACAGATGAATGTTTTCAGGTTGTCACTGCCCACAATGAAACAGAGAGAATTATGCATTACAGTCATCCTGTGATAGTGCACAGAGTGAATTCACATGTGTTGGTGTTCATTGTGCTGTTGAATTGATGTTTGCATTCAGTCTGAACAAACCTTAAAGGGATAGTTCACTGAAAAAAATTCCCTCATTACCTACTCACCACTATGCCGATGGAGGGGTGGGTAAAGTGTTTGAGTCCACAAGACACTTGAGGCGTTTCAGGGGTAAACAGCGTTGCAGCAAAATTCAATAAAATTGAATTAAGTGTTCAAATGTTAAAAAAAAAGACAGAAAAGTGTCCATAAGCCCTGACATTCAAATTCGACTTGAAACAGCGTCAGTTACACCATGTTTCTAGCCTAAATGTCCTCTGATATCCTCCTCCGGTGCTGCCTTCACGTTCACACGTACACACCGCACACACACAAGCGCTCGCGCGGGGTTCGCGGTAGCATCGCTGCAGTTACTGCTGAATATCACTGATGTTGTCACGTGCCCCTTGGGCAAGAGCATAGAGGCGCAAGCTTGTGCGGTGTGCATGTGCACGAACGTGAACGCGGCTCCAGGGCCTCCCATTGGCATAGTGGTGAATTTACATTTTTTGGTGAAATAACCCTTTAAGAAAGCACAGCCCAGTTACTCTTCTGAGTCACCTCTTGACTGCTGCCTCAAATTCAAGTGTCCGTCTTCTGATAGCACACTTTCACAGATGTTTTGGTGCTAACAGTGGAGGTGAGATTTTCTGCCCAAATAGACAGATCAGGGCCAGGTCCTGGCTGAGTTTTAAGATGCCCATATTTTGGCCATTTACAGTGTACATTTACAAATTTAGAGGGTCTACTGAAAAGGTTTACATGCTGTAATGTTAAAATACAATTATAATTGTAATTTTTTGCTTTATAAGCAAGCGCTTAGCTTAAGCAGCGCCTCTTTTCTTCCTCTGTTTTAGTTCTTGGTCCAGTCTGCTGTGATCGATCAGCTGCCTAACTCTTTTAAGAAGATCAACCACAAGCGTGTTTTGCAAATGTCATGGCCCTTGCCCAGAGGCTTCTTGATCAGCAATGTTGTAGCCAGCTTCTACTTCTACTTTATAGCCCTGTTACAAGTTACATGTCACTTGGTGATGTAGATGCTTTATGAAAAAAGGCAGCAGTGCAAAGGACGCATTTCAGGATTTTCTGTGGGAGAGAAGGATTCCCTTTGCGGCAGACATTTAGTCAACGAAGCAGAACTTTTACACGCACAAAAACTATGACACAGGAAATGAGAAAAGGGACAAAATATGGGCACTTTGAAAAAGAGTGGGTTTGGTTTTTCTTTTTAGCTTTTGAAGAATAATATGCTGGGGTCTAAATAATTTCAATGTCTTGAGTCAAAACTTGACACATACTGAATATCAGCACAACATAATGGCAGCTTAAAGAAAAAAACAATCAGCCATCAGGAATCCATGTGTGCATGTGTGTTTTCCGAAGGAGATAACACCTCTGTAGCAGACTGATGTGGTATTATTCAGCCATTCCTCAACAGATGTCTCTATTCAGACGTTAGAGTCCCTCTCATCACTGGGACCTCCCAAAGGGCACTGTGAATATTTGGAAGTCAAACATTCAGAGATAGTCACTGCTGGCAATTTCAACATATATACATTCGGAGCATTTATTAAAAAAACAGCTAATTTCCCCATAAAACTTTTTTTATACTTTAGCAGAAGAAGCCTGTGTTTTCTGATGTGCTCCTGTCTTAATTTACTGTTGATGCAAACTCCTACCTATTATCTTGATACATTTAATATAGGCACATCAATTGCGCACACGGCCCAGTAAACCCAGTATATCTATCAGTTTAAGACTTTCTGTTGTTTAGCTATGTCAGTGAAATGCTTCCTGCAAACAGTAATATGCTTCTGTATTATTATTATTATTATTATTATTATTACTATTTTCTTTCTTTCTTTCTTCTATATTTAATTCCATTCCAGATTAATGCTCAGTGTTTAGTCATGGGTTTATGTGAGGATGATGCTTGTAAACCCAGTCATCACATTATAAGAGCATCCTTCTTCATCTCCTCAAGAGCCATGGAAACTGTTTGGACGCTGACTGTGTTAACCTTCTACCTTGTGTATATATATTTTTTCACTGACAGCAAACCAAGGAGAACATTTAGGATCAAATGTACAGATATGTTTATTCACCTGACCTCTTCTGTTTACCTCTTGGTCCTTGCTCTGCTTGTTTAGTTTTGCTTTCTGTTTGGCATGTGTGTAATATAATTTATTCTACCTGTATGATGTATTAGACTAGTAAGACATTTCTATTGGCATTTATTCCCCTCAGCCTCTTGGTGTGTACACTGTAACACTGGCGTAACTGTTCATTAAAGCTCTACAATTGGACCAAGATCACAGGGCTGTGCTAGCTTCCTGCTCTACATTGAAGTTGATGTTTGTATGTAATGTAGAAATAACTACTACATACTCCCATACTAATGTAGTATTGACTACTGCATATCATGTAATAGTGTAGTATTGGCTACTGAGTACTAAACATGTAACAATTTAGTACTGATGACTCTGTACTCATGTTATAACAACAAGTCCTCCAACTCAGACAAATACACGTCATTTTAATGTAGTCTGTGTAATTATGTCATATTGACTACTAAGTACTCATGTAATAATGTACTACTCAAATAATAACTTAGTTATGACTTTTGAGCACTCACTTAACATAGTATTGACAATGGCGTACACGTGTATAAATGTAGTATTGACTTTATAGTACTCACATGATAGTGTAGTCATGACTACTAAGTATTAATGATAACTACTAAATAAACATGTAATAATGCAGAATTGTCTATTGAGTGCTCAAGTAATAATGACGTTATAAATACTAAGAATTGCTTAATAATGTAGTGATGACTACTAAGGTCATGGAGTAATGGAGTAATAGATACTGAGGACTCATGCAATTATGTCATATTGACTACTGAGTAATAATGTAGTCATAAATAATGAGTACTAACTGAATACTGTAGTATTGACTACCGAGTTCTAACTTAATAATGTAGTAAAGACTCCGGAGGATTAATGTAGTAAGGAATGAGTTCTCTGATAATAGTAGGTAGTTTGTCATATAAATGAGCTGTAAATGTAATTGAAATCTATATAGTTACTTTATAAAAAATAAAAATATTAAACTTACAGTTAGGTACATAAAGTTTCATGGTTGTGTAAATGTATGATTTTGTAATGTGCGCACGTTAAGAGGCATAAGCTTCTGTTGGGGAAAGCGTATACTTTTACACTTTTGAATTACTTACGTAATTTTAAACACACATTAATGAAATCATTAAATCCTGCAACTTCCATCTTCCATCTATCTATTTACAAAATGAAATCAGTACTCTTCTATTGCAATGCACTTTTTACATGCCTTAGTCAAACCTTGGTAACTTGTTTGCAGCTTGTTCAAAATGCTGCTGCTCATATTTTAACTAAAACAAACCATAGGTCTCATATCATGTCATTACTTGCATCCATTCAGTAGTTGCTAGTTAAATTCAGGATTGATTTTAAGATTCTTTTAATAACTTTCAAAGCTCAACATGGGTTGGCCCCCACTTACATTTCACATGGATTTCATAGCACTGCCATACAAGCCAGTAGCCTGATGACACCATGGTACAGGTGAAGATTATTATTATTATTTCAACAACCAGTCTGACAGAGCTCAAATGTGATGGTTACACAACTGTTCCTAGTCTCTACCCCCAGCACAATGTTTTTGCATTGGCTTTGCCTTGAATATGGCCATAAATATGGCCATATACAAGGAATATTTCCTTGTATAAAAGTAGTCCTGTTTACTCAAATAAATACAAGTATTATACAGTATGAAGCCGTGCATCTTTTACTCCTGCAAATATTTCACAATAAAAAAAAACTTTTTAAACAAAAGAATGGATTCCTGTCAACAGAAACGCTGTAGTGCTTTTATTTTGAAACGCATACAGAAAATATTGCAACCATTTATGTTTGTGACATAAATTCATCAGATAAACATTAAAATTCAGGTGAAACAGAATTTTCTCTGTTTATTCTGCTGTGAAACACAATGTTTATCTTGTCTATGAAACAAACGTTTTTACAACACTTCCCGAACCCGTTTCAAAGTAAAAGCACTCCAGCGTTTCACTTTCTGAATCCATTCACTTCTTCTAACGGGGCTTTGATTGTTATTGAGAGATCGGAAGATGTTTGTCTTCATACGGAGTCCTGACATTTAGTTTAGTACATAATCCGACTTGTATTGAAGGAATTGCAGTAGATAAACCTGCAGCTCCACCGCCAGTAGCAGACACACTGCGCGTGTGAACAACAGACAACCGACACACAGCTGATCTGCGGCGCAACCGCAGCCAGCGAGTCCAGAGAGTTGGGGGATCGACAGTGAAGGTTTTAGAGATCGACCGGTAGATCGCAGCCGATGGGTTGGCTACCACTGTGCTAGAGGTTTCTTCCAGTTTATGAGTTTTTTCTCTCCACAGTCATTGTGCTGATTGTGGGAACTGTTGGGTTGCTCTACACATTTTAAGGTCTTGACCTTATTATGTTATGATTTGGCCCTTAAAATTGTACTGAATTTATTATAATTCATTCATCTTTTTGACATAGGTTTTTTGTGAAGCACTTTGTAATCTTGTTTAGATAAGTGCTATACAAATAAAGTTCTTATTATAATACCTCCTTCAAGATTAATGTGCTGTTCTTCCATTAATTATCTCAACTCGACCTCATAGTTTCAGCTGCAGTTGTTTGTGTACCCAAAAGGGGCATCAATGCAGTTCTCTCTCTCATTCCATAACTGTCTTTCATTGTTTTGTCTGTGTATCTGTCACTTGGAATTTATCATAGACGGAATGAGTTGAAAATGTTGCAGAGAAAGTAAAACAAAGTTCCTGGGTCTGCAAAAAAATTTTAATTAATTATTTAATTTGAATCCTGACCCACACTGCATCCTTCCCCTTCCCCAGTTTCATGATAATTTGTCCTGTAGTTTTTGTGTTATTCTGCTAACTATGCTAACCAACAGACAGACAAACCAAATTCCTTGGAGGAGGTAACAGCTGGGTCCAAATGAAAGGCAATTTATTTACTATTATTTACTGACATTAAATAAATGCAGTGGCTGATAATGAATTCAAGATGAACAGCGCATATTTGGGAACCGCATCTACTAAGAAGGACAAAATGAGCTGTGTGATAACTTGAGCGATGATTCAAGATTTATGTTTTGTAATGTTAATACTCACAGACTAACATCCAATACAACTTTCTGCTGATTTTGCTTGAAGAATAAGTGAAAGACTGTACAAGAAATATGACTCAAAGAACACGTGGTGAAAGAAAAGAAAACATGATAAGGAAAGATGGTACTGGAGAAGCAAAGAAAGGTTAGGTGAGTTGTAGTTAAATGTGCATTATTTACTGAATTAAAAACAATTGAAAGTATCTGCTATCCATATAAGAAGGATGGTGAATTCAGCATAACATACTATATTAGTGTTACCAAGGATAACAGAAACTCCCTGGATCAGCAGCACGGGGCGCACAGCCAGCCTGGCTTCACCATGAAACAAATCACAGTCCAGCATTACACTGTGCAATGGAACCCACAAAACATTCAAATCCATCCCACGAAACCGGATACCCGTTTCTGTTTCCTTTGACAAGGGCAAAACTCCAGCCTTAATAAAAGAATCAGAAGCACCTGTGTCCCTAAAAATGGTCACAGGCACCTTATTTCCATCTACAACCAAAGACACAAAACCTTTAAGCATAAATGGACGATAGGATTCCAACCCCTTATGACAAAAGTCTTCACATAAATCAGATTTACCGCACTGAGGAGTAAAGGCACGAGACACGGATGCAGATAAACCAACCCCTTTTACGTGGACCACAGACGCAGCCTTTTTTTTGTTTAAAGGGCCCATATTTTACACCTTTCTGGGACTTAATTTGAGTTATTGGTACCCCTAAGATGATATATCAGTGGTTTAAAGTCTAAAAAAACTGCTACAATGTGTATTTCCATGTACTCTTTTTTGCCTCTCTCTGGCCCTCCAGACAGGACAGGCTGTTTTCGCCTGCCTGTTTAATTATTTAGGAGCCCCTCAACTGATTGGCTGACTGCACTTTGAGTGACAGGCCAGCTGGGTGGGGCTGAGAGAAGAGTGTGATTCCATGATGACATCATACGGAGAGGAAGTACGAAACGCAACGTTTCAATAACATATTTCTTAGAATGGACTGAGTGAAAAAGTCCGCGGAGTGACTGGTTTCATACTTTGAGGGTACCTACTGACCCCATTCAAGTAATTACAGATAGTAAAAGTCCAGAAAATGTATTTTACACAATATGGGCCCTTTAAGTGACTAGCAGTCCACCTTCCAGTGTCCCGGTTTGTGACAGTAATTAGAGTTTTTGCTGAATCACGTAAGTTACCGTTGACTTTACTCCCAACCTGAACATATTTACCATGCTGGCCATATAAAAGAGCTGTCTCTGCCAGAAGTACCAGTCCTTAACTCTTCAAAACTGCCTCTGTGTAATCATCAGCCAGGGTTGCCGCTTCCGAGACGTTCCTTGCCTTCTGCTCACTAATGTATGTCGCTACACGCACAGGTACAGAATATTTAAAATGCTCATGCACTATGAGATCACACATGCCTCAAAATCATTTACACCAGAGGAAGAACACCACAGATTAAAGTGAGAGGCCAAGTCACGAGCCAACTCAAGATGACTCTGCTTCTCCCCTCTTCTCCAGGTTCTAAACCGTTGCCGGTAAGCCTCCGGAACCAACTCATATGCCCTCATCACAGCTGACTTCACCGAAGAATACTTACGACTTTCAGCATCAGTCAACGCTAAGAGTGCTTCCTGCGCTCTGCCCATCAACACACACTGCAGCATCAGCCTGCGCACGCAATCTGGCCAGGTACGCGGATCAGCCATACGCTCAAACAACAAAAAACGACTCCAGGTCTCTTTCAGAGAATTTAGGCAAAAAACACTAATTTCCCAGGACATCAAATTCATCGACAGACTGTTCGGGGAGGAGGGACTTCATGTCTTCATTTGGTTAATGGCGGTGGGTAGTTACGCACTGAAGCCCAGTGGTGAGGGAGAGAAACCAGGAACTGGCGACACCCCCTTAACCATGGATATGCTCCCGGGCAAAGTTGCTCTAACCACGGTCACCGCGACACTATTAAAACAACAAACAAGACGAAACCCAAAGGGGTTACGCCACTGAACCTGTCAGGGGAACACCCGTTTGCTTCAAAGTAAGTTTTGTGCACACAGAAGACAACACATCTCTCAAAAAAAACTGCGTCTCCCAAACAAAGCGCTTACTTCCCACGACCTCACACTAGATAAGTTACGGACACGGGACAGCACTATCAATCAATCAAATTTTATTTGTATAGCCCATATTCACAAATCACAATTTGTCTCATAGGGCTATACAAACTAGAGGGAATCCCTAGGGAAGCCCTCGCCAAAAACTAGTGACGTCAACTCTGACGTCACTAGTTGAACATGAGACTAACAAACAATCAAGAAACACTAGTAGTAGCAAACCAAACACCGAAGCGTGTGTGTGTGGTGCGGGGAGGATGTTGGATGGAATAGAACAAAGCAAGACTGCATGAAAGTCAGGTGAGTGAGAGCGAGAGAGAGCATGTCAGCCAACTACTTTCATACCAGTTGGATTCTGATTTACAACATGTTATAGCAGCTCCAGAGTTAAAAAAAAAAAAAATGCTTTAACCAGATCTGTATAATCATTTTTAATGGAGTAAGTTCAGATTGATGATGTCTTAGGCAAACCTAAAGACACTTAACTGAGTATATCATGTGAAAGCTTTAGTGGTTAAACAGAAGACATTCAAGCATTTAAGTTTGTTTGTTGTCAAACATTAATGTCATCAGTCTGTCTGAGTAGAGAAAGTGCCACAAAGCATGCAGTGATTACAGGACTTGTTTGTAGAAGTTCAACTACCCCCACCCAAAAGCCCCAGGGATATTGTGCATCGGGAGAACTGCTTTGTCAAACACTCCACACTGTCACAATGAAAGGACTTACAAAGCCTAACATCTCCCTAAATCCCATAATTATTCCAGGATACATTATGTACCTGGGCTCCAGCTGTCTGATCACCACTGTGAGGGGATTGCACCTTCTACAATCAGCTTACAGGAGACAGATTGTTATGATTGGCTAATAATATTAGCTTGTAAGTACTGTGCTTAAGCAGTGTGAAACAGACGTAAGAATAAATGTGAAATAAATTGCTGGATCCTCTCTCTGCTCCACTGTCATTCCCGCTGTTCCTGCAGATTACAATTTCTACAACAAAAGAAAGTGAGATGTACTATCATTTTGTAACCACTTCACCCCCCCACCACCACCATCCCTTCCCATCCCTAGCCACCGCTCTGCTGCTGCTATCACATTCCATGTCTTTCATTGAGTGTCAGGGTTTTCCTTAAATCCCGGGTCTTTATTGTGTTATTGCAGCAGCCCCCTGAATGTACGATTACTAAGATCCTCCGTTGTTGCGAGCCCTGCTCTCACACCCTGCCCCCTCACTCCCACTACCCCACTCATTCTAATCTCATCATTGCAGTAGCACTTTGAAATGAAGCCAGGAGGAGGCTCTGTGTCTTCCTAACCTCTATGCCCCTACACCAGGACCTCAATCAGCCTCACTGTGGAAAAGGATTTTTTTTGAGCTGACAGTCACACTGAAAACCTGGGCTTTAAAAGACAGCATGGCTACACTGGTCATGGACATTCATTATTGACTGGGTATATCAAAACAATAGCATAGGTTTAATTTAGCTGAACACAGAATGACCAGATCAATATCACAGGTAACTGTAAAAAATGACTCAACTAAACAGATACAGTGCACTCAGAAAGTATTTACTTTTTTCACTTATGTTGCAGCCTAATGAAGATTAAGACAAAAATCCCCAATCAATCTACACTCAATAATCAATAATGACATTTGACAATGACAATGCATTTTTTATCTGAAAACAAAGGTTGAAATATAGCATTTGCAATCTGATACTTTTAATTTCTGGATCATCTTTGTTTCTAAACCCTCGCTGGGGTCACAGCGAGGGTTTAGAAACAAAGTCGGACCACCTCTTAGGATCCTACTGTATATTAGACAAGTTTTTATAATTAGACCCAATCAGAAAGTACGGGGGCTAATCATTGCAAAATATTGTTTCTTACTTTAAAGGGATAGTTCACAGAAACATTTGTATTCACTCATTATCTACTCACCACTATGCCAATGGAGGGTGGGTGATGTGTTTGACTCCACAAAACACTTTTTGAGTTTCAAGGGTAAACAGCATTGCTGCCAGATCCAATACAATTGTATTAACTGCCGACCACATCTTAAAACGTAAATACAAACATAAAATGCCTCCATACTTATCCTCTGGTGTCATCCAAGTGTCGGAAAGCCTCGATAGGGTTAGGTATCATTTAAATTTGACCGATTCCGAAACTGCTTATCGATTCCAGTTCTTATCGATTTTCCATTTCGATTCCAAAATGTAAAAAAAAAAAGAGGTCATATGTTTACATATCAAAAATATCTCTATTGGACTGGACTGCTGCACAGTAGCTGTGCTTCATGTTACACCGGGGCAGCAGTGGTAATGCCTTGTGGTAGAGAGGCAACATTACAAAAGAAAACCCACAACAGCTGTGGCTGAGGGGTTGAGCGGTCGTCCTCCAACCTGAAGGTCGGCAGTTCGATCCCCAGTCTTCCCCATCTGCATGCCGAAGTGTCCTTGGGCAAGATGCTGACCGTGAATTGCCCCTCATAGAACAACAAAGTGTGGCTAATAGATGCACTGTATGAATGTGTGTGTGAATGGGTGATTGTAAAACTGTGCTGTAAAGAGCTTTGAGTGGTCATTAAGACTAGAAAAGTGCTATATAAATACAAAACATTTACAACTTGTATCTTAAAGAAATTCTGCCCCTGATTTATAGTACGTTACTGAACACAATCAATCTGTCATTATCATCAGGATATGTACCACAGTCCTTTAAACTAGCTGTAATCAAACCCCTTCTCAAAAAACCCAACTTTAGCCAACTACAGACCGATATCCAACCTCCCCTTCCTGTCTAAAATCCTTGAAAAAGTTGTAGCCAATCAGGTGTGTGAGTTTCTCCAGGAAAGTAATGTATATGAAGACTTTCAGTCGGGGTTTAGAGCCAATCACAGCACGGAGACCGCCTTGGCAAAAGTCACTAATGACCTTCTAATAGCTTCAGATCAGGGATTTGTGTCTGTCCTCGTTCTGTTAGATCTCAGTGCAGCATTCAACACTATTGACCATCAAATTTTATTACAGAGACTAGAACAGTTAATTGGCATTAAAGGAACCGCCCTAAACTGGTTTAAATTATATTTTTCAGATTGATTCCAATTCTGTGCTCGGCCCAATTTTATTCTCATTATATATGCTTCCACTAGGAAACATTATCAGGACACACTCGGTAAGTTTCCACTGCTATGCAGATGACACCCAGTTATACTTGTCAATAAAACCTGAACAATGTAATCAATTAACTAAACTCCAAGCATGTCTCAAGGACATAAAAACCTGGATGACCTCAATTTTCTCTTATTAAACTCAGATAAAACAGAGGTTCTAATACTTGGCCCTAAACATCTTAGAGATACATTATCTAATGATATAGCTGCGCTAAACGACATTGCCCTTGCTTCCAATGAAACAGTCAGGAACTTGGGAGTGATCTTCGATCCTGATTTGTCCTTTAATTCTCACTTAAAACAAATTTCTAGGACCGCCTTCTTCCACTTGCGTAATATCTCAAAAATCAGACATGTCCTTTCTCAAAAAGATGCAGAAAAACTTTGATACATCCAGACTTGATTATTGTAATTCATTTTTATCAGGCTCCAGCAGTAAGTCGTGAAAGACTCTGCAGCACGTGTCCTGACAAGAACCAAGAAAAGAGACCACATTTCTCCTGTATTAGCTTCACTACACTGGCTTCCAGTTAAATCTAGAATAGAATTTAAAATTCTCCTCCTCACCTTCAAGGCCCTTAATAATATGGCACCTTTATACCTTAAAGAGCTGATAGTACCTTATCAACCCACTAGAGCACTGCGCTCCCAGAATTCAGGCTTACTTGTCGTCCCTAAAGTCTCTGAAAGTAGAGTAGGAGCCAGAGCTTTCAGCTATCAAGCTCCTCTCCTGTGGAATCATCTCCCACTTTCAGTTCGGGAGGCAGACACCATCTGTACGTTTAAGAGTAGCTTAAAACCTTCCTTTACGATAAAGCTTATAGTTAGAGCCGGTCCAGGCTTGTCTTAGACCTGCTCTTAGTTATGCTGCTATAGGTCTAGAAGGTCGGGGGACACATGACACACGGAGCTTCTCTTCCCAGCTTCTCCTTCCTCTTCTCCCTCCTTATCACATCAAAGAAATTAATATCTCATCAATACATGTGTAACAGAGTTAGAAATGCACTTTATTTATTCTTATTTATAATTTGTATTTGTGAATTTTATTAGTTATTTTTATTAATTGTAATTTTCTTTATTAATGTTTCCTGCGAAAATGACCTTGCTGTGCATCACCTTTTGTGTTCCTCTGAAATCTCATACTTCCTGTCGACCCCTCCCCCCTCAGTGTTGTTTTGCATTGCTGAGGGTAGGTCATGTGCAGAAATGCTGCGCTATTTTATAATTTTCTTTGAAAAATTAACGGTTTAAGTTAGGGCTGAACGATTAATTGCATTTGCGATAAAATCGCGATGTGATAAAACGCGATTTTCTAACCGCAACGTGCGAAGGAGAGTAGGGCACTGGGCTGCATCAACATTTCATGCTGCCCTTTAACCTGTTACAATGGCCTCTGGCTCAACGGAACAGTCAGAAACTGACACAACTGAGACTTTAGTCACGAAGAGGAACAGCACGTCGGTGGTGTGGAATTATTTTGGCTTCAAAAAAGATGATGCTGCGCAGTGTCAGGTGTTGTGCAGAGCATGCCGTGCTACCGTTGCTACTTCACGGGGTAACACTACAAACTTGTTCCAGCACTTTAAAAAATACCATAAAACCATGTACGATAGTTGTATGGCCAAAATGCCGAGCACCAGTGCGCCAGACAAGCCAAATACCTCAAGACAGGGATCACTGACCGAAATGTTTGATAGTGTCACTCCATATGACCGCAATTCAAAACGGCACGGGAAATCACTCCGCGATAACCGAGTTCATAGCTAAAGATATGGTGCCTCTCAGCACGGTGACCAAGCCTGGGTTCACGGCATTGATAAATACGCTTGATAAACGGTACAGTATACCCTCCGTACATACTTCAGTCAGACTGCCATACCGGAGCTGTACAAAGGTGCAAAGAGAAAGTCGCGCGGAGCTTAAAACGGTGGAGTTTTTTGCTACTACTACTGATATGTGGTCAAGCCGCACATCTGAGCCTTACCAGAGTCTTACAGTCCATTTTATTGATGAAGATTTCAACCTCAAAGCTCGCTGCGTACAAGCTGCGTACTTCCCAGACGACCACACAGGGGAAAATATTGCAGCCGGCCTGAGAGAGGGGCTTGCCAGCTAGGATCTCCACGAGGAGAAACACGTCTGCATCACGACGTGCTGGCTGCACGGCTTAATGAATGGACGAGGCTCCAGTGTTTTGGGCACAGATTACATCTTGCCATTGGTAAGTTATCATGTCGTGTGTGTGCAAGAGAGAGAGAGATTCACCAATTTACAGAAATCAGTGTAGGCCTATAGTATAAAAATCTAATGTGTTGATTAGTAATCAGGAAGCTGAATATACAAATATATAAATTATGTTGAGTTGTGGAAAGTGGGTGGGATGAAAGAAATTCATACTTCCCCCCCATTCCTTTTCGAATATGTAAATTGAAATATTATGTGTTTTGATTTTATGTGCTTATATGTCTGTCTGTGGTGGAATGCCCACTTGCATTTATTTAATTTTTTGAATTTTTAAAATTTGTTTACATGTTCGAAATAAACACACACACACAAACTGTTTATGTGTTGTGTGTGTGTGAGATAGAGAGAGGACAGGGGTGTGGATGTGTGTATTTCAGAATGACAGAGAATGTGAGTGTGTAATGGTGATAGCCTTGTATCACAAAACTCAAATTGTTTGTAATACACTACTTTTTATTTCTTTCAGAAAATGCACTCAAAGATGAGTGTCAAGGGCAACAGCACTGTGCAGGAAGCTGGTGGGGCACTTTTCCCACAGTTGGAAGAAGAAGGCAGCACTGACGGAGGCACAGAGGGATCTCAAACTCCCTGAGCACAACCTCATAACTGAGTGCTCAACAAGATGGGGATCTAAAGAAATGATGATTGCCAGAGTGCTTGAACAGGCCAAAGCCATTTCTCAGGTATTGTCTGGTGATCGATATGCACGCTCCCTCATCCCAACCTGGCAGGATATTGACGTGTTGGAGTCAATTCACAAGGCACTGCATCCTCTACTGGAATTTACAGATGCTCTTTCTGGAGAGGAATATGTGAGCATCTCCTACCTCAAGCCAGTTCTCCACCTTTTTGCCACATCAGTCCTGGCTGAAGATGCTGAGGACACTGACCTGACTAAATCAATAAAAACCAAAGTCCTAGCATACCTCAATAACAAATATGGAGACCCAAACATCCAGGAGCTTTTGGATGTTGCCTGTTTCCTGAACCCTAGGTTCAAAACACAGTTCATCAGTACTGACAACATCCCTGCCATCAAGACCCGACTGAAGACAGAGATGGTAGACTTAGCAAAACGTACATATCATCGGGTAAATGATAATTATGATAATGGCTGTTTTTTTCATCTAATAGGATAAGAGGTCTCGCACTGAAACTGTTCCTCAAAGTGCACAGCCCTTGGGGGAAAAGGCGAAGAGGTCTCTTGGCAGTTTTTTCAAGACCAGTGCGGCCTCTCCGTCTTTGCCTGTAAAACCTGAAGATGCCGCAGAGGCAGAGGTAAACAGTTACCTGATGACTCCTGCCATTGATGGAGAAGATGATCCCTTGGCTTGGTGGAGGGTGCACGAGATCAGCTACACACAATTGTCCACCATGGCCCGCAAGTATCTTTGTGTACCTGCCACAAGTGCTCCCTCAGAGCGTCTTTTTAGCACAGGAGGGAATATTGTGACTTGCACTCGCTCATCGTTGAAGCCAGCAAAAGTTAATATGCTGGTTTTCTTAGCAAAAAACTCATTGTGAAATTTAGTCTGTGAGGTGTGTTATTGTTGTGTATTTCAGATAAGTGAGGTTGATCTATATTATAATATTCAAATTGTTTTTTTATTGTCTAATTTACAAAGTGCATTTCTCCGTTTTTTATTTATAACTTTATTTACTTTGATTTTACAAAATATTTTCAAAGTAGTAGAGGCAAATTCTATGTTTCAGTTGTGTGAAATGTTACTGACTTGGGAGCAGTAAGACACCTATAATTTTAAATAATTTTTTTCTTAAGATGGTAAATTTTGCACACAGTGTTTAAAAAGTGCATGCCTTGTGTTTATACTTACAATGACTTTGTTTAAATTACTTAAATGCACAGTGGCAAAGCCACCGATTTGTTGTTCTTGTTTCTGTAATGAGCAGTTAAATAAAAATGTAAAATGTCGGAAAGAATATTTTACACTAAATGTATCTAATATTGTGTTGGTCATATTTAAATCATTCATTACGTTTTGTTGGGGAAAAAAAGAGGATAAAATAAAAAAATCGCATATTAAATCGCAATATTGGGGGAAAAAATCGCAATTAGATTATTTTCCCAAATCGTTCAGCCCTAGTTTAAGTTGCATATTGTAAATACAAGTACACTACACTGCCGTTTTGAGTGTTAATATGTTTTGTAAATGTTATCATTTCACTTTCACGGCGGTACTTTTTGCATGATGGTGGAGCGCCATTTTGTTTAGTAGCGTCGCAGGGATTTCGGCAGCCCTTTGAGATTAAATTATTTAATTTTGTATGTTTAAGAATGGAGGTGCAACAAGAGGAGAGATTAATCACAGCAAGACAATGTGTGTTGTTTTCTACAGGTATGTGTTTTTCCTTTTTGAAACTTAATTTTCGATGTAGCTGTTTAATAACCCAACCCAAGGCACCTTTTTATTTCACCCAACAATGTGTCACTGTTGTCCTGCTGTATATAATTCTTTTTTAGTTTTGAGGATATTTGTTGTAATTTAAGTTAAATGTTTTTCGGACAATTGTAATTGCTCCCTGTAAAAGTCTGTGTGGTAGACTGTGTCTAATACATACTGTTGTGAAGAGAAAAGTATGAAGCCAGTGTTGTTTTGCATTACTGAGGAACGGAGGTGCAGCAAGAGGAGAAATTAATCACAGCAAGACAATGTGTGTTGTTTTCTACAGGAGCAAATAAAAAGCTGGAAAACAACCCAGAGTCGTTCGTCCCTATGCCCAATCCACATCTGTTACACATGTTACTGACTTGACTTCTTCCCCGGAGTCCCTTTGCCAGGGCCGCGGCTGCGGCCACATCGTGGATTATGATCTGTGTATCAGAGATCGTGATCGTAATGGTGGATCCTGTATGGTGGATCTGTATCGTGCTGGCTGATCGTGATAATAATGGCGGATCCTGTATCGTGCTGGCTGATCGTGATAATAATGGCAGGGACCACAGGAAAATACTGTAGTCAGCTTGTGCGCAGATTTATTCTGGCATGTAATGCAAATTAATACAACAACAATTTTTGCATTACATTCCTCATCCATATTTCATTCTTATATTTTCCACATTTGCTTACTTTGTTCCTATCACACAATACTCTAATCTGAATAACTTTTGATATTGCCCTTGGAATACATATGTAGTAAAGTATACATCAAACTTTCCTTTATACAATATATTTCTACATATTTCCAAATGACCCAAACAATTATTATTATCAGTTATACAGCTGTAATTCTGTGACACAAACCATTTTTTACAGACTAAGCCCTTAATATGAAACACAGTATTATACTTGTTCTCAAAACCACAACTGTACTTAGAGTAACTTCCACCATTAGGCACGGTGGGCCATAGACTACCTGGGCTCTAGAAAAAAACAAATTAAAACCGGTGTTGGAAACAAAATAACAATTAAAATATGAACACAATTCAACACCAGTAACTTCACGTAAACTGCTTCTGGTTGCTTTACAGGACCTGGATATCAAAGCGGGAAATGTCCCGGAAATGTCCCGGTGCTCCGGATATGCACTCATCCCTTTTAATCCACCAACTACTAGAATGAAGCGGAGCTACCCAAGTGGTTGTGGAAAACGGAAGAAGCGGGAGGAGGGTAAAAAGGTTTTAGCAACACTTCCAAAGGTAACAACCTTTTTCAGGGTGCTGGCAGGTACTGAGAACAACATTGATAAAAAGCAGCAAGAAGTCGCTGCTTGCGCAAGCAATGGCGATATCGCTATCAGCTACCTGTTGCTGGTTGCTCAAGCTATGCTGATACAGATAGGCCAATCAACAAAGTGATGAAGATGGCGATCAAAAACAAGTGAGTAGCAGTCCCCTTACTAACCAATGTGTTATAGGCTTACTTGAAGATGACCCAGCACTCTGGCCCAAAGAGCTGAGAGACAAAGAGTGTTGCTCAATAGTGCAGAGGACCAGATTAGGTAGAGGACCAAATTAATCCAAAATTACATTACATGCAAATCAGGAATGGAGTATAAAAAACAGATAAACATTCAAGGAAGAGAAAGAGAAAACAGAGACAAAGAAGAAGAGTAGGGGAAATATAGGGACAAAGGAGGAGAGGAAGAGAAAGACGGGGACAAAGAGAAATGGTGCCTGTGGCTCCTAAATCACTAAATCTGCCACTGCCTCCCTCCCTACCTTACGTGACTAGACAATAAAATCCTGTAAACCTGCTCCTGTGTGTTGCACTTGGTTTCAGCTCCCAGTGAAATCATAACAGTAGCAGGTGTTGTGATTATTATAACTAAAGCGTGACACCAATAAATGGTTTGCCTTTGGGCATTCAATAAATTTGGTTATCAGAAAAATATTGAATATTAATATTAAAAATATTAATATTAAATAATAACTTTAATTGATTAAAGTTACCTTGGGGCACCACCCTTCAAAGGAAGGGAGATAGCCAATTTATTGATTAAGTCTCATGAAAGTACTAACTACAAATTTAGAACTGATTAATAATTAAATGAATAACATAACCAAAATTACCATATAAGAAGTTAGCAAAGTTGAAGAATATGGAGTTCTAGAAAATGTAGAAGTTGGCAAAATTCACACTTATGCAACATTAATGAAGACAACATTTGTATTAAAGAAAAAAATGTATTATGACAATAATAAAAGTAGAAACACACAAACTAACTAAGTTTACCTACTATATACGTGTGTGTGTGTGTGTGTGTGTGTGTGTGTGTGTGTGTGAGTGAGTGAGTGAGTGAGTGAGTGAGTGAGTGAGTGAGTGAGTGAGTGAGTGAGTGATGGCGGCTGGCCACAACGAAACAAAAGAACACATGAAATGGTGGAGTCATGTGGTTGATGTCACATGTATATGTTAAGTTTGGGGAGATGTGTGTGAGGTGTTGGTGCCAGGTTAGAGAAAGTAGTTAGTGGCCTGCAAAGAAAGACTGTGAAGAGCATAACATAACTAACATTAACGTTCGAATAACTTATCACCAAAATATCACAGCAACACAAATCAAACGTGGAGGTTGGTAGAGCTTGGGTAGGGAGGAAGTTTCCCTGGCTGGGTGAGCTGGAGAGCTACACCTCTCCTCCAGGAGAAGTGAGTAGAAAGAGGAAGAAGAGAGAGGGAACTGGGCTTATATTGGCCTGGTGACCTCATGGGTCATGGGGCCCAGAGTGACCAAAGGTGGTTGAAAGTTGTGTCCAGGGGAAGTTTTAACACCTAGGTGTGAAGTTGAAGCACACTGGGAGACTGAGTTCTGGAAGCTCTCCTTTGTCTGCAGAACAATGGTTTCAGGCTTTGGTTACACATGTAGGCCCAACTATTGTTCACAAATACTAGGTCCCAACACAGGTGTAAGATGTTTCACAACACAGTGATCTACTGCCATCATTGCTGCACAATCATAGAGTTTGCACTCCTTTGGATCCTTGTCCTGAGCTCCAGAAATTTCTGTCTAACAACCTAATATTTCAAAGCTTACCCCCACCCCCTACAAACCATGGAGTTAGATGACACAGCTGGAGCCAGCCTCTTTATGCATTCATGAGCCATGTGCTACTGTGGCGCCGTAAAATAGCATCATTAAATTGCTAAATTGTTATTATTCATATTTATCTATCCTTCAGGCGACTGCAGAAATGAAATGTGACACACCCAAATGAAAAACCTGTACTGCAGCCGTATTCCACTCACCCTTTTCAATTTCACTATTCTGTCACCATGATATTAATCCAAGTTATTTACAATGTCAGTCATGACCCTTATGTTCACCAAAAATTAAACCTTTCCAGTTCAAAATAAGGACAGAATCTAGGGAAGGAGACTCCAGTCGAGCATTGTCCAAGACAACCAATTCTTATTATTCTGCTTTCATATTAAATGGACACTGAGCAAAACAAACCAAAGCACAGGCAAATGGTTGTTTGGACTTTGCTTGTGGCTCAGGAGGTTCACAGGGTCGTCCACTAACCAGTCAGTGGTACAATCCCCAGCTCCACCAATTCTGTCTCTTCAATTCAATTTGTGTCTCCTCCTCCTTTTCCTCCACCTCTTCCTCGTCCTCCTCTTATTCCTCTCTGTGATGGTAATGCCTTAATGGATGTGCCATCCCAGGCTGCAGACAGCAGATACGGTCTTGAACTGGTGGACCATGTTGCGGGGGAGGAAGTAGATGTCATCGTGGCACAGGCGGATGCGGGCTGCCATCTTTTGACTCCAACATCTATCTTAAAAACGAATCGCTGTATAAACAAATATAAAAGGGATTTAAGTTTCCTCTTTTTTTTTTACCTTGGTTCTGTAAATATATGATTTAAATAAAACTCAAATTTCTTTCTTAAGTCAAAAAGCTCTATTTTACATGAAATCAAATGCACCTGATCACCTAACAAAATGTGAAATGTAAAAATATGCAATAAAATGCTAAATCTGACTTTTGTTAGATAAGCACAGACGCTAGCTTGTATCAGTGCAATTTTACTCTACATTTACATCTTAAAAATGAACCTAGCCATAACAAGATGATTTGAAGGCACTTTCTCTTTGTGTGAACTGAGTGTGTATGTGTGGTCCAGATACTATTCATGTTGTGGGGACCTAAATCTGTTTACACAGTCACATTATGGGGACTTGTCTTCCTTATGGAGGCTGTAATGTCATGTGTGATAGAAAAAGCACTGTGTATAGAAGAGCTGTATGAAAATGTGACTTGAAGTGTAAAACAAGATACTAGAAAAAAAAAAACTATAAATGTAGTCCATTTAGAGTGGATCAAGATTTATACAGATCATCAGGGACAGACAGCTATTGATCAAATAGTGCCCCATGTGTTATATTGCATACACACACAATACACACACAAATTGCTTTCCTGATGGGAACATGTTAAGGGTTTAGAAACATAGTTGCATCCCAACATTATCCCGGAAAAAAAAGCTACATCTCCAACTCCATCAACGTCTTCTGCTTCTATATCTCTACCCATCATCTAAAAACAACTCTTCAGTGATACCAGAGTAAATTTCATTATTGAGGGGATACTGGAAATACTATGATTGTTCTTTTGAGTCAAACTTTGCTGATTGCTCCACCAATATGTTTCCTTTTCTTCTGTCAGGTCTTTATTTAGTTTTTTTATCTAATAGTTCTTTTCCCCTGTGGTGTGCGCACACATACACACACATACACACACATACACACACACACACTGCCTGTGCCCTTAAGTCCCCTATTCATTGTGATAGTGAAGCGCTGGGGCTTGAGACTCTAGGTGCTTTTTTGGCAAGATCAGTGGAGGCCTGACTATGTGATGTACATGTGTAAGCAGGCTTCAGCCATCAGGGAGTGAATTGTGGATGCTCCAGATTAAACTGCTACAATAGAGGGGCATAACAACGCGAACGTTGGTTTGCAACTCTGCAAAATGCACATGGAGGATTTTAAAGCAACTTCTGCCAGGTTTATAATGGAGGACAACCTCCCACCTCATCTCGTTCTCTCTCATGTCATCACATCACTGTAATATGGCAATTTATAATTTCTACTTCTGTCCATTAGTTTGCAGTCACATTACCACCCTGCAGACACAAATACAAGTCCAGCATGATCTGGAATAAAAACATTGCAATTGCTGTAAACCACTATCTGCACAGTTTATGGCTTTTACATAGAGGCATACAGTTTTGTATCACATGTGAAATTTAATTCTATATGAAAATGCATCCAGATGGGGCATGTGTGATAATGATTATTAACTTTGTAATAGTAAAGAGTGATTATTATGATGAGATGGACTGAGAAGAATAAATATTCCAGAGGCTATTCCAGGTGTAGCTCTGGAATGTTTTATTAAACATTTATCATACCCCAAAATTATTTTCTTTTGGTGAGGGGGAGGGTGGTAGGGTCAGGTTTTCATCGAAAACATTTCAGAAAACAGAACAACTGTTGTCCAGTAAATTGATTGAAGAACAGACAGATAGTTGGATGATCTGAGGAAACAGACATTTGTGAATTTGGGGTTATCTTCAAGTTGTATTGATGCATGGTTCTGATTATTGGATATGGTTTCCATCACTTCAAATTGTGATGGTGTGGTATTTATAAGGAGGAAGAAATATGAACACATTTTTCAAGTGGGCATCTGTAATCTATATATGAAAATAGTTATGTTTATGTTCAATTAACAAATCAAATTGTGCTGTATGCTGGATGTATGTACATGTAAATAAATAGGTTCAAATATGTATTACAAAGCAACATAGACTTTAGCTACAACAACAAATCACACCTTTATATTATAGAATATATTAGTCATATCAAAGTTTTCAGTCGCAGCTTATTCGTCCTTTGAAGCTTTTCAACTCATACTTTTATGATTTTCATGCTAAACTTTACTATGCCACACAGCTGCGCTCAGCATGTATTGTCAGAACATACAGAGATTTTCAAAATCACCTGCTCTAAAGATATTCAGCATGTGCGAGTATCTGCATATAATAAATCCCCTCCTTTGTCCTTGTGAGCTGCCTTGAGAGTGGTGAATATCTTAGCTCTAACTGACCTGCCTTTGGGAAGAAAGGCAATTACAGCAGGATTTCATGTACAGCACTGCTCAGGATTACAAAAGCCTTATATCAGAGATGGTGCGACCCCACCCTCCATTGTGGCTCCACCGGAGGTATCCATGGTATCCACCTGGGATGAAAAACCTCCAGACCTGGGAGGTAAATTTAATTTTTGAAGATCACAAGCCTTTATGATAATCAGTCCCCCTTAGCAGGACTGTGAGATATTTCAAGAAACAGGATTACCAGGGCTAGGTGACTCAATTTCAAAAAAAGAAAAAGATTAATTTAGGGGTTATAGTACATGAGGAGACAGTGGAGAAAACAATGCAAATTCTTTTCACCCCTATCTACAGTGATGACCCTGTCGCAACATAGTACTCTGTGTTTCCAAAATGTACCATGCAAAATTACATCATTCTACATCCAGCATATTTCAATGAAAGCTTTTCTTCACAGCTGAAACAAGAGAGTCAATTCCTTGAATACTGAGCAGGGAGACTGATATGGAGTATCTGCAATATCACATTCACGAGCGAAGGGAGCAGTTACAGTGCATGCTAATGCTGCTATGTGTAACCTCCACTTTTATCAAACAGGTGGAGGTTTGTGAGCAGCATTGTAATTGGCACATTAAAAGAAAGCATTACAAACACATATAAAACAGTCTGATGACAGTATCACCACAGAGGAAAATGGTAGGTAGTACTAGCAAAAATAATATTTAAAAAAAAGAATCACACTAAAACAAAGATTGAAATTTAACAAAATACGCAGACAAACCTTAAAAATGATGAAGGGAATTCTTAGTTTAAGCATGGAAATATAAAAATTAACTCTGAAAAGAAGAGGGGAAGTGGTAATAACAAATGAGGCTATAGCCAGGCATAAAACAGGCCTTAATGATTTAGTGTTAAAGTAACTCATGGACGAAGTAAAAGTTAATTTCAGCACATTTGTGGCAGGATTAGGCAGAACAGAGCAATAAAGTCTAAATTTAGAGACCATCATGCTATGGAATCAATGGTATAAAATGGACAAGATTTGTAAATACCTCTTTATTGTAAATGGAAACAACTTCAAGTATTTGTCGTGAATACCGATATTTTTGGGACACAAACAGATAAAGATTTGAGCTTTATATCACACCCGTAGATTGGGTTCAGTATACTGTCCCTGGGTCTTGGCTATCTCATCATGCGGAGGGGCCCCTGAATTTCATGGGAACTGAAATTCCAAATCAAAGCAGACACAAAAAAGCTTATTATATTAACACACAATTTTCCAAGAGCTGTACAATTGTGTGTACAGTGCATAACAAGATTAGATCTCTGTGATGCTCTCTATACAGGTGTTTTTCAGGATTCCTCAATTGGTCCACACATCCATATGTTTGCTTTTGCACTGATTGTATGAATTTTTTGATCACAATCAAGGTTTTACTTATCCAAACCCTTATGTATGTCCATGATATACCTTGAATTTAGAGACCATCTAAACTTTCCTTGCAAAATATTAATTGTTTTAAATTTGCACCACATATTATTAGGAGAGAAGTGAGATGACTGCTTGTGCCACATGTTCATATATGGGATCCTTACCTTATCACCATCCTTCACAATTGGTCCAAGTTGATTTATACCTTGACACTGCCAAGTATTGTTTATTGTTTCAGGTTGAAAAATACTACAATCTCTCTGTAGGCTAATAATTATTTAAACTCCATTGCTCACTTTTATGGTTATTTGCAGCAAGATGGAGTTGGACCATCAAGGGGACATGGTCTGAAATTATGATATCACAAGTGCAGTGTACTATAGTAAACTACTTGAAACCTGTAGTTTGAAATGTTTTGTCTCTTGGCCAGTGTTGATGCTCTGGAGCTACTTCAGAATTATTTCTTGTCATTAGTGAGTCCACCACAAAGAGTTCACTTTTTATTGTTTGTGTTCTGGAAGTTGTGTGTAGACCTTTTTATAAACAGTCTATGGTGCAGAGTGAAGTTAGAAAACGTTCTGGTTTATCTGCAATGAAGATTTCACATTCAATGTTTTTCGTAAAATGATGCAGACTTTTATTTACTATTGTTCACATGTGGGGTCTTTATATAAGTTTGAATGATTTACTTAACAGGTGTTATTTTTTTCACATGTCGGCTATTTTGAGTCTGTTAAGCAACCGACACAACCTTCAGATCCTGGGGTCACAACTTTTTATAATAAAAGCTTTGCATTCCCGCTCAGTACAAGGCACTGCAGCAACAAAATGAATGTTGTTGGGGTGGCTGTGGCTGAGGGGGTAAAGACGTCGTCCTTGGGCAAGATACTGAACCCCGAATTGCCCCTCATAGAAAAGGTTCTGCCCATAAATGCACTGTATGAATGTGTGTGTGAGCGCTTTGAGTGGTCAACAAGATTAAAAAAGAGCTATATAAATACAGACCATTTACCATTTGTGCAAATTGTCAAATAGGAAGTGATTCTATGAATGTTGTTACCATGACGGGGGCAGCACCCACTGCAACCATGACTGTCTGTGTCAGTCCGATTTGGTGAAATAAAAATGTTGACGCATAGTTTGAAACAGTTACGTGGTCAGTAACTGTTTCAAACTATGCGTCAAAATGTATATTACTGTTTATCCGAGGATGTAGAAGAGGACATGTACAAGTCGGGCTACAGAGGGCACACTGCCCCCCCACACTCACACACACTGACTGCTAGAGTGCTGGTTAATATACCAAATGTAGAGTTAATTAGATTAACGGTTGATGAGATATGATAATATATCTGCCATCCTTATCAACAGAAGATGAACTGGGGCCTCATTTATAAAACAGTGCATAGGATTCATACTAAAATTGTAGATGCGCACAAAAGCCAAAAATGGCTTATGCAAAAAAAGAATCTGATTCATAAAATCGGGCGCACGCACAACTGAACGCAACTTATCCAGCTGACCAATGGGTTTCCACGGTGAGTCACGGCATCAAGCGATGAGAAGAGGAAGCAAAACTTTTTGAAACTGACATCGAAGTTTTTGTTAGTGAGGTGAAGAGCGATTCTTTGGGACAGCAGTTATGTCACTAATAAAGAAAATACACTGATATACTGCTGATGCTGCGGATAATACAGTCAGTGAGAGAGAGACAGAGACAACGGAGCCTGAAATAAAAAAAGATCAAACTCAATGGTGGAGGCAAAAATGTGAGGGAACTTGTTGTATTGACTGTTCATCTGTAACAATCTGTTCAGTCTGTTTCTATTTGTGTTCACTTCCTGTTTTATTTTGTTGTCAGGGTTGTTGTGTCTAGTGTCTAGTGTTACTTCCTGTTGGTTTCCCCACACACCTGTACCTTGTTTGTAATTAAGCTTGCCCTATTTATACCCTGTGTTTCCACTTACCCTCTGCCAGATTGTCATCGTCTCCTTCGTGTGCACATGCGCTCAAGCCTTAATGGCCGTGTGTTTGCTTGCCTGGTTTTGGACTCTGCCTGGATTACGGACTTTGGATTTTGTGCTTTTTCCCTGTATGGACTTGGTTGCTTCTCTGACTGCCTACCTGTGTATGACCTCTGGATTGTCAAAATAAAGTTTTATTTTGAACTTTATTTTTTGTCTCCCGTGCTTCCTTTTGCATTTGAGTCCCAGCTTTGTACAGAACCGTCACATCGTCTTTCAATTGTAGGTTCTTATGGAACAGATATGTCGCAGGGGCGCAAATATTGCTGTTGGTTTAAAGTGGATCAATAAGGCATAAGGCAAATCTTTCGCTCACCTTGCTTATTTCACATCATTTTTTATCTCGATGTCTGATTCTGATGATTATCCCCAAGAGTTTTCAGACCCAGCACCGATCTGCTCCAAGAGATCGCCTCCAATTCTTCGGGCGGACGGTGCAGGAGCATTCGCCGAGTGAACACAACAAATCTTCCACAGACGAGGCTGATTTCCTCATCGCTCAGCTTCAACATCGCGGCATTATGCCAGCTCCAGGCCTGCCTCCTTCTCGGCTCCGCGATCCAGCGGTTCAAGCAAACTGTTCATCGAATTTACCTGATCGCATATCCCATACCGAGCATGATCCAGCAACCCCAGCGGCTCCCCTGCTGCGTCTGTTTGCGGCCGCAAAGGACAAACAAAGCGGCCTCTTCCAAAGCCCCCCCCAGCGAAGATAAGTAACACATTGTCCCTCTCCTGCGCTCCTGCACCCACTTTAGCTTAAAATTATATTCTGACGACCACCCTGCAGTCCCTGGCCCTCACATGCAGAACATTGACACTCATCTAAAAACCCTTAAACGCTGCAGCCTCCGCTTCATGCGCAGCGAACATCAGTGCTGCACCTCCTCTGCGAAACCAGCCAGGCACAGGTTCACTCAGCCGGCCCAGCTCCAGCTGTATGTGAGCCACACACACCTCAGTCTTCTGATATTCCCACACGGCTGAATCGGCAGTATTACAAGGCAAAGACATTAATCTAGTCTCCCTCTTTCTGCCATCCCCGAGTGCGATAAAGCATCTCGACGGGGAAATAATCACTGCCGCGTTCAGATCCACGTTTCAATTTAGAGACTTGTCAATCGGCCAGTTCCTTGATGCTTTAGCATTTACACAACCTGCTCCGTCTACCCCGAAAGAAGACAAGAACTTGACGGTACCTGCCGTTAATCAGTGATCTAAATCTAAGATACGGAAGAAACGTATTCTATCAGTATCACAAAGACTTTTCCAGCAAAGCCGGGCTGTATATAGCTCAATTCAATACACACCTGAATTGGTCCGAATTAGACACCGAATTACTTGTGATGATCGCGGAGGCTCTCAAACCATCTGCTGTAATTCCTGTGGCAGGTCACACATCTCTGTCCCTCAGTGACATTTCAATTCTCAAACAGGTCCCCTCTCTGTCTCCTCAGAGCACCATCAGGCCGCCAGGTGCATCAATTAGAAATAATTTTAATCTGAAAGCGCTTAAATACCAACTGCCAGTTTCTTAACATTTGCTGCATCCACAAGATGCTCATCCCATCCCAGATCTGACATATTCGGGATAAAAGAGATTAATTTCCGACCCTCCTTCGCAGTGGAATCTGTTCGGCATCCGGTGGGTGTCAAAGTTTATTTTGCTGTACTCCTGAGTTTCGGGTGTAGAGCAGCCTGAGCGTGTTCCTGAGAGTTCCTACTGGAGGATTTCCTCCTGATAGTTTCCCCTCGGCGCAGGTGCGTCCCTCTCCAATTTAAACTCTTTCAATCCCTCGGTGTCCCTCCGTCAGATTAAAAAATAAAAATACAGCGCATTCGTGACATCACAGAATCCTCCCGTGCACTTAAAAACATCACAAAGCAGCAGCTACTCTGTGATGTGCCTTCATTTCCCATCTATTGGACTCGGGATCTCGTGCCAAATTTACATATATTATTGCTCGATGAAAGGTGCCGACCCAACCTGTGTTTCTGGTCCCATCTGCGGGATCACTGGAATGACGTCACTTCAAGAGCTGGTGCATCCCTCTGATTCACAGATGCTGCGCCATCTGTTGGTTTTTCGGGGGGGTTCCAAAGACAGTGGCTCACAAGCCGCCAGCCCCCTCCTTCCCAAGTTGCAACTGGCTCTGTTCGATATCCATCCCATCGCTCAGCATGCTTTGTCTGGGGCCAGCACCGGAAACGAAATGCTCTCTGTCCTTTGCGACAACAAAGCTGTACTCAATATCATTAATAAGGACTGCTCATCATGTGAGGACATCATGCCATTCATGAGAAGCATTGTGTGGTCAGCATCACTCACAACTTTTTTACATTTCATTTTAACAACTTCATTATTACAGCGAGTCACGTGCAATTACAAACTTCTAGCTGATTTTCTCTCCCTCTTTAATTTCCAGACATTTCAATGCATTTGTCCAGAAGCCTGCCCCCTATAGATCCAAGTTCCTCCTTTCCATAGCGCTTTACTAAATCAAGACCCTCTGATTAAATATTTGGAATCAGCCAGGGTTTACATGAGGAAAAGATTAGCAGCTTCTGCTCTAAAAAACCTATGATTTTGCCTGGACTACATTTGCATTGTTTTGTGCCTCTATTTATACCTCTTAAAACCCCAGTCACCAATTTCAATATTCACTTTCTTCAGAACTTCATATTTGGTCAATCCCCCACACTCATTGCATACATCGTGACGTATGCATTTCACACTGTATTTTACTTTTACTTTTAAAGGACCTTAATTTCTGTTCGGTCGCTGTACCATTTTTATAATTTCTGTTGGCATTTTATATAATTTGGTCCTCGGACCTAAATTTTTGTTTGGTCAAATGACCTTTAATTTAAGTTTGGTCCTTTGCTGACCTTTCATTAAGTTCTACATTTAGATCTCGCACTCAGCATTCTATTTTACGTTCGGTCAAATGCCTTAATTTCTGTTGTCATTGCTGACTTAAAAAAAATGTTGGGGTCATATTTTCTGTTGGCATTTTATTTAATTGTGGTCCTTGGACCCTATTTTTGTTCGGTAGAATGACATTTTATTTTATTTTGGTTTTTGCTGACCTTTTGTTATGTTCTATGTTCTAACATTGAATTAAAGTCTCCCCTGATTGAAATATTGTTAGAAATGTGTTATAGATAAGAAAGAAATTCCCAGAAGGCTGTTAGAAAAATGACAAAAAGGAAACAGAAAAGTGCCTGTGAGCAAAGCGATGGGCACAGCTATCTGCAAAGATCAATCAATCAAATTTTATTTGTATAGCCCATATTCACAAATCACAGTTTGTCTCATAGGGCTTTAACATGGTGTGACATCCTCTGCCCTTAACCCTCAACAAGAGTAAGGAAAAACTACAAAAAAACCTTTTAACAGGGTAAAAAGAAGGTAGAAACCTCAGAGAGAGCCACATGTGAGGGATCCCTCTCCCAGGACGGACAGAAGTGCAATAGATGTCCAGTGTAAAGGAGAACATCATCAAGATAAAGGTTTTAGCAGCATTGATAAGGGTAAACATTTTGAAGCATAACTGAAGGTCAATGAATTGATGGATTATTGTCAGTAATGGTCGAGTATCTGATGAGAAATACTATATATCAAGCAGTCCTGCTGCAATCATAGTCTATGGTCAGCTGCCACCACGATCAGGATCCACCATCAAGATCGGATGCCACTATAGTCCACAGTCATTGTCCACTGCCGCCATCAGGATCCACCATCAGCTGCCACCTCGATCGTGGTCCACCACCATTATCAGAGGCCAACACGATAAAGGATCCACCATTATTATCACACCATGTCCCAATTAATGCGGGATCAGTGCGTCCTGAACTATGAAAAAGAATTACAGGGAAAAAAGAGGACAAAAAATTATCTTGCTTTCACCTGCACCAACGTGGCCTTTTAAATCCATTCTTTAAACCAAAAGAAAAAAAAAACAACAATCATCTTAGTGTGAAATTTTAATTTCATTTGACTACTTTGATTATAAATAATTGCATCCTTTTGTGAAAAAAATTGTACATTTGTTAGGAATAGTACTATACAAATGAAACTTTGTATCGTTATAAATATATAATTCAGTGAGTACTTCCTCTTTAAAATTACATGGATTGTGTGATTTAAAAAGTAGTTCTTGAATATACTATAAAATTACACACTCATGACTTCCCATGAATCACTGGCAAATAAAAGCTCATATGTTTGAGTCCAAATGTTTGTTTAAGACCTCGGGTGGTGCCCTGGTGTCCCAGCACAGTCATCTCTCAAATATGATCAGAATCATGGCTTCAGGTTTCACACAGACATGAGTTAGAGCTGAGGGGAAACAGTGATCCGGCTGGACTGAGGAGTCAAGGCCAGCATGAGGAGGTACGTGCCACTTTCCCAGGCTTTTGACAAGCCAAACAGCTGAGATACCCCTGCCCCCACAGTACATGCACAGATGTATGCATGTACTGTACTGTAGTGTGTGTGTGTGTGTGTGTGTGTGTGTGTGTGTGTGATGTTGTGACATCTCAGGGTGTGCTGCGTAATGAGAAAGAGAGGGAGAGAGCTGAGAGATTATGTTTTTCTTCCCATCAGCAGCAGGATGATGAGAGTTGAACAGCAGCTGTGCTCTCTCTCTCTCTCTCTCTCTCTCTCTCTCTCTCTCTCTCTCTCTCTCTCTCTCTCTCTCTCTCTCTCTGTTCACTATTTGAAGCTTATAATGTTGAAAAAGCATAAGATTAGAATAAGAATCTGGTGTTATTCTGTACTCTACTTACAAAAGGCCAAAAATCAACAATGTCCTCAATCATTTTTCAGTCCTCTACCATGCCCTCTCTGTGGCTCTCAGCCCATTGGTTTTTACTGAAGATATAAATCTTTCAAAATTGACTTTGGATTGACATTACTCAGACAAGGAGAGGTCGGACAAGGGGAGAAATATATAAGAAGGTATGTTTTTCAGCTGCTATCCTCCAAATTCACTAATGCACATTAACAGTTTAATTGACTGCTCATAAACTGATAAAACAAGTACAGATGCCTCAGTTGAGATGTTGTAGTATGAAAAAACTATCACATATATCAACTTCCCCATTTATGTACTCATGTTTGTGGTTGTAATTTTCATTTTGGTGAAAAAAGGCTGAAGAGCACAACTGCCCTAGCCCAGATGGACATGGTAAATGGTTTTGTATTTATATGGAGCTTTTCTAGTCTTGATGACCACTCAAAGCTCTTTACAGTACAGTTTTACATTCACCCATTCACACACACATTCATACAGTGCATCTATTAGCAGCACTTTGTTGATCTATGAGGGGCAATTCAGGGTTCAGCATCTTGCCCAAGGACACTTCGGGATGCAGATGGGGAAGACTGGGGATTGAATTGCCGACCTTCAGGTTGGAGGACGACCGCTCTACCCCTCAGCCACAGCTGCCCACATCATGATGGCTCCACAAAAGTGAAGCAAAATTAGACCCAACACAGGGTCTAGACATGCATATATTTATCTAAAGCAGCCTATGGGTTGAAAGAGCCCAATGACCCAAAAAGTTTTTTGTCACACAAAATTAAATTTTAGGGGTTCAAGAAGAACAGGAGACATGCTTTCAAGTCACTATTAAAGGGCCCATACTGTGTAAAATACATTTTCTGGGCTTTTACTATATGTAATTACTTGAAGGGGGTCAGTAGGTACCCTCAAATTATGAAAACAGTAACTCCATTGACTTTTTCACTCAGTCCATTTGAAGAAATATTTTAGTGAAACGTCGCATTTCGTACTTCTTCTCCGTATGATGTCATCATGGAATCGCACTCTTCTCTCAGCCCCACCCAGCCGGTACCAGTCCACCTTCCGAACCCACCACCCCTGCTCCACACCAAACGCGACACCAAGCAGACATGTTGCTGAGCTAGCAGTTTGTTAGCTACCACAGGCTAACCACAACAAACGACACTGAAGAAACACTGCAGCATGGAGGAATGCAAGGAAGAGAATGTGTCCGTGCACATTCCTCCTTAGAGCGTTACTGTTCGAGACCAGCGGTTACGCTTTATATCTTCTGACATGCCTTGTTGGTGTGCTCGGAGTAACGAGTAAAGTACTCCGTACTGAAAGTCGGGACTTACTCCTAAAATTTTAACAAACATGAGGACGGTGTAACTTACCGTTCAGAAACATCCTGTTGTAACCGACTGTAAATATGTGGCTGGTCTTCTATAGCTGTATCAATCAATCGATCAATCAAATTTTATTTGTATAGCCCATATTCACAAATCACAGTTTGTCTCAAAGGGCTTTAACAAGGTGTGACATCCTCTGCCCTTAACCCTCAACAAGAGTAAGGAAAAACTACCAAAAAACCCTTTTAACAGGGTAAAAAGAAGGTAGAAACCTCAGAGAGAGCCACATGTGAGGGATCCCTCTCCTAGGACGGACAGAAGTTCAATAGATGTCAAGTGTAAAGGAGAACATCACCAAGATAAAGGTTTTAGCAGCATTGATAAGGGTAAACATTTTGAAGCATAACTGAAGGTCAATGAATTGGTGGATTATTGTCAGTAATGGTCGAGTATCTGAGGAGAAATACTATGTATCAAGCAGTCCTGTTGCAATCATAGTCTATGGTCAGCTGCCACCACGATCATGATCCACCATCAAGATCGGATGCCACTATAGTCCACAGTCAACACGATAAAGGATCCGCCATTATTATCACGATCAGCCAGCACGATACAGAATCCGCTATACTGGATCCACCATTACGATCTCTGATACGCGATCCACAGATCATAATCCACGATGTGGCCACAGCTGCGGCCCTGGATCTGCGGACGATAAGGCAAAGGGACTCCGGGGAAGAAGTCAAGTCAGTAACATCTCATCAATACATGTTACTGACTTGACAGTAACGATTGAGAAGAGGAAGGAGAAGCTGGGAAGAGAAGCTCCGAGTGTCATGTGTCCCCCGACCTTCTAGACCTATAGCAGCATAACTAAGAGCAGGTCTAAGACAAGCCTGGACCGCCTCTAACTATAAGCTTTATCGTAAAGGAAGGTTTTAAGCCTACTCTTAAACGTACAGATGGTGTCTGCCTCCTGAACTGAAAGTGGGAGATGATTCCACAGGAGAGGAGCTTGATAGCTGAAAGCTCTGGCTCCTACTCTACTTTCAGAGACTTTAGGGACGACAAGTAAGCCTGAATTCTGGGAGCGCAGTGCTCTAGTGGGTTGATAAGGTACTATCAGCTCTTTGAGGTATAATGGTGACATATTATTAAGGGCCTTGAAGGTGAGGAGGAGAATTTTAAATTCTATTCTAGATTTAACCGGAAGCCAGTGTAGTGAAGCTAATACTGGAGAAATGTGGTCTCTTTTCCTGGTTCTTGTCAAGACACATGCTGCAGCATTTTGGACAAGCTGCAGAGTCTTTAACGACTTACTGCTGGAGCCTGATAATAAGGAATTACAATAATCAAGTCTGGATGGAACAAAGGCGTGGACTAGTTTTTCTGCATCTTTTTGAGAAAGGACATGTCTGATTTTTGAGATATTACGCATGTGGAAAAAAGCGGTCCTAGAAATTTGTTTTAAGTGAGAATTAAAGGACAAATCAGGATCGAAGATCACTCCCAAGTTCCTGACTGTTTCATTGGAAGCAAGGGCAATGTCTTCTAGCGCAGCTATATCATTAGATAATGTATCTCTAAGGTGTTTAGGGCCAAGTATTAGAACCTCTGTTTTATCTGAGTTTAATAAGAGAAAATTGGGGGTCATCCAGGTTTTTATGTCCTTGAGACATGCTTGGAGTTTAGTTAATTGATTACATTGTTCAGGTTTTATTGACAAGTATAACTGGGTGTCATCCACATAGCAGTGGAAATTTACCGAGTGTGTCCTGATAATGTTTCCTAGTGGAAGCATATATAATGAGAATAAAATTGGGCCGAGCACAGAGCCCTGTGGAACACCGTGGTTAACTTTGGTGCGCACAGATGACTCATAATTAATTTGCATGAATTGGAATCGATCTGAAAAATATGATTTAAACCAGTTTAGGGCGGTTCCTTTAATGCTAATTAACTGTTCTAGTCTCTGTAATCAAATTTGATGGTCAATTGTGTTGAATGCTGCACTAAGATCTAACAGAACGAGGACAGACACAAATCCCTGATCTGAAGCTATTAGAAGGTCATTAGTGACTTTTTCAAGGATTTTAGACAGGAAGAGGAGGTTGGATATCGGTCTGTAGTTGGCTAAAACCTCTGGATCTCGGGTGGGTTTTTTGAGAAGGGGTTTGATTACAGCTATTTTAAAGGACTGTGGTACATATCCTGATGATAATGACAGATTGATTCTGTTCAGTAACGTACTATAAATTAGGGGCAGAATTTTATTAGTGGCAACTATTCTGATAATGAAAAATCGAAGGTTATTAAATTATGGTCTGATAGGATTGGATTGCGCGGAAGTACTGTTCGATTTTCACTTTTGACACCGTATAATAATACAAGGTCAAGTGTGTGGTTACAACAATGAGTAAGTTGGTGTACACACTGACTGAAACCAATCGAGTCTAGTATTGAAATAAATGCTACACTAAGGCTATCATTATTATTGTCAACATTAAAGTCACCAACAATAATAATTTTATCAGTTTTTAGGACTAGGTTTGATAAAAAATTCTGAATAAGCCCCTGGAGCACGGTAAACTACAGCAAATATGATTGGCTGTTGGTGTTTCTTGGATTGGTGTGGAAGACTAAGAACAAGACATTCAAATGAGTTGTAGCTTAGTTTAGGTTTAGGATTAATTCATAGACTGGAGTTAAAAATAGCAGCAACTCCACCTCCTCGGCCAAATTATCTGGGAACGTGTGAATTTATATGACTGGGGGGAGTAGATTCATTTAGACTGACATATTCATCAGGATGCAGCCACGTCTCAGTGAGGGACAATAAATCTATTTTTTGATCTGAGACTAGTTCATTAACTAAAATAGCCTTTGATGACAATGATCTTATGTTTCAGACCACATTTAAAAGTCTTTATTTCCTGAGTTGTTGCAGAGGTTGTGTTAATTTGTATTAGATTTTTGTGTGGAATTCTCCCTCTGTTATTGTTTGATTTAAATAATTTAATGGGACGGTGGACAGACACAATCTCTATGGGGTTGTGGTTGTGTGACTGATCCAGAGGGAGCGCAGAGAAGTGTGTAGCACTGCAGCTCCTGGTCCCAACTCTGGGTTGTCATTTTATAGACTGGGTAATATTCCTAGATAAGAGAGCTGCCCCATCCCAAGTGGGATGAACGCCGTCTCTCCTAACAAGACCAGGTTTCCTCCAAAAAGTTTGCCAATTATCTATAAAGCCCACACCGTTTACAGGACACCACCTCGACAGCCAGCGGTTAAAAGACAACATGCGGCTAAACATGTCATCACCTGTTGTGTTAGGGAGAGGGCCAGAGAAAATTACTGTGTCCAAACATAACATCAAGACTTTCAGCTCTGTTACCAGAGAGATCGTCAATGCGCCAGAATGAGACCGGGGATAGGACTGGTTGCATGTTGCTCAAAGTGCAGTCAGCCAATCAGAAGAGGGGCTCATCAATAATTAATGATGCAGCCGAAAACAGCCTGTTCTGTCTGCAGCTCCCGAGAGAGGCAGAAGAGAAGACATGGAAATACACATTGCAGCAGTTTTTTCGACTTTAAACCACTGATATATCATCTTAGGGGGACCAACACCTCAAATTAAGTCCCAGAAAGGTGTCAAATATGGTCCCTTTAAATGTTCATTTAAAAAAGTGGAATGACTGCTATGGAGGACCTGAGTAATAAAGAAAAATTAAATGATTACTAGAGCTGCGAAGCAGCACTGTGCAGGCCTGAGCACTTGCGAACTCGGGACCTGATGCGGCCACGGGGGAGGGTGGATGGGGACCAGGTGAAACAGCCCGCATTGCGTGCGTTTTGTACACCACTGGAAGGATAAACACATCACTTTCTGTGTCCGTCACACAATGCCGACCCATTCCCACTAATCACGCATTAGTCCATGCCATCAAGTGAAGACCACATAGTGATAATTTAATGTAGGTGGCACTATCACTATCACTACATACAGACTAATAGACACATGTAATTTGAGGGACATTGAACCAAGTACACTAAAGTTACAGCAATTTCGTGTGTCATGGTTGAAATTTGATGCCACGCCCCTAACATGGTGTTCGACTCAACTCACAGTTTCCAAATGACTTCATCATAAATGTCTTGAGGCCTTTCTGACAAAGTTTCACATTTCCTTTTGCCACCAGGGGGCACTGTTATTTTAAGCCATAATTTCTGTGGAGATGTCGTCAGGCCGGGACTCTTGTCATACATGTCTAGTTTGGAGTAGATTTGACCATGTATGTCCAAGATACAACAACCTCGTGTTTGGATGGCGACTCATCAAAATTTTACGCCACGCCACGGTCACACCGTATGACGAAAACATGTGTTAGTTTTCATGTTGTTTAGATGACACTCACTGATTTTGAAGTTGATCTGATGAAAGCTGTAGGAGGAGTTTGTTAAAATACACAACGTGTAAAATGTCCATTAATTTCACAATATTTATAATAAAGATCAAAAAACTGAACCACTGGGAAACAAAACATACGTTAAAGTGAATAATGGGGGTAATTTTAGAGGCTTATTGCGGCGAGATTCTATCGCAGACCCCAATAGAAATCACCACGTGAGCAAATTTGGATAACTACCACCGCAACTTACACTGCAAAGAAAAACAACAAGCCCACACACTGTTTAAGTGACCACCACGCTTTAGTACTACCACACTTATGTGTATCTCACAACTACTCCCCACAGGTCGTCCTGCTGCCTGAACAAAAAAAAAGGGAGAAAAAATAAACAAACAGTAGAGTGAGACTCAGTTGGTTCAGGGTCACAAAAAATATAATAATCTAGCAGTCCATCAGGAATGTAATGAAATAGACTTTGGACCAACAATATAACACAAACGCAGCAGAAGCTGTTGGCCAGACAGCATTGGTACAGGCAAAGCAGCTGTCATGGTTTTGTCTTCCTAGTGTGATTTTTGCCTCTTTTATTAAGAGTGTTTTCAGTTTAATTATTATTACCGCCTCGTGTGTTATGTTTTTACCTGTGTTTATGTTGTTTATGAGTTGTGTCTGTGTGTCATGTTTGCCCACTCCCTGTGTTCTGTTTCCTGTTTTATTTTGTAGTTTCTGCTCCCAGTGTGTTTTCTTTCTTCACTTCCTGTCTTTGTGATTGTCTGCACCAGTCCTCATGTGTTCCACCTGTGTTCAATTGCCCCTGGGGTTAGGGTTAGGGTCCTGGTCCACATATTTGGAAAACCGTGGCAGATGAATGGATCAAACTCGTAAATGAACTACTTTCATATTTGTCTTTATTTTATCTGGCAGAAAAGCTGTCTGGAGAGAACCCAAGAAAACTAATAAAAGTATTGAAAAAGAAACAAGAAACAATAAAAGCTGTTTTTTTTCACTTGCCTGTCTGGGCAGGTGACCAAAGGTTTGGGAAAGTGATCTTGGTGACAAAAACATAAAAGTTTTGTCAAGCGTATTGTAGTAGACACATGCAGCATAATTGTGTTTGCTGCTGGATGATATGATACAGACAGCAGATTGGTGGGAAAGGAAGCTCAAACTGATTTCAGAGAAAAATGAAGATTTCAGTTTTATTCAGAGGTTGGAGGGACTCTCCGCTGATAACATGCCCCACCCTGATTTCCCCTATTTACTTGTAGTAACCAAGCTTGTTATTTAACCTCACGTTTTGCCGCTGTGATTTGATACCTTTGCCTGATCTGATTGACTATCAAACTTCAAGTCTTAGTAAAGACTGTTTTATGAACTGATTCCAGAGTCGTGCACTTGAGTCCTTTCCTGTGATCAAGTGTTACATCTGCACACGATTCACACATTTCAATAATTCCCTCACCTCTCAACAGTATTGACAAACCTGTCTGATCACCACTACTCTGCCAGAGCCTTGTATTACCTCATGGTACTCACACTTCGGCTGAACCTTGTTTGATCACAGCTTGTATTTTGTCTTGTTTTTGTGCCTATCCTGATCATTTTTTTTTTCTGTCTGCCAAGAACAAGCATGAGGCATATTACATTTTTTTCTCATACTATTAACTTAGTATAACTAAAGGTAAATGTGGGTGTTCATGTCCCATTTCAGTCAATGGTGATATGGTTCAGCCTAACTGCATTTTGTAGTAATGAACAAGTGCCACAAGAGGGCAATAGCTACATTTCAATTGTCATTTGGGAACCCCTCTATATTTTTATAGTACATTCCTGAAGATGTTTCACAATAAAAGCATTGTTGAGGCATACAATTTGTGTCTATTGAAACACTAAATAATTTTTATTTGACATTTAACAACATTTAACAGCGTAATGCAATTTAATAATTTCAGACTGGAATTTATTGAAACTCAATAAAACAAATTCAAATAAAATAATGAAAACAAAATTAATACACATTATTGTACTATCAGTTTGGATATTTATGTTCATGCTTCAACAGGATTTCTGTCCTGTGAGGACCAGTGTGTCTTTATTCATTTACTTATTCATTTATTTTATTTACTCATCTGTTTATCACATTCTGGCCGAGGAGAGTTTTTTTTCTTCAAATGAACTCCCTGTGACTAACCACATTTACTCCTAGTTCCTAAATGAATTATGAACAAATGTGTGTGTTATCTAAGCTGATAGGCTGGGAATATTTGCTCATATTTATTTATTTATTTTGATGTCTGTACATTGTTATTGTGTCATTTCATGAACACAAAACAGGTTTCTGAAAAGTACTGTAAATATTATTGATGAACTAAAAGGCAATATGTATTTATGAAAATATAAAAAATCCTATCAAGTTTTAAAATCATCTACATTATATTTTCTTCTGGTATCTTTACCAATATTCTCAGAAATATTCATAGGAATTGTGTGAAAGTTTGTCTAAAAACTATTATCAAAAAACTGGGCACTAGACAAAATCTAGACAAACCTTTGCCAATCATCAGTCTAGTCTCCAGAGAGAACTGATTTTAATGAACTGATTTTAATGAAAAAATGTATAGTTATGTATATGAAGGCAAAAGACTGTGGCCTCTGCTTTTTGCTACATTTTTTGGATCATGACCTGGAATTTGCCTGCAGAGATAAAAAGAAAAGTAACAGTAGAAAGCATGTGTTGGACAAAATGTTATTCTTATTTAAAATGTATAATCAACAAACAACTCAGATAGGGCCACTAGATCAATTTAATTTATTTAGTTTTTTTACAAAAAGCTGTCTTGGTGACAAATGAGTCATATGTGCTTGTGTGTCATGTGTTGATGCCATACTCACAACAGCCTCATCACAATTTCCAGTCAGTGTAATATGACAATTCAAGTCAATGGTAGAATGAAGATTTGTCAATGTACTGTCCCACAAGTATGAGGTACTTGTGCAAACTGAATTATTAGGTTTTTATTAATCCCTGAATCTTTTTTTTGCAATAAATGATTATTCGTTTTGTTATTCTATGGGTATGTTTTGGCATTTTCTAAAAAACTAAAGATTTAGAGACCCCAAAACCTGCCTGCATGAGAGTAACTGAAACATAAATACAGTATGACATAGATCATATAATATGCAAGTTTATGGTAAAACCACCTATATGTACAGAACTTCCCTGTTCCAGACACAGAAATTAAAAGAGATTCCTTGGTTTGAGTTTCATATATTATCTTAGCTTTTTGGCGTGTTGTTAAGGCCACAAACAGAAAATGTGAAATCAGGCTCAACCTTGTAGCCACAAAATAAAATGAGGACACCAACCGAGTACCGAGTTTAAACACAAGATAAAGTTTATTTACAAAATGTAAAATAAACTAACTACCAAGATTTACCAAAACTATGGGAGTCTGGAGGTCTAGCCAAAAATAACAAAAGGATGAGGAAGTCTGGGTCAGCCCACAGTGACCATATGACCAAGAACTTCCTCCTCTAAACTAACAAACATGAAAGCTTTACAATTAGCTGAATCATATTTCTATGGAAGTAAATCAGTCTCATCAGATTTAGAAATTTTAAAGCCTTTGAATTTATAGCACTGAATTTGTTTGCGTTGAAGTAGTTAAAGTATAATATTCAACTGCTAAAATTCAGTTGCAAAAATTCAGATTAAACATCCGGGATACCAGGAAAAGCAATCGATAGTCTCAATTCGAACCAAACCTCCGACCAATCAGGTCATGTGTCAGTGGTCATGTGACGTCAGGTGATGCTTGTGACAACGAGAAGCGCCATATTGTCAGCTACGCTACTAGACCGGCCATGGCATCAAACCAGCATGAGGTTTGGTTCGATAACAGACTATCGATTGCTTTTCCTGGTATCCCGGATGTTTAATCTGAATTTTAGCAGTTGAATATTATACTTTGGAATTTTGAAGACTGAAATTCAGTGGCAAAAAATACAAATGCATAACTTCAACGTAAAAAAATTCAGTGCTAGAAATTCCAAGGCCTTAAAATTTCATAATCTGATGAGACTGATTTACTTCCATACATTTCTGACAGTTTACTATGACATGATGAACTGTTTCCTCTTGCCCACAATAATCACGTTCTCCTGTATCGTGTTTTTCTATTTTTTGCAAAGTACTGTTTAGTCCTGTGTCCAAATCTGAGACTTGATACTATTGTTTCTTCGCTCCTGTTTCCTGTCTCATTTCTCCCACTGTACATTGAATTTGGTAAAACCATCGTTCCTTCCCTGTCTTCCTCCCATTGCTTCTGCCACCTTTCATTCAACCTTTGTTAATTGATCCTCAAGTCTCTGCTTTACTGAAGCTGACTGCCACATCACGTGTAGCTATTGTTTTTTTTATCTCTAAGCCACATTTATCATGATTATATTTGCACATTTTGTTAAGCTTCAGAACTAGTGAATCCTGATGTAGAAACTGATAAGTCAGAAAAGGTATTTGTATATCTTATATAATTCATAATGAATAAGATAACAACATATACATATTATAGAGCTCAAATATAGTTATATTTGTCATCAATATCTTATTTTGATATATTTGAGCCAAATATCACATTAAATATAAATCAAGTCATTTTAGGCTGTTAGACTTTTTGTACATTCTTTTGTTATCTGCCATTCTTACATACATTTTGAGGTTATTTAACTAATCTGCAGTAAATGTTAACCTAAAAGCTAAGAGTTCCTGGGTAATTGAGGATTAATTCATGAATTAATTGAAGGTCAAATATACAATTCCTAAGAATTTTTGAGAATCATTAGGATTGTGTTCCAATCCAAATGCTGTGAAACCACACACAAGAATGAATATTGAATTCGGTTGCAGTACCACAAATCCACCGACAGGGGAAGTGATCATTCTCAAGGTCAGGTAAATGTAAACTATGCTGCCACAAATACTGCAACACTAAATGTGACCAGTGGAATTAGGAAATCAAAATTTTATATTTATTATAAAATGTCATCATAGAACAATGTGTCGCAATAATATGCAGTTACCTTTTGAAATATTTGGGGTTTTTGTGTGCAAAAGGAAATAGAATTTCAGTGGTTCATGTCCAATTTCAATTTGATAAGAGATCAATTTGATCAGTCAGGATCAGAGAATATTTAAAAAACAGATGACGTAGTGTAGGAGGATGTTCTCTGCTCATGATTTTATTTTATTTACTGACTGAATAAAACAACTAGTTCATGAATGGATAAAATCAGGCTGAGGACAAAACAGCCACAAATGTCAGCCTCATATGTTACTAAACAACATTTCTTTTGAATTAGAAATCAGTGAGTATGACAACAGCTGTCGATTTAATTATGAAATATAAAATATAATTATGTAACAATAATTATATTATAATTAATATAATTATGTAACAAACAACATAGCAATATTTAATAAGTAATTTGAAAATAATACAAAGTAGAAATGGACATGTGAACACTGCTGCAAACATCGATTACGCCAGCAGCATTGTACTGCCATCTGCTGGTCTTCAGGGGTCCACTGGACAATAATGGGAGAAGGATGTGAGCCACTTGACCGGACAGTCCCTGGGAACACACATTTAGTGACAAACACACTCACTGTATGCTCAATTTAGTCACACTTTTTTCAAATTAATTAATCAATTATGGAATCACATTTGAAGCTGAATAGAAAGTGGCACTGAATGTCAAACTTCATCTTTAACCCCCGACCTCTTCAGTTTCTGTTTTACTTCCTCCGCTTCTTTTTTACCTACTTATTTCTTTCGCTACCAAAATGTCCTTCTTGATAACTTGATTAATAAAATAAATCATTTTAATGATTATAATTTTTATAATTCGTGGGCACAAGTTCTTAAGTCGTGGGAACGAGATAAATAACTCATGGCCACCAGTTATAAATCAGTTCCTTAAGTAATAAATAAGACGACATGTCGAACTGAACTAAAGAAGCTGCTTGGATGAGAGATGAAATGTTTCACTTAATCACATGATGTAGCCTTTATAATGGGCTTTAGTTTGAAACACACTGTCTGCACTGACTCTGATTGTGGCCACACCGTGGAGAAAACGTTTGTCAGTTAAAACATAGGGCCCTATCCTCATGCGCCATGAAGCACCGTGCAAAGTGCGTGGGGAGCCTAACTGCTCTTGTTGAGAGATGTGGCCCAATCCCAATTCACCCCTTGGCCCTACCCCTTGTTTTCGAGGGTTATCTTGACCCTTGAAACGGAGTCACAAAGGGTAGTGGTTGAAATCTTCCCCTACGAATTGGGACAGCCCTTCAAGAAGCTGTTGCATCATCAGTAGTCGTCGCGAAAACCCGACATGTCATCAGTAGTCGATGCGAAAATACGTGATTATCATCGCACAAAAAGATCACTAGCATGTAGTATCACTAGCAACGGTAGTATGCTAGAGCTAGAGCCATTGCAATCTTTTTTTTAAGGTTGTTGTCAAAAAAGTGACCATAATACATTGAAATGATATTAAACTAAGATATTACAATCATTTTCGTAATTTTTAAATCCTTATTAATGGAGAAAATACTACATTTGTGGGTCTCTCTCCCAGCTTGCCGGTGATTCGCAAGGCATTCTGGGTACCCCTTTGTTCGAAGTGAGGGTCTGAAAAATCTCCGTTAGGAGGGGTCTAGAGCCCTACGCCTCGGCCCTACCCCTCCGTCCCAACAGGTATTGGGACAGCCTAGGCCTACACATGAGCGCAAAACGAAGGGGTAGGGCCAAGGGGTGAAATGGGATTGGGCCTAAGATGTAGCCTACTTGGTGGTAATAATAAAACATAGTTTTATAATTTTATCCTCCCCTTTACATAAGTTTATCATAACAAATTAAATATTGGTTTGGAATGGGAGATGCATAGTTTACAGATTTACCTTGTGACGCCCCCCCAACATCTACTGTTAGTTGGTAACTTTAACTGTTGGTCACCTACATGTGCATCCGATACCATCAACTAGTGGTGGGCATTCATTAGTGCGGTAGAACATACAAGGTATACTCTCCACTTGTCCTATGTTCTAAAATGGGACAGTGCTTAGTTTAAAAAAGGCATAGAGGTAATGTCTGATCTACTAAGCGGGTCACATGGCTTTCATAGTACTGCCATACAAGTTTTACCTTTAGCCTCAGCATACCGTAAACTTCGGCCTGTATCATTGTTTAAGGCCAAAAGCAATTATATCCCGAAGATCCACTAACACCTTCTAACATCTACTGGTAGTTTTCGTTTTACCTGATATAAATTAATATTGTTTTGGGACTGTTTATTTATTTTTGTTTCTTGATTTGAGTGCAGCCCTACTAATGCGTGTCTGTTTTCTGTATTTTGCAGAAGTTGAGAGCCTAAGGTGGTGGAGCCTGGTGTCTCCATCCTGTGTGCTGTGCCTTACACCCCTGGACTGGTTTTAACAATTCTAACAATTCTTGGTTTTGACTCTCCCTGGAAAACCTCTCCTCCCTCGCTATAGCCCGCCTCTCCACTGGTAAGTCTTAGCTCTGGATCATTCCCCCCTGCTTATATGTGTGAATGGTGTGTGACAGCTCCTTTAATAGTTAAAATGTTGTCATTATTAATAAATCAATATTTTTGGATGGAACCATGTCTCTTGCTCTTCAGTATAATGAACCTGAATGCCTTATGTCTGAGGTAATTCATTCCCTGGGTTAATATCCAGGTGTGGCGTTGTTGTATTTTCCTTGATAACACTGGTTAATGCTCATCTAGCCAATCACAAGTCCATTATAGAGGCTGCATCATGTGATTAGGTGAAGTGTTTCATCTCTCATCAAGGCGGCTTCTTCAGTTTAGTTCACCAGGTCTTTTCCTTAAGAAACATATTCATAACTCATGGCCACAAGTTATTTACTGTATCTCATTCCCACAACTAAATAGCTTGTGGCTACGACTTCGGAATATTTTTTTCCCCCAAATGTCACCAAAGGGGCTAGAGTTTAACCTTTCAAGGAATGAATATCTGCCCATTTACAGCACTTAACTATTCAGAGCAGAGTTGCAAAGGTGTGTTTGTTGTGAGGATGTTTGTACCTGTGATACTTCTGTCCCCTCCTTCTCTGGTACTCGGTTTCATCGACTGTCCACACAGCCCCCTTTCCTCCCTCCACTCGTACAAAACACTTGTGTAGGCTGAGGTTGTGACGCACAGCATTCTGGAGACAACAGGAGAGTTCTGTTGTCATAAAGGTAAGGTTAAATGGTCTGTATTTATATAGTGCTTTTCTAGTTATCACTTAAAGCTCTTTACAGTACAGTCTTTGCCATACAAACATGCATTCATACAGTGCATATACTGTATGTGCAGCACTTTCTCTATGAGAAGGGGCAATTTTGGGTTTCAGTATCTTGCCCAAGGACACTTTGGCATGCGGAATGGGGAAGACTGGGATCGAACAACTGGTTAGAACTTCTTTGCCCCCTCAGCCACAGCCGACCCCAAGTCAAACAATTTCTGATGGAATATATCATATTACTTACAAACACATTACCAAACCACAAGGCAACAATACAATGGTGTTTAACAATGTTCAAGCCAACCTGTAAACACCAGTTTCCAACCTCCTTGTTAAAGAGATATTATGTCTCACATGACCAGCTCACAGTTAATGTGAACTTTCAGCCTATGTTAAGTTTTCATCAGCTGTGCACAGGAAAAAAACTAGAAAGCGTTTCACAGTTGTTGTTGTACAACATTACTTTATAATACCACAAGATGGTTTAACTTAATGAATGGACACGTGCCTTATTATCAACAACAACGTTGTGCTGCAAAGCATTGAAAAAACAAGGTGGTATCCCATCCACCACTGGCGTTTGTTCTCGCTCACAACTTCTCTCCCAAGCTTGTAACTTAGTGGTGGCTATTTTATGTTAGTGAGATTGTTCTCAAATAACTCTCTGCTATTGAACAAGACTGCATGGGCAATTGAATGATTGATTAATTAATTACTTAGAAAGTTAGTTGCTATGGTACTGTTGGTCAGACTGTTTTAAACTATATGGATTGCAATGTGATGTTCTGCTGCCTAGGAAAAGTATATTCTTGTATTTTTGAAATACAAAGATACAGTAGTTTATTTTGATACAATTACGGTATTTGGTAATTTATTTTGTAATGCATTTGGATGTATCTTTGCCCATCCCTTGTATATATATATATTTAATCACATGGTTGCTTTAAAATAAGATCTTAATTTTCAGGTGAAAGAAAGTTCGTGCAAAAACACAGGGATTTCCTAAACATCCGTTAAATCTGCAACAAAAAGGCAAACGCCGCGAGATCGGTTGTTGTTCTCTTTTCACTTGCGCTACGAGAAGTAGAAAGTAGGTGCATTTGAGATGGACTTAGTCTGACTGTGTCCGACTGTGTTCGTTTTTTTACTCCACCCCTGCAGCCACTGGCAGATCACATCGGAGGATAAAGACAGCTGCAGTCAGACCAAGTCCAACGTACCTATTGTGTGACCTCCTGGTGTAAAACGTGTATTGAAACAGGAACAGTAGTTGGCGGTATGCACCTTGGAGTTGTTTGCCATCCACAAGTGAACCAAGAGAAGAATAATTAAATTAATAAAAGAGTTTTTGTGTAATATTAACACTTGCAAATGATAGCCATGGGTATTTTCCTAATTCCACCATCCAACCTATGTGATGAATTCATAGTGTTGCTCTAACAAACCTTGCATGCCAAAAAACCCTGGCTTAATAATCAGAATGTTTGTGCCATTTTGTTTGACCTCACTAAGGGATGTAGATACTGTAGGTGGCTAAATGGTAAATGGACTATCTATATAGCTACCTCTAAAATGCTTTAATGTCACCTTCACCCATTCACACATACATTCATACAGTGATTCTATATGCAGCACTTTATCTATCACACACCATTGATACACTGTCAGGGGCAATTCTGGGTTCAGAGGAACCTGGGCTCAAAGCAGCGACTTGAATGAATTTGTAATAAAAACATTTCAAACCTTCCAGGTAGCAGTGTTGTGTCTGAAGTAGAAGAACATTGTGGTAAACCAGTTGTAAATCTCATTAAGTGTGAGCTGTTTTTCTGGAGACTCCACGATGGACTACAACACAAAACACAAAACAAGCTGTGACAACTCAGCATTGATTAAATAGCCACTATAATAACGATTTATTTTTACTACCCAATTTGAAATGAAACTCACCAATCTTATCAAGAAGGCATAGGTGTATGGAGGCCTGATGTTTTTGTATTTGTAATATTCAATGCTGGGGACCAAATCTGTGCAATAACAATAATGATATGTCATCAATTCATAGTGTAAAACATATATTGAAATTTAAATACATTTTGAAATCTTTGAACAAGTTCCTTTTGTTTTTTCTGTAATACTTTATCAACTATAAATATCTGTGGAAATGTTTTACCTGGCAGCAGGCTGGCAGAAGCAGTAGTTCTGTAGCCATGCTGGGATAACTCCCCCAGCTGTTTCATGCACCACTGTTGCCCTCTCCTGTCTCCATCTGCCACGTGAGGCTGTGGGAGGAACAGAGGAAGGCTGTGTGGCCACTCAGAATCTGTCCTCTGCGTACAGTGATGGAGGTGGACAGTAACAGACAATGATACTTGCTTTTTTTATGCAGAGAAATCATAAATAGAAGACTTTATATTCTAGTCTTCTTAACATTACAAAAGCTACCCATGTTTAATCAAGTAAATCAAGCAGACAGAAATAGTTAAAGCCAAGAATAACAAGAGCCAACATACCAAGCCAGTGTGTTTGAGTTCAGAGAGGTGTAGATGAAGTTGCATTGCAAATAGTTTCTGTTTTTCCAGGATGAGCTGAAACAATAAGTATTGGATTTACCTCATTTGTGCTTGAATAAGTCATCACACTCACCCAAAGTTAGAAATATTTAAGAAAATACGGTTCAGATAGTTGAAGTAACAGATCCATGAGTTTCATACAAAACAATGTGTCTACACTGTACATATTAGAAATAAGGCTTTTTTTTCACAAGCATATTATAATCTAAAAATGTGTGCACATTGTTGAATTATTTATGGTTTAGTATGGCAGAAAATCTATATGCTCTACAGCAACACTGTATATTTTTACAAAGATAAAAACTGAATATAGTAAGGAAAACTTTGTTGTATATAATCTGTCAAAAAAGCAAAGATCACAATGTGACCAGCTGAGATCAAGTGTTTTACCTTTTGACTGTGGAAACTGGATGATACATTAATTGAGAGAAGGATAAGTGGATCTGTCCGATGTGATGTCTAAATGATGTACTTTTGTCTTGTTTTCTACTGTCCCTTTTTTCTTTTTTTAATTCTGCAATGGTCTGTTTTGTTAGATAAAAAATAAATAAAATGATTTTGTACACATGGCTGAAGTGCATAGATTGACTTGAGTTATCCGGAGAAAACCTAGGAGACTAGAAAAAAAAGACAAAGACAAAAAGAAAATTCTCTATCAAGTCAGTTTGTATAAGTAAGAGTTGTGTAAGCAATGTGTTTTTTCCCTTGTCTTCTTTCCACAGGTTTTGTATATTTAGTAAGAGAAGAATATGTGTGTGTTTGTAAATAAGGGCTTTTTTGTAACCCCAAAATGGGATGGGAAACTACATTGATATTTATTGTGTACTCGTAAAATTCTATGTTCTTCTATGTCCCACCTGACTCTCCATACACTGGACAATATCCTCCTGGACCCTGCACTGAGCAATACTTCTGTCACCATGACTGTGTTCAGAATGGAGATGCCTAAAAGACAAAACAGGGCAAAGTTTTTAGGTCAAAATGCTCTTGTATGCAATGAAATCCAAAATTAGATAAGAAGCTCTACTCCCTCTTTTAGGTACTATAAATAAATCTGTCCTCAACCAGAGCAACACTTAAACCACTTGAAATGTTATTTAAATTAATTCAACATTTTTCACTCTACTCCCATATGGATGCATGAATAGATAGAAGAAGGTACATTTCAGTCCGTCTGCCAGTGTGGTTGAGGAAGGCCAGACAGCAGAGGAGGAAGGTGAAAGCTCAGAATAGTACATCTCCGTCCATAATGGCTAAGAGCCAATGTATAACAATCTGAAAAGAAATTTTGAGACCCAATGTCCACTTCAAGGAACTGGTGAGAAATACATAACATAAATAACATTTTTAAAAGATGTTTCTTTTGACCACAATACTAATACTGGAATTGTCTAAAAGAATTCTGGGTCTCAGGAGGCTAAGTACATGGTGCTGCCAGGATTGAGCAATCCTCAGCAATCTGTGCTTAGTGAAGGTGGGAAATAACCATTCCAAAAAATGCTTTAACACTTAAATGATTCAATGTATTCAGCAGTCTACTTACTTTAAGAAGCTCGGAAAATCGGTAGACAAAGCCTCACAGCCGGGCCAGCGACATAGGCCACTCACAAACAGAGCACTGGCCCCCTCAGAGATGCTGGAGGGAAAAGGAAAGTCTCAGTGACATCATGTGTAACGTACAAGATGCCACATCCTCCAGCTCTTCCTGGGTGATCTTTTTATGTAACCAGGCCAGATGACATATGTAAACATGTTTAATGGGGTCTCTTTCAATCAAATCAATCAAATTTTATTTGTATAGCCCATATTCACAAATCACAATTTGTCTCATAGGGCTTTAACAAGGTGTGACATCCTCTGCCCTTAACCCTCAACAAGAGTAAGGAAAAAGTACTAAAAAACCTTTTAACAGGGTAAAAAGAACGTAGAAACCTCAGAGAGAGCCACATGTGAGGGATCCCTCTCCCAGGACGGACAGAAGTGCAATAGATGTCCAGTGTAAAGGAGAACATCAGAAAGATAAGGGTATTTGCAGCATTGATTAGAATAAACACTTTGTAGCATAATGGAAGGTCAATGAATTGATGGATTATTGTCAGTAATGGTCGAGTATCTGAGGAGACATATTGTATATCAAGCAGTCTTGTTGTAATCATAGTCTATGGTCAGCAGCCACCACGATCAGGATCCACAGCCGCCCCTGTGGCTGAGAGGTAGAAGACTTCAAAACCTGAAGTCTTCAAAATCCTGAAGTCAAGTCAGTAACATGTATTGATGAGATATTCATTTCTTTGATGTGATAAGGATTGAGAAGAGGAAGGAGAAGCTGGGAAGAGAAGCTCCATGTGTCATATGTCCCTCTAACTATAAGCTTTATCGTAAAGGAAGGTTTTAAGCCTACTCTTAAACGTACAGAAGGTGTCTGCCTCCCGAACTGAAAGTGGGAGATGATTCCACTTCTTTAAGGTTGGACATGCCTGGAAAACCTCAACAGGGAAGCATCATATACGTCACATCAACTGATTCCTTTTGAGAGGAATTGTTATCATCCAAGCTTCTTCTGGATGTTTGAACTTCTTGTCTAAGTCATTCAAATGCTATTATCCAACTTTTTTTGTTAATAACGAAAAGCTCAGGACCATCGAGGTAGAGTTGGACTGTTGAGAACAGTGCTCAGTGCCCACTAACGGAGCGATGCTTGCGAGCTAGTTCAGGCAGCCAACTCGAGCTGCGCTGCTCCAATCATGTGACATACCTCACTCTTCACAATCATCTATAATACATACCCACCCTATTAAAATGTCCCATCACTCCCTTTGACTGCCCCCGCTCCTGCATCAGTATTGCTGCCAGTTCCTTCAGCGTCTCAGTGTTGTCCTCAGGGGAAGAAGTCAGCTTTATTCCCGAAACTCGGGTTCAATCCCTTGAGATTCACTCCGAGTCTGAATCAGTCCACGCCATATGGTAAATGTAAATGGTCTGCATTTATATTGTGCTTCTCTAGTCTTGATGACCACTCAAATTGCTTTACAGTGATTCTATGGGCAATTCGGGGTTCAGTATCTTGTCCAATGAAGACTGGGATCGAACTGCCAACTTTGTGGTTAGAGGATGACCGCTCTACCACCCGTAGCAATAGCTTCCGCAAACAACCTATCAGCGGGGTGGCCTGTGCACCGCATCCAGAAAGAGCTGTTAATTTATCAGGCCTTAATCACGAGGAAGTCTTACAATTAAAACTGAAACCGAAACGACATGGAAAAGTAGTATGATTGCCTTGACTGATGACGATCTCTACGCCACCGAGCCGCTGAGTGTTTGGTGCACTTTACCTAAATGAAGCCTATTTTTACTCTGTCAGCTGTAAGACACCTGATTCAATTCAAATTTCAATTCAAAACAACTATATTTGTTCAAAGGCACATAGAGCATGTCCAAACACAAGTAAAAACAAGAAAGAAAACATCGATAACATCAGTGTATGTATGAATATATTTATACACTACAGTATATATTTATCTGCTGCTGATGTTCTTTAAGGAATCGCTCATGTTATCTGGTGATAGTCGGAACACAGATAAACGCTGCATAATTAATAACAGGCCCCACAAACTGATGATCCTCATTCATAGGAGACCCCGGGAGGTATGAAGAAAATACACACGTGGCCAGCTCAACGCAAAGTGCTTTTGTTTGACACTGGTGATCCTAAAATCAATGATCCTATTTTCAAAGCTAACCTTGGCAGAGTTCAGCTTCACCATGGGTCTTTAGACCAAGTTTACCTGAAACACAGGGAGAGCCTCAACGCTCACTCACAATCAAATCAAATCAAATATACTTGATTGACCCATAGGGAAATTTGTCTTGGACCAAAGTGCTACAGCAGCTGCAGAAGAGTACATTGTACAACAAACAACAACAACAAAAAACAGTACACAAGGACATATCACGCAAGACCTAGAATAATAATGCAGAATAAAAGTGATATTGCACCTGCCCGAAAAACACTACAAGGATATAACAAGATAAGCCAGATGAAAAACAGAAACGGGCATTAAAACTTAAAGATGTGCTAGACAAAGTGCAATTATTTGAGCTAACTTCCCACACAGAAAGTCTACATGGGCACTCCATTTAAGATTGCAGCTGTATGCCCAGATATGTAAAAGTGCCCACCTGCTCGATAACATTGTCAGTGATTATGATTGGGTCATGGACTCTCACCTCTTTGGGGTCAAATATCATCTCCTTCGTCTTTTTTATGTTAAAAATTAGATGATGACTGTCACACCAGTCTTTAAAGGTGTCAATCTCATCGAAGTATATTGCAGGACAAACATCAACATCATCGACATCCCCCTTGAGCATATTCACAATGATCTTTTCAAAACATTTCATAACTACAGATGTAAGCGCTACTGGTCTAAAGTTATTGTTAGTAGCCGGACATGATGTTTTTGGCACTGGAGTGATAATAGATTTCTTCCAGAGCTCTGGGACAGTGTGCCTGTTCAGGGACTGTTGGAAGATAGGAACCCAAGCAGCAGTGAGTTCCAATGCATATACAATGCCTATAAAAAGTATTCACCCCCCTTGGATGTTTCACCCTTTTGTTGCTTTTATACATGAAATCATGGTCAATATAATTTGGCTTTTTAGACAAGAATTTGCAAAATAAGCTTCTTTCATGTCAAAGTGAAAACAGATTTTTACAAACTAATGTCAATTAATTAAAAATATATAGTGTAAAATAAGTGTTTGCATAAATATTCACCCCCTTTAAAGTGACTGACCTAATTCAACAGAGGTCCAGCTAGTTGATGCCAGCAGTGTCACAATTAGTGAAATGGAGATCACCGAGTGCAGTTGATGTGTGTCAAGTGATTGGAGTATAAAAACACCTGTGTCTGGGAGGTCCAGTCTCTGGTTCATCAGGATTCCTGCTACAATTGCAACATGAAGACAAAAGAGCACTCCAAGCAACTCAGAGAAAAGATCATTGAAAAGTATGTCAGGAGATGGCTACAAAAAGATTTCCAACTCACTGGACATCCCACAGAGTTCAGTTAAATCCATCATTAAGAAATGGAAGGAGTATGGCACTTGTTTAAATCTGCCTAGAGCTGGCCGTCCTCACAAACTGAGTGACCGGGCAGGAAGAAGACTGGTGAGGGAGGCCACCAAGACACCTACGACCACTCTGAAGGAAGCTTCAGTGGCTCAGATGGGAGAGACTGTACATACAACAACTGTTGCCCGGGTTCACCAGTCGAAGCTGTATGGGGGAGTGGCAAAGAGAAAGCCACTGTTGAAAAAAGCTCATATGAAATCTCGCCTGGAATTCGCCCAAAGGCATGTGGGAGACTCCAAGGTCAATTGGAAGAAGGTTCTTTGGTCTGATGAGACAAAAATTTCGCTTTTTGGCCATCAGACTAGACACTATGTTTGGCGAACACCAAACACTGCACATCACCACAAACACACCATCTCCACCGTGAAGCATGGTGGTGGCAGCATCATGCTCTGGGGATGCTTCTCAGCAGCAGGCCCTGGAAGGCTTGTAAAGGTAGAGGGGAACATGAATGCAGAAAAATATCGCCAAATCCTGGAGGATAATCTGACTCAGTCTGCAAGAGAACTACGACTTGGGAGAAGATTTATTTTCCAGCAAGACAACGACCCCAAGCATACAGCAAAAGCTACACAGAAATGGTTCAAAGACAACAAGGTGAATGTTCTGGAGTCGCCAAGTCAAAGCCCAGATCTCAATCCAATCGAGAATTTGTGGCTGGACTTGAAAAGAGCTGTTCACGCCCGATCCCCGAGCAACCTGACAGAGCTTGAGCTGTTTTGCAAGGAAGAATGGAGACAAATTGCAGTGTCCAGATGTGCCAGCCTGATTGAGACATATCCACACAGACTCAGTGCTGTGATTGCAGCCAAAGGTGCATCTACCAAATACTGACCTGAAGGGGGTGAATATTTATGCAATCATTTACTTTACCTTATATATTTTTTATTAATTGACATTATTTTGTAAAAATCTGTTTTCACTTTGATATTAAAGAGTTTTTTTTTGCAAATTCTTGTCAAAAAAGCCAAGAATTTTTATTTTTTATAGGCATTGCATATTTAGGAGGATGGCAGGCAGGCCATGAGGACCTGTAGATTTCTTATTACAGACTCTGCTAAAGACACACTGTACCTGCTGTGGTTTAATTATTAGATAGTGGGAAGCATTACATGCGGTTGAGGCCTCAGCCCCCTTCTGAGAGAGGTCCCAAGTCTCATACCTTTGGAAAAAGTAATTTAGTTCATCAGCTCTTACTTGATCGTTCATAGTGGAGAGCTGTATCCTACTGGCGTTCATATTTGTGATGCTTTTCATTGAGTCAGATTTTTTGTGTCCATGGAGCTTTGTTCGACAGCCGCCCAATGTTTTTCTCTTGCTTTTCTCAGAGCAGGATTAAGATCTTTTTTGTGCTGTAGCCACACCCATACGGTCCTTGTTCCTGAAAGCCAGTCTCTTTTTGTTAATGCAGATTTAAACCTCCTTAGTTATGTATGGCTTATTGTTGTAAGATTGTAAATGTAAAATAATTTTTTTCTGAAATACATTGTCAACACAAAATTTAATGTAATCTGTGATAGTCACTGTTGCCTCATCAATACCTAGGTCATGAAAGTCCATGCTAAGGAAACAGCCTCTTAAAGTTTCAATGCTATCTTCAGACGCATGCAGCACAGTCTTTAGCTGGGGCCTGCTTGACTTAAGCGCAGATTTATATGTGGGCAACAGATGAACAGTAGAGTGATCCGAGTTAGAGAGAGGAGGAAGGGCATTAGCTTTGTAGGCACTTTTGATAATACTGAAGCAATTGTCCAGAACAGTGTTATTTCTGGTACCACATTTTACATACTGGTTAAAACCAGGCAATGCCACCTCCAGTTTGCAGTGATTAAAATCACCGAGGATGATAGGGGCCCCTGGAGTGCACTGGAGTTGGGTGTGGGTGCATTCAGCAAGGAGATTTGCAGCTTTTTTTGCATTATCACATGGAGGAAGATAAGCAGCACAGATAATGATGTTCCCAGATTCTCTAGGGAGGTATAACGGTCGCAAAGAGAGAAAGAGGATCTCTAAGTCAGGGCTGCACATAGGGTTTATTATCATGACTTGCTTGCACAAGCTGTTACTTACAAAGATACATAAGCCTCCACCTCTGCACTTCCCTGATGATTTATTTCGAGTAAACACCATGATACACAAGTCTTTGTATTCGTGACTGTATCTTGTGTTTACGTGGAGCTCATCCATTTTGTTGCACAGCAACCTCACGTTGCTTAAGATCATAGGGGGCAGCGGGGGTCTGTTACCCCTCCAACAGAGCTGCTGTTTATTGCCTCCTCTCCTGCCCCTCCTCTGCCAACGCTGTTTTCCAGCAGGCTTCCCTCTGACGGTCTCCGGGAGAAGCATCAGAGGTGAAACTCCCTCGAGCCGCAGTGCTAGTAGGGCATCCCTGGAGTATACCATCCGAGTTTCCGTGTGCACCAGTGGAGAGGGCAAACTCATACACAGGAGTTCACCAGTCACCAGAAGTAAAAGCACAATAGTAACAAGTGGTGCCATGGCTTCTGCAGTCGGCTATAATTTCTGAACTCGCCCTCTTGTAAGGGAGCTCAATCAACTAGGGCAGTCGGCACCGGGATAAGGCTCCGTGTTGTGTGCGTTTGGTGTGCATTTTGTGCACCACGGGAAGGATAAACGCGTCACTTCCTGCGTCCGTTGCATGGACCATGCCCACTAATCACGCGTTCCACGCCAATAATTGTAGACCACAAGGTGAAAATTTAATGTAAATCAAATTAAAGTTGTAAAACGAGGCTCACCTCTTTTTGGCAGTAGGTGGTGCTATCACTACCACTACATACAGACAAATAGATCTGTTCAGGTCAATAAACAAGTTAATTTCCAACGTGTTTTAAGCCCAAAAGTCCACCAGAAGTTGCTAAGCTAGCAGACGTTAGCATTCCCGGTCCCTGAATGCACCTCGTCTGAAGATATCAGCGGACATTAAGGCTAAAAACATGGTGTAAATGATGCAGTTTCCAGTCGAATTTGAATGTCGGGGCTTGCGGACACTTTGATGACACCACACGAGCAGTACGGAGGCATGTTGTGTTTTTTATGTTGTTTTATTACTTCTGATGATAGGTCACTAATGTCTTCAATTGTATTGGATTTGGCTGCTACACTGTTTACCCCTGAGACTCCTAAAGTCGTTTGTGTACTCAAACACTTCACCCACCCCTCCATCGGCATAGTTGTGAGTAGATAATGAGTGAATTTTCATTTCTGGGTGAACTATCCCTTTAACCCTTTGATACACATGGGTCAAAAGTGACCCGGCTCAGTTTTTATTTTGTGCAATATTTGATTTAGTGGTCAGTGCTCTGCATACTGATTTGACATCCATTTAGTTTGGACTTATGTGCTGCTTAAAAGGACAAACTCTGATTATAGCCTTTACTGTATCAAGGTGGCCCCACGTGGCCCTGATTTCATCGACACTGTGTTGCACATGCGCTCGTCCTCAAGCCCTCTCGACATCCTACCCACATTACTCCTAAAAGTAGTAATCAATACTATTGGCCCTAGCCTTCTTAGAATTATTAATTGCTCCCTTTCCTCTGGCAAAGTCCCCGATTACTTTAAGAAAGCTACCATTCAACCTTTATTGAAAAAGCCAAATCTTGACGAATCATTTCCAAAAATATAACAAATCATTAAAGGCCCATTTCAAAACCCCCATTCATATCCAAAATTCAAAGGTGGTTCTGACCCAACTGCTAGATGTGTGTGAGAATAATACAATTTTCGACAAATTCCAGTCAGGATTCCGGAAATGTCACAGTACGGAGTCCGCTCTCCTTAAAATTACTAATGATTTACTAATGTCTGCCTATGCTGGTGATGCACGGTATTACTGCTCCTTGACACCATTGATCATAACATTCTGATCAATAGACTAACGCAATGCGTCGTCATATCTGGCACTGCCCTTAGTTGGTTCAAGTCAAATCTCTCAGACAAATAACCGTTTCCATCGGAAATAACACCTCATCCTTGGCTCCACTGTTATGTGGAGTGCCACAAGGTTTCATTCTATTTTCACTCTACATGCTCCCATTAGGAAACGTCATCAGCCTTTTTAATGGGATATCATACCATTCCTATGCTGATGACACCCAAATATACTTGTCCTTCAAGCCAGACAACGTCAGCCACATGAGTGTCCTGACAGAGTGCCTATCCGCCATTAAGGAATGGATTTCACTTCCTTCAGGTAAATTCCAATAAAACTGAAATCTTCGGTCCCGACCAGCCAGCAGGCAGAACCCTATCATTTCTCAGTCCCCTGGCAGCCAATATTAAAACTACAGCTAAAAACCTAGGTGTCACATTCGATTCTCATCTGAACTTCAAAACACATGTTAATCAAATCATTAAATCCTGTTACTTCCATCTACTAAAACATCTCTAAAATCAAATTGGTTCTATCTCTCCCTGACCTAGAAAAGTTAATACATGGCTTTGTTTTCTCCTGCCTGAATTATTGTAACGCCCTGTATACATGCCTCAGCCAATCCGTAGTAACTCGTTTGCAGCTTGTTCAAAACACTGCTGCTCGTATTTTAACAAATACAAACCGTGGGGCTCATATCACGCCAATTCTTGCGTCCCATCACTGGTTACCAGTTAAATTCAGGATTGATTTTAAGATTCTTTTAATAACTTTTAAAGCTCAACATGGGCTGGCCCCCACATACATTTTGCAGGTCTTGACTCCCTATAATCCCAGTCGTAATTGAGATCAGCCAGCCTGTCCCGGTTGGCTGTCCCAAAGGTCAAGGCTGGCTACTCAAGGTGACCGGGGTTTCTCAGTCAAGGCTCCGAGGTTCTGAAACTCCCTGACTGATGAGATTAGGCTCGCTAACTCATTACACATCTTTCACTGCTTAAAACGTATTTCTACAGGAAAGCATTTCCAACATGTGACTTGTAATTATTTTCATTACAACAATTAGTCTTACAGAGTTCAAGTGTGATGTTCCTGATCTCTCTCTCTCTCTCTCTCTCTCTCTCTCTCTCTCTCTCTCTCTCTCTCTCTCTCTCTCTCTCTCTCTCTCTCCCCCCACTCCCATCTCTCTCTCTATTCCACCCACCTCCACTCTTCCCCATAGATAGATGAGTATTTTGGTGCTGATTGGACCATGCACAGAGGAGTTAAAATAAATCCCTCTTTTTTGGCAATCATCTAACTTTGACGTCACGCCACGGTCGCAGTGACTGTACACTAGAATGTTTAATATATTTTAATCTCCATAGAATTAAGATGAGCTTCACTGAATTTAGAGTTGATCTGATGAAAGCTATAAGAAGAGTTTGACAAAATACAACATGTGGAAATGGTCAAAAATGGCTACTTAATTCAAAATGGCTAACTTCCTGTTTGGTATAGCATATCGATCCATGAGGGTTTTTTGTTCGTAATGAAATGACACATGTCACTACAGATTTTTGTACATGTCGGTCATTCATGTAGCTGGGCTGCTCTTTAGGGGGCGCTATTCAGCTATTTTGCCAAACCATTCATTAAAACCATGTCTTCAGGCTGGGGCTGTTTTTTTACACACATGTAGTGTGAGGGAGATTGAACAATGTACACCGAAGTTACAGCAATTTTGTATGTCACGGCGACACGTTGAAATTTGACGCCACGCCACTAATATGGTGTTCGACAAAAACTCAGTTTCCAAAAGACTTCATCATCAATGTCTTGAGGCCCTTCTGACAAAGTTTGACATGGTTGTAGTCAATGGACGAGGAGTGGTACATCAAAGTGTAAGACTTGCAAAAAACAAGACATTTGCTGTTGCCACCAGGGGGCGCTGGTCATGATTTCTGTGTAGATGTCATCAGGCCATGAATCTTGTCATACATGTCAAGTTTGGAGGATATTGGACCATGTATGTCCAAGATACAACAACCTTGTGTTTTGATGATGATTCATAAACATTTTACGTCAAAGTGTGTGATGAAAAATGTGTGTACCGAATTTCGTGAAGATCGGTTAAACCAGACGGAATTGCTAGGTTTTAGGGGGCGCTGTAGGGCCATTTTGCCACGCCCATTTACAGTTACTCCAGAATACATACATTTTCATCAGGCCTGATGTGAGTTTGGTGAGTATGTTCAAGCCATCAAATATGTGATTAACTTGCCTGAATAATCAAACAAAAAGCTATAGGGCCTCCGCACTATCGGTGCTCAGGCTGCCAAAGCTGGCATTTAAGTATGGACAATAAAAGAATATCAACAATCATCGTAGTATAAATGATTATATAGCAAAGGTGCAATATATATATATATATATATATATTTAGCTTATACATTGCACAAGAACAGTGATGAGGTATCACACCGATCTTCTCAGATTGGTAAAGTTTTGCTGTTTAAGAGTCATTCTCTGCCCAGAAGTAAGGAAATTCTGGGATTGAGTCAAAAATATACCGAGTAATAAATGAAGATGTCTCAGTATCCCCAGAAGTATGCTTGCTTTGAAATAAAATTAATGGATTACAATCTGAAGTAACATTTGATAATTTTGGCATTGCTATTTGTAAAAAGAATCATACTTGTGAACTGGAAAGTGAGAAAACAGATTTGTTTCTGTTTAAATAACTGTAATAATCGATAATGGGTATTTTATATTGTTATTTATTTATCGGAATCGGAAATTATAGCCAATAAACACAGCGCCTGGTCACTGAAAACTGCGTTGACGGTGTGGAAGTTTTTCACACTGTCTCAGAGTGACTGTGGGATTACAATTTGCAACAAATGTGCAAAGGTTCCAAGAGGGGGGAAAACATTTGCAAATTTTAACAGTACCAATCTCATAAGTCACCTTAGACCGGAGATAAACTTGCTGTTAACTACGCGTACGTGTGTGCATGATGGCTGCCTCGAGTATCCTGCATCCATTTGGAGCGTCGGTTGTGCACGTCCTCAGAAATTAACTCTTTGGATGACTTCCTTGTCTCGTCTCCCCTGACAGCAGCACCAGATAAATCTCCAGGCCCTTCCACCATTTGGAATATCTCAGTATAAGTCTCGATAGTCTGCTCATGCAAGCATCTCTGTCAGACAAGTTGTCTGTCATCGAGCAGATATTAAATCCTGGTTTGTTGTGGCCATACTCACTATAAGAGAGGTTTCATATTCCCTCAGTTTTACTGATCCAGCCCCTTCTGTTGGTCTTGGGGGATTCTACATTAATGTCTGGCCAACCAAAAAATTGAATTACCCTAACATCTATTCCAAATCCAATGGTCTTTACCCCATTGTCCTCACCCACTTCCAACAGAGTAGATGGATCAAGGAACAAATTACTTCGTGATGCATCAATGCTGCTACAATAGAAATAATCTATAAAAGCCCCAATAATTAACAGTTTATGCATCATTTAGTTTGGTTTTCTACTCAGTACTACTAAGTAGTTGTCAATTGATTGGATGATGGAAGCAGTCTTGCCAGCAATCCTGCAAAGGGGATTCTCTAATTTAATCCCCTACATGACCTTACCTTCTCTAACCTTAGAATAACACATGTACCCAATATAAGTATATACCAAATAAGTACTTAAAGACTGATAGATCTTGTGAAGACACATGAATTATCATTGCTAAGAATAATACTGCTTTCTGTTCTTTCTCTTTTATAATGAAACACTTGCATTGCTTCCCAACCCATCTGTTGGCACCCCTGCTCACCAACAATGGTTGAAACCCATGACGAGATCTCCTCAAATCTTCGCAATCTGAGCCAGAGCTGCGGCCTAACACCTGACCGCTATTTTCCTCACTCAGCTCTCCATCATCCATGAATAAATATAGTATATATATTATTATATATATAAATATGTGCTCATCACTCCCATCATATCTATGTCATCAGTCCACCTTGGTCATTGAACAGGACAGTCATTATGTCTGTGCTGCACCTTGTGATTCTGTCCATGAAATTTACAAACAGAATCACAGAGATACTCCAACAGTAACCCTTCCTAGATATTCCATAGGACAAGTTCATTAGCCCTTTCTAGTCCACAACACAGAAGTCGACTGTATGGGAAAAAATGACATCTCCAGCTGGTCCGGTTTTTCGTGACCACAACAGAATCTGCATGAATTTACCAACTCGAGTAAGTCATTTTAATTCCAATATGCATATATATGTATTTTTAGTCAACCAGTAATTACACAGAAGAAAATCTTCCTATCCTATGATGCAATGATTTGCCTAATGCCTGCACACACTGGTTTGTCTAATTTATCATTCAATGTAAATGTTGATGTAACAATGCAAGTCACCCATCATGAATTCTGGCCTCGATGGAGCTCTGTGTTGGACCATCTGTCGTCAAAGGGATCTTGTGATGGCTTTGCCTGAGAAAGGAAGCCCTTGGTGGTGAAGGGGACTGGGGAAAACACCATCCATCCACCTCTTCCTCGCAAATGGAGAAGGTTGCATTATTTTCTAAAGGCAGAAGGGATGGAAAGCATTAGTTTTGGTTTTTGACCTGCTCAAAATACCTATACATACAATATAAAGGTTCAAAGGCTTTATTGTCATATGCAGAAATAACAAGTAATCAATGCAATGAAATTCTTAGTTCTCTTGTCTGGCCTGGTGCCGTCAGTTATTAAAATAAAATATATAAATAAAAAAGCTAGAAACATTTAAATATGTATACATATATATACTGGAAACTAAGTTTTAATCATAAATAAAAGGGATAAGCGATAAACAGCTGAGGTAGATCAAGGTGATTTAGGTGTGCTAAAAACAGTAAAAGACAGTATAAAAGTCAGAGCAGAATTATAACAGTTTGTGCAAAAAGACAACAAGGTGCATGTTCACTGTGCTGTGTTCACTTAAGTCCTTGATGGTTATTAATGAACTGCTACCTCTGCTTAAACAGGTGGTTAGAGGTCATACATTTTTTTAATTCATACAATTACGTAAGACAGACAACACCATCAAGCACCACTGCAAGAATGGCTGTGTCTTAAAAGTGTAGTTGCTCACTTTTGTATTAAGGCTTTAATACTTTGTTAAGTTCTCACTCGAAAACATATAGAATGAAGCACACCAGCAAAAGTCAGCACACATACAGTAAGTGGGATGTAGAAAAATGATGTTGCTGGTGTGGAGCTTAGTACATTGAATTGTCTGCATACCATTTTTTTGCCTGGACGGTGTTTGAAAAACTTGACGCAGCACTGACGGTCTCTGTTGTCTCTGCCATTTTCCTTCCACGCTACACTGTGAGGGAAAACACCAATGTTAGCTGTATATATACAGTGTTGTGCATGAACGGTGTTCAATGAACAAGTTCATATTTTGTAAATGCTGAACTGAACAAATCAATTTTCAAATGATGAACAGGAACTGATATCCTCCTCTGAGCTGCATTCACGTTTGCACGCACACACCGGAAACACCGCAAACACTGCACGCATTTTTCGGTGATCTATCCCTTTAAAGGTTCAGTGTGTACGATTTAGGGTGAAATGATCTATTGGCAAATAATAGAATATAAAATTATCCTAGTGATGTTTTTACCAGTGTGTTTCATCTAAATTGTATGAATTGTTGTTTTCTTTACCCCTTAATGGGCTCTTTATATCTAAATACTAAATATTTACATCAGCAGCTGGTCCTCTCTACCGAGGCCGCCATGTTTTTTACAGTAACCCAGACTGGACAAACTAAACACCTTTTGAGTTTTTATGACAACTGAAGCTGCCACAGATTCTCTTTCATGTTTGGAAGGGGGAGGGGGAGGGGTATTCAGCTGCAACATGACACTTCACCACTAGATGTCACTAAATTATACTCATTGTATCTTTAAGGTTATTTAAAAGTTTCCTTAGCTAGATAGTTACATAACAACTAGTTAGAAAACCACGCAACACTGTCAAACTGCCTCAAATCACAGTGGATGAAATTTGGGCACACTGATATAAAGATAGAACAACTCAGTTCCGGTCATATCAAAGAGCCGTTGAAAAAAAAATCGGATCATTCGCGAACGTCACAACACGATACAGGATAGAGCTGACCTGAGGTTTAAAGGACTCCCCTCCAACTGAGAATACTCTTGTTGAACACTTGAAGTTGTCAAGTAACTGGAGGCAAATGCTTTGGAAGTCAACTAACCATCCTGTTTCCTTGTGCCTAGAGCCTGCACCAATTGGAGCACTGTTTGAGCTGATCCCAAACCATTGATCGTTGTGCTTTTAAGAAAAAGAAAATAAATAAATAAACCCAAAACTCTATCTGGGTTGTTGTGGTGGTTTTATACATGGTCACGCCATTGAACTGTAATTTTTTATTTAAATTACACTGTAACTCCAATCTTTACTAAGAAATCATGTATATCTGTGAAGCCTTAAGATGAATTTGCACTTGTTGTAAAAAGGGGCACTAGCTCCTATTATTTAGGAGGAATTTAATTAATAATCAGCTTCAAATCATAAAATCATGAATTCTCAATTCAATGGGTCTCCGTTTGCAACGATAGATACAAAAATATGAGATTTATTGACTAATAGCTACGAGGAAGGGAATATTTACAAGAATGATGAATATGCAAAATGGAATAAATGAAACATCTGGATTTATAGAAATTTAAAATTTATAATTTTGGTGATGGTGGAAGATGAAAAACTGTGGTAACATTAACGTTAAGGGGTCGCTGGGGATGTCCTGTGATCTTCTCTTTTGGAGAATTAGTAATTCGACATTGTTAAATTGTGCAACCTAACCTGTAAAGGGCGAGGTTGCATATTCTTTCGAGGAACTAAAGCTAAGGAGTTGCCTGCCAACTCCCTTCGGCCAGTTGCGCCCAAATAATCTGCAGTGCCAGGCATATATCTGTTTTGTCAGGTTAAAAGCAGTTTGTTTGGACGAATAGCATTGGATGTTTTTGGTTTCTTGTCCGAAATGGAGGTTTTATGGTATAAGGATTGGGAAGAGGTCGACCTGCAGGTCAAGGTATCTGGTTTCCCACATTTGGCTGAGTGAGGGCTGGAGCCAGGCCAGGGATGTCTGCTACATCTGCGATTAAGAAGTGATTTGCTCAGCATAGTTGTGTGGTGTCAGTTGTGTCATACCTGGTGTTCTGAGGCACATGGGGAAACCATGTCCATGTTCTGAGGTGGAGCAGGAGGTTGGGCTTTGAACTGTTCACATCGCACACTCTCACTGGACATCTCCCAAAATGATTTCTGGAAAAAAAACACACTATCATTCCAAATGGGCATTAGCACAAGTTACTGCTAAAATTTACTTTAAAATTTAAAAAATTTAAAAGTAAAAACTTTTTACAGCATAGCATGTTGTCTATCGTATTGAGACTATCTCTCCACTGAGATACACATTGAGTATTTATCTCATTGGAGAGACGGTCTCTTCACTCGGAGAACAATGGATACAATGTAGTCTACAGATATCTGCAATCATTACTCTCAGACTTTCACACAGGCCCGTGTAGTTACTAAAATAATAATCTAGAAACTTAAAGAATGAATAACAAGCTCACATCAATTTTCCAAACACTCATCAACCTCCTAACTAAAAGTCAGTCAGCATTTTGACCACACCTGAGCACTGAGATACCATATGTACCCTAATAAAGTTTGAAAATCTGTCCATGCATTTTAGAGTTATTTTGTACACACACTCTTACAGGGTTGCTCCTGTTACGCAGGGTAAAAAGTAGTTCGTGACTGCAGCTGATGAAGAGCAGTGCTGCTATATGGTCACTAAGACCAGGTACTTGCATCACATCAGTATAGTGTTCTTATCTTTATTCTGGCTTTTTTCAATATATATTAATATTCTACTAAACAGCCAGCTGGTCGCTAGTGACCAGTTTACACTCATGTAAAGTTGGTATAACTTTTATATATATATATATATATATATATATATATGCTATCATTATTATATATTATTATTATTCTATTCAGTACTCACTAAATCATTGTATCATTGTTTCACTGTATTATTATGAACTGTACAGCTATTATAATACTATTCATACAAAATATAGTATTTGCTAATATTGATATTGTATTGATCCTGATGCATGCACTGAATATAGGCAGTTGATGCACTAAGATGTTGTACTACTTTTATGTATTGAGGTTAAGTACTGAGTTTGCTCTCTGAGTAAAATACTCTGATCTAGTTAACTTACTTAAGCACAGTTTTCAGACACTCAGTCCCTCTTGATTTATGTACTTCAGATTGATGTATTGACCTTTTGGTTGTTTAAAGAAAGCTGCATTTGACGTCAAAATTCTTGTAAAACCTGTTGTTCAGGAAAATCTTCAAATCTTAAACAAACTCATCACTCCTAATTGCACTACCCTCACATTTTGACAGTTGATATAAATTAAGTTCTTTGAATATAATTTTGTGTTGTGTGTCATATAACTTTTCATCAAGCACCAAAAAAATATTTATTGAAAAACACAAATTGTGATTGCTATTTTCTATATTTTTTTTATCCTCAATACATATTATAAGTCTTTGTTTTTTCAAGAAAGTATTGTGTATTTTGGTCTACACAATTAACATTATTTATTCTATCTACGGATAAGAATTGCTGTGTGTGCGTTCATCTGAAAATAATGCACATTCTTAAGCTAATCGACATCCAACATTCATAGCCGCCAAGTACACATCAAAGTCTTCAAAACATTACATTTCCTGTAGTAGATCCTCTGACAGAAAAATTGTGGTTGTTCACAGCAGGTGCAGTGACACACATACAAATGGATGCACACACACACACATAATACTTTTGTGCAGCACCATGAAATGTGTCACCTGCAACCAACGTGTGTTTGTCAAAGATGCTGGCATGGTATTTTCAGATCAGATGTTGTCATTCCTGGAGTTGTGTTGCACTATGTGATACTCAGTTAAACAAATTCTAAATTTTTCCAGTGATACTTTGTCTTTTGAGTATCAAGCACCCTCGTACTTTGCACACATACATTCGTAGTACTTTTTACACTACACTTTTTTGCCACCACAAAGTATTTGTGATGGGGAAAAAGGCCATCAAAACATAAATAGAAACAAAAAAACGTCTACAGTGCAAATAATTACTCCTATCAATATGCTAGTATGTTCCAAACACTAATTTCCCCTCTTAAAGTTCTAAAAGAGGCAGACGTCCATTCAAAATATAGCATGGAATATTGCTATTAATTTTAATCATAACCAAAATGTACTGAAATGAAGAAAACTGTAATAGTATTTATTCTGATGGCCACTGCCATTGTAGGACTGTTACCATCATAATGCCAATATTTTCATGTTTTAATATTTAAGGGGTTCTTGGTGAAACTACTCAGTGTGTTTTAGAATCCTAATCCACAAGTATTATGACAGCAGAAAATTTTAAATCTTTATTACAAATACCTTAAAATGTACTCGTGCAGTCCCTGTTACAGCTATATAACATTGGTAACACTATAATATCTTTACTATATTATTAAGAATCTATCATGAACTGTTACTCAGCACTAACTACAGTCAATGTTGTAAATTAATATCTTTCCATCATCAAAAGATAAGTATTGGATGCAGTGTAACTGTAAAGGTAACCTGTGGAGTAGCACCAGGGTGAAATGCTACATTAAATTCTTGAATATTCTAAAATTATTTGACGATTTAATTTAGTCTAAATAATTAAACTGTGCTGACTGTTTACACAATGTTATTCAGTCTCTCTGTTTCAAAATCGTATTTTAATGTTGGCTGTTACATTCACTATCTTTATTGTTTATTAACCATTCAGTTGGTAGGTATATGTAGTCTTTAGCTGATGTTTCTTGTTCTATATGGTTTTTAGTTAATCATCATTTTCACTTTCTAGTGAGAATGTCAGTCCTACTATACAACCATCCCCTATGCTTTCAAACATTTAACTCGTATCTCCTTATATGTTTTTGATGCTTGAACCAGTCATGATGGTGTGTGCATAGCATGCACGTTATCATGTGAAATGGGGCCCTTTCTTTCAGCTATCTCACTGTCACATCAGAGATTTCTTTAAAGCTGTAGGGAAGCATGCATCGAGATAACAAACCACACAGCCGATACCATATGTGTTCTGCAAATGCACACCCACAGAAACGGGAATTGAGTCGAAAGTGAAAGCACTGAAGATGTTGTGGCTTCTCACTGTCATCTCTCACTCTGGTTTTCCTTCTTGACTTTGTCTCCCTTTGTTCAAAGTGTGTCTGCTTTGTCTAAATTAGGAGAGCTTTAGTCACAAGTCTACTCACTCAAAGTCATTTGATGTCATGGTTGATATACTTGGCTGTTATTTCTGTGAGTCAACATCTGTCGGCAAGAAATGGGTTCGACAAAGTATTTCCTGTTTGGATTCTGTAATCAGTCACATTATTCTCTGGAAAGCTACAGATGCCTCATTCTGCTACTACTATGTGTGGGTTTTATTATTTACAAAGTCCCACATCTCAAAGCACACATCACAACCAATCACATAATCACATTACTAATGTATTTTTAAATGACCAAGTAGGAGACTTTGATCTAAAATTGTTTAACCACGTGTTGGTGTTAGGGTGTTAGGGTGTGTGTGTGTGTGTGTGTGTGTGTGTGTGTGTGTGTGTGTGTGTGTGTGTGTGTGTGTGTGTGTGTGTGTGTGTGTGTTCAGTTAAAGAGGATGTAGCATGAAGAATGTATATGGATGTATATTTGTGACATGTATGATGTGATATATATGTATTGGGTGTATTTTTTGTGTTTACTTTAATTTCATTTAATTTGTTGGGGTGGGGGTGTCCATGGGGTGTCATTGTAATAATTATTGTGTATTATTTCAATGCCAAGAATGAAAAATAAAGTTATTTTCATTCTCCTTTGAGCTTTCACAATGATAGTTATTTAGTTAATTTGTTATTTAGTTTTTTTATGATTTGTACAATTTGCTGATACTAATGACATAAAATAAGGAAGGATTTAAGCAAAACTGGATGTCCTGTCTTTATGTGAGGCCATTCAGACTATAAACATGTCTGTATTTAGACATCATAAAAATGGGTTAGTTTCAAGTAAATGATAACACCAAGGTATCTTGTATCTTGAAGCTGAGGCTGCATCCTTTATCCATTGAGTAGGAATGGATTTCCCTCTTTATCAATCGTGAGGGACTAAGGGTAAACCGGACATGTGGGTATTGTATCAATACAGGCTTTTTTATTTTTATCTTTGATTATCTCTAGTAATACCCTTTTGGACATGCAGGATTACTTTTTGGGTAATGGTTTTACTTGCTACTTCTTAACTGGATCAGCTAAAACCAACATCCTTGTCTGGTTATTTTATTGAGGCTAACCCCTAATATTGTTAAAACAAACTGACAATGGAGGCATGCAACAAATTACTATTCTTAACTATTATTGCAGACTTAGTGGAAAATATGTGTGTGTGAAGCTAGAAAGTATATCTATCTATCTCTCTCTCTCTCTCTATATATATATATATATATATATATATTCACCTTTAGAAGCTTGAAGATTGATAAATATACAGTAATTAATGATAAACAAGCAAAGATTGGCTGTAGTTCAGATAAAACACACCTTATTAATTCTATATAATAAACATTTTCAAATATATATTGCAACACGATGAGAACTGCTCTGATACACATTATCAAATTAAATTATTGTCTTTTACAGCTGAGATAATTTGTACTTCTTATATGAAGACTTTGATGATGCTGGTTGACTGGTTCGCTGGTTGATGATGTTTTTAATGTAAAATGTATTAAAAAATTAAGAATGTTGTGTTTTTAAATACATTAAAGATTCATTTATTTTATTTGACATAAATGATGATCTTGTTAGATATTCAATGGTTCATTTAGGCAGGTGAGTATATTTCGAATGAAACCCAGATAAAATAAATTGGCTTTGACCGGTGAATCATCTTATATAAAGTTACATCCTTTCACTGTTTCCTGCGTTAACTGCCATTTCACTTACAATTAAACTACAATCAAATACAATTTTAACATTTCTCTTTACATGGCCTTAGAAAATGTTTTGCTGAGTAACTATTTGGAAAAATTCAAATTTATATTACTGTTCTGAGCAGATAGATCATAGTTTATAATTGTCCGTTTATTTGAGAAGAACCTTATGTGTTCATTATGGAGAAGAAATGTGAAAACTGGTCAGTGAGAGTTCTCTATCAACACTTGATCAAGCAGAAGAATGTGATTTAAGATTCACTTAAACATTAGTTTTGAGTATTTTGTCAACATAGTTATGATTTACAATTTTTAGACATATATGGACTGCACTTTTCAATTTGAGCAGATCCCATTTTAATTATTTTTAACTTTTGATAAAATAGTCAAATTAGTGCTTACCGTATATCACGTTCAGGCACAACCTGCTGATGAGATACTTAGAAATGATTCAGACATGGAGTTATTCCACAGGAAGTAAGGTTTTTGACAAAAAACATGATAGACAGATGTTAATCTGAAGATTTAAGAAATTGCTTAATTTAGGTGAAGAAAAATAGTTATGTACTCCACTATAAAATCTAAACCATACCATATATCATGAGCACTCTTATGCATTTATATTTTTAGTTTGAAAGAAAAACTTTCTTTCAAACTTTTGGTTTGAAAGAAAAACTAAGATTATCAATCTGTCAAAATATTATGCAGTCAAGCTACCTTAAAAGATTGTTTGAGGAAATTGATGTTAAAGGCACACACTCACCTGATGTCAGAGAGCACATAACAACGGTGAGATATTCACTGTATTTATTTGCACAGCAGGAAACAGAGCAGAGCTAAAGCCCATCTCCTCAGCAAATCAAAACACAAGAAACTTCAACCAAAGCCCAAAAAAATTATTTCCAAACTCTGCTCTGAATGCATGTCAAATATGTGTGTTGGAAAGTAAGCTATTCTACATTGAACAAAAAGAACAAACAAGTCATCTTTGTGCTAAAGTTCACAAAGCCCTGGGGAAATAACTGCTTTTGTCACCTTCGCACATGTCTAACCTTCTGATCTAAATGTGCAAGCAAGTGTTAAGCAAACAGATGAGGATTTCACTCAGAATATCTTATTGCAGGAATTTGTGTATCCCAACACAGAACAGCTTTTTTTTTAATCTCACCTTCCAGATCCATTATAATTATTTACTGATTTAATAATTTAAGTAATTTCCCCAAATTACGTTAAAATTATTTGTTAAACATTGTTACACACTGCAGTTGTTGCATTTTCTGAAGAACTTGGATATTCTAAGACACAAATTAATGAGATATGTTATAAAAATGAACTCTACGCTGTGTTTCAAATCTAATTTATTATTCACGAGTTGAATTTAGATAAATTAAGCCTTGTGTTCATTACCTGCCTGTGAATAACATTTACTTTTATAATCAAGTGAACTAACCTTAAATTAGTAAAAACATGTTTACAAATTTTAAACTTTTCTGGGACAATTTTTTGCAGTCATGTTCACATTGTGTATGTGACTAATACATTGTCTCATACATTGTGGCAGAAATGTTGATGGTGACTTTTGACTTCATCCCATATTTATATGTAGTATGTTGTGCTCTAAGAACTGAGTCTGCTGTAAGATTTTTGTTTTATTTAACTTTTGTTATTTGTTCTGATGAGATCAACAGAGTGCTTTTAGAGGTTTTGTTAAATATACTTATATCAAAGCAGATGTGTTCTTTTTTGTACCTTCAATTCTTTCAAGCAGAATGTGAGGCCATTCTCTTTGACTTGTTTGAAGATACTGTTGTAGTTGGGGAGCAGACAAATGGCAGCAGTGTAAGGGCTCATCAGGTTATCCAATTTGAATTGTTCAGATTCTCAATTTGTTTGATTTTGATGAATTGTCAAACATCAGATATGCAGATGTGTTCTGGAAACAGTTGCTCACAAAAACAGAAGCTTCCATGTACAGTGTGGTAAATACTCTATCTCACTGTGAGAATCATGTTCTTATGTGAATATCACAAGTGTGAGAAAAGCTTTGATGAGTGTACTTTCTGATCCGACTAGAAGTCTGAGCAAATGATGATGAATTGACAATTCTGTTCTCATTCTTTGCTGACTAGGTTCTGGGACTTGTATGTGTACTGTAAATGATGTTGCTCTCTCAGTACGTGCTATTTAGAGTGAAAATCATATTGTCGCTATGTCGATGATTCATTCCTTCCCTGACAGAGGTGTTGGATATAAAGACTTACTCAAATGATTCAGCCCATATGGGGGTGAGTGACATTTTTTTTATACTGACTCAAAGGAAGAATTTATAATAAATAATTGTGTATTTAATATATAGTAATGAACAAGTTTGGGTACAGGCGGCCTTCCCTCATCCTCACTAGCTGCTTGTGTCCTGTTACTGGTGCCTGCTCCGTCATTGGTCGGCCCAGTCTCCACTAATCCAATCCCTGAGATGCCAGGAACCCGAAGAGTATATATACCCAGATCACCTGTGATCAGCTGTACTGGTCTTGCCTGACATTCTGTTACTGTCACATGGTAGGTTTGTCAATGTGCGTTAGAGACAGTAGGTTAAGGGGTGCTGTCCCTTTTGTATTTTTTTTTCTAGACTGAATTAGATCGTAAGGATTTTTGTTTCCATTTCTTATGTTTGTTTTTTTGTGTGAAGCTAGTTAACTCTAGGTTTAGAGTCCTCTTTTTGTTACATTTATTCCTTTGATTTGGGCAGCATTCCTAACCCCCTTTCTTTTCATTAGAGTTTGCCTCACACCTTTATTATTGTTATCTTTCTCCTTTACTTTTACAAATAAATAACTTAATTCAACCAATAACCCTGGTTTTACGTTCCCCTTCCCCACACAGGCTGAGGGTTGTAACAGGTGGAAAATGACTAATCAGGCTTTATAGAGTTAATCATACAGCTACCAATAGAGCTAATCAAGTAATGATTAAAAGTAGTAAAGCAAATCATCACTCCCTTTAAACTTGTAAATTCCAAGTTTGAAGTAAATTTGGCTCTTAACTGGTGATGATAACCACAGTAACTACAGAAAAAAGCCAACAGCTTATCCATAATATGGCATGTGTGAGTGGTATCATGGTGTAACAATTTGCCTTATTTAGAATATAAGGCAATTAATCACACACGATATTCTTAAGGAGAACGGTTGGATCTGTCACGCTGTGTATGAACGCCGCCCGCTGACCCTCTTACAACATACGAATAATACGACCTAAGACCTGAAACCTTATTGTTCGTCCCACTAAAATATATGGGAATATATATAATAACGAAATTGACTCAAACAAGTTTCAATTATTAGTTTGTATTACCAAGAAAATGAAGTAAACACTCGTCCCACCTGGACGTCAACCTGCAAACAAAGACCGGAACGTGAGCAAAAGATCTCAGCTCCAAACAATTCACATACGTCTCCCTTATGGCATTTAAATGCCCAGGTTAGTGCGCTGTGGTCTGCATTAAGACAGCCCCTAGTCCCACGTCGCTAGCATCACAGTGGACCTGAAAGCCAAGGAGCGGCCACGGCTGAGCCAACACTGGTGATGACTGCAACAAGCTTTTGAGGTTTTCAAAAGTGACTTGACACTGAACGGACCACTCCCACAATACTCCTTTCCTCTTGAGGTTATTGAGTGGGGCCACAATATCCGCCATCCTAGGTATGAACTTGTTGTACCAGCCCACCTACCAGAGGAATCTCTGGAGACTCTTCAAGTCTGTGGGTGCTCGATAGGCTGTTATGGCTTCAATCTTTGCTGGGTCTACGGCCACCCCCTCACCTGAGACTGCATGCCCCAGAAAGATGAGCTGAGTCTGAAGAAGATGGCATTTCTTCACATTGAGAGTTAGATGGGCCTGATGGAGCTTTTGGAAGACTGCATCAAGGTCATGCAGATGCTGCTCCTGAGTCCTGGAAAAGACGATGATATCATCTATTTAAACGAAATAGATTTTTCCCTTTAACTCCGCCAGGACAGTTTCCATCAGCAGCTGAAAAGTGGCTCCAGCATTGCACAGACCAAAGGGCACAACCCCAAACTGGAATAGGCCCAGATGAGTGATCATGGCAGTCTTCCGTTTGGGCTCCTCATCCATGGCGTCCTGCCAGTAACCGCTCTGGAGATCCAGTGAGCTAAAATAATGGGCGCCCTGCAAGGACTCCAAAATCTCATGCACCAATGGCATTGGATATCCATCATGATGTGTTTTGGCATTGATACCTCTGTAGTTCACACAGAAGGAGTCCCATACTTCCTTGGGCCTAAAACTACTGGTAAGACCCAGGCAGAGGAGGATGGCTCTATTACGCCATTACTGAGCATCTTCTTAATCTGCTCCTCGATAACTGCTTGCCTTTGCAGTGATGCTCTGTAGGCTATCTTTCGTACTGGCAACTCATCTGTGGTCAGGATCTTGTGCTTTACGATATCGGTGACACCAGTGGACTCTGTCCAAATCGTCGACCACTTCTGCAGCAGTGGTCTAACCACCTCAGGTTGAGCTTCCAATAGAGGAACGCCAGGCTGCTCCATGGTAGAGTTTTCCATTACCGCCATGTAGAAGTTGAGCATTGACTCTGGAAGCCCCCACTGCAATGCATCCCGAGTTTTGGGTAAAGACTTATGCTCTTTTCCCCCCAGCATAACATACTTCCTCAGGTGTGGCATTAAGTTGATCTGGCTCGCACACATAAAGTCTAGTCCAAGCAGGAGGGGCATGTACAGCTGGTCATCACTAAGTATATGTATGTTGATTGTGATGTGAGCATCATGGAGGGTGAGGAGCAAGTTGGTTTTCCCTAGAGCAGTGATTCTCAACTGGTGGGTCGCGACCCAAAAGTGGGTCGCGGACCCGTTTTCAGTGTGTCGCGGGCCTTTGCCTTGTCAAAAAAAACATGTTAGGAAAAAATCCTGTGCTTTTATTTTGAAGGGGATTTTTAATGCAGCGGAGTGCCCTCTATTCACACTCCTTAACAGTATTTGTTAAGGAGTGTGAATAGGATCAGTTTTGTTGGTTGTCATAGATTTAGTGAGTGAGTATTCTCAGCTAAAGCTAAATAATTTGAGTCTTTTTGAAACTACTTCTCAGTAGTTGGACTTTTGTATTTCACATTTGTGCATGACAGCACTGTTGAGTCCGTTAAAAAAGGCTGAAGTTACTGAATTGCTATGTATGTTGTTTTACCTTGTGTCCTTAACATGCACTTTTTGGTTTTTAATTAAGATGCAGCTAATTGAGTGTAAAGGGAATTTTTTCCTTAAATAGATTGGAGAAGTTGAAAATGTTCCTCGATTTGGGTCGCGGCTTGTCATTAAGGGGTGATGGTGGGTCCCGAAGCCAGACCAGTTGAGAACCACTGCGCTAGAGTCTTACTCTCTTGTCCATTGGCCATAATGAACCTTGGTATTTCGGCCGGGCTCGGAGTCTCACCAGTCCTCTTTAGTTTCTTCCACAGGGTTCTATTCATCAAAGAGTATGTGCACCCTGACACAAAGAGGCATCTCCGTTTGATCCTCTGACCCTTATTGGTACCACCAGGAGAGTTGAAATGCCCAGAACAGAGGCCACATCTGCACCATGTCCACGGCCCTGACCCTGTTCAGGTTTCTTGCTGGATCTTTTGCCAGCATGGTCCGAAGAGTTGGACTGCTGTATGCGGTTCCAATAATCTTTGGAGTTACTCCAGTCTTTCTCTATAAAAGACCCCATCTTAACCAACTGGTCAACAGTGGACACAATGCCACATAGGCCACTGGCCAACCTTGTGGTACATGCTCTCAGGACCGCCGCACAACCTCCTCTTCTGACATATCAGGACTCCACTTCAGGCAGTGCGCACGGTGATCATATGCAAAGTCCCTCAGGCACTGATGGGGTGATCGCACATTGGACGGGAGTTGCTCCTCAATCTCAGGCTGGTGATCAGTGGGCAAGAAAGACTCAAGGAAAGCATTTTTTCAACATTGTGGTTTAGCTGAGGCTGCGGCCAAGGGTGGGAGTGAACATCTCCCTCATGTGTTGGACGGCTGGCGGGCAAGACCACAGCAGGAGTGGAGAATTAACAGGTTTCCATGAAGACCTTTTTTTGTTGATGGTCTTCTTTAGCTCTTCATCCTACAGTTTATCATTGCGCTGCAGACAAGACACCACGGCATGATCAAAACTCTGCAGCTTAATGTCAATATACTCCTTTGCCTCCTTAGCCATTGAATCAATTGCTGCTCTGAGCCCCTCCTCACGATTGAGTGTGCTATTGGCTGCTTCTTTAAACCGGTTCTCTAAGGACTACATTTTTTAACTGCAAGTCCTGCAGCTGCTTATCCTGGCCTCAGCATCCTCACTTTCATCTGACTTTGGTTGTTCCTTATAAGGGGGGTCTAGAGACATAGATTCCAGCATGCTGCTTAACTCACTGACATCACTGCGGTTGTGTCTAGTGGTAACATGTTGGTAAGTATAAGCCTCAGCAGGTGGGGTGGTATTTTGGACCAAATCTATGAGAGGCATTGAACTCTCTTCATGTGCATCATTACCCCTGGGTGCCTCCTGCTGCTGCCTTGTAGTAGACATTTGAATTAACAAGTGAAACTAAGCAAACAGGACAAGGTGTGCTGTTGTGATATGCGACCATAAAAGGATGTATGCCTTTGTGGAGGTGAGGGGGCTGGGAGAGCACCTTCACCTGCACCACAGAGGATCAATTAGCACAGGTGAGAGCTGTTTGCTGATTGATCCTCACACTTAAAAGGCAGCGTCTGAGCTGCCTCAGGGGAACACTCAAGAAAACTTAGACACAAGGGACACTGAGACACAGTCACAGAGAGAGTAGGAATACAACGGCTGGCGAGAGAGCCACCGTGTAAATATGTGTGTGTGTGTGTGTAGATACAAAGAATAAAAAGCAACCACAACAAAAGTCATACCTGTGGTCCAGCATGTTCCTGACGAGATACCCACGGCAACAGAGCGGTTTGCCACACTGGTGCCCAATGTGGGGCTCCACGCAGCCAGAGACCCGGACTGGCAGGCAGAGCCGGAGCTGGCGCTGGTACAGATGGTTCCTGCACCAAGGCTGGCGGTGAAGCCGGCGTCCCCTGATCCTGTTTCCACGCCCCCTGCTCCAGTTGCTACCCCAAGGTCGGCGGTGATGGCGACACCTGCAGCCCCTGCAGCCCCTGTTCTGGATCCCTCGTTGGCAGAGAGGCCGATGCCTGCCCAGCAGCATGCCCAGCAGCATGCCCAGCAGCCCCTGTTCCTGGTCCCTCACGGCCGACGCCTACAGCCCCTGCAGCCCCTTTTGCTGGTCCTTCTAAAGCAGAGAGGTCGACGCCTGCAGCCCCTGCAGCCCCTGTTTCTGGGCCCTTGTCGGTGGAGAGGCCGATGCCTGCAGGCCCTGCAGGCCCTGTTCCTGGTCCCTCGTCAGTGGTGAGGCCGATGCTTGCAGGCCCTGTTCCTTTTGCCAGGGCGCCCGTGTTGCGTCGCCCACCTGCCCGGCCTCCGGAGAGATGCAGCGCACGACGACGCCCACCTGCTCAACCTCCACAGAGCCTCAGTGGGTGGGCTGGCTTCCTCTCCTGGTCTGTCGGGAGGGGGGGGAGTAGGTCAGCCGATGGCTCCCTGGCCTGAATTTGGTGATGGCAGTATGTGGAGGTGAGGGGGCTGGGAGAGAACCTTCACCTGCACCACAGAGGATCAATCAGCACAGGTGAGAGCTGTTAGCTGATTGATCCTCACGCTTAAAAGGCAGCATCTGAGCTGCCTCACGGAACACTGGAGAACACTCGGACAGACTCAGAGAGACAGAGACACAGAAACTGAGCTGCAAAGCTCAGGAACTTTACGTTTGACTTTTGAATTTATGTTTTCATTTAATAAAGTATGCTGAAAAGCAACACCCTTGTCTCTGGCTTTGTGTGGGAGAGCCCCGTGGCATAGACATTTGCCACAGCCCTGTACTGTAGTTATGCAATATATATGTGTAGATCATGTAAGCACAGCTGCCACTACCTTAATCTTGATCTCACAAATTAAATCGTCTGCTTTGTCTACATAGACAACATCATAGTCTTCTCCAGAACTCAGGAACAACATCTTTGTGACCTTGAGGCTGTTTTCCAAAAACTACAACAGGCCCATCTAACCCTCAATGTCAAGAAATGTCACCTGCTACAGATTCAGCTCTCTCAGGCAGGGGAGTGAAAGTAGACCCCAAAAACAGTCTGCAGGGATGTTTGGAGTTATGTCCGAACTTGCCATACCTGTCAGACTGCTGTGCTTTTCCCATTTCCTGAAGGGAATTGGGTAGATTGGAATGTTTCAACAGCTATACACACCAGTTTCATAGGTAAACACCGTATATTAAGGCCCAAACAAATTAAATCAAACCCGACCAGGTCGGCACTTTAACACCAACGCCAGGCGGCAATAAAACACAAAACAGGTCACAAAAAAAGCACAATAGTTCCCCAGGTTAACAAAAAGTACACAAACAACATTATAAACGAAGAAGTCCACTAAATGATTGTCCAAACTAAGGCGAATTAATATTAACAGGGGAAATACAATGGCAATCGGAAAACGCACAGTCTCACCATAGTCTGTTTGGAAACAATACTCCATGTTACACATCTTTTGATATGATATAATTTCCGATAATTTCTTTCTGTACATTCTTCAAATGTAAGAAACAATAAAACAAACCATATGTATATTTTAACATTCGGTGTACATTAGGGAAGGCAGGTGATCAATATATTGGTGTTGTAATTACTGTCAGTAAATGTCTACCTGGAGCGAGTGATAAATTCCTCTTCAGTGCTCAACCAAAGACAGGTCTTCACAGCAGTATATTTCGTATTTATACATGAAATGTAAAACATTGGCATAAACTGCATAAACTTATTACTGATATGAGTTCATCCTGAAGACCACTGTGCTGAGAAATACAAACAAAACACAGATTCTCTTTTACTGCACATTGCAACTGTAAGCTACAGTTTTTCTTTGAACTAACCTGTTTTGTGTCTAGTTTCTAAGAGCCAAATTGTTCAATACAGGAAATCTTCTCATTACTACATGGTATATGAGAAAGTAGCAGCCTGACCAGGACTACAAACTTTCTTTAAAATGAATATGTGTATATGTATGTATGAAAACAAATGCCCCTTATCTATTCTAATTTTATCACATCTCTCAAATTGAAAAATAAAACTGGTCAGACAAGATCCCTGGATTGTTGAGTCTAGATGCCCCACCAATAAAGACTGAACTTGACCAGTAACTCATTAAGACTCATGTCATTAGATGAATTTAAGTTTATAATATTTTTTAGATATTTACAGAGATATGAGTGATTGCCTCTAATTTTGTTTGCTGTCTCGCTCTTGATCTCAGTGAGACTCCCTGATCAGGAATTTCACAGAATCAATAAAGTACATCCAATTGAATCTCTTTCTGTCTGTCAAATTGTTGTAATACATATACAGTTCAAAACTGACTGATGATCTTATTGCTTTTCTTTCTTGCAACAACAAACCTCTGTATGTCAATGCCATCATGTTTCCAGATTTCAGCACTAATACAATTACCCTGTAAGTACAAAGCTTAAACAGTTGCTTTTATTCATTTTCCACCTTGCCTTTCACATTCTGGATGTAGGTCTGTCACTTATACTGGTGGTGATAAAGAAAACTGTAAATGATAAAAAATGCAACCACCATTATTGTAGCCTGAAATCATTTTAAATACCTGCTCCTACGTATATTTTTGTAAAGTATTTTTTAGACTAGGTGCTTTTCAATAATGAACGTCTCTTTTTTTTTCAATCTCCTCGGAAATTATATTTCCGAGGAGATTACAATGATTGTTCAGTGTAAACTCAGCTCAATCATTTTCAGTATCAAGAACCTCACCAATACATGTTTAAAGAGCATGAACTTCAGTGAGCAGGGGGAAGCCCAGTAACATGCTGTATGACATTCTAACAGGTGTAAACAGCTTCTTCTGAGGTTACTTTATGTGCTGTCAAAGGTCATCTCATCTAAAAGAATGCCACTTAGGCACGGTGGAAGCTTCAGTCCTGTATCATCTTCAAAACCTTTTGCCATTATTACCGTCTTTATTTAGTTATGTATTTCAGGACTTCATTGAATGTGTTGCACTTTTTGGACCAATGGACCAGATTTAGATTCAGGTTAGATTCAAAGATATAAAATCCAAATAAGTAGTATTTCTTCTCTGAGTAATTTCTATTTCATATTGTTCAAGATATATTTTTCTTTATGCAGTATCTTAAGAGTGCTGTTGATGCAGTTTTCACACATTTCAAAATGCTAAAGTACATATGCAAATCATCAAAATGTTTTTACTGCTCATTCCTTTACTGAGCAATAGAAGAATTTCCCATTGCTTTGATCACATGACAAGCTGTCATCGCTAACACTAAAAATGAACAAAACAATGTCAGCAGTTTAATGGAAATTGTCTTCCTGTGCAACAGCTCATTATGACCTATAGTTACTTTATATCTTAATACAGACATCGATAGTGCCTCTTAAAATTGAATCAAGAGAGATGGCTTCTGCATTTACTTGCTTTACTGCTCACACTTTAGAACTTAATGTAACATGCCTCATGGCTAACTTTGTCCCCTGTTCACTTGTATCTTCCTGTTTCTTATTATTACTACCCTCTTATTATGCGAGTACTCAAGCCCAACACATGACTTCCCTAGAGATTGTGTCCAGACTTTACCCGCATTTTGCCTTTCACACACGCACAACACAGTGGGAGATTCTCTGCAGAGATGTGTTCTAAACAGCAACAATCACCAACAACAACACGCTCACGTGGGTGTTGTTTGTGTCTGTGGTGCAGCCAGGTGAAGCAGATAGAGGCAGGAAGTAACATTAATTCTGTTGCACAGATCACAGGATTTTCTTTAAAACACACTGACACCACAAACTTTCCTGACATCTTTGTCAGTGTCTTGTATGTGTATGGCTCCACTTTTTCCCCCGGAGATATGTTGTCTTTATGTCTTTTTTTCATGTTTGCGTTGTGGAGGATCTGCTGCTGAATTTCTGTGGACTTTATTCTAGCGGGGCAGGCAAAGATAATCCAAAGGCTCTCACTCTGACATTTGAGTTCACACATGCATCTCCTCCGGAGAAGGTGCAGGTACTTTCTGGAGTTCAGTGCATGTCTGAAAGCAGCTTGAGTGACATTAGTCTCTGCCTGTGTGTCTGCATCCAGTTGATTATAGGTGGATTGAGTGAAGGCCAAATTCTCTTTTCACTTTCAATCTAGGATCGAGGATCCTCACTATTACACTTATACCGTTCTTACTTATTAGCTATTATTCATCTTAGTTCATCACAACAGTTTAATCTCCTACAAATGTGTAGTATTCTAAATTCGCTGTGCTCTTTTGTTTCATCGTGGTCAGCAGCCATTTTGAAAGTACAATTTCTCACACACACACACACACACACACACACACACCTATACTCACATACACATGTCTATAGTAAGTAGCTTTAGATAGTTTGTGTGTTAATTCTTTTATTAATTTCATAAGAAATGTTTTTCTTTAACACACTGGTGGTCTTCATTTTTAGTTTAATAAGACAGAATTGCAGGTCATCCAGGTTTTTATGTCCTTGAAACATGCTTGAAGTTGAGTTAATTGTTCAGGTTTTATTGACAAGTATAACTGGGTGTCATCCGCATAGCAGTGGAAATTTATAGAGTGTTCCCTGAACTTGTTTCCTAGTGTTGTTTCATATATAATGAGAATAATTTTGGGCCAAGCACAGAACCCTGAGGAACACTGTGGTTAACTCTGGTGCGCACCTATGACTCATTAATTTGCACAAATTGTAATCGATCTGAAAAATAGGATTTAAACCAGTTTAGGGCTTTCTTTAATGCCAATTAACTGTTCTAGTCTCTGTAATAAAATGTAATGATCAATAGTGTTGAATGCTGCACTAAGATCTAACAACAGATTTCCTCAATTGCTTCTATTATTGCCATTGATGTTGATCTGTTTGATCAGCCTGTATTGACTGTTGGTGAGTAATTTGTGTTTTTCTAATCTTTTGTTGAATAATTTTTCTAGTATTTTTCAGATTTGTATTTTGAGCTACATTTTTAGAATAAGTATTTTAATATAACACATTTGAAAATAAGTGTACTAGATGCTAATAGGAAAACTTCCTAAATGGTATGTTGAATAACATATTCAATGAAAGTCGGAATATATGGATTGTAAGGTTGAATATGTAAAATGAATATTTTAATTTATGATTTAAATTTTCAATAACTATAATGAAATCTGTTAATATTGATCGGAAGTGTTGTTAAAATAAGAACCCCAGGTTCCTCTTCAGTACTGTAGCCAGGCTGACTGAGAGTCATAGCTCTACTTAACCATCTATTAATTTGCTCTCTGAGCAGTAATGATTTTCTTTACAAATAAAATTGTAACCATCAGGGTAAAAATTCCACACCTCCTCGCCCCGAATAGCATAGATACACTGTCAGTACTGTAATGGAAAATTATACCATTATACCACACTATATATTATCTCTACTTATGCATACTATTTCTGCTTGTGTAACTGCCAAAATGACATTAGAGCCACAAATCTGAGACTGTGCTCGTCTCCCACACCAAGACCTCGAAGAGGTCTTCAGCCTGTGTCTAGTCTTATCTCCTGGGATTTTACTATTCACTCCGTTCACACACATAGTTCACACACACACACAGACACAGACACAGACACACACACACAGTTCAACTCTTCACACACACATTTCTTCATTGCATCTGCATAAAAAGCATACGCCTGCAACTGTTTCTTTGTCATTCCCTCTGCAGAATGCTCTTCGCATGCTGTATGATTGTCTGACCTTCCTTGCAAGGAATTAAGTATACTTAAGACTATTATTCTCAAATCTCTTGATTTCAGAAGTCTCACCAGGTCAAATTGCCATCACAGTACCCTTAGAACCAACTGTAAAACAAGATTTATATTTAGACCACTTTCCTGTTATATATCTTTCTGAGCTGACTTCACCAGTCTCTTAATCTAAACCAGTGGTTCTCAAATGGGGGTACGTGAAAGCACATGAGATGTTTTAAAAATAGATTTAAAATTAGCATCCATTCAAAAATCCTTTAAAAATAGTTATTTAATAAATATTCAATAAAATATGTGTTTAATAAATCAGACACTGATGGCACAGCTCTGCGTATTACATCTTTTTTTCAACCAAAAATGCTTTGTGCTGGTTGGGGGGTACATCACTGAAAAAAGGTTGAGAACCACTGATCTAAACCATCAATGTCTATTGGACCTTATTGCAACGAAACATTTTTAAGGAAGGTCTTTCCTTAATTAACAGTTCTATATTCAATCAGATTAATATAGAAACCAGCTTCAGGATTTTAAGGTAGCAGTAATTAATATCCAAAGTGCCACCAATACCAATAGCAAGGAAGTTTTCCAGTTCAACAAGTATTGGAATATGTCATCTGATGCCGTTTTGTAAAACCAGACAATTCAAGAGGCTATATATTACTTATATATGCTGCTAGTGGGGGAACAGACGTAAAAATGGAAAACAAATATTTCCGGGTAAATAAGCAGTGACACACATTCAAAATTGAACTCCATATATTCATGTCGTTCTAAATATTCAAACTTTGCATGCAATGGCTCTCTGTGGGGGCACGTCCCCCAGAAAGCTTTGACCGCCCCTGTCCGTGAAGCGTTCAGTGGGGATTAAAATCGCTTCGACCGTCGGATGCTGCATTTATTCCCCAAACCTGCCCAACACCCGCCTCTTTGCCCCGGAGATAGACAGAGGACATTTCTATCCACAATGCTGCACCTTGTCTCGGCTTGTCAGTGAGACGCCTGTACGCTAGTGGGCTGCGGGACACGATGTGGATTGGCGTCGGTGTCATCCTCATCCCACAGACCTGCCCGGGGCTGTGTGGCCTCAGTGCGTTAGCTAGCGAGCAGACTGTACTGTGATCGTTTCGGCATGCTGGCGGATTTCTAAACTCCCCTCGCCTTGACTGGAACAATGCGGCGGCAGATCGACAGGGTTTCTGAAAACTACGAGCGGGAGAAGCTCCACAGGGCGTCTGCTGGTGTGTGTCGGCTCCAGGAAGCGGTGAATCCACAGCCGATGCCACAGGACGGTTTTGACCGCAGTTTATAGACACCGGATGGAGATAGGAGCCGTCGCCTTACACCAGTAAAACACTGTAAGCAGTGATGATCCCTCATTTTGCCCTGCCACTGGAGCTCTCCTGACATGACATGCACAAGAAAGAAAAGAAAACGCAGCTAATTTTAAAATGAGTTGGCAACAGGCTTTACCAGACACCAGAGGACTGGAGCACTGACACAACTGTCTGTCGACCATCCACTGTTTAGCTGATGTTGTGATGGAGCAGGCTGGTGGATTGCTGTAGCCTGGATTTCATCTAGATTGCAACGACGGCCTGTCTGCCACAGACAAGCAGCCCACAGCAGGTAAGCAACACACCATGACTACCATTTTGTATTCCTGCTAAAATGCTCATAATAATGATATGAGAAGCAGCCTCCTGCAGGCCCAGACTGAGGCAGATCACAGGGCTGGTATCTATGTGCCTCACACAGTGATGCAGAGCAGCCTAACATCGCATTCATCACAGCAGCATGTACAGTGGTCAGTGTGATGCCATGTTGTGTTGATGATGAATAATGTTGGGTCTCCACCAGCTCTTGGGGCCTTGCTCAGCACAGGGAGAGCCAAGTGATTTATTTCCCCTGCTAGACAACAGAGCGCCATCTCCTGAAGAAGTGTAGTCTGTAAACTGTGTGATTATAAAGCCACACAGGTCCTTGGTAGTGGACTGCAGCAGTTGGTGGCTCTCCAGTCCTCATCAGACCTGCACTGACTGTCTATATCTCATCCACTGAGCTTTGCTGCCTCCTCCCACCTACAGCAAGCCAGAGGTATTGGGCTGCTGTTGCTACCCTGATCCTGACAGTGACTCTGCCCTCTGCTGCCAACCAACTTCCAGCTTCATAAAGCCCCTCCTTCAAGTCATACAGCCTCTCAGTTCCCCACAGCCCCCAGCCTGTGGAGCTCAACAATGACCAGATATAAACAGTTGCAGTGTAACCCATATCTTGATTTGCTAAATATCTTGTTCATCGCACACTGTTCTCATCACAAACACATATATAGGAGCTATGTGTTCGAAACCAGTATTTTTTAGTTGTTTTATACTTTGTGCCTTATCTGCATAGGCTGTTTTTTTTTATCTGGTTCAGCAAATGACCAGCAAGGCAAGTGTCAAGTATTCTACTAAAAATTAAATTAATTTATTACAACTAAACCAACAGAAGAACTGATTTGAGGAATAAATAATGCTGCAACATGATCTTAGTCAAAAGCATTTAATCCCATGTAATTTGCTATGTAATAGGCATTCATCAAGACTGTAGGCTACTGTGATGTCATATAAGTGAAACAATGGCTTTTCCGTTTAAAATTAATTTGTGTTGCTTTTGTGGTTGTTGCCCTATGGGAAATGGTGTGTAGGTATATACCACTTTTAGTCTTGATGATCATTCAAAGTGCTTTAAAGTACAGTTTTGCCATTCACCTATTCACACACATTCATACAGTGCATATGTATGTACTACTCTCTCTATCATACATCAATCATGCACTGCGGGTTAAGCCGCAATTAGGGGTTGAGTATCTTGCCCATGGACACTTCGGCATGCGGAATGGGGGAAACGGGGATCAAACCGCCAACTTTGTAGTTAGTTGACGATAGGGATAGGCGATAAAACGTTATCAATAATTATCGCGATATAACTTTTCCTCGATAGAAATTTAAGACATGTCGATATAACGTCAATAGAACTCATCCCATCCATGTTTTGACGGACAACACGAACAGCCAAAGATAATGAGCATAGCGCTGCGCCGAACCAATCATGTGGCTGGAATAGAGTTACACCCACATCAGGTTAGGTTGACGCACACAGCACAGAGTGAAGGAGGCGCAGCACATGTGTTAATGTTTGGGCTCCTTCACAGAGGTGGAAGACAGATGCAGAGACTGAACATATACATGTTTTCCCCTCATTCATAGTTTTAGCGGGTTTCCACCGCTGAATAATTATAACACCGCTGCTTCAGGACAGATGCTCATTAAAGGTCCGGTCGTCCTGTGTCGGAGCTTCCTCCTCACTCCCCCTCTGACCTGCGCTCACTTTACACTTTAACAATAAACACCATCACTGATCACAAGTTTTAAGGACACATACAGGACTGACGTTTACTTTGTGTTTGTTTGATTCTAGAGTTTATGAGACACATGTTTAAACCTGCGACATAACACGAGACGTAACGTGACGCACACAGTCACGACATCAGGGTTAAAGTGACCGAAGTGATCCGGAGTCATGATCCGATATCATCAACTAATAACTATTTTAGAATATAGGACTAGATGGTGATATCCCATGTGATTATCAGTTCGTGTGTGAAGAGGGACAGAGATGAGCGGGGGGACAAACACACAGACACACACTCCTGCAGACAGAAGTTCCTCCTGCAGATTACGACGGATGCAGTGTTTTAACTTGTTGCAGAAGAAGCGACGCCCCGTTTATCCAGGAACATTAATATGAATTCAGCAGGTTTTTATAAAGATCAGTTCTAAGTGTGATGGTTAGAAAACATCAGAGGAGCAGAGTCACTTGTTGACCAGCGGGTAATCCGCCTCAGTGGTGCTGATTTAAGTTATGATGAAATAAGAGAAAACTTTATTAATCCACACACTGGGAAAATTCAGTTGTTACAGCAGCAGGCACGTCAGATTGAGGTAGACACGAAAATAAAGAAATGTAAAAAGACAATAGAATAATAGAATAATGTAAATTACATTTTTTTAAATGCTGAGTATGTACATTATATACACCTTTTCACTGTAGTGGTTTGCATGAAACTTTACCAGTAAAGTGGCACAGGATGATTGTGTGAGCAAGTAAAATCTGTTTTGTGCATAAGAAAGTTTTTTGTACATAAACCCAAATGTGGAAAAAAACCAATTCTGGTTATTTGATCTATATCGCGGTATATATCGATATTGACTGATATGAAAAAAATACCGTGATAAGATTTTTTTCCATATCGCCCAGCTCTAGTTGACGACCCATTCTACCTCCTGAGCCACAGCCGTCCTATGGGAACTTGTCATGGGAGGCCCTGATCACTGATATGCATACACACAAACCCCAGTACAAGATACGTCCATTCTAGTTCTAGACATGCATTTCTTTGAACCCCTGCACCTTGTGTGTGTGTGTGTGTGTGTGTGTGTGTGTGTGTGTGTGTGTGTGTGTGTGTGTGTGTGTGTGTGTGTGTGTGTGTGTGTGTGTGTGTGTGTGTGTGTGTGTGTGTGTGTGTGTGTGTGTGTGTGTGTGTGTGTGTGTGTGAGATAGAGTGAGAGGTAAAGCACTTTGAATAACAGCTTTACGTAAATACTGTATTTTACTATTTATGTCTACTGCTATCTCTAAGCCTCCATTTTTGTGGTGGCACTCGTCAAGTACTACAGTATTTGGACTATGGTGCAGATTATGCAGCTATGTATTTCCTTCAAGAGTTGGAGGAGACCAAATAGCTGACAGAGATAGAGTATAGGATTTACTGTACATTCAGCAGGTGGACACAAACATGGCTACGAATGAATGATAATGTGTCTCTGCTAGATCTGTAAATTCAAAAATGTTTGACAGTTCAACTTCATAAGGCCATGTCTCGTATTCTTGATTTTATTTGTCCACTTTGGGAAGCACTTTGTAATGGCTGTTCTCAGTAGCGGCTGGTGAAAAATATTCTTGGTGGGGCTGTGCTCTGCCATACTCAGTTTTCAGTAACCATCCCACTACGATTTAACAGTGGTGCAGTAGAAGGTACTCTCCCCAGACACTGGATTTTTTGGGCAGCAGATGCGATGAGACTCCCTTTCAATAGGCTGTTTCAGGGTTAAGACTTTTAAGGTTAGGTTTAGAATTAAGTTTAGGTTAGGGTTAGGCAGTTAGCTTTGATGGTTAAGGTTAGGCAAAGGTTCCAGGGAATGCATTATGCCTAAAAGCCTTGTATCATCACATGACACAGACTATAATATGTTGTACACCCCACTTACTTCTGTCACACGTGAGAAGGTTTGTTTAACTAACAATAAGACAAACACACAGGCTGTTTGTTATGTCTATATACTCCTCATCCTATCTCTACCACCACATTCATGTGGTCAGTACTATAAACTTGGTTGTTATGGTTACTGCTGAAGGGAGTGGGGTAAAAGTACCTTAACAAAAATGCACTATTGTTTCAAGTAGTCGATGTAAGGGTCACGTGTGAGCAGAAATTGACTTAATAAGAGAATACAGACTAAATAAGGAGAATAGATTAAATGAGTAAAAATGCCTTCACAGATCTCTCATTCTTTCAGCACGAAATCAAAAGTAAGTTATTTAATATAGCACCTTTCACAGGGTCAGTCACAAAGTGAGTGCAGTTGTTCAAGTTAAACAATAAAAGAAACAGACAAAGCATTTGCACAAAAAAAGGTAAACTAGGCAAACAGCATTTTGAAAAAATAGATTTTAGCTTATTTTTGAAGGTGTCCACAGAGACAGCAGATCTTATGTCATTAAGGAGGGCATGTCGGAACCATGGCTTCAAATGTGTGATCAAAGTTCTTCATCTTGTAGGGACAACTAAGGCCTGGTCAGACAACTCAAGTTACCTGCAAGTGATGTAAGGTAGAAACTAGGGCTCCACCTATCGATTCTTTTTTTATCGATTAATCTAATGATAATTTTTATTGTTATATAATAACGAATTTATCAGAAATTATTTATTTTAAAATTATTTATTATTTATTTTATATTTATTTAATCATCTTTTCTTAAATCCAAACAAATCTGACAACACACAAAGTATGCACTGCAAGGCATTATTCCATAAAACAAAATAGCCCAGTCTAAACTTCTATTGTCTTTTACAGTCCCATACAAAATCTCTCCAAAATAAAATTTGTGAAAGAGCCTGGTCCATTAAAGTAAAAGGAATATATCAATCTACATTAAGCTGTCCAACAACAAAATAAATGAAAACCAAATTAAAATCCAAGTAACTTTCTGGAGGAATATCAAAACACTGTGTAAATTCAAGTTTAGCAGTCTATCAAAAAAACTATCTTGAAGTTGCCTAGTAGACGATCAATGTCTGAATGAAGTCAAAAAATGACAAACTAAGAAATAAAATAAAGTAAGTATAATTCAATAGTATTTCAACAAAAATTATTATGAATTTTCACACTGAACTGAAGTGTACTCTAATAATAAAATCAATATTCTTTTCTCGTTTCAAGTAAAATAATGTTTGCATACAAAATAAAGAGCCTTTGAAAAAGTCATCTTAAAATATAATGCTCAATTTTTGAAAAAAATAAATAAAAAGATGTAGTTTGAGTTTCTCCTTTTCTTCTTTTTTCTTAAAACTATATTTTACATTTAAACAATCTTAACAAACATTAACAACTGAACAGCTTTAACTTTCCTCTTTGTTCCCACTTTCTCTGGTTCAGTGAAGTAAACTCCACCATGTGCTGCCAGGATTCACTACCCTTAAGACAGAAAAAGCTGCGCAGGTTAAAATAAGACTACCGTAAGTGCTAGAAAAAGTGGACAGGATAAAATAGAAACGGTCCGTCACAATCTAAAAACAGCGTCTGGGTTCGTGTAGAAGGGGTCCAGTCCGAACCTATGCTAGATGACCGTGGGCGATTTTTTTTCGGTTCAGCTTGCTCTTCAGGTGACTGCCTGCATTGACTGTGCGCAGCCACCTTCCTTACGACGCACGTTCTGCGAGTCGACATATTTACGTACTCAATGACGTTGATTACATCGACGAGTCGCCCCAGCCCTAGCGAGCATGATCAACTCCTATGTAGGAAAGTGGTTAGGAGTCCCGAGATGTCTAAGCAACATCGGCCTGTATGGACATAGTTTAAATGCACCAAGAAAAGGCTGGAGATGACCCTCTCAGTGTCCGGAGACACATCTATACGGGCTGTTGGACCATCACTGACAACAGGACACCAACAGGCAAAAGCACCACTCCAGCATGCTGACATTGTGGTCCACGTTCAACAGGGAAGAAGAGGTTTGGGCCAAGGTCAGAGTACCCCAAAAAACTCTTCTCCATCTTTTCTAACATCCTTGACCCCCCCACCCCCCAGTCCCCCTCCTCCTTCCTCCCTTCTACCAAGCCACTTTGTCAACTACAAAAAAGATAGATGACATACGCTCCTCATTCTCTAACCCACTTTCTGAAATTACCTTTCCATCAACCACATCTTCATCCCCTACTCTATCCTCTTTCCCTCCCCTGTCTCCCAATCAAGTTCTTACCCTGGTAACTTCCTCCCGCCCAACCACCTGCCCCCTTGACCACATCCCCTCTCACATTCTCCAGTCTATTGCTCCCGACCGTCTTCCTTTTCTGGGCTTTTACTATCCTGAATTACTTGAAGGGGGTCAGTAGGGACCCTCTAAGTATGAAAACAGTCACTCCGCAGACCTTTCACTCAGTCCATTCAAAGAAATATGTTATTGAAACGTTGCGCTTCGTACTTCTTCGCCGTATGATGTCATCATGGAATCGCACTCTTCTCTCAGCCCCACCCAGCCGGTACCAGTCCTTCTACCTTCCATAAGACACGTTGACGCACGTTCCGCGAGTCGACGTATTTACGTAATCGACGCGTCGCCCCAGCCCTAGTAGCAACAGTTGAGATCTACATAGGTGCCTGGCCATGAAGTGCTGTGTACGTTACAACAAGAACCTTAAAATGTATAGAAACTGACATTTATTTTTTTTGAACTTTTATTAGAACAAGTCCCTTGACAGTGAGTCTCAGAATCAGAATCAGAATTCTTTTTATTGCCGAGTATATTTACACATACAGGAAATTGCCTTGGTGTGGTTGGTGCATTTGGACATAAAAACAACAATCGGACATAAAACAACAATATATACAGAAAGAACAATAAGTTATGTTATGGGCATGTGCGGTGCTAAGGTGCAGTGATTGGTTCCGGGATAGTGCCAATAATATATAAGTTATAAATTATGTGCGGGGGGCAGAGTCAGTGTGATGCAGGGGGCTTGTTTGTGAGCCCCACTGCCATGGGGAAAAAACTGTTCAGGTGGCGCGAGGTTTTGGTCTTGATGGCCCGGAACCTTTGTCCGGATGGGAGTCTCTGGAATAGGTGGTGGCCGGGATGGGAAGGATCAGCAATGATCTTGCCTGCTCTCTTACTGGTCCTGGAGTGGAACAGGTGTAGGAGAGCCGGCAGGTCGCAGCCGATGACCTTCTCAGCTGACCGAATGATCCGCTGCAGTCTGCCCTTGTCCTTGGCAGTGGAGGCAGCGAACCAGACGGTAATTGATGAGGTGAGGATGGACTCAATGATGGCCGTGTAGAACTCGACTATCACTCACACAGCATGTCATACAATATTACAAGTGTAGACCAAATAAAAAGAAAACACAAATTGCAGAAGGGTTATCCCAATGGGTTCACATAGTTTCATATTCAATCCAGCTTGCCCAGTCAAATGTCAACAGAATGTTCATTTTAACAGATACATTATAACAGGTGTCCATTTTGCTAAGTAAATGTCCATCCGGAGTCGTAGGCTTGCAGTTAAACTTTCCATTTCATTCACAGCCTGGAGCCTCTGGGTCCACTGGTCCACGGTAGGTGGGTGGGGCCTGAGCCAGTTTACTGTGATAATTTTGTGGGCAATTAACATCATAGCTCTGATCATATACAATTCGTTTTTCCCTAGCCCCCTTGAAGGTGTAGTTCCCAAAATCAGCTCTTGTGGGTCAATCGAACTGTCTAAGTTCAAGATCTCACGTATCTCCCTCTTCACCTCCTCCCAGAACTTCTGCAATTTAGGGCAATCCCAGAAAATGTGAGAAAAGTCCCCTATTAGACCACAACCTCTCCAGCAGATAGGGGAATACTTCTTGTCATACTTAGCTATTACTATGGGTGTTTTAAAATATGTCATTCTTAGCTTCCAACTAAATTCTCTCCAGGTTGGACTACTTAAACATTTGTGCCAGGACACCCAAGAGCTTTCCCATTCATCATCTGCAATAATGGTGTTAGCCTCCAATTCCCATTTACCTTTTATATCCAATGTGTCAATAGATGTATCCATATGAATTCTACTGTATAAACAGGATATTATATGTTTTGTTTGAATTCGATACTCAGCTATCTCCACCCAGTACTGTTCAAAATTGCCTGGTGTTTCCTTAATTTTGTCCCATTCCTTGTGTGTGGTCAAATAGTGCCGAGTTGGAAATATCGGAATAGATCATTAGCTTCAATACCATACTTTGCTTGAAGTTGTGCGAAAGCCCTGAGAGTCGTTCCTTCAAATAATTGACTTATTGTGGTCAAACCCTTCTCCGCCCATCTACTAAAACCACTGTCTAATTTAGCAGGCAGAAAATCACAAAGAGCAGCAATTTTTGTCGCCCTAGATACAGATAACGGTAGGTTTAATACCTGTCTTATTTTCTTCCAAACCTTTAAAGTATACTTAACCCATTCATTTTGTATCCTGAGTTTACGCCATGCAATTGTCGTCAGATAGGGGAGGGCTGAGAGTGATGTGTTTACTGAACTTTGCTCTATATGTACCCATTTTGTATCCATATCCAATCTCATCCAGGAGACCAGTACTCTAAGTTGTGCTGCCCAGTAATAACTTCTGAAATGAGGCAAAGATAAGCCGCCCTTCTCTTTATGTAAGCAAAGAACTTTGAGTCTCACTCTAGGCCTCTTGTTCTGCCATATGAATCTGGAAACCAGCCTATCTAAGAGCTTAAAAGTAGATACCGGGACAGCAATAGGAAGAGAACAAAAGAGAAATAACAGCCTTGGCAGAACATTCATCCTAATGGTTTCTACCCTCCCAACCAAAGAAAGGGGAAGCATCTCCCACCTTTCCAAGTCATTTTTGATCTGGGAAATAAGTTTGTCATAGTTTGCGCTGTACAATTTAGAAGAAATAGGAGTCAAAATCACCCCCAAGTACCTAAAGCCCCCCTTCGACCATCTAAATCTCACAAGTCTGTCCAATTGTGTAGGCCAGCTTCCTGTAATCATCATTGCTTCCGATTTCCCCTCGTTAACCTTATGTCCTGAAACTTCCCCATAGTTCCTCAGACAATGCATAACTGCTGGTATAGATGACAATGGATTTCTTATAAACAAAAGAATATCATCCGCAAACAACGATATCTTATGCATCATGCCCCCCTCATCTGCTATACCTTCAATTTGATCATTACCCCTTATTAACTCCGCCAGCGGTTCGATACTCAGTGCGAACAAAATAGGAGACACTGGATTTCCTTGCTGAACCCCCTTCTTAAGTTTTAAGTACTGCAAGTCCGCTGGATCGACTAATCAAAATTGCCACTCCTCTCTTTCTGCTATTTGGACAAGATGCATAGAACACCTGCTCCACCCAATTTCTTGTGTTCAGCCTCATTTAGGTGAGTTTCCTGTAGTAACCCTATTGAACAATTGAATTTTTTTTTTTCTTCTTTATGGGATGATTGATACCTTTAACATTGTAACTGACAACCCCTAAATCAGACATAAATAATCTTCTTTCTCGTTTTTTTTCCTTCCCCTAAAATCCCCTGTGTTTAAAATAAAAAGCTTTACTTCAAAAATTACCTCATGTACTTGTGTGGACTTAACAGACATGTCAAGGATATAAGAACTAAGAACAAACACATTTAAATGAACCAAATAAACACCTTTGACTTCCAAAACCCCAGCTGGCTGAAGAAATGTGTCCACCAGCTCCTGTTGTATTATAGGCAGAGAGTTGTGACCTCTAACTCTCTCTGGGGAATATGCACAAAGTGCCAACCAAACCACAGACCAAAGAAAATAACCAATTCCCTGGTGAGGTTTTCATCCCATCTTGGGTATTATCATAAAAAAGAAAATGGGAGCCCTTCACTCCCTCTTACCTTTAATATCACTCACATATACTCATCACTTATATTCAGTGTGGCTAGCTGTTTCAAGTGTCATATGAGGGGATAGATATAATGTCTTATTCCTGTCGACCGTTAAACTAAGCACCGAAAAGTCTGTTAGCGTTACAAACTGACATTTATAAATGATAAAACCTCTAATGGTGGCCCAAGCACAATGTACCGTGCCGTATTACCCTGCCTCATGTCCTCCCTCCTCACTCCACTGCTGACCTGTGCTCACTTTACACGTGAACAATAAACACCAACACTAATCAGAAGTTATTAGAAACCGTACAGTACTTGAAGTTTACTTTGTGCTTGTTTGATTGAGTTTATGAGAAACGCATTTAAACACATTGAAATAAAGTCGCACACAGTTCATCTGCTACACACAACACAAGACATAACGTGACACGCACAGCCAGGACATCAAGTGACGAATGTGTCATGATCCGACATCATCGATTAATAACTTAATAAATGTGCGAAGAGCAACAGAGACAAGCACACACACGCACACACACTGGATTCAGTATCTTTGCAGCAGCATTTTGAAACCATTTATAGGCAGTCTAGAGACAATTTACTGAGGCGGTTAAAAAGGGAAGTGCAGTTATCGAGTCTGGAAGATATAAGAGCATGAATTATCAGCCCCAGTTCAGGTTTTGAGACAATAGGCTTTATTTTTTTTATTTTTCTTAGAACCCCCGACAATTAACTTTTAATTTTTATTGATTTTGGTGCCTTTGTGGACAATATTCAATTTTATTAAATTGTATTTGTATTGCGCCAAATCATAATATACATTGTATCAAGGCAATTAAGATAAAGCGGTAGTGTTTCCACTGTCTCCTGTCGTAAAAACCTTGGTCTGGCCAGCATGTTCATTTGTTTTGAAAGGAGTGAAAAAAAGACACAGCTGTTTGCATAGCGATGAGGTAATGTATCTTTTGTTGCTGTATGATTGTTACTGTTATTTTCTCTGTTTGGGTAAGTCACATTTTACGACAATTAAAACGTCGTCTGGGTGATCCGTCTTCAATGAAGTCATGTAGCTTTTCAAGCGCTACCTGAGCTTTAGCTTGTGGGGGAATGTATAGCGCCATAATTGTTATTATTGTGAATTCCCTTGGAAGAAAGAATGAACTGCAGCTTACAGTGAGGAGCTCTAGGTCTGGGCAGCAGTGTTTGTAAACAATGTCCGCAGCTGTGCACCAGCTGTTGTTCACTTAAAGACACACACCTCCTCCTCTGCTCTTCCTGGAGTCCCTTGTTCGGTCCGCTCTATAAACAGAGCAGCCGTCTACTTCAGTCGTCATGTCTGGTATGTTGTTGTTTAGCCAGGTCTCTGTGATGACAATAACAAAATGTGCGAAGAATACCTATAAATGAGACGTCACATCGGTTCAGTCTGTGAATGCATGAATTAATTGATAAGATCACACATTAATTAATTAAAAATACACAAATTAATTTAACTGAATGAAGTAATGATAAATAGTAAAACTAATGATAAAAAATTACGACTGCCTGTGAAACTATTTCAGAGGAAATTGAGACTTGAGACAGTAGTGACATCATTCAAAAGATGGCAGAGGGCAGTGAGTTACTGCAACGCCTACTCGTTTACTAGTCTGTTAACCGTTTCATCAACAAATAGGGTTAGCTTACAAAATTAGAGGTCTGGTGCTTTTGTGAAAGGGTTGGTCTGGAAAGGAGTCAAATTACCGGCCTCAATTATTGTCCCAGTCCGCCTGCTCACACACACTGATTGATCAGTGGACGGTCTTTGTGCACTCTTGCCCCCCGGTCTGACGGCTCAGTACCACCCACGTCTCATTTTCGGCCAGGAAAAACCCTGCATATTCACTCCTGTAACTTTCACCTGCAAAAAAAAAAGAAACTTCTGTGTCTTTTTTTTCTCATTCAGAAAGGTTTTGAGGATGTCATTAAGGCTTGATATGACAGAACCTTTCTATTAAGTGTTCCTAAATTTTGCCTGAAACAGTCTTGGGATATTTTGATGACACTGTTGAGCTTACAGATTATAGAATGTTCTTTTATTAAACATTCCCACAATGTAACATGATAAAGGGAAAACATTTTCCATATGCTACATGGTAATAAGATAATTTTTGGAGAGTTAGCACAGCCTAGCATATGTCATTGATTAGCAACAACATAGAATTTAATATTTTTGGTGTAGTATCACTGTTACATCCCTAAGATTTCTAGGTAAACAATTAAAAAATAAACCGGGGAAAAAACAAGTAACATTACATTCCATTACATTTCATTTAGCTGATGCTTTTATCCAAGGCGACTTACAATAAGTGCATTCAACCATGAGGGTACAAACCCATAACAACAAGAATCAAGAAAGTAAAATTGTATTAAGTAACCAGCAAGATGCATTCCAAGTAAAATCAAGTATTTTTATTAATAACCATAAGGTCTACACAAAACGCCCTTCCCAAAACGGAAGAGGCAATAAGAAAACAACGAACCACTAACTGAAAACAATCTCCAATGAAATGAAGATGAACCATGAAAACAGAAGAACACTAACAGAAGTTATCGACAGAGTTCAACAATACACAAAGAAACACCAACCAACTAATCAACTAATGCACACTAGTATACAGTCCACTCGCAGCTTGTTCCACACTACCGCTTGGCCCACTGGCACGACTGAAGCTCTGCTCAGGGTTTTATCTGCCTCTCCACATTTAAAAAAGACTACGCACTCGGCACCTTCGTGGCACCCTAAAACTGCTGTAATACATTTTATATATCATGAGTACCAAATATTCATTCATTTTCATTATTTTAACCCTTTAAAATTCCAGTTTTTTTTCATCACACTCCCAGGTTTTAGAAAAAAACTGTTAGAATTGTTATTCTTATGTTGTTGTTAGAAAAACACAAAAAAAATGATGCATTATTATTTTTATAGTAGATGGTAATGAGATTATTTTCGGAGAGTTAACACAGCCTGCCATTTGTCGTTAATTAGCAACAACATCAACTTTTTTGCATTATTAGTTTTTTGCGTAGTGTCACATTTAAAAAAGACTACCTAACCTCTAACCACAAGGTTGGCGGTTTGATCCCGATTGACGGTGCGATGGCCGAAGTGTCCTTAACTAAACAGAACTCTAAATCCAGTGTGTGTGAATGGGTGAATGGCAAAAAACGGTACTATAAAGTGCTTTGAGTGGTCATCAAGACTAGAAAAGCGCATTATAAAGACAGATAATTTACCATTTGTGGCCAAAAATAGCCACTCCCTAAAACTGCTGTAATACACTTTATATTGTGGTGGAAAGATCAAGTTTGTCCTGTGAGAGTTTTATTAAAGCCTTTGTAAGGGGTCCACCCTGAGAAAGAATTAGGGCCGGTCTATTATGGCAAAAGTCAAATTTTTTTATTCATATTGATTGCAGAACATATGCTTGTATTGAATTTTAACACTGGTGCTTCTTTTTAACACAATGTCTTTTAACTTTAAGTGTAATTGAACTGAAAAACTATGGAGGACGGAAAATTACTTAAGTATAAATAAATGCATAAATAAATAAATGCATAAATAGATAAGGAAATAAATAAATACAGAAATAAATGAATAAATGTCTTAAATTTGTGTCCGTATGCTAATGAGAAAGGCGGTCCTAACCTCAGTCTTATGCAGGATTGGTCACAGGAGTGTTATGCTCCAGTTCTACTACTAATGCCTTTCAATGCTGACTGTTGTCCAGTAGCTGTTTGCAGTGTTGTGCCAGTTCACACTTAAAAGGAACTAGCTGAAGTTCATTTGTTCCATTTTTTATTGGGATGATTTAGGTGACAAATGTAGTCACGTGTTTAGTTATTAATCAATGGTGTTGGATCATGTCTGTGTGTCACTCCGGTCATTTTAACTGTGCGTTATGTCTCGTGTTGTACTGAGCAGACAGCAGCTGGAGGCTCTCCAGCTGCTGTCTGCTCTTCACCGACTGCTCCCGGTACGTGGCCATGTACTCCTCCGCCAATCCAATCAGCACCATCTCAGCCTGTAGGTCCGCTGAGTTGAGCCCCACGTCTCCCAAACACAGCCAGAGACAAACGAGTTGCTTTTCAGCATCTTTATTTCTTTCAAATGGACCAAACATAACTTAAAAAAAACACTAGACATAAACTTGCAAGCAATTTCTGCTGGCATCTGGGCTTGGCAACTCTGCTCTGTACAGTCTCTTTCTTCATGAGTTCCTTGTTTTTGTCCTCACGTGTCTCCTTCGCGTCCTTCCCATGTGTCCCTCCCCCTCCCCCTCCCCTTCTCCTCTGGCAGCTCTGCTGCTGCCTTATGAATCCAGGTAGAGTTAATTGGCCAACTAATCTCGGCTGTGCCAATCAACTCTCCCTGGTTCACCTAGAGCAGTGATTCTCAACCCAAAAGTGCGTCGTGGACCCGTTTTCAGTGGTTTTTTGCCTTGCCAAAAATGTTAAGAAAAAAATCCTGTGCTTTTATTTTGAAGGGGATTTTTTATGCAGCGGAGTGCCTTCTATTCACACTCCTTAACAGTAATTTGTTAAGGAGTGTGAATAGGATCAGTTTTGTTGGTTGTCATAGATTTAGTGAGTGAGTATTCTCAGCTAAAGCTAAATAATTTGAGTCTTTTTGAAACTACTTCTCAGTAGTTGGACTTTTTTATTTCACGTTTGTGCATGAAAGCACTGTTGAGTCCGTTAAAAAAGGCTGAAGTTACTGAATTGTTATGTATGTTGTATTACCTTGTGTCCTTAAGATGCACTTTTTGATTTTTAATTAAAATGCAGCTAATTGAGTGTAAAAGGGAATATTTCCCTCTCTAGCATCGCCACCTGCTGGTCGTTTTGGTTTATCATTAAACATTCGTGTTGGCATACTGTGATATTCTGTACTATCTCAGGTTCAAACTGCACCATCTTTTCATTAAATACATTAGAGAAGTTGAAAATGTTCCTCGATTTGGGTCGCGGCTTGTCATTAAGGGGTGATGGTGGGTCCCGAAGCCAGACCAGTTGAGAACCACTGACCTAGAGGTCACCTCCACAGTCGTTAGTAACTTTTAACATTGCTGTTTCTGTGCTTTGATGGATTCTAAATCCTGACTGAAAGTATTCCAACAAACCATTACTATCGAAGTAATCACATAGCTGGTTAGCAACAGCTTTAAAAAAAAAAAAACTATAGTTTTGGATCAAGAGTGGGCTTTTTAAGCAGAGGTTTAATTACTGCTACCTTAAAAAGTGTATGTAGCCAGTTAACAAAGACATATTAATCTGATTTAATAATCTGGTTTGTGGCTCCTGTTGTTGTTGTTCTGCTGGCAAGACGTTTTGTCGAAGCAGCTCATGCTGAGGTTGTTTGGCAGGTTCTAGCGTCGCTGCCTTTTGGAAGGTTTTAGCAGTCTGCTTCAGGCAGGCCTGCTTGGAGGTAGAAAGATCCCTTGGTTAGGGGAAAATGTCTCCCTGGCTGGGTGAGCTGGAGAGCTACACCTCCAAAGAGGGGGAACTGGGCTTTTATAGGCCTGGTGACGTCATAGGTCATGGGGCATATAGTGACCAATAGTGGTTGAAAGTTGTGTCCAGAGGCATTTTTAACACCTGGGTGTGAAGTCGAAGAACACGGGGATACTGAGTTCTGAAGGCTCTGCTTTGTCTTCAGAACAAAGGAAAATTGTGGTTGCAGGCTTTGGCTACACACGTAGGCCCAACTATTGTTCACAAATACTGGGTCCCAACACATAAGAATTCAATTCAATTCAATTTTATTTGTATAGTGCCAAATCATAATATACATTATCTCAAGGCACTTTACATAGAAGGTCAAGACCTTAAAAATTATAGAGAAACCCAACAGTTCCCACAATGAGCAGCACTTTGGCGACTGTGGAGAGAAAAAAACTCCCTCATTAACTGGAAGAAACCTCTAACAGAACCAGCCTCAATGTGGACGGCCATCTGCCTCGACCGGTTGGGGTGAGCAGGTAAAAATGGGGAGGAGAGGAGAGATGGGTGGAAAAGAGGGGAGAGAAGAGAGAGAGATAGGGGAAGGAGAGGGGGAGGAGTGAGAGACCAGGAACACTTGTGCACCATCAGGTATCAGCTCTGACTAGTTATAATTAAAACACTAACAATGTAAAGATGTTATTGATTATTAATGATAGCAGCAACAATTCAAACTAGGGCTACGTTGTAGCACTAACGGGCCCGAGCACAGGCAATTTGAAGCCTGTTGCGGTTAGTGGAGAGAGCGATCATTGAACAAGTGCACGTCTCCACGTTGCATGCATTTTGCGCACTGCGGCAAGGACAAACGCTTCACTTCCTGCGTCCGTCACGTGATGTCGATCCTTGCCTGCTAATTGCTCATTACGGTCCACGCTATCAAATACCACATCACACTGTGAAAATTGTATGTAAATCGAATGATAGTTGTAAAACAAAGCTTACTTCCTGTTGCCAGTAGGTGGCGCCATCACTATTATTACATACATACTAATATATCTGTTGAAGAAGGGGCTCTGATGTAGCATGAGCAATTTTGTGTCAATTGGACAATGTTACAACAACTTAATTATCACACTGATCAGTAGGTGGCGCTAATGACCCTGCACTAATATTAATATATGGAGCTGTGCAGGTCTGGATTGTGATTATAGGTCAGCATTTGGGGTCCGGTAGGATAATGCAGAGTGGATTGACAAAGTACTTCCTGTTTCATGGTGAATCAGTAGGTGGCGCTATGACACTGAGGAAATATTGACACATAGAGCTGTTCAGGCTTGATCTCTGATCATGAGACCGAAGTTTGGCAGTGATAGGACAATGCACACTGGAGTTATGACAACATCGTCTCCTTTGGCGAAGGATGATCCTTCGCCGCACCTCAATGTTTACACGGTTTGAGGAAATGTCACAATTCTGACCATGATCCAACTGAGCTCATTTGAGCTGTATATTGTAAAGCAGCCAGGAGCAGTGCATCAAAGTATGAAACATGTCACTTCCTGTTGCCAGCAGGTGGCGCTGTGATTTTAAGTCATGATTTCTGTGTAGATGTCATCAGGCCGGGACTCTTGTCTTACATGTCTAGTTTTGACTCGATTGGACCAAATATATCTGAGATACAGAACCTCGTGTTTTGATGGCGTGTAATCAAACTTTGAGGCAACGCCACGGTCACACCGTCTGACGAAAAATCGATCTTTGAGTTAGTTTTTATCTCCATCTTGTTTAGATGACACTCATCTCAATTTGAAGTTGATCTGATGAAAGCCCTGGGACAAGTACTTCAAAGTAAAAATGTGGAAAATGGCCAAAATGGCCACTAAAGTCAAAATGGCGGGCTTCCTGTTTGGTCTAGCATATCTATCCAAGAGACTTATTTGTTTGTTATGAAAAGACACATGTCCCCATCGATTTTTGTACATGTCGGCCAATCATGGTGCCGGGGCTGCCCTTTAGGGGGTGCTAGTCAGTTATTTTGCCACGCCCATTCCTTAAGGTGGCGCAAGGTTTTGGTCATCGATTAAAAAGAGCAGATAAAACACAAATTAATATCTTGACAGTCCAGTTCGGTCTCCTTATTCAAGATTCAAGATTCAAGATTCAAGAGTTTATTGTCATATGCACAACGATAACATTAAGCAGTCGCTTGCAATGAAATGCTTGGGTCACAGGCTCTCTTATAACAATGCTCAATCAAAATTTAAAATAAAATATACATATCTAAAATATATATATACACCTAAAGAAAAAAAGAAAAACAATAGTGCAAGTGTGTGCAATAGTGCAAATATGCAATAGTGCAAATATGCTAAGGTGCAGAGTTATGACAGATTGGAGGAGTTTAAAAGTCTTATGGCCTGGGGGATGAAACTGTCTCTGAGCCTGGTGGTGCGGGCCCGGATGCTGCGGTACCGTCGGCCAGACGGCAGCAGGCAGAACAGTTTATGGTTGGGGTGATAGGGATCTTTGATGATCCAGTTGGCCTTCTTCCTACACCGCTGGGTGTAGAGGTCCTCCATGGATGGTAGCTCCGTCTTGGTGATGTGCTGTGCAGACTTCACCACCCTCTGCAAAGCCTTACGGTTCAGGGCGGTGCAGCTGCCATACCAGGCGGTGATGCAGCCAGTCAGGATGCTCTCTATGGTGCACCTGTAGAAATTGCAGAGAATCCTGGCATCCATGTTGAGCCTCCGCAGCCTGCGGAGGAAGAAGAGCCGCTGTCTGGCCGTCTTCCTGATGGAGTCTGTGTGGTTGGTCCAGGTCAGGTCATCACTGATGTGGACCCCGAGGAACCTGAAGCTGCTGACTCGCAGACTATTCCAGTCTTTAGAACGGGCAAGTTCTACCTTCCTTCTCTCCGTGAGCAGGTTTTGTCCAACACTGGCACCTCCTCTTCGTCCCTCATCCTCTTCTTGGGGAATGAACATTGGTTGAGTTGGGGGCAGCTTCTGACTTTTTGTTGCCTCTCACAAGGTCCGTCCTTTTCTGAGGCTCATGTTTGTCTTCTTTGTCGAGGGGTTCCCATCCCTGTGGGATCGTGTCTCTTTCTCATCCTCATCCTGATTGGGCCCGTTTGCCCACTTGTGCCTTTTCGATTGGCTGCCAGTCGTTCACTCCTTCTGACCTGTGCTTGGGAGTCTTCTGGTCTGTGATGTGGATAAGAAAATAATTTAATTCTTGATCTTAAAGCAGTGATTTGACATTTCTAAAAATGCACATTCTAAACTGCACTTGGCTGCAGATCCATAGTTAATGAGAGTTTTATCATTCTTCCCATTAAACTCTGAGCAAAAAACAAGAATATTTACCAAAATGTTGAACTGTTCTTCTACAATATAAAATGATCAAGACAGGAAGATATTTCAAACACTCACATGGTGCCACGCTTTGCATTCATTTTTGAATGCTTCTCATCTGTCATCCCAGCAGGGCTGCGCTCCTTGGCTGGGCTGGCAGTGCTGCTGGAGGCGTCCTCTTTCAGGGACATTTGAAGGATCACCTGGTCTCCATGTCCTCCATCGTCAGAGCTTGGATCCTGACAGGTGTCCATCAGATCCTTACATGACTTCACACTGGAAGACAAATGAAACTGCTGAGCCAAACACCTTAATCACCTTATATCTCAGATATTTTTTACCCATGTCTATCAGCACAGACTTACACAGACCATCTAAGCACAAACTTACTAGAGGCTGTTTCTGAATGAACCCTGAAGGTGGCTCATCGTGATGAATGGATGCTGGAGAATTCTGCTAGGGGTAATTCTTCTTAACTGACTCATCATCAGCATCTGAGTCATTAGGTCCAAAAAGCACTGCAGGTCACAGTATTCTGCTTGGACGTCTTCTCCCCCGAGCGGATGAGTCCCCTTTAACAAGATGAGGAAAACCAACATTGTTACATGTCCTCGTGTTTGGATTATGAAACTATTGACTGAAATGAAGAATTGTTTCATTGAGATAGTTTGCAGTGGATGGCACAGGGGAAAGAAACACAGACTGAAGGAAAGACACCATAATTAGTGAGCTAGTGGAGCCAGCTAAGTGGTTGTAAACTACTTTCTTACCATAAATCTGCCTTCCATCCAGCGTCTTGGCCAGAACGCATGAGGTAGGAAGTTTCCTTCATGCTCTGGATCTCTAATTGCAAACGCAAATTGCCTCATCTGTGGAGAAAACACAACATTGTGAGAGTTAGTTAACTTCAAGTTTACATTGTTGATCATGTACATCAGGTGCACTTCTATTACTGAGACATATGGATGAAGTGTCTCTGATTTGTCTCATTAGTAAAATAGTAGAAATCAGTGAACTTCTACTGGAAACCCTCTCACTATAATAATCAAGTGTGTGGATTTAAAAATACACAAACATCACGGCAGAACTGTACGTGTTTGTTGTGATTTAAGTGCAGATACTGACCAATTCATTCTCATTAGAGGCTGGGAACAGTGGTCTGCCCGTAGACAGCTCAGCAGCAATACAGCCGAGAGACCATACATCGATGGCCCCGCTGAAAGGTTCTTTATACAGAACCTCAGGAGATCTTAGGATAAGAAACACAAAACATATTACTGAGGTTTTAAAATGTACTAAACTCCTTGTTACTGTCAATATGTTACTGTCCGTTTCTGAGACATAAACCTGACATGCCAGCGTACAGGACTTGTCTAATTAATTACAGCAAACACAGCTGTCCCAGGTATACAGATGTGCTGTCAGTTACCTACCTGTACCACAAAGGCTGGAGGAGATCACCGATCTGTTCCTCAGGATCATCGAAGGCTAAACCAAAGTCAATGACTTTAACTTTGAGTGGCTTCCTGACATGATCCACCAACATGATGTTATCTGGCTTCAAATCTGCATGAATGATCCCTGCGCTGTTCAGAAATTCCAAGGATGTAGCCAGCTGAAATCATGAAAAACATAATAATAATCATGAGCTACAGAGTTATTTCCTCAACAACAACCATAACAGACACATTTTAGCGACCAAGTTTACCCTTCACCCTACAAAGCAGTTAGTGTAAGAGCTTGAGTTTAAAAAACAAACCTGCTGTAGAATGGGGCGGATCTGCTTCAGCTGAAGGTGTTGACCCGGGCTGATCTGCTTGAATTTCTGCAGATCCATATCCAGGTGCTCAAACACAAGACAGTAATGTCCCTTGTAGGTGAATGACTCGTTGAATCTGACGATGTTGAACCTGTCTGAGTGGAGCGCCTTCATGGTTTGAAGGGTGACCTCCTCTTCCTTGGCGCAGTCAATGTTTTCCATGCTTTTGATCATTTTTAAAGCCACCGTTTCATCGGTGGTCACATTCCTGCATTGGATGACCACTCCATAGACGCCATTGCCCAGGATTGTCTGTGCCTGGTACTGTGTAGTGGGGGAGGGGATCAGGTCTCCTACACTGATTTCTAACTCACTGTTTTGAGACATGGTGACAGAATAGTTCTCCTGTTGATTTTTGTTCATGTGACTGAAGTGATGAAGCTGTGTGTGCCTATATACCTTTCACACGGCCTATATACCTCTCACACGGCTTTGATGTCTAATTAGAATAAAACCACACAATCAACTTCATGCCTTTGTAGTGATTTATTTTCTTTTATGTGAATTTTCTTTCTTCTTTTCGTCACAATTATTTTATTTTAATCTTTGTCAACCATCGTGATTTAAACAGTAGATGGCGCTAATGCACCTTGATGTCGGTTGCCACCCGCAAATAGACCACAAGGGTGGGCGAAGTGAAACACTGCTCAGCGAAATGACACATAAACACCGGCTGAAATACTAAAACTGCCTTAATGGTAGTTCTCACTCCTGTATGTTTTTTACTGGAACATATTTTTAAGCTAATACACCCACACACATACAATCTTATCTCAGAAAATGTCTGTTAATCAATATGTGATTTTGTGTGTGTACAAATTTGGAGGTCTTTTCCAGTATAAACATTGACCTTGTCAGGACCAGTAGACCTGACGGGACCAAAGCTCAGTCCTGATGAGGCCAAACTTCATTTCTGTGTTCCTGGTTAAGGTTAAAGATCAGATGTGGATTGTTGTCAGGTTAAGGTAGAAGGATTACGTTAGGCTGTCCATTATGAATGGAAGTCAAGGTAAAGTCTGAAGCATAGCTCTGTGTGTGTGTGTGTGTGCATGTCTATCTAGTTATAATGGCCCATCTTGGTTCAATTCATCATTGTGGGGCGGTTTTGCCTGGTCCTCACAGTCAATGGGTTGTTTGAGGTTAAGACTTGATTTTAGAGTTAGAGGTAGATTTGGGCTATAAGTAGATTCAGGTTAGGTATTTAGTTGCAATGGTAAAGGTTAGAGAATGAATCATGTCAATGCGTGTCCTCAGAAGTCTAGAGACGAGCACGTACTCAAGAAATGTTCTCCGCAATAAAAAAAAGGGATCAGTTTGCCTACTGTCTTTATTTGACCTTGATTTAATGTTGGGTTCATTATGAGTAGCTGTTAGCTTGAAGAGTTTAAGAATCACGCATTTGTTCATGCTGTTGATTTCTTGCCATGTCTATTTTTATAATTGAAAGCTGGAACCTGAAAGTGCACATGAAAATTAAACAGAAAAACAAGGCCCATTCAATAGATGAGCTTAAGGCTTAGGTTGTAACTGATTAAAAACTAAGCACATTCAATATAAAAAAAATAATCTCATTTCCCACACATCAGACAAATTACCCCATAGCCAAATTATTTTGAGATCAGTAAGAGGCAAAAAAACGTCCTAACGTTATATCAAATACCCCAGATCCACACAAATGTAACGGGTTCTTTGAGACATGCCTGACCCCACACTATTTCATGGCTATCAGTTGAGGTTTTGCATAATCCCTACAAACTGACTTAAGTAACCTACTTAAGTTAAAATGAGTCTTGTTTACATTTTTGCAATCACATTGCATTTTATCATTGATTTCTGGCACAATGAAGACTTCCAATCACTGACCAGCTCTGTAGTTGAGTCAATTATACTTTAAAACACAATTTCCATATTTTTCCAAAAAAAACAACATCAATATTTCGTTTTGAGTATTTTATTGCAACAATGTTGAAAACACATTTGCCAAGAGATATTAAATTGTCTGCAGGTCAAACTCCGGTCGCCATAATACCACAGAATCTGAAAAACAGGCAGCTTTGTTTTAATATCCAGAACAATAAAGTCTATTTGATATCATCACGACTCAGATATTGTACTCTAGCAGGCTTGTACTTACCTTTAGAGTAAAACATCAGGCTGTCTGAGGGCCAGAGGACATTACATCTGCTTTCTGTGGAAAGAAACAAGTCTTTTAAAATAAAACCAGGTATCAAGTAACAAAACATTTGTTTTAGACCACAACCTCAGAGAAATATGGAACGGTAAGGTATAATCAAGAGATATCATTTGGCAGAATCTTGTCATCACAGGTAGTGGTCCATTTAAGCAGATTTTCATGTCAATATTTTCTATCAAACCAACATTGGCACTTTGTCATAGACTTTGAAATACTTACCAAGGTCAGCCCAAGAGATGCAGCCTTTTCCTGGAGAAGAGACAGAAATACCCTTATTACAAGTCAGTGATTGGTCTATTAAGCTTCAAGTTTGCAGGTTACTCAGCAACAATGTTGTCCACATTACAAGTTCAGGTCAGACATTTGTTAAAGACATCACTGAACCAGCAAAAGCCATTTTGCAATTCTCTGAATTCTCACCTCAGTCAACCTCGTCTTGGCCGTTCAGTCGGATCTCAGAGAGCGATCAGAACCTGCAGACGACAGAACAGCATAAGATGAGTATGCACAACATACATGGGGTGACCAAATCAGATAGAGCTAATATAACAAGACTCCATGGTTTCAAGTCAGTCATCATCTAGTCATCACAAGGTCAGACTACAGGGATCATGAGGTTCACTAAAACCAACCAAGTTCCCAACTAATGAACCAGAGCTGCTTGCTCAGACCCAGATGAGGTGGAGTTCAACCAGCAAATGGAGCTGGTGTCAGTTGTAAATGAATTTACTCCAATTCATGCATTTTCCAATTTGACTTTTATTTCCACTCAACATAAGTTTACATTATGAATAGGTATCCCAATTAAATCCTGCAGTTCTAGCCTAACTACATACCTTTTATTTGATATAAAGTGAAAAAAGCCAACTAGCAGTTTCAGTCTTGACAACTACCTGCTGATAGCTAAAGGGCATGTTTGTGTCCAGCTCCACTTGTCATCTGGGACTGAGGTTCTACAGTTTTTATTTTCATACTCACATTGTTTGTGTGACATCTTCTGCACCCAACTGCCCAAGATCCCATTAGATCTGTAAAGTAAAAACAGCTTCAATTATGATGATTGCAGAAACTAGCAATTTTATCTCTTGCAACAAGTATCAGATCAGAAACATGACATATTTCCTCAACTGGATCAGCGACCTGATTCACATTCATCACGCCTGAACATTAGCAACATTTGATTTGAATGTGAGATGTACCAACAAGGCTGGAAGTTTAGTCGGCGGAGAAGTCACATGTCTGAGGAGAACAGAAGGGACGTTAGTATGCATAATAAGCTGTTTGGGCCAGAGGACAATTACAGGTGACACATCAGCTAGGAGCGAAAGACAAATAGATCTTCATTGTTAAATCTGCTGAACTATGGTATCATCATTGTGTCAAACTTCATTTAAGGATAAAACGTCAGTCTCACTCACCATAGCATTCTGTAGCCAGAGAGGTTTCTGAAATAAACAAGAAATTCAATTAAAACCAAATCCCATTTGAGGAGACATTGGAGGTCATAGAAGCCGACACATCAGATAGGAGCGAAAGACAATAGTTCTTCTTCATTGATTAACTCTGCTGAACTATGGGATCATCATTGTATCAGACCAGTTTCAAAACTAAACCGGTAAAATCTAAAACTCACCAGTAGCTCATACTAGAGCGTTCAGACCAGATGCACAAACACGAGACCATCTGCAAGACAAACACCAGAAGTTGAGAAAACAAAAAAACCTGCAAACATACAAGCTTTTCCTAAACCAGCACTGCATCAGAAAACAGTTCTCTTTCACCCTTTATCAGAGAGATTCCCATTGTTTAACAATAATCATCATGAACAGTTTGTTTTGGGGCAAATATGTCAAGATAAAAGTCTAGTTCGTTACCTTATTGAATGTCGTGAACGAAGAGTGAATTCAGTCAGTGTGATCACACCTGCAGAAACAAAACATATATACGTGAGCCATGAAAGAATCTCAGGACGTCAGACACGGCCTCATCACTGCCTCAGATAATAAAACATGGTGGTTGCTGGTATCATCATCGTTTGATCAAGAGTAGCAAATAAATGTCATCAGCAGCACAGGGATCACGTGCAGACCGATGCTTCTCTGGAGGTGTGGTCAGAGTGGAGCCAAGACTGCACTTTGAGTTTTCAGATGTGGCTCTAAAATCAAATACTTGTAAATTAAGAGATTTGAGAGTTATTAAACTGGTTCAGATTTAATGGATCCTGTTAATAAAAGGATGCAAGTTATAAAATACAATTGTCAGACTTAAGACCAACAACTGAGGCCTTGTCTTTGAGCCTGGTGAAATGTTCAATAGCTACAGTGCCTTGCATAAGTATTCACCCCCTTGGACTTTTTCCCATTTTGTACTGTTACAAACTGGAATTCAAATAGACTTAAATAGACTTTTTCCCATTTGATCAACACAACATGCATAGTACTTTGAAGGTGCAAAATACCTTTTATTGTAACACAAACAATAATGAGAACAAAAAAGTTGACATCTGTTGGATGCATAAGTATTCACCCCCCCTGAGTCAATACTTGGTAGAACCCCCCTTCGCTGCAATTACAGCTGTCTTTTGGGGTATGTCTCTACCAGCTTTGCACATCTAGAGATGGAAATGTTTGTCCATTCTTCTTGGCAAAAAGCTGAAGCTCAGTCAGATTGGATGGAGACCGTCTGTGAACAGCAATTTTCAAGTCTTGCCATAGATTCTCAATTGGATTTAGGTCTGGGCTTTGACTGGGCCATTTTAAGACATTAACATGCTTTGATCTAAACCGTTCCATTGTAGCTCTGGCTGTATGTTTAGGGTCATTGTCCTGCTGGAAGATGAACCTCCGCCCCAGTCTCAAGTCTTTTGCAGACTGCATCAGATTATCTTCAAGGATTGCCCTGTATTTGGCTCCATCCATCTTTCCCTCAATTCTGACCAGTTTCCCTGTACCTGCTGAAGAGAAGCATCCCCACAGCATGATGCTACCACCACCATATTTCACCGTTGGGATGGTGTGCTCAGGGTGATGGGCAGTGTTGGGTTTCCGCCACACATAGCGTTTTGCATTGAGGCCAAAAAGTTAAATTTTGGTCTCATCTGACCAGAGCACCTTCTTCCACATGTTTGCTGTGTCTCCCACATGGCTTGTGGCAAACTCCAAACGGGATTTCTTATGGTTCACTTTCAACAACGGTTTTCTTTTTGCCACTCTTCCATAAAGGCCAGATTTGTGGAGTACACGACTAATAGTTGTCCTGTGGACAGATTCTCCCACCTCAGCTGTGGATCTTTGCAGCTCCTCCAGAGTTACCATGTGCCTCTTGGTTGCTCCTCTGATTAATTTTCTCCTTGTCCGGCTTGTCAGTTTGGGTGGACGGCCTTGTCTTGGTAGGTTTGCGGTTGTGCCATATTCTTTCCATTTTCTTATGATGGATTTTATGGTGCTCCGTGAGATGTTCAAGGCTTGGGATATTTCTTTATAACCTAACCCTGCTTCATACTTCTCCACAACTTTATTCCTGACCTGTTTGGTGAGCTCCTTGGTCTTCATGATGCTGTTTGTTCAGTAATGATCTCCAACAAACTCTGAGGCCTTCACAGAACAGATGTATTTATACTGGGATTAAATTGCAGACAGGTGGACCCTATTTACTAATTCTGTGACTTGCAAATGTGACTTGTGAAGGCAATTGATCGCACCAGATCTTTGTTAGGGGTTTCACAATAAAGGGGGTGAATACATATGCACTCAACACTTTTCAGAGTTTTATTTGTAAATCATTTTGAAATCCATGTAATATTTCCCCCCACTTCCAAATGATGGACTATTTTGTGTTGGTCAATTACATAAAATCCCAATGAAATAAATTTGAATCTGTGGTTATACCATGACAAAATGTAGAAAAGTCCCAGGGGGGTGAATACTTATGCAAGGCACTGTAAATAAAGATTTGCAAACACCTCAAGAGAAACAGAAGCCATCGACATTTAGAAAACGTGAGCTTTACCTCATCATCCCCAGCTTCTTCACACCTCTGCATCATACTCCAACCTGCGGATACAAGCGCATTTTGGTATTGTCCACGTGACACCGAGAGCATGGTGCACAGCGGAAACGGAAGTCTCCGTCTAAAGCTGCTCAGAAATCACTTCTGTCCACTACTCTTATAATTGAAATCATCAGCGACTTCCACTTTGGATTAGTAGAGTTTAAAAAGTACAATTACCAGGGATGCATTTGATGAGTCCAAACGCCTGGAAACACCCGTTTGAGCCTGAGGAAAGAAGGGCATGTTAGTTGAAGGGGTCCGGGACGCCATCTTGAGTAACTGGAACTAATCTTTATTTATCACTACTGATTCAAACTCAGTGAGAAGTTTCAGAAACTACTGTCCATCTAACCTAATAGCTTTTACTTACCACGTGCTGTTCACCTTCATTTTGAGTCGATGTCGCTGACGAGTCTGCAAAAAGATGGGAAAACAGATTAAGCACGAAACTGATTGAAATAGATGCAGCCATCTTCTGACTGAAAACATGTCCACACCCTAAAGTCTGGCAGCGCAGGAGCTCTGCAGTGAAAACGGCCTCTTTGTGTCTCAGTGTCCCACGCGGTCAGAAAGTTGGCGTTTCCTCACAGTAGTCAGATGTCCCTACCAACATTTGTTTCATCACACTGCGATGAGACGAGGCCGAGCCGAGCTGAGCTGAGCTGATCTCAACCCGCGCTAAGCAACACGTGGTCGAGGCCTGCTGCGGCTAACCAGGCTAGCATCAGCGCCTCACAGGTCAAACCCGTCAGTGCACAGAGCGTGGGCTCAGCAGAGGAAGTTACATGAATACACATCAGAGTGGAGACATTAAAAGCTAAAAGACAAAGTGACGACACGCAGCACAGAGACACGTGGTGGAGGAGACATACCTGTTGCACAGAGAGAGAGCCGGAGAATGAGACTGAGCTGCTTTTGCCCTTTTGCCCTTTTCTCAAACATAGAAAACAGCCCTTAACTACCCGCCCTCACGGATTTACTGAAATGAAATGCGCATATTCGGCAGGAAGGCAACTCGACTGACTGGTTCTGTTTTTGAGAGTAGATCTCAAACAGCCTGGTTCCGGAAGTAAAAGTCCCATTCTGATTATATAGTGTTGTACGGTGGCCGAGAGAGCTCAACGCACTGCAAATTAACAAAACACATGCAAAAAAACAACTTCATCAATTTGACGACACGTGGGCTGCAAAATAAAGTCCCAAAGCACGCAAATACAGAAAAGCGCCACAAATAACGAAAACGACACCGGAAATGTTTCCTGGGGACCCAAAAAAGTGATGAACCTGCCTGTAGTTCGGTGCTGTGTGAAGTTATTGAAGTGTGCTACTCGTCAGTGGTGATGGAACTTCACAAAGAATCACAAACATTATTTGATAACAACTAGAAGTAGGGCTACGTTGTAGCACTAACGGGCCGAGCACAGGCAATTTGAAGCCTGTTGGTGGAGAGAGCGATCATTGAACAAGTGCACGCCTCCACGTTGCATGCGCTTTGTGACTGCGGCAAGGACAAACGCTTCACTTCCTCGTCTGCACGTGATGTCGATCCTTGCCTGCTAATTGCTCATTACGGTCCACGCTATCAAATAGCACATCCCACTGTGAAAATTGTATGTAAATCGAATGATAGTTGTAAAACAAAGCTTACTTCCTGTTGCCAGTAGGTGGCGCCATCACTATTATTACATACATACTAATATATCTGTTGAAGAAGGGGCTCTGATGTAGCATGAGCAATTTTGTGTCAATTGGACAATGTTACAACAACTTAATTATCACACTGATCAGTAGGTGGCGCTATGACCCTGCACTAATATTAATATATGGAGCTGTGCAGGTCTGGATTGTGATTATAGGTCAGCATTTGGGGTCAGGTAGGATAATGCAGAGTGGATTCACAAAGTAATTCCTGTTTCATGGTGAATCAGTAGGTGGCGCTATGACACTGAGGAAATATTGACACATAGAGCTGTTCAGGCTTGATCTCTGATCATGAGACAGAAGTTTGGCAGTGATAGGACAATGCACACTGTAGTTATGACAACATCGTCTCCTTTGGCGAAGGATGATCCTTCGCCGCACCTCAATGTTTACACGGTTTGAGGAAATGTCACAATTCTGACCATGGTCCAATGACTTGACTGAGCTCATTTGAGCTGTATATTGTAAAGCAGCCAGGAGCAGTGCATCAAAGTATGAAACATGTCACTTCCTGTTGCCAGCAGGTGGCGCTGTGATTTTAAGTCATGATTTCTGTGTAGATGTCATCAGGCCGGGACTCTTGTCTTACATGTCTAGTTTGGACTCGATTGGACCAAATATTTCTGAGATACAGAACCTCGTGTTTTGATGGCGTGTAATCAAACTTTGAGGCAACGCCACGGTCACACCGTGTGACGAAAAATCGATCTTTGAGTTAGTTTTTATCTCCATCTTGTTTAGATGACACTCATCTCAATTTGAAGTTAATCTGATGAAAGCCCTACGACAAGTACTTCAAAGTAAAAATGTGGAAAATGTGGAAAATGGCCACTAAAGTCAAAATGGCGGGCTTCCTGTTTGGTCTAGCATATCTATCCAAGAGACTTATTTGTTTGTTATGAAAAGACACATGTCCCTATCGATTTTTTAAACATGTCGGCCAATCGTAGTGCCGGGGCTGCACTTTAGGGGGCGCTAGTCAGTTATTTTGCCACGCCTATTCCTTAAAACCATCTGAATGTCTGCAGGGGGGGGCTGTTGCTACACAAATGTAGTTTGAGGGAGGTTGAACCTCCAACACCGAAGTTATAGTAATTTTGTGTGTCACGGCGAGTTGATGAAATTTGACGCCACGCCACTATTATGGCGTTTGACGAAAAGTCACAGTAATGTTATGCCTTCATTATCAATGTCTGGAGACCCATTTGATACAGTTTGACATGGCTGCGAGCAGTGGGTGAGGAGGAATACCTCCAAGTGTAAGACGTTCCAAAAACAAGACATTTCCTGTTGCCACCAGGGGGCGCTGTGATTTTAAGTCATGATTTCTATGTAGATGTCATCAGGCCGGGACTCTTGTCTTACATGTCTAGTTTGGACTCGATTGGACCATGTATGTCCGAGATACAGAACCTCGTGTTTTGATGGCGTGTAATCAAACCATGTGACGAAAAATCGATCTTTGGTGTAGTTTTCATCTGCATCTTGTTGTGATGACATGCATCTCCATATGAAGTTGATCTGATGAAAGCCCTGGGACAAGTACATCAAAGTAAAAATGTGGAAAATGGCCAATATGGCCACTAAAGTCAAAATGGCGGGCTTCCTGTAGCTTTTTTCCAATTGCACCTCTGACCTTTTTTGTTTGTCTGGTCATGATACACCTGGGCTACGATTGTTGTGAAGATCGGTGAAAGCTAACTGAGGGGCTTTTCCTTAGATGGCGCTGTTGAGCCATTTTTCCACGGCCATTTCAAATTACTCCAGAATACAATTACTTTTTGGGGTTTTGAATTCCCTGCAAATTTTGGTAACAATTTGAGCATGTCTAGGCCTGAAAAAGCCCCAAAAGGGAAATACAAATCCTTCGAAATACAATAGGGCCTCCCACCGGAGGTGCTCGGGCCCTAATAATAATTAATGAATAATAAGTATTTTTGTTAATAATAATCACAATAATAATAATAACTAGGGCTACGTTGTAGCACTAACGGGCCCGAGCACAGGCATTTTGAAGCCTGTTGCGGTTAGTGGAGAGAGCGATCAATGACCAAGCGCACGTCTCCGCGTTGCACGCGTTTTGCGCACTGCGGCAAGGATAAACGCTTCACTTCCTGCGTCCGTCACGCGATGACTATCCTTGCCTGCTAATTGCTCATTACGGTCCACGCTATCATTTGCACATCACACTGAAAATGTTATGTAAATCGAGTGATAGTTGTAAAACAAAGCTTACTTCCTGTTGCCAGTAGGTGGCGCCATCACTATTATTACGTACAGACTAATAGATCTGTTCAAGTAGGGGCTCTGAGGTAGCGTGAGCAATTTTGTGTCAATTGGACAATGTTACCACAACTTCATTTTCACACTGATCAGTAGGTGGCGCTATGACCCTGAACTAATATTAATATATGGAGCTGTTCAGGTCAGGATTGTGATCATAGGTCAGCAGTTCGGAGCCAGTTGGATAATGCAGAGTGGATTTACAAAGTACTTCCTGTTTCATGGCGAATCAGTAGGTGGCGCTATGACACTGAGGAAATACTGACACATAGAGCTGTTCAGGCTTGGACTCTGATCATGTGACAGAATTTTGGTGGTGATAGGACAATGCACAGTGGAGTTATGACAACATCCTCTCCTTTGGCGAAGGATGAACCTTCGCCGCACCTCAATGTTTACAAGGTTTGAGAAAATGTCACAATTCTCACCATGGTCCAATGACTTGACTGAGCTCATTTGAGCTGTATATTGTAAAGCAGCCAGGAGCAGTGCATCAAAGTATAAAACATGTCACTTCCTGTAGCCAGCAGGGGGGGCTTTGACGACAAGTCAATATTGACACATGGATCTGATCAGGGCGGGACTGTGAATGTGTGAATGAGGTTTGAGGCTGATGGAACAATGCACAGAGGAGTTATATGAAATCCCTCTTTTTTGGCGAATCATCAAAATTCTACGCCACGCCACGGTCAGAGCGTGTAACGTACACTTAAAAATTGTCATTTTACTCTTAATCATGAACTAAAGTTATCTCTCAACATTAATTGACAAACATCCATAAGTTTAATTTAGTTTGTAACATATTAACAATGTGTGAACGAACTCTTCAGCCCTGGGGTGAAGAGTTTGTGCCTTGGGCAAACCATGGTCTTACACTGCCCTCTAGTGACCAATATTGCAGGTGCAGCTCAATCATCTTGATTTGACTCATCAAACTTTAACGCCACGTCACGGTCACACGTGTGATAAAATCAAATATACCAAAACCTAGGGGCTGCGTTCCAGGGGGCGCTGTTGAGCCATTTTGCCACGCCCATTTCAAATTACTCCAGAATAGTAAAATTACCGTAGGTCTTGAATTTCCTGCAAAGTTTCATGATCTTTTGAGCATGTCTAGGCCCTGAAAAAGTCCCCCAAAGGGTAATAATAATAATAATAATAATAATAATAATAATAATAATAAAAAACCTTTCAATTTCAATAGGGCCTCCCACCGTCGGTGCTCGGGTGAAATCTGATGAAAGCCCTACGACAAGTTCGTCAAAGTAAAAATGTGGAAAATGGCCATTAAAGTCAAAATGGCGGGCTTCCTGTTGCTTTTTCCAATTGCACCTCTGACCTTTTTTGTTTGTCTGGTCATGATACACCTGGGCTACGATTTTTGTGAAGATTGGTGATAACTCAGGGGCTTTTCCTTAGATGGCGCTGTTGAGCCATTTTTCCACGCCCATTTCAAATTACTCCAGAATACAATTACTTTTTGGGGTTTTGAATTCCCTGCAAACTTTGGTAACAATTTGAGCATGTCTAGGCCCTGAAAATCCTTCGAAATACAATAGGGCCTCCCACCGGAGGTGCTCGGGCCCTAATAATAAATACCTGCAAAGAACAAATCACAGATAAAAAAACATTGGTGAATGTCAGAATCTTTGTAAAAACTGTGTAAGTGAACGCACCGTTACCCCAGGGAAGGGGTCAGCAACCCGCGGCTCTGGAGCCGCATGCGGCTCTTCAGCCCCTCTCCAGTTGCTCCCTGTACAGTGTTCTGCATGTCGTGCATATTTTGCGCAAACGGTGAACTTAACGAATCAGTTTTCATATGATGAACGTGAACGTGAGTGAACGTCACGTTAATTTTTTAAATCATCATAGTATCAGGCCATCATGGAATACCAGGAGCGGGCAAATGTGTGTGTGTGTGTGTGCTCCCAGACAGCGCACACACACACACAGGCCCCGGAGCAATAAAATGTCAACAGTTTTCTTTGTCATTCTATAATTTCATAAATGCAACAAACTATAGTTTTAATATATATAGTATAACTATATATAAAACTTTATAAGCTGTGTTATCGAATATGTTTTGCGGCTCCAGACAAATTTTACTTGGGGGAAGAGGGGGCAAAATGGCTCTTTTGATAGTAAAGGTTGCCTACCCCTGCCCCAGGGGAAGTCTCAACACGATGCTGCATGAGTGTTGTGCGTCCTGGCAAGGGGGAGAACACGTCAGCGAAACGCTGCTGCAACATGGCCATCTCCGCTCTCTGGGGTGGGGAGAGATGGTTATCACAAGGGAGCGAGGCCGGATTGATGGAATTTGGCACCTCAGGCCCCAACTCATCTCTTTCACTTACCAGCGACACGGGCTCTGCCTCTCTCCATGCTTTCAGGAGGTTGAGGTGGTATATTTGTGTGGCTCAGCCCCTGTCAGACTGCACAACCTCATAATCGACCTCCACCACTCGCTGTGTGACCACGAAGGGCCCTTGCCACCTAGCGAGTAATTTAGAGGTAGAAGAGGGAACCCATACAAGTACCTTGGCCTGGAGCAAATTCTCACGTGATAACTACCCAAGTGTGTGGAGTTTTGCTCACAGGTCCAGGACGTACTGAATTTCGTTGGTACTGGGACCTTCCTCACAGTTTTCTCTTGGTAGGTCCAGTACGCCCTGTGGTTTTCTGCCAAATAGCAGCTCAAAGGGAGAAAATCCAGTAGAGGCCTGGGGCACCTCCCGCACTGCAAACAACAGAGGGGCAAGCCATTTATCCCAATTACGTTCGTTCGTATGTTAATTGGGAAAAACTGAAACACGCTTTGAACAATATAAGAACACAGATGGGATTAATTCTGCTGTTTAAGAACGCAAAATTAATCTGATGTAGAGTTTTCTTAGAAAAATAGAAGAACAAATTTAAGAAAATTCTTAAGAAGATATTGGTAAGTGAGGCCCATTGTCTTGTGAGCTTGCTTGTAGATGGCAAGACCATGGTTCACACAACCAATGATTGGAACAAGGTTGTCTTTGCAATGGGGGAGCTGGGAGAGATCCTCCACAGATTTGTCACATACATATGTCAATGCCCTGATATCACAACTGTATGCTGTATGCTGTAGCAGTGCCTATATTCATCAAATACTTGATGGCCATGAATGTTACTAAAAGTAGCATAAAGAAAACACTCACCTGAAGGCTGTATGGTACTTGGCTCTGTATAGGGATCCGTCCTTGCCCTTTGAAGGCACATCTTTCCCAGTGAACACTAAAGCTGCTTTCAGACATGAAATGAACTCTGCAAATAGTCTGTATTTTCTCCGGAGGAGGTGCATGTGTGAACGCATATGTCATGAGATTTGGCTGATGATGCTTCTCACATGCAAAAAAAAGGCAATATCTCCCAGGAAAAAAATGGTGACACACACGTAGAAGACAACGACAAAGTCTAGCGAGCTTGACTTTGTCCGACGCCAGTGTCTGTGTGTTCTAAAGAAAATCATGTGATCTTCACTGACGAGTTAATATGTCGCTTCCTGCAGCTGTCTGCTGCACCTGGCTGCACCACCCTTCACCTGAATTTTGCAGAGGATTTGATGCTGTTGTGAACACGTCTGTGCAGAGAAGCCCCCGCTGCATTGTACATGTGTGAAAGGCAAACTCAAGAGCTACTTCTCCGGATTTTACCCACAAGTCATGTCTGAAAACGTGCTATACAGATGAAGTATTTTGGTGCAGTTGTCAGGTCCATTGGATTTTGCCAGTTCACTAATGTTCACAATCAGGTGATGCCTTGATTGGTTGTTGTGCTTTAGGATAAAGAAAATATTTAACTACAGCTGACTTGTATCCCAGTTTACCAGCATACAGAACAAAGGAGTCTCAACCTGGTTTGACAACAGCTCACGGATCTCAAATGTGGTCACATAAAACAAAATATTGTGTGATTTGTGGTATATTTTAGGGCACCATGTATTAGTATCAGTTTCAATTGTAGGACCAACCTAAAACAAGCTTTCCCCCCAGCCTATAAATTATCTAATTAAAATGCTTGTGGTGAGAAAGGCTAACAGATGAGTCATATACATTTCAAAATACTCACATTGTCATCAGATGAGAACAGCAGAGGCTTTGCCTGATATATATATGTCAATTTGGTGCCGACCCAAATAAAAATCTGGCTCTAGTGAATTTAAATGTGTTTTCACAAGGCGACTGTAGAGCCTTGGCGGAGGTATTCACTCTACTGAGTGTCATTCTAGTTTTCCTCATTTACCAGGAACGGTTTGAAGCTACTCTGCTTCCTTGTTGCAAGTTCACCTATGATATATCAATGGGAGAAGCCACCACAAGCTCTCCTGAGCCTTGACTGTGTCAGCATTGTACAAATCAGTTATTTTTTGGCATTATCTTAACGTTCCTCAAGTTGTGGAAAATTGAAAACTATTAAGTGGAAGTTGTTATGTACCAATCATGTTAAAATCATGTAAAAAAAACAACAACAATCAATTAATTTGACCACCTCCTACTATATTCTTGGTTGTTATGGTTTCTATGGTGCTAAAGCTACACAGTAAATGGGTGCATTTGTCTCTGTCTGGTGATTAGTTCAAAAGTCAGGTCAAGACCAAACAGACCTTTTTTTTTTTTACAAAGTTTCCAGCTTGGAACATCAAAATGTGCTTACTTTACACCTTTTTATGATATGAATATTGAAAAACTGAAAATAAAATAAAGGGGGGTTAGTTGTTGTATGGTTGCTAGATGTCACTAACACACATACTGATGCCAAGATAATACTGTAGGTCTGCCCAGTCCCAACCTCTCTGAGCTCAATTGTAAGGTAATTACTGTTATTGCGAACTCAATAGCACAGGCCTTCTAATTCACTGTTGTTTCTGATTCTTTTCAGGCTCCTGGAGAGAATCAGGAGGTGAGACAACACATTACACCGACAAAGGGACCCATCTCAAAATGGGGCAATGTGGATTAAGGTGTTCCCGTTCCTTGTGAACTACGAAAAGGAAGCAACCACGAGGACGAAGGAACTGATAGCAGACGGAGGAGGTGGCAGGGGGGTGGTGGATTTGGTGTTTGAAGAGAAGGTGGTATGGGTGGGGGGACATTCAGAATGGCCCATGGAAACGAGACCAGTGAAGGGCCTCCTGGGCCCATGGCAGCAGTGGTGGCTACTGCAGGAGGTATGGTAGCAGAGAGTCCTTCCTCTGCTGTGTCTACCTATATCAAACTGGTGCTACTGGGGCTGATCATCTGCATTAGCCTGGTGGGGAACCTGGTGGTATCTCTGTTAGTACTGCGGGACCGGGCCCTGCACAAAGCACCTTATTACTTCCTGCTGGACCTGTGCCTGGCAGACACCATTCGCTCAGCTATCTGCTTCCCTTTTGTTCTGGTGTCAATAAAGAACGGCTCAGCCTGGACCTACAGTGTTCTAAGCTGCAAGGTAGTGGCCTTCATGGCAGTCCTCTTCTGTTTCCATGCTGCCTTCATGCTGTTCTGCATCAGCGTAACACGCTACATGGCTATTGCACACCACCGCTTTTACTCAAAGCGAATGACATTCTGGACATGTGTGGCAGTGGTGTGTATGGTGTGGACACTGTCTGTGGCGATGGCATTCCCACCAGTTTTTGACGTGGGTACCTACAAGTTCATTCGCGAGGAGGACCAGTGCATCTTTGAGCATCGCTATTTCAAGGCTAATGATACACTCGGCTTCATGTTAATGCTGGCTGTTCTCATTCTAGCCACACATGTTGTCTACATGAAGTTACTTCTCTTTGAATACAAGCACCGTAAAATGAAACCAGTCCAGATGGTGCCAGCCATCAGTCAGAACTGGACCTTTCACGGACCAGGGGCTACTGGTCAAGCGGCAGCCAACTGGATTGCAGGCTTTGGCAGGGGCCCGATGCCGCCAACTTTGCTTGGAATCCGGCAGAACTTGCACAACCAGAACCGGCGCCTGTTGGGCATGGAGGAGTTCAAAGCAGAGAAGCAGCTTGGCAGGATGTTTTATGTGATCACCCTTCTGTTCCTGGTTCTGTGGTCTCCTTACATAGTGGCTTGCTATTGGAGAGTGTTTGTCAAGGCTTGCACAATACCACACAGGTACCTCTCCACAACCGTGTGGATGAGTTTCGCTCAAGCCGGGGTCAACCCTATTGTCTGTTTCTTCCTTAACAAAGACTTGAAGATAGGGCTCCTTTCCCATCTACCAGCCTGCTGCAGGACTAAACCTCATCTGCCACGAGAGCCTTATTGTGTCATTTAAGTAGAGATGATGATCTAAACATGGAGAAAAACCAAGGGCCAACCAATAGATGTGTTGTGGGAGTGTTTACTGTAGTAATTGATTAAATGCAAGCTACATTTACAGAGATGGTGGTAACTGGTGAGTGCAATGGGAAAAACACTGGAATGTTAAGCATGTATTTCCATCTACCAAAATCCTTTTCACTCAAAATAAGAACATACGTGGAGTAAGACGTTGACTTTTGATAAGGAGAAAAATACTTTTAATAGCTACATAATGCAAATAATAATGCAGTCACTGTGGAAACCAAGCCAGACAAATAACTATCAACAAATTACAAACGCTGCTTCATAAACAACATAAAACACATGTTGATTGATGATTGACAAGGATGTTTGTTGTTTTGGTCACATGAGACAACTAAAGATTTGAACCGGGGACGCTGCCATTAATTTTAAGCCCAAACTGCACCTTTTTAATTAGTATTTCATTTTTAGTAGTTGAAAACATGACTTAAAAAATTGAATTGCTGTGAGTTGAAGGTTTTGATTTTCAGAGGCAACGCTCAATCCAAAGGGTCTGTCCAGTTATCTACCCATGTAGAAACACAAAGAATTAAGCTTGGGTTTTTATAATCACTTATCTTACCTTAAAAAATCAGTTTTAAAGTTGGTAAACATTTGAAATGTTGAAATACATTATGTCACATTTTGGCTTTGAAATCAAATCAGTTCTGAGAAAATGGGGTGAGTTGAATTTGAGACAGGAAACAAAAGCAGCATCAAAAAGTATATTTCTGAATACTGGGTCTTTTGATTCAGGACCCAGTTAGATTTAAACTTATCTTATGTTTGTAATCAGATAAAAGTACATCTATAAATGCCCGTCCCTCAATTAAGAAGTCACTATTCTACAATATCACTATTTCTTTTGTATGCAAACACATCAGCGCCAGGGACTGACTGATGATGTATTTTCTTTGATCTCATGTGTGTTTACTGTGTACTACTACTACTACTTTACTACTTGTCTGTTACTCTGACTCTACAGACAACTGCAGGTACTCCAGTATTACAGTACGTACGATTTTCATTATGTGCGTCACTTGAAGATAAGAGATAAAACCTGATCAGCTGAGTTAATAGTAAGTAAGTAGAGTTTTCACTAACACAGCTTGTTATAACATATGATTTGAAACTGAACTCAGTGCCCAGTTGCATTAGATGTTTCTTGTTACATTTTTCATAACTGATACTTGAATTTACATAAGGTGCAAGAAAATCTCCCTACCAGCTCTAACTAAGACTGAGGATGTGTTGGAAATCTCATTGGCTATCTAGTGCACTTCATGTGCTTGATGCTAATGTCCAAATATTTAGAATATTTCAGTTCATAATGTATGTAATTCACTTAAAAACTAAATCCCACAGTAGAACTAAAGCTTTCACATGGTCATGCTATCAGCTAATCATAAGCTTGTTTTTTGTTAAAAGTCCAATAATTCAGTAACTGCAGTTCACTCTGCGGCCTGCAGAGATTATGCCCACATTTGTACCTGATGTGCTGACGTCTACTAGGCATGTGGGAATAATGTCTCAGTCTTATCTCTCAGCCACCATTATTTTCTAAGCCTATTAAAAGCATTACATTTACGTGTGAATATATATATATATATTCACACGTAAATATATATATACATTATATACCTGTATGTGTTGATTTTAACTTAATATTAAATGAATAATTTTGTTACCAACTTTATCTTTATGTACAAACAGCAAAAAACCTATTTGAAGTCTGTAAGCAGTAGAGGAATGTATAAATGTATGAATCAGGTGGTAATAAAATAACTATGGGTCCTACTTAAATGTAGGTACAGTGGAGAAATAGAAGACAGCAAAATGGAGTAACAATTGCAAAAAGAGGAAAATAGAAAAGAATCATAACAGACGTTTAAAGGTTCAGTGTGTAGAATTTAGTGGTGAAGTTGTATGTTGCAGCTGAATGCCCCTCACCTCACCCTCCCCTTTCTAAACATGAAAGAGAACCTCTGGTAGCCTTCAGTTGTCATAAAAACTCTAAAGGTGTTTAGTGTGTCCAGTCTGGGCTACTGTAAAAAAAAAACAACGAGGCGGCCTCCATAGAGAGGACCTGCTACTGATGTAAATATAAGGCATTTAAATATAAAGGGCCCATTCTGAGGTAAAGAAAAAAACAATTCATCTAATTTAGATGATTACATACTTTAGATGAAAACATCACTAGGATTATTTTGTCTTCAATTTCTGCCAATAGATCCCTTTCACCTAAATCTTACACACTGGACCTTTAAGTAAAGTAATGTTAACAGTGGCAACTTTGTTGTTTTCTAAACTGTATATTATATTCATTTCTCCATTCCTCTAAAATGTGTATTAGTTAATCCTTTGTTCCTCATAGACTTGTTTTCCTCCACTATACCAACATAGAAAATGAAGTGGTCATTATGTATGACTGAAGCCTTTTCAGACATGACCTGTGGAGGAACTCCAGAGAATTGGGTCCGCACTTTCTCCACAGTTAGCGGGAGTTTCTCTGCAGAAATGTGTTCACAACAAAAAACTCTCCAAAGGATCCAGGGGAGGGGTGGTCCAGCAGGCAGAGGCAGGATGTAACATATTAATTCCGCTGCAGAGATCACATGATTTTGTTTACAGCACATCAACATTAGCAGCAGCTCTTCGTCTATGTCTTCTCCATGTACGGTTCAGCTTTTTCATCCTGAAATATTTGTTTTCTTTTTGTCTTCTTAATTTTTGCGTCTGTTAAATGTTCAAAACATTGTCAATACACCCACGGCGAATTCAGTGGAGGATCTCCTGTTGTGTTCTCACATCAGATTCTTCTGACTTTCTGCTGACTTTTTACCAGGGGGCCAGGCAGAGAGAGTCCACAGAAAGTCTGGAGGCTCTCACTCTGACTTGTGTTCACACGTACATCTCCTCCGGAGCAAGTGCGAAGGATCTCTGGAGTTCAGTGCATGTCTGAAAGCAGCTTAAGTGAACGAAGGAGTGATTTCTAACAGTCCAGCAAATTTAAATCTTGAACTCTTCACAAAGTTTTCGTGTCTATTTTTCAAACTGCCAAAGAGGAGATTACACTGAGGAGATTGTGATTACGTGATTGATAAGCCAAAGTAAAACACTGCAAAGTATGACACAGATGTGACAAAGCCTTTAGGAGCTTCTGTTACCAGTCATTTTGACACATTTTCACAACAAACCTACAAACTAAATTTTTATTGTATATATTTTTTAAAGGACAAATCATAAGTCACACGTGGAAAACAGTTCTTGGAGAGAAGTGAAGAGGGACTATGTAACTGGGCACTGAATACAATCTAGCTCTGCAATCACTTGTTCAGGGACAGTCACTCTCAATGCCACATTACCTCCTGTCTGCAGCATGTCCTGTCCACTCAGAGTGTAGCTGTCCGAACAGCCCCGCAGGAGAAGATTCACACACCATGGTGTTGCTCTGTAAAACCAGATTGAAGCACTCACAGCAGCTTCCTGGTGTGAGGTGATAGAAGCTAATTTCACTCCATTTCAGGATCAAAATTACTGAATCCAACTGACTTTTCTATGATGTTTTTACCTTTTAGGTCAAAAGTCTAAACTTCAACTATGTCAAACTGGTAAAAAAAAAACAAATCTGGTCAGAATCATGACATATCCAAAACTTGAATCACTCAAAAAGTTGTGAGGTTAAAAATACAGTTCAGTTCAAATCACAAAATCCATGATGGCTGAAATTGGATAATCTGGAGTCAACTTGATGTTAAGATCATACAGTGGAGCTGATTCATATCATCAATGCTGAAGGGATGATGATGCAGTAGCAGACATACCTACTGCTTTATTTTTGCACATATCTAATTAAATTAATTAACTGTGCTTCTTCCTTGTTCCTCTCTAAAAATGATTTGTAACCTGAATGGAATGAAGGTGGAAGTAAGGGAAAGGGCGCAGAGGCTGTAATTTGTCTGTGAATGTCTGAAAACATGCCAGTTCCTAGACCGGAAGGGAAAGTGTGTTTTGGGAATATTCTTGCCCCTTTGTCGTGGTTTTTCTGACACAAAGAATCGCTTGTGTTATTTGTGTTTTTTTTAATTATGGCCTTACTCCATAAAAACGTCAAACCAATGCAACAAAGAGTAGAGAAATGTCTCTTCTGTATGTACAGAAGTCATTCAAAAAGAGGAGACAACACTGTGTACACTACTTCCCATCACAACCTGGTGGGACTGTGGTCCCGGACAGTTGATGGGAAAGAACATTGACAGGCGTATAAGTGACTATTTTCTATCGCAGCTCGATGATGTGAGTGCTCTGCATTATTTTGGAATTGTTTTCAGCCCTGATTTCCTCCTGGGGAGTGAAGGGAAAATGACAGGTCTTTCCATTTTCATTTCTGAGACACAGTTAATGCTGGAGAGAGCGGACAGTGCTTTTTTAAGTTGCCTCAGGCAGATTATCTTTTGTAGGTTTACTGTGACCTCTGTACTATTTAGTGTGTATTATATTGACAGCAAACTAACTTTGAATTGCAACAGAAGAGTTCATGATCTTTTCATTTCTACTGTGACTCTGTGTGCGTGTGTCTGAGAGAGAGAGAGAGAGAGGAAAGCGAGAGGGAAAATATTGAGCGAATATACAGATATATTACATTTTGAAGATATAATTTCTGCAAATGCCCCCTCACGTTGACCCCTTTTCTCATACAAACTACATACTGAATGTGTTCTCAAAATAATGAGGTTTACTATAGGTCCCTTTAAAAAAATAAAAAAAAATAAAATAAAAAAAAATACATGTATCGGGTTATTATGAATTGGATTTTTTTGTACATATTTAGGGACCATGAAGGTTATAAAGCTTGCGATAAAGCATCCAGACAAACCAAATGTGATTGCATACCCTGGCATCTTTCTGAATGTTTCATTATTAAATTATGTCAAACTACAATCGTCATAATGATAAATAATCGAAAATTGTACGTACAAAGTAGTTTCAGTTTCACATCAGGTCAGCAGGATAACCTATTCATCTTGGTTCTTTTTCATCAGCCCTGTGATTGATAACAACACTGAAGCTGAACACAGTGACATCACAAAGACTGATGATCCGACAGGTTGGAAACAAACCAAATGTATCTGGAGGAGAAAAAAGTGAAACCGTAAAATGTTGCAAGAAACTGTTTACACACCCACTTCCTGCTTCGACATTTAATGAGCGGTATCCCTTTGACCTTCAAACAAAGTGGTTCTGGTAATCTGAATTAATAAAGAAGTTAAGGAAATCTGAATAAAACTGGTTTAGGTCATCTGAATAATCTGTTGGTTTCCATTCCACTGTCTGATCATCCGCTGGTGTTTCTTTTGGTCAAACTTTGATTGTAGTCATGTTGCTGTGTTCCCAGATCTGAAGAAACCAACAGACATGACTGCTCAAATTACAAATAAAAAAAATAAAGTTATAATGAAGTGCAACGATCTTTAAATGTTTGCCTATTGTGTCAGAGATGCATGAGTTGAACTTATCACCAGCAGCAATCGTCAGTTCATAGTTAAAACTTCTGCTTGATGCTTCATCACAAAGTAGCTGGGTGACTTCTGACTTCTAAGCTAGTGTGGAGCTCTTAAAGTCCCAAAAGGATGGCATTTCCTTATCGGGATGAGAAAATACAATCATATCTGTGCTCAAGATCAAAGGAAATATTATCTCTCAGGACGTTGTAAAGAAGCATGCTTCATTTTGAAACCTAAAAACGATCACCCGTTTTTGGGTCAAAGATGGCTGACGATCTAAACTTTGTTGTTTACAGGAACTTAACACATTATTTGTAATGACGCAGAAGGTTTGCTGTTATGTTTGCAGGTGGGACTCTGCCCAGCAGTAGATGAGCCAGATGTCAATCTGTGAATATCCAAATGAACACTGGTTGTTCTGCTGTGTATCACATCATTAACTCATGCCAATGATCTAAAGACAAAAGGATTGTCTCAGTTCTTCCTGCAGTCAGCCATAAAAATACCACAAGGTTTCCACTGGAAATCATAGAGGCAGAACAAGTGGTTGAGCTGCCTATTACGCATGTATTGGGCGATTTAAGATTTTTGTAATGAAAATAAATTTCATTTGAAATGATACGAATATTACTATGATTACCTGTGTCAGCTTCTCCCTACCATTCCTGCGCATTCAATTCAAAGTTATATTTTGAGGACATTTATAATATATATTTAACATTGTGTTTTGGAGACTGGCTGGCTGATGATGTTTCTATGGGTAACACATTCTTTGGCAGAAAGCACTCTTTACAGTACAGTTTATTGCCATCCACCCATTCAAACACATTCCTACAGTGCATCAATGGGCATGAGTAGTGAGGAAACAATTTTCCCATCACCATCAGATAGCACAATTCGGTCAGGGAATAAAAGCCATGAGTGATCCAGATTGTTCCTGAAAGCACAGTCAAGCTTAATGAGACCCAGACACAGGCCATCTAGCTGATATGGCTTTTTCACCTTCAGTCACAACCACCACCTGTGTCTTTTCACTGCAGCTCATGAAGTCCTTATCCTCCACAAATCCAGCAAATGCCCAAATGTTTATTCTGTGAGACCAGGAGTGGGCGGAGAGAATTACCTGTCACAGGGGAGGAGACTAGAGAAGGGGAAGCAATATAAGGGCTGGGTGTGTCCTCTTCAAGTCCCTTTGTTTGGGACCATGCTGCTACACCAACCAAGCTATATTGTTACCAAGCAGGCAGAACCATCAAAGAGAACCTGACCAAAGGAAGGCCTGAAGCATTACTTAACCTAGAGGATGCATTAATATAAATCATCCACTATACCATCCTTTCTTCCCTTCCTCCTTCCCTTCATCAACCTCACCACTAATAAATGGTTAAATGGCTCTTGGATCCTCGTGTTTGAATGTGCACACCAGCTAGAGGTTCTGTGGTCCAGTAATATGGCACAAACAAATCAAATATACTTTATGGGCTTTTTTTCACTGATTTAACTTTATTCTACTCCAAATATGTGTTAATCCTTATTCAACAGATCCCCCCAAAAAATGTTCTGCATTTTGAGTTAATTTCGCTTCATGATTATACACTAAAGTTTAAAAAAAAAAGAAATAACTTCTGACTGATGTCAACATTTTAATGTGTCGTAAAGTCAGAATAGGAATTTTCTCAGGTTTGATTCCAGGTGGAGCCAGTTCTTTGAACTAAAACGTTCACTCAATGTGATGTTTGAACTTCACTGTACTGTACTTCGGGAATTTTCCATTTAATGGTCAATGAAGACCATCCGTCCATCCACCCATCAATCCACACCAGCAGATCTCACTGCGTGTGTCTCTGTGAGCGAGTGAGTGGGGGCGGAACTCCAGGGCCCTTGCTACACACACACACACACACACACACACACACACACACATTTTCGCCTGCTCCTGGTATTTCACGATTGCCTGATACGATGATGATTCACTCATGTTCACGTTCCTCGTTCACAAAAAATATGAACGAGTTCAATGCACAGCACTGACTACAGGGCTCCAGAGTGCGACCATTTTAATCTGTGAAGTGCGACAAAAAAAATTCCTTTTCCGCACCTGTGCGCCAGACAGAACTGGTCTGTCCCTGTATTTGATCGAGTTCTGTCGCTTTCTCTTCTCATCTCCTCGGCAGTTTCCTCTCACACAGACCCCAGACCTGGCCCCGCCCCCACTCACTCACACACTGACGCACATGACCAACGCTGTATAACCTCCCTCCACACTCCTGCTGACCTGCTCTCACTTTACATTCCAATGATAAACACCGACACTCATCACAGGTTATTAGGACATGAACCGTCCGGTTTTATGCACACATTTCTCAATACAGAGGTACTTTCTTTACCTTTAAAAAACCTTCGAAACCCTAATTGTAGCCGTTGGCGCAGTTGAAAGATGGTGGGAATTATAAGTGTGTGACACATTAAAGTGTGAAAAAGAGCAACAAAAAAGAGAGAAAGAAATGCAGGTAAAAATGGATGATAACAAGGGTTTTGCATGAATAAGATTACAGGTGTGCCTTGCGATTTGAGCTTGCTCTTTGGTGTGCCTTGGGTAAAAAATGTTTGAAAACCACTGCTCTACACAATGATGGATGTGCGTTTTTTTCACATTTATCTGATGAAGGAGGAAGGTTTTTCTGTGCTTGCCCTAAATTTCAATTTAACACCTGGCTTTATGAGCATTACTTTGGGACAGCCAACCATGAGCAAATATAACAAACTGTATATTAGGATGGATGAGTTGCCAGCTTCCCAAAAGTAAAGACAAAGTGCATTGATTGTCCACTGGCTGCAGAACCATAGACTGTATATAAAGAGTGCAGAACATGTCATAAAGGTCACCTCCTCCATGTTAGCAGATTGAACATGGGCCAAACTAAAAGTCAAAGTTTATGTCAAAGGATTTTTTCCTCAAAGATTGTTTCTGTCAATGTCGGTCATTGTACAATGTATGAAAAAAACCACACCTGCTAAGTAAATCATTCAAACACATAACCCACACAGGTGAACAATCATAAAGACATTTTTTTTAAAACAGAGACACAGATAAACCAGGTCGGATGAACGCAAATTTTTAAAAAGCTCTGCACTCAACGTCTAACACACAAATAATAAATAAGTTGAGAGTATAACTGTTTGAGGACTCACTGACAAAAATAATTCTGAAGTAGACTACTGTACATATCAAGAAAACGGTCATTCATCAAATTATAATAAACATTTATTAATCACAATATGGAGAGAGCAGATAAAACTGACCGTTAAGAGCATTTCATCTGCCTAATAATTCCAGAAATCTGTCTGTCACAGATCTTTGTTCCGCACCTTTCGGTTTCTCCAGCTAATCTTTATTTGCAGTGGCTTACATACTAAAGGTAACTTTTAAAGTTTGAGACAGAAAGCTGCCACCAGCATTAACAGGCCAAGTAAACAGCCCATTCCAAACAGGCACTAAACAAGTTATATTATAATGGGAGGAATTAAAAGTCAATCATTTTGAGTATTATGTTAGCTGTATCTTTTCTGAATCAACAGTGGAATCATGTGGTGCATATATTGAAAGTGAGGATTAATAAAACAGTGATCTTAAGTAAAATGTAGTAAGAGTACAACAATGGAAAACAGGACCGCATCAGTTATCTTCATAACCATTTATTTACATTGTATTTGTTCTCTATTTCTAATAAACTAATAAAAATAAGTACTAATACCTAAAATGTTTAAATATACAAACTGTAAAATAATCAGCTATTTGACCAGATAATACATCTTATTCAGAGAGAATGGGTAATGAAAGGCTCAGTTCATTAAAAAACCTCTCACCTGTCCCAGATGGGTTTCATAAATGCAGATAGTTTTACCAACTGAAAATGTTAATTGTTTTTATCATCGGTTTTAGCCTTTCACCCATATACTTTCCAAACAGTGACATTGAACACATCTATAACATATCTTTTGTCATGTCACAACTTTCCCCCCACCACTTCTGACTTCAACACAGATTGACAGACGCGCATGCTCACGCACTCCCTCCCTGCAGACAGCTGACAAATGAAAGAAAAGCTTGAAAAAGGAGTGGAGAACCAGGATGACAGTGCCCTCCTCTGTTGGACATGAAGGCTCACTGAATGGTTTTATGAGAATGAAAATTATATCAATCATATGCTGTAGCCTTGAAAGTCACAAAACTTCAACTATACTGATGACCCAGACTGACCATCAGCGAGCGAAATGGTGGGACCCTGCTACCATGGCTCAATCCCCCTACTGTGCATGTCGAAAACATGTACAGAGCACATAGAAAGCAATCACAGGTAATCATTTACTCATCAAGTCAACAGCGAGTCATTACTATACTGCACTCTGTAGTGATTGGCTAATATATAGGCCACACCACTCGTCTTGCAAAAAGTGGAAGGAGGAAGATATATAATATGATTGGAATTTAGTAGACAAATTACCCCCTCATGTCAAGTCAATTACAAATATAAAACTTTGCTTTGTTTGTCAAAGTTGATAGTGGGTTTAAGCTAAATAAACAAACAAAAATAAAAATAAAATAAAAATCTGTACAATTTTTTCACATCTTTACAAAAATGATGCTTTCCTGCAAACTCTCATCAGAACAGGTATTTTCGACATGAGTCGGATCCACACCGACACTCCACTCGAATCCTCTTCTTTGGCGAGCTCGGGAGCCCCGCTAGACTGAAACTGGAGTCCATTTTGGTGCTTTCTGTGTCAACTGGATCAACTGGAATCAAACAGATGCCGGAAAGGGTTCAGTTGAAGAGGCAGCTTTTATTGACCGTTAAAAAGCAACTTGACTGCTTGAACATAAACTCTCCCCCTCCATGTAGATGGCTGCTAACATTATGGTCAGTGATCGTGTGTGATAGTGTAATAAAGTCACACATACATTATACATTACATACATTATAGTATAATCAGTGTAAGGTTATTTAAGTCCACTCTTTTTTAAGAAGAAAATGCTACCCCTGTAACAATTACCATGATTGCACAATTACTATAAAAAGATGTTGAAACGCACCCACAAAACAGTATTTAAAAGTTTTAAATAAAAACCTAAATGAGAAGTGACAAAGTGGTTGGATATCCTGCATGCTGTTTTGGGCCACAACCCAGCTGGTGCTGGCCTCTGTGGTATCAGTACCATTACTTCCATGACTGTTAGGGGTGTAAGGATACGCTGAATCCACGGGTTCTGACCTCGATTTTTGAGCCACAGTTCGGTTCATACCTCATTTTTTTTTTAGGGGTGTGTAGTGGGTTCATAAGAAAAAGAGGGAGGAAAGTTTCTGTGTTTTATTAAAACACCAACATTTGGAACAGTAAAGAGACGAACACTTAAAGTGATAGTTCACTCATAAATGAAATTTCACTCATCTATTCACTATGCTGATGGTGGGGTTCCCGGAGTCTCAGGAGTAAATTTGTTGCAGCAGAATCCAATACAATTGAAATTAATGGTGAGCTATTCTTCAGATGTAATAAAACAGAAAAAAACATAACATGCTTCCATACTGCTCTTGTGGTGTCATCCAAGTGTCCGCAGGCCCCGACATATTCGACTCGAAAACGGTGTCATTCACACTGTTTTAAGCCTAAATATCCACAGGAAGGGGCTAAGCTAGCGTACGTTAGCATTACCGACGGACCCTGAATGCACCTCGTCGGAAGATATTAGTGGACTTTTAGGCTTAAAACATGGTGTAATTGACGCCGTTTCGAGTCGAATATGAATGTCGGGGCTTGCGGACACTTGGGTGACACCACACGAGCAGTATGGAGGCATGTTATGTTTATTCTGTTTTACTACGTCTGAAGAATAGCTCACCATTGACTTCAAATGTATTGGATTCTGCTGCAACAAAGTTTACCCCTGATACTCCTAAAGTGTTTTGTGGACTCAAACACTTCATCCACCCCACCATCGGCATTCTTGTGAGTAGATGATGAGTGAAGTTTCATTTCTGGGTGAACTATCCCTTTAAGAATATGTTGGACTTGACGTCACATGAAACTACATAAACAAAAATAACCAACAGATAGGAAAGAGGCAAGAGTGTGTGCATATTTGTCTCCCACAGTCTCAATCCGTATATTTACAAAGTCTGTTTCAGTCTCCCCCACAAGCCCAACACAGTTCAGTTTAATCATCATCATATCAGGCCATCAAGTGAAATACTTGGAGCGGGCGAAAATGTGTGTGTGCTCCTAGACAGCGCACGCACACACACCGCGCCACGCACACACGCACGCACGCACGCACACTGAATCGTTACAGCCCTAATGGTCGTTTATCCCACAACCACTTCACAGCCTGGTAAAGTCCATTTCGCAGATGTTCTGAGGTTAGTCCTGTTATTTGTAGTTGGAATTTTTTGTGGCCAACATTCAAATGGTCCCAGTCTGTAGAGTGCAGTTGAAACTTTTGAAGAACCTTAAACTAAAACATTCTTCAGCCTCAAGACAAGTGAATGTTTGAGATTTGTGTTAAAAGCTATAAACTAGTGTTAATATTATCCATTTGTCTATAATTAATTTTCTGCAAGGGTGCATTGTCCTGCACCAGGAGAAACCAGGAGTCCACTGCACTAGCATAAGGTCTGACAATCGATATATTTCATCCAGGTCCCTAACAGCAGTCAGGGTAGTGTTGGCTATGACATGGAGGTCTGTGTGACCCTCCAAGGATATGCCTCCCTTGACCATCACTGACCCACCGCCAAACTGGTCATGCTGCACTATGTTACAGGCAGCATAACGTTCACCACGCCGTCTCTTTGCCAATTATGGTGTTCTCCAGCGAATGCCAATTGAGCTGCACGCCACTTCAGATAAGTTTGTGGTGGTGGATTGTGATCGTGGTGGCGGCTGACCATGGACTATGATTACAAGACTGCTTGATATACAATATGCCTACTCACATATTCTACCATTACTGTCAATAACCTCCTCCATTTCAATTGTCATTGATACCCCTGTCATCTCTATCAGACAATTTCTTAAGTATAAATACTTGAAACCTTGATACACCTTTCCATTATGCTAAAATCTGTTTCTTCCATTCAATGTTGTAAATATTGTAATTTTGTTGATGTCTTCATCTATTTGCGGCATCTACAATGCACCTCTGTACGTTCTGGGAGAGGGATCCCTCACATGTGGCTCTCCCTGAGGTTTCCACCTGAGGGTGGTTGAGGGTTTTTTTCCCTCTTTTTTTTTTTGAGGATTAATGACAGAGGATGTCACACCTTGTTAGGAACCTATGAGAAAAATTGTGATTTGTGAATATGGGCAAAACAAAACAAATCAAATATGATTTATTGATTTAGAGCAGGGATTCCCAAAGGATTCCCAGCTCGCGCACCTGCCTCTAGGGGGTGCGCGAGAGGAATTCTCTGTCTCTCTCTCTCTCTCTCTCTCTCTCGCTGCAGGCTGAGCCACCTGCGCTGCACTTGAAAATCCTCAAATGGATCATCTTTTTTATCCATATCTGTGCTGAGCCTATGCAGGTGCCACTCTTTGTTCTTTACGTGGTGGATCGTGTGTAACTTTATTGTAATTTGATTCAATGGTGTTCAAATTTTCGTAACCGCTGTTATGTATGGTAAATAGTAAATTAAATTTGATGCAATTTTTCTTTAATGCGGCTGAAAATATGACAGCATTTTTCCCCATGTTCTCTCATGATGGGCAAATCTGCCTCTGAGCCTGTGCGTGTGTCCTCGCCATCCTCGTTGCTCTTTAAAAGTGACGGCTTGTGTAACTTTGTTGAAATTTATTGAAACTTTGTTGCAGTGTTTCAGTTTCATTCGATGTGAGAGCGCATTGTTGCGATCTCTTGATTACTTTGTGTTCTGATCATGTGTTCATGATTAAAGATTTAATGCAGCTATAAATAGGCTCTGTTGCGGGGTTTTTTTTTTTGAAGGTGTGGGGGATTGGGGGTGCGTGAAACCGGTCAGGATGTAGAAGGGGGTGCGTGGCCTATGTTTGGAAATGTTTGGGAACCGCTGATTTAGAGCAATTCAACTTTAACTATTATAATCACTCATAATGATGTTATTTTTATAATGGAGATAGCAAACCCTTTAAAGAGCTTTAAAATTATATGTGAGCCATTTCTCTGTGACCTATATTAAGGGAGATATGACCAGTCAAAGGCAGAGTCCTAAAAAGTTCAAACTTTGTCAGCCCATATCTCCCTTAATTAGGATGCTAATATATTTATTATTGAGAAAGAACTAAAACAAAAGTGAAAAAGCTCTTAGAATTATAAAACTAATTTTAAAGCGTTACCGAAGGACCCTTAATGAACATGTTAACATAATTAAGACCTTCCAATACGTATTGAAGACCTAGTACATGACCTTTTTAAGACCCAGCAGAAAACCCAGACACACTTGTAAAGGTCACCTAAGTTCACTTTATGTACAGGAAATATGTTAAGGAGGACAGATAAATCTGCGCCTTCTTACCTACATGTTTTATAAGTTCTGTACATAGCCAAACTGTCAGAGGCCTTAAAGTATAAGGATAAGGGAAGGGATCTCCGTATGTATTTGTTTATTGAATGTGTTATTGTGTATGTATTGGTTTCTTTAACATCCAAATGTGATAAATGAGGGGAAGTGACGGCTCAGCAGGGGGGTTTGTTTTGGGTATGCGGGCCGGCAGAGGACCAGCCACGTTCGAGTCAACTGCGGTCCTGAAGACCTACATGGGATTACTTCCAAAGAAACGGGATCATTGCCTGGGTGACACTTTCAAGGATTACCGCGAGGACTGAACTATTTTTCTGGGCGCTCAGAGGTGGTGAGGATAGCGTGGACCATTTTTGGTATTGTTTGCGGCATCTCACCACGCCACACCTGCATACATTTTTGCTTTGGGACGTTGTTTGGGGATTCCGGGACTGTATGAATTTGTGTAAATTGTGTGGTTATGTTCACGTTTTCGTCTTTGTTTGCGGGCACACGTCCAGGGGGTACGTGTGTATGATTGGGTTTTTTGTCAATACAGACAATTGTATGCAACATATCTGGGTTTATTTCGTTTATATATATATTATTTCATATGTGGTGGGGCCGATGACAAGGTTATCGGTCTTATAGAATATTATTCGTTTATTGTAAATTGGTCAGGCGGCGGCGCCCGTACACAGCGTGACAGGTCCGCCCGTGCTCCTTTTAAAATAGCGTAGTAATTTTCCCCTTTTTCCTAAACAAGGCGAATTGTTACACACTGTCTACTTAGGCTCAATCCCATTTCACCCCTTCTCCCTACCTCTTGTTTTCGAGGGCTATCTTGTCCCTTGAAACGGAGTTACAATGGGTAGGGGTTGAAATCTTCCACTACGAATTGGGACAGCACTTCAAGAAGCTGTTACATCATCAGTAGTCGTGGCGGGAACCCAACATGTTATCAGTAGTCTTCGATGTAAATAGACCCCACAAAAAGTTACATCTAAACTAATGCAGGTAAATCAAATTACCAGGTTAATGTTTTCCTGCCCTCCCTCCGTACTATGGCAATAATGGTGTAGCACAATGACATTTGTCATTCATCCAATGGAAACTAAAAAGCTTGGATGCTCAGCATTATTTCACGTATAAATCAGAAGCACACTGCTTCAGGCTACTAGCACTGGTCTGTAGGCAACCCTGCAAGGATGCATTATTAGAGGAGCAGTTAAGTTCAGTAATCTCACTGCTATACGCTAGTTAAATTAAGGGCATTGTGTATCTTCAAAGAGGGGGGGTGTGACATGAACTCATGTCATATCTTGCAGACCTTACTTTTCTAAAACCTTAAAATTTGTTCATATTTTCTCTCACTAATTTTCCCTCACACATACTGATACATGCTTAAAATACATGATTCTAAAGATATAAAGTGCTGCTGAAACCCTGATACTTACTTTGCATTTTGTAGTCAAAGGTGAGCTCTTCTCCTGCCCGAATAGCCCGTGTGGAAAATAAAGCGATTCTTGGGAGCCTCTCATCAATGTTATCAATGAACACATTGAAAACCTGCAGGTTGGGATTACACTGTAAAAAGAGGATAACACATGTCAGGAGACTGTGCTTCAGAATAACAAATAGGGCTGCACGATATTAGGAAAAGATGCAATATCATTGTTGAATATTGCGATGACGATATGACTTGCTATAAATAATCAAATGCTTAAGTATACAGTGTTAAAGTCTTTCTGCTCTGGATTCACTGCTAACATAGACCCCATACAGTAAGTGCTCTATGCAGACACTGAAAAGAGGGTAGGTAGAGGGTAGAGGGTGCACAGCGCCACCAACTCTAGGGCAGTCACCCAGGGAGCCATGCACAGCTCCACTAAGTCTGCTCACACTCTTTTCATACAAGTTTGGACTGCAAAAAATTATGTTTTACAGTTTAACCGGCTCTGTCAGTAATTTACTGCTCCTCTCTGTGTCTCTGCCATTCGCGCTGTGCACTGCTCCAACCGCGTTAAGCCAAACCATTCGTGCCGCCATCTCCTCCAACTCTCCATACATTGACTTAGTTTACAAATTCTGTTGTTGTTACCCAGTCTGAGTTTACACATGTGTCCGATCACACTGTTTGTTTGTTTGTTTGTTTGTTTGTTTGTTTGTTTGTGTGTGTGTGTGTGTGTGAGAGAGAGTGAAAGAGAGCAAGTGAGGAAGCGAGAGCAGTGTGTGCGCTGTTACTTTCCCCTCAGGATCTGGGATTATCATAAATAAGCTACGCAATTCTTTTATATAATCAACCACTAATAGTGATGAATTTGACCCGGGACAAACTTGATCACTAGAAGTTTCCACAGAATTTAGTCAGGCGGAGGCAGAGCAAGATTTGACTAAGCCGCCTCGAAATTCTCTGTTCTCAATCTATTCTCTTCTTCCGACAATGATTCATTGACGGAAAAACCCGTCAACGATCTGATTATCTTGAATTTATTATCCAGGGCTGCAGGGCTCTATCTGATGGACCAAATATATTGACATTGTAGAGCGTGAATGCATGGCACATGGAACACCATTTATCGCAGTTCAAGCAGTCTTTTGTGCTAAGTATATCATGCTGCCCTAATACCAAACAACAAAAAGAAACTGCATTGCGTTTGGAATTAAAAAGTGATCTTGGGCTCAAAAAGGTTGGTAACCACTGATCTAAAGCATACATAAGAGGGAAGAACATAGCTCATTCTTCAAATGTGAAAAAGGCACTATTCAGACAATGTGTACCAAACGTATGTATTGTGAAATATCAGTTGCCTGAGATATATTTCCAAAAAAGCAGGTACTCCCAGTGAGCAAGAAGTGGAGTCTGCCAACTGCCAATTATATCAAAGGAACAAAATAAAAGATGGATACTCCTATAACAGAGGAGATTAGTAATTAACTGAATTACATGGTTTCCCAGTTAAATAATACAATAATACAAGAAATACTATTGATATCTATACTGATATTGAATGGCATTTGAAACAGGCTGTGTACCCAGTACATTTAATGATGCCTGGATTTCTCTGATCCCTAAAAAGGACAGAGACAACTCAGAGCCATCTAATTTCAGACTGGTGAGACTTCTTGTTGCAGATTGCAAGGTATTAAGACATTGGCATCAAATTCAAGCACATATCACCAGACATTATAATTGAGAACAGATCATCAGGTGATAAGTGATAATGCTGCCTTCTCACTCGATGCCAAGAAGGCCTTCGACTTTGACTTAAAAATTTGGGTTTGGGCTTGGTTTTGGAACTGGAAGAGGATACTCCATTTGAATCAGAGAGCACGTTTTTCTGTTTCTCTGTGGGCACTACGTAATGTGCTTTTTTTTTTAATTTCGCCGTTGCTTATTACAATAGCTGGGAACCACTGGCCTCAGCAATCTGAGCTGCTCTAAGAATTAAAAGGGTGCATGGAGGTGTTAGAGAGCACAAGATGTATGTATGCTGATGAGTTTAGCAGTGATGGCTGTACCTGCTTGCTCTTTACCAGGTATCGAGTCTTATTCCAAACTGTCAGGTTTAAAAATAAACTGGCACAAATATGAGTGCATGTCTATATTAAACACATGTCACTCTAAATGGATACCTGTAGGAATTAGATTAAATCCAAACCTGGATAAAATAATGCTTTCAAATGGGGAAACTCTCCTCGGAATAATAAAAATGAACCTTAAGAGAAAATGGGGGAAATTACTTTGTGGGAACTAGTTTTACTTAATTTCTTTCTCATGATCAAGTTCCTTCCTTTTACACGACATTGAGCTCTGTGCTGAGACAAACTATTTTCATTAATTAACAGATACTTGTGTAAAACTGTGAATCAATACATAAATGTGAGGTAAATTTAGCAGCTGCCTTCCAAGCTGCCAGCAGTATACTCTGTGCACTGTTTAAAAACACTTACGCTATGGTTGACAAAGTGGGAGATGTTGCCTAGGTGAGCAGCATCGACTGTGTACACATCCTCCACATAGTCCAGGTCAAACAGGTATGTAGATCCTTGGCGGTCGTACACGTGACCCCTCCTCTCTGCTTCATCTGTTGTGATAATCTGAAGGAAACATGACATTACAGGATAATAGTGGAACCACTGTTTTGAAGTCATATGCCAACGCAACAAATTAGCAAAGAATAAGTAAAAAAAACAACTAAAATAACCACTTAAACTATTTACTTATCGTAGAAACTATAAGTAAATATAGTTGCAATTTTACCCAATGTGGGATTAATATAGGATTATTTTATTTTAAATAAAATTAATATAGGATTATTTTATTTTAAATAAAATAATCCTATATCGGGATCGTCAAAGATCTAAATACTCAACATATTCATATAAAAATAAAGATGCATAAAATATGGACCAAATTGTCAGTGAAGACAATCTTCTATTCTATTAGAACTGATTAAAAAAAACAAAACTCTGGTTATGTTTACTTTATCTTTTGATTTTCACATTTAGAAACAATTACAGTCATTCATCCAAAAATTATTATTGTTGCTAGTTAACAACAAACAGACGAACAAGCAAAGAGAATTGCGAAATTGGAGGTACCTGCAAAAATGTCGTTTAGTGAGTGAAAAATTGTCAACTAGTTGATGCAAAAACAGTATCCAAATATAGGTCCTTCATAGTTTTTATACCTAACCTAGCACAGATAGAAAAGACACTATCCAGTAATGATGGGGGAAAGATATGATTTGCCTCTTATGGTGCCCTAGTCAGATGCGGACTTAACCATTTGACAAAGGTCGGCAATTGCCTTGGGCCCCGAACTACCAGGGGCCCCATAAAACACCTAATAAACTTATGGTAAAGATTATTTTTTAAAACTCTTCGTTAATTAATTATTTCATTCTGAAAATCCATATACGCCAAAATGGCATCAGAACGCCTATAATTTATGAGTAACTAGTGTCACAGCAACCCCACTCCCCCCTCAGTCCCCAGTACAATGGACTATTCCATGGCCGCGTAAACACAAACTGACGCACACACACACACACATATATATTTTCACTCGCTCCTGGTATTTCACATGATGGCCTATACATGATGATAAAAAAAACGTGAGCGCGATTTTAAGAGAAAAAATTTAAATAAAAACATTCAGGGGAGAGAAAGAGAAACCAAGGACAAAGGAGAAGAGTAAGAGAAATGGTGTCTAAATTGAAACCAAATTTTAAGACAGGAGGCTACAATCACATTTTCAGTTTAACTAGAGATAGAAGAAAGAAGAGGCGAATGCAATAAGGCTTTCAATGTTACCGGATGAGCGGAGTTTGCCTCCATAACCAACCATGATGGAGGGGCCTCAATATCCTCATATTGTAGCCAATAGTTCAAGTTTCTAATATTTGTTGCCCAATAATAGAACAAAATCCTGGGTAGTGCCATTCCATCCAGTGCTTTGGGCCTCTGTAAAATCTGACATCGCAATCTAGGAGTCTTTTTATTCCAAACAAACTCCGTATTAAGACTATCTACTTTGCGGGAAAAAAAGAGGAAGAAAGATTGGTACGCACTGAAGCAGATATAGAAAACGTGGGAAAATATTAATCTTGATAGTGTTGATTCTAGCAGCAACAGACAGATTAAGGAGGGACCATCGCTCGAAATCTGGTTTAATAAACATTTCTAACAAATACGGGGCAAGCTGTTTCTAAAACGTTTTATAGAACTCGGCCAGAGAGCTGCCCGGACCCGGGCTTTTACCGCCTAGCAGCGATTTGGCTGCCACCTCGATTTCGAGTGCGGTGATTGGATGCTCCAATTCCCTAGTCACATTCTGATCCAGAGCAGGGATATTAATTTTGTTAAAGAAGGAGTCATGGTCTACTAGCACAAGGGAGTGGTCAGAAGTATATAACAACTTATAAAATCGCTCCTTATAGGTGTTTGGTAATTTTGAGGTTGCATACAAAGAGTCCAAGAGAACTTTACATTGCGATAACTTAGTTAATTTTTCTTTAACAAAAGCGCCAAGGATCGACCACATTAAACTGATCCATAAAGGCTACAATTACCTTGGCTGACTTGGATTGAGCAGCTGGAGTAGAGGAAGAGTGGTCTAGAGAAGTATCCAGCCAACAATTGAAGTCTCCTCCCAAAATAAGAAAATATTCAGACAAATCCGGCAACAATGAAAAGACCCGTTTAAAAAATCCTTCATCATCCCAATTAGGAGCATATACATTTGCGAAGATTACCTTAACATCATAAATCTGCCCGATGACAACAATAAATGTGTCAGTCCGATAAGAAATCGTTATAACATGAACAAAGGGAATAGCTTATGTAAAAGTATAGCAACACCTCTCAACCTACTGAAAAAGGAAGACGGATAAACTTGTCCGACCCAGCCACGTTTCAACCTGGGTTGCTCATATAATATATTCTTGCAAATATATTATATGAGCATCAAGATGCCTTAAATAAGGTAAGACCTTACAATGTTTGATCGGATTATTCAGGCCTTTAAAATTCAGACTGACAAATTTAATATCTGAGAAGTGGCCTATGCATCTTTCAGGCCACGTTTTGTGTGTACACAACGGTTATAAATTAGCCTTTAGCCTAGCCGTTAGCCCTTCGAGTAGCCTGGCTTACTTCGCCAGCTTCTGTGTCCTCTCCCTCCGCAAATTGTTGCTCTGATCTTGCAAGTAATCCATTTCGGCGACAGACATGAACAATAGTTTATAGAAAAAGCCTATTTTCTCCCTGATTGTCTCATTTGCTGTTGTAGGTCATAAAGAGGTAGCAATATTAAAATAAGACCAAAATAAGATCATAACCAGTTAGAAACTTCTTGTAGTGGTTTTAAAAACACTTGAAATACAACCCTGCAATTAACTATGGCCTTGAGAAGGCGCTTCCTGCTCACTACAACTGTGTCCTGATACAAAAGTTTTTCACACTTTCTGAGAGTGACTGTAAGACTGAAATTTGCACCAAATGTGGAAAGGTTCCGAGAGGGGGGAAAAGATTTGCAAATTCTAACACTACCAATCTCATAAGTCACCTTAGAGTCTGTCATCGCGACGACGATGTATGGTGAGAATACAAGGCACTTGCAGCCAGCGTTAGTGAGAAAAAAAAAAAGGGAGAGGTTGGATTTTCAAAATAAATCCCTCCCAATAGTTACAGCATGTTACCAGGAAACCCGAAAGGAGGCTGGATTTTCAACAACAACAAAAAAAAAAAAAGATAATTGCCCCCCCAGATAGTTAGAGATCCTTACCAGGAAACCCGAAAGGAGGCTGTTTTTTTCAAAATAAAACCCCAAGATAGTTACAGGAAATTACCAGCAAACCTGAAAGGAGATTGGATTTTCAAAATAAAACCCCACAGATAGTTACAGGATGTTGCCAGGAATCCTAAAAAGGAGCCCGGATTTTCCAAATAAAACCACCCGGATAGTTACAGGAAGTTACCAGGAAACCCAAAAGGAGGCTGGATTTTCAAAAAAATACCCCCCAGAAAGTTACAGGACGTTGCCAGGAAACCCGAAAGGAGCCTAGGTTTTCAAAATAAACCCCCCCGGATAGTAACAGGACGTTGCCAGGAAACCCGAAAGGAGCCTGGATTTTCAAAGTAAACCCATGTATGAGTTCCAATGGCAAGGGGATACACGCGCAGAGCAAGGGAGAGGGGGCAGTTGAACTGCTGGTCCTATATGCAAATTATGTGTGTGTGATTAGCTCAATTGGTAAAGACACTTGGACAGTGAGAAAGACATTGTGGGTTCAAGAACAAGTGAGGGCAAGAGGTTTTATTAGCTTTTTTTTTACTGTTACTGCTACTGAATAGAAACCTCTGTCTCTCATTATTTTATCTGAATTACTATTTTAATACATTGACATGTCTTACTTGAGATGTCATAATATTTAATTTAAAATCTTTTGAAGGAGAAATTTTCCTCTTCCACCTAAAGTTGTTTGAAGTTTCCTGTGTCTCAATTTTACCCTCAGGTGTGCATAAACTACAGGCTATGAACTTCTTTTTAAGAAGCGTGAAATTATAATCGGTATTGGCCATGTGAAGCTTGTAGTTATCGGTATCAGCCGGAAAAATCCAAGTCGTGCATTCCCTAATTCCACCCAAATACTACCTTGTCTAAATATTTAGACAGTTTAATCCACCTAAATACTACTTTCTATTTTAGTACTTTCATGTTGGGAAATTTGGGTAATTAGAATAATTGGTCCATTATCAGGTTAAATAAAGATGGATGCCATGAACATTGTATTTAGTAGATCTCAACCAGATATTTGAACGGACAGAGGGAAGACACAAGAAATATCCTTCTTTTTCTATGATAAGGAGAGTCAAAATAAAACCATAATTCGTCATGTTAGACTTTGATTTAAGTGAGTTTTGACTATGATTAAATCGAGTCTAGTGGGATTGGCTAGCCAGACATATGGGCTTTTTTGGTTAAAAAAATAAAGGAAAAGGGGATCTTACTTTCTAACAATAAGGTCTACTCACACTTCGGTAAGCTAAAACTTTAGTGTGAAATTTTGTTTACTATGACTGCTTTTAATGTAAAACAAATAAAACAAAATTCACATTCAGTACTCGCACTCGTCGTAGCCCATCGCGTCTTGTCTAGAAATGCAGCCTTTTCCAATTCGGTAACATTACACGGCACGGTCCCCAAGACCCTAGGGCCTTAGAATGGAGGTCCCGAAACTGTGGTCCTGAAACTGCAGGAATCCCTGACTCCCTGACACCGCAGATTAACGATATATTTGCACAGGCACAATTATCAAATCCCACTTCTCCTCTGTAACGACTACAGAGACACCTCCGGTCACACAGTCAGCTCTCTGTCTAAGTAACATTCAGCGAAAAGTTAGAAGTCATTTGCTGGTTATCTTAAAATGAAGTTTTTGTCTTTTTTATATGATTAATAAATGAATAATCAAAATAATAATCGAATTACTAAAAGCTATTCTGATCAATTATCAAAATAGTCATTTGTTGCAGCCATAGTTTGGTCACAAAAACATATGCTAAAAGTGACAGTGAGCCCAAAGGATCCTTTCCTATATCTTTCTGCTCACAGAACATCACATCACAGTTTTATAGAAAATCATGGCAATTTTTCTCTACTTCGCCATTAACTATTATATATCTCAAGTAAACATAAACAATTACTTCAATATTTTTCACTTGCATGTTTTACTTTGTGCGGCATATACTCAAATGAGTCTTTTATCAGGTTAATCTCTAGCAATTTTCAGATAAAAGCAATTTGCAACAGTCAGTGGGCACCTCACTGTGTCTTCACCCCAACCTGCACTCTGATTGACTGTAGTTGTTACTAATTCATTAAGATATTTAGCCAGCTAAGAATTTATTCAGAGGTTGCATCGTGTATGCCCCTAGAACCGCATCTTTGAAGAGGTCACACTTAACAATAGGCAACTGCCGATCCAACAGATTTGCTCTGATCTAGGGCTTTTGTCTGCGACTTCCAAAACATTGTGCTGAAAGAAATCATGTCATGTGAACTAGGCATAACTCCTTACAGATTCTCCCTCACATTTTTCCTTCATGTCTTGAGCCAAAGAATAGAAGTAAGGAGAGGAGAGTTTTGTTTTTACTTTTTTCGAATGCAGCCCGGTGTAAGACCAGTCAGTGCAACTGGCCCCAGGATTTTTAAAGTCAGGTTGCATCACACACATTAGGAGAAACTTATAATGCTCTTCCATCTAAACTGAAACATGCATAGACTACAAGATTATTTGAAAATTATACACTACAGGATATTATTAAGATGATCATGCAGGAGGGAGAAAGCAGGGACCAATGCACCTCAGAAAACACAAAAGCAGGGCCCTTTAACAAAGGCTGGTCAACAATGGTCAAGTATTCCTCAACTCCACAGGAAACACTGACTTTAGATGTCTATCAATGACAAGATGCATAAGGCCAAACAGTTCAAAATGATTTGACAGAATATCTTTGCTTACCTCTCCTACATACTCCATGACAAATGTGTTCTTCCTGATATGCTGCAGTGTGCGGACACCCCATCCTCGGCCGTTCTCTGTCTTAAAGATGCACAGGTCAAACTGGATGCCCCTCTGCACCACTCTGTTGGGACAATCGGGGACACAGCTGCATCGGGAGTTACACTCATATATGGGCTGTCCTGCCCGGATCCGGACCTGCCCCTTTTCGTTGTAGGCCATGCGGTGCAAAGAGGCCCCAGGGCAGCAGCCATTCACCGGCTCCTCTAAACAGTTCTTACACTCACAACCCACAGCCATCTCATCTAACACTATGCCCTGGCCTACTTTGTAGTTGTTGATGTAGGTGAAGTTTTTTGGAGGCCCCTCAAGGTCCACTTCGTTAATGACGAAAATGCGACCTGGGTGGTTCCGAGTCTGATTCAAATGGGTCTCCCAGAGCTGCAGACTCTGACGGAGTTTGGCTTTCTGGAGGAGGATTGAGGTGACTTCCTTATCTAGCTTTTTAGGGATGCAGCGTCGCTTGTGGCGCCTCAGTTCCTGATCAAGGTCCTGATGGAACTGCTTTATCAGTTTGGGGCATTTGAGGTTCTTCTTGGGTTCCCAACTATTATCTGACTCTGGGAACCCCCTCCATTTAACCAGATAGAATTCCTCCTCCTGAAAAACACAAATTTAATTAGGAGCAGAGACTGAATTTTTCCTGTTGAAATTTATACATCTTTTACCATCTCAACACAGTGAACAGATATCTAAGCTTCATTGTTTTGACAATCAACAGCCCCACATCAGCACAACAGGTATCGTGTTTAAAATATGATAATTAAATATTATTACATAATTTATCTTGCACTGAGACAAAGTTAATTTTTTCCTCCAATAAGTTCAGCAGCATGTCTTTCTCTCCATGCCGCTGAACTTTGTGGTATCCATTCTCATGTTTATGTCACAGGGTGTGTGTGTGTGTGTGTGTGTGTGTGTTCATCTCTGTTGCTCATCACACACAAACTGACCATCACATTTATTGAGGTAGTAAGCAAAGGTGTTGGATCATAAATCCAGGTCATTCCAGTCACTTTAACCCTGATGTCCTGGCTGTGTGCATCTTGTGTTGAGTGTGGCAGGTGAACTGTCTGTGCACAAAATGTTGGGACGTCTAAGTCCATGCCTCTTGCTGTCTCTACTTGCTGTGGCTCAATTACTGCAGGTCACTTTGAGAGAAAACTGAACCCAGCATTACTACAGGTCAAGCAAACAAATGCACTCATAATAATAATCATAATAATAATACCATACCTTAGTCTTCTTGTAGTCACAGAGGAACTCGACCTCATACTCATTGACGTTGGTTCTGTTCACCCCAAGCTGTTTACAGTTGAGCCTCTCTGTGCGACATAGCGCCTCCAGCTCATCCCAGGACATCTTACATGGCACTCTGCAATCTGACACAGCAACTCCGTTTAACCAAGTTAGTGTCAAATGCACTGTGGCTATAGCAAAATACACTCAGTAGGCATTTGGTTTAAACTGGCACTGTTCACTGCTGGAACTGTCAAACCAAATCAACAGAAAGTACTGCCTTTTGATTTTATAGAAATACTCACAAGGGGCTGGAACCACATATAATGAAAGTGAATGGGAGGCACAGATTTGTTACTGCTATGTTCCGGCATATAGTCGTGGACAGCTGGACTGGACTCCCATCACATACTCACTTATTCTCTTTCTTTGTCTGTCTGTCTCTCTCACAGTGATACTGCACGGTCAAGATGTGACACTACTACTCTATTATTACTGATGGTAGTATTGGTGCTGCAACATTTTTTACATATAACCTCACTACATCCGAAAGTATCACTGTTGTTATTATTGGTGTAACACATATATACATATAACATATAGCACCATTTAAACATGTATGTGGCGCTGCAGGGCGCGTGGAGGTTGTCGGGTATAGTTTTGCCCGCTAACACACATTAGTCTGCTCCGACACTGATGAAGTGACTTCACTAACTCAGCCCTTCCATCTCTCTCAGTTAGTTCGCATGCTGCTAGAAATGGTCGAAACAAACGGCGGAGAGTTAGCTTACAAAGGAGACTAAGTTAAACTGCACAAGTTAGTGAGGACTACTAACTAGTCTTCCTACAGTCACCATGATACACAGTCTCACCGCTCTCTATATGTTCCGTCAGCTCGACGACAAGAAAGCGTACATAGGCGATGTCTGTCAAGGGACTTTACCTAAACCGAAAGATATAGAACGCCAGATAAACCCATGATGTAATATAAAGTCGAAAATAGAACTCTTTAGTTACCTTTCAAATCTTCCGCCATGTTTACCACACAGCCGCCAAAATAGAAAAGCTCACACTGGTGGGAAGGATCCTGAAGCAGAATGAACTGGAGCGGCTGCTGATTGGACGAGCGTCATTTGTCAGCCCTCTCATTGGCTCAGAGGGAGTCAGGAGGTTGGCCGGAAGACAATAGATGTCGTACGAGCTAGTCACATTCACCAAGAAGTTAGGAAGCTGGCGTAGTAGTGAAAGCCCGCTGTAGCACACCACTAGAGACCCGGATGTGAAGTTCATATCCTTCACCCTGTAGACTAGTGCTTTTAAATAGTTTCAGACATTCCTTTAACCTTTAATTAAAATGATCACATGTGTAAAATTTAACTTTTAACTTAAATTAAATCCTTAATGTTAAATCCATGTGAAAAACAATAATATTGACACAGCTTTGTAAATTGCTTTAATTGTGTATGGATTTGAACACATATTTGTGATCCTATTTTTCATTTGTAGACAGGGGTAGATATCACAGGGGGGCAGGGGCGTCTGGACCCCCCATTCTGGGAATAACAGAGAGGTGTCCCCCCCCTTATCATTGCAGATATAGCTATAAAATTGTACAGTGTACAATACTATGCATTGACTGCACTTATTATAGTATCCAATTATCGATACAACATAAAGCGTTTTGAAGTTTTGAAAGATAGAACTCTCTTCTCATTTGCATAAGTTGTTCTATCCACTGTCGATGTCTAACAGACCTCTGAAATAGTCGACATGCCTTATATGAAAAAAATATCACGAGTTCAGTAAATCATTCAAACTTATACATTAACCACACTCGTGAACAGTAATAAAGCAATTCAGTTATATTTAATGAAAAACATTGACTATAAAACCTCTGCACACAACGTCCAGCACCAAAACAATAAAAAGTGACAGTATTTTGTAGAACTGTTTGAGGAGGACTCACTAATGACAAGGAATAATTCTAAAGTAGCTCCGGAGCATTAACACAGTACAAGCAAACAAAACATTCCAAACAGGCAGGTTTACAACATTCACTGTACTATAATCTAATGTGGGACCTTTTGAAAGCAACATTTGTTGCTGTAAAACATATAACTTGTTGTGGATAGAGGGTCAAAACTGGCTGGGTGCTATCAGTGTGACAAAATAGAATGTGAGGTTGCTGCAATGCTTTGATTTTATTGGCTGTTTGCCAAAAAGTCCTCCATATACAGAGAGGGAACCAACCACAAGTGAATGCTCAGATACAGGGAACAATCTTCAAACCCGAAATCTTAAATTATTTGTATTCTGTTCCAATTTTTTTCAAAGGGGGGAAGAATACTTAAGTCTAAAGCTGTGTTTAAATGAGGTCGCACTCCTTTGTAGATCAAGGAGGTACAATGTTGCAGTTAGATACAGCAAGGCACTGAACAAGGCACAGGATTCAAGCCCTTCAAATCTTTAGTTTAACCTTCAAGCTAAGTTGTGTTTTACACAAATTACCAAAATTATTATATGTGCAAAACAAAATAATAGTGACAATCCATAACAAAAAAACATACAAGGATTTTTAATATCTACAAGCAGCAACATTTCTTGGCTTTTATACTAAAGAGACCAAGTGGTGAACATTGTATAGCAGTATGCAGCAGCAGTGTAACAGTTTGGAAAGTTCAAACCTTGTAGATGTGAGCTGAGAAGTATTTGTTAATGCTCACAATGTGAGAATCAACAACCTCACACAAGGGAGTTAGTATAAGGGAACCATGTGGTTCAGTTGTTGCCCTGTTTATCACAGTTCTCCAGGGTCCTCGGGGCCACTCACACTACATGAAAATAGCGTACTGGCAAATCACCTTATTCTGGGTTTTCTTAAAGGTCTTCCATAGTTAGTCAAACGGTTGTAACATCTTTACAGTCCTGATAGTTCATATCAGCTCTGACAGTAATGTGAGTCACAACTACAACTGGCTCCTCTGTAGACCTGGCTTCCAGTGGATCTGGTCTGCCTGGATGATGACCTCTGGCCTGAGGAAAGGGGAAACCATCCAGAAATGCATGCTCTATCCTGCACAGGCTGTCGGCCAGCCTGTGCAGGATCATCTTCCAGGCCAAGCCTCCTCTGAGGGCAGGCCAAGCTTGTGCTGCATCATCTTCACGTCATGTTTGAACAGCTTTTTCTACCTGCTGAACACTGAGGGACCACTCCACATCCTCCAACATGCTCTGCTCCACCTTACGGTAAGTGTGGCGGGCATACAGGCCAATGCAGAACATCTCCACAATCCCTCCATAGTGGTAGATCACTAGTTGGACAGATTACCTTTTCAAAAATGTATGTAATGTGTAGTGTGAATGAATGTATAAAGAAGTATTGTATGTGTCAATAAATATATGTGAATACCCAAAGTCAAGAGCGTTGTACATATGTGTACAAATATTGTATGTTCATATACTGTACATGTATAACATAATCTTTAAAATTGTATTTATGTACTTCTTTAATTGCACCTGTACACCAAATGTGGCCGATGTGTTTTCTCAGTTCTTTTGATAGAATAATATAACATGAACTCTGTTGCATTCAGATAGCTATGAATTTGCAGATGTTTTTTCCCATCAGCAAAAGTTCTGTCCCCAAAGCACAACTTCGATGACCAAACCTGCATACTGAAGGAGCTGGGTTTGACTGTACGTCATTCTGTATCTGTGCATGTCTCTGACATTCTTTCCAGTATTTTTGACAGGTTCTCTGCAATTATGTCAGTGTGAATGAGAAACAAGTATCTGCTCTTTAATTTAGATATTATATAACGTCAATAAAATGCTGATTGTTGACTTTTGGATCACTGAAATTTGGTAAGCACTGTCACCTAACATAAATAAGGTTCTGGGTATGAACTCAACGTCGACCAGGGTCTTTCTGTAAGGCATTTGCATGTTCTCCCTGCATTGGTTTACTCCGGATACTCCTCCCAAACTCCAAAGACATGTAGGTTAATTGGCTAACTGAGGTATTTGTGAATGTGCGTAGGTGTGAATGTGAGTGTGAATGATTTTTTGACACTGTATGTATCTAGGCCCTGGTGACACCGCCTCTCGCCCAATGTCAGCTGGGATTGGCTCCAGCCCCCTTCTGACCCTGAAAGGTTAAATTGTGTAGATAATGGATGGATAAATGGATGACATTTTCCCAAAGAAAATCTCAACTCCAGGTCAGTTGAAAGAAGCCAGTTTCATTCATACTGCGAGTTGTTCTCCAAAACTACAAAGTAGATGGTAAACCTTATTTGTGAGTAAGACTGGAGGAGTTAAGATGTGACTTACACTGGGACCTGGTCAAGACAGAGAAGGGTGGCATGCAGGGGATGACCTCCAGAGCACCCTTGGTCTCTAGGATGCCACTCTGCAGCCCACACAGCACCAGCACCATGATGATACAGATGAACTTGGCTCTCAGTCCATAGCCATGTAAAGCACTCTTAGTGGCTTTGTAAAACAGCAGGTGGCCATAGAAAGACACGAAGGTTGACACACACATATGATACCTTTCACATACAGGTTGAGGTTGAACACTGTTTCTTTCCTGCAACTGTTTCAGCTGTCTTTGATGATCTGACAAAAAATTGCGTCTGATTTCATGTTTATAGAATTCTATATTTGTCACCCTAAAGCCAGATAATATAATCAATACAATTTTGATTATAAAAATAAACATCCCAGACTATAGCTTGGCTACATAATAATCACAGGGAGAATAAGCTCAGACCCAAGTCTTGATAAATAACTCACATCACCATAGTCGTACTGTTCATCAGTCCACAGGACCAGAGTGACGAATAGCAAGATACTGCGAACAACAGACAGCTGTAGCACAGCAGCCATCATCCAGCCTCGGCTGCTGCTAAACACAGGAGGATAGGTGAAGCTTTGACATGTTATCAGCATGTCAAGTGACATTGCCTACATGCAAACAGGCAACTGAGAGAACTTAAAGGGCCTATATTTTACACCTTTCTGGGATTTAATTTGAGTTATTGGTACCCCTTAGATGATATATCAGTGGTTTAAAGTCGAAAAAAACTGCTGCAATGTGTATTTCCATGTCCTCTCTTCTGCCTCTCTCTGGAGCTGCAGACAGAACAGGCTGTTTTTGCATGCGTCTTGACACGCGACCAGGCCTATCACCGGTCTCATTCTGGCGCATTCACTCGGAGGCTGGACTGGTACCGGCTGGGTGTGGCTGAGAGAAGAGTGCGATCATACGGGGAAGGAAGTACGAAATGAGACGTTTCGATAACATATTTCTTAGAATGGACTGAGTGAAAAAGTCCTCGGAGTGACTGTTCTCATACTTTGAGGGTACCTACTGACCTCCTTCAAGTCATTACAGATAATATTTGATATTGTCAGCATTTTTTAATTGCCCCAAGTTGATGCAGGTAGACAACTGTGGTAACAACCACTGAAACAGTCAACCTGCCTCCTCAGTGCCTTGAAAGAAGAAGATGAAGATGATTTTACTCTTTACTGATCAATGCAGGTTTAGTGTGTTGCTCAGATGTTTATCTGGTGTGTACCTGTTGATGGCCACTATTGGCAGACAGCAGCAGCGGCAGCAGACAGCAGCGGCGGCGGCGGCGGCGGCGGCGGCGGCGGCGGCGGCGGCGGCGGCGGCGGCGGCAGCGGCAGCAGCAGCAGCGGCGGCAGCAGCGGCAGCAGCAGCAGCGGCGGCAGCAGCGGCAGCAGCGGCAGCAGCGGCAGCAGCAGCAGCGGCGGCGGCGGCGGCGGCGGCGGCAGCAGCAGCAGCAGCAGCAGCGGCGGCCAGCGGCAGCGGCGGCAGCAGCAGCGGCAGCAGCAGCAGCAGCAGCAGCAGCAGCGGCAGCGGCGGCGGCAGCAGCAGCAGCAGCAGCAGCGGGGAAAGGATCTGGAGACACCTGCTGTCCAGACAAAGCAGCCAACATACAAGCTTTCCCTCAGGGAAGTCTGTGATCAGCTCCATGAACTTGAGCAAGGTGATGGAGTGATACCTGCACACACACATACACATTCAGAGACTCTGCAGGACCAGGGTACAACAGATGTGATCACAGTTTATGTCAAGACTGGGTCACTCACAGTGAAGCAATGAAATTACACAGCGAGGAAGAACGTGGCACATACAGCGCTATAAGGGAGGTGAACGAGAAAACCTAGGTTAAAAAGAACATTAGAAGATTCAGACACTTGAAAAAAATAAATTCAAGATACTTGATATTTTCAGAAGTTATAGATTTTTCTTTTTGAGATTTCTGGTATCTGAGTGTTGGGCTGAGTGGGTGAATGTTACCGGGTACACTAAAATTTGAGCCAAAGGTCATCTTCAATGACTGAAAAAAAACACAAAATCTGATCACAAAACTACAGGAGAGTACTAGAGCCAGGACGAAATAGAAATGAGGTCATTTTTTGTATTTTGCATTTAGAGAATGAATGTGAAATTCTGAGAAAAAGTAAAATGTTGATAACATTTAACGAGGAGAAATATAAAATTATGTGTATAGTGAGAATAAAGCAGACATGAAATTTCAAGATGAAAGATTTTTTTTGTTGAATATATCAAACAACTATCAGCACATTGACTGCTTCTACAAAATGCCCTGTGTAGGTTCTTCAGAATGGGTTTTAGTAACCCGGACATTCTTTCTCTCTTAGGGCATACGATTGTGCAAAAGACTGCACATCGAAACTGCACAAGCAGGAAAGGGTTCATGACTTATGGTGACTTAGGCTGCTATCTGTTCCCTCCCATACTTGTACAACACTGAAATGCATATCTTGTATTTGTATTTTTTTGGGACAATCCGAACGAACAGACCAAGAATCTTTTGACCTGTTTATTGCATATACTCGACTAAATAAGAGTAAATTGCTATTTTACTAAGTCTAACTTTAGGGCAAGTTTTATTCCATTTTGTTATGTGGTCTCTAATTGCAAAAGTTAATTTCTTCATGTCCAAAATTGGTTCTATTGTTGACAGCCATGAAGTAAGTTTTGGTGGGTTTGGCTGTTTCCACATCCTTGTCACTTGCTTCATGGCAATCACAGTCAACTGATATTATCTTACCAAGCAGGTTGATTCGCAATGTTCTTTTCTTATTTCAAAGGTTCTTTTAAATTGAATATATATCTGAGAGTTTTCTCCACCTCTTTCCAAAAATAATTTAGAATTGGACATGTAAAGAATGTATGCAATAATTCTGAAGTAGCTCAGGAGTGTATCAAAGAAGCATAATTCTTAATATCTGTGAAGATTCTCAATCATCTCAGTCAGTAATCATTCTAAAAATTAGAGGGGAGATAAAACAGTATTTATTAAGAGCATTTCATCTGTCTAATAATTACAGTCTGTGGCTTTCTTATCTCGAAAATGTTTTATCTTCAGCTTCACACTTGGCAAGTGTATTGTTAAGGGCCGAAGGAAGTACAGTATCGAATTTAGTTTATTGCAATTCGGACAATATTATAAATTATAATAAATCATATTATAAATATTAATATTTTAATAAACAGGCAACCAGCACTCTTTAGCAGCAGTGGCTGGGACTCATCGACATAAGTGACGTTGTTACATCATAACAACAGTCAATTCATGACAACGGCAACAAATGATTCTGCAGTTCATGCTTCTGCATACTGAGTGGAGCTTCACCAAACTGAAATCCTTCATTAAAAACACATTTTCAAACTAAAGAATATCAGCATAGTATTCAGCCATTAATACTCAGCCCTGGTTACATTTAGATGCTTTTAGAATAGGAATTAAATGTTTTATCCTTTCAACAAAGAAAAATTGACACTTATTTGGACAAAGAAATACTGAAAACTATGGTGACGATGGTTATTAGACATCTTCTTAACCCAGGTGAAGTCAAAAGAGATGTGTCTTTAGCCTGCGGCAGAAGATGTGTAGACCTTCTGCTGTTTCTGCTGATTTCAGTGGGGAGCTCGTTCCATCGTTCCAGCTCAATTTAATGTGACACCATGTGCAGGTGCTTGATTAAACTTACCGAAAGACCAGCGATGACTTTGCTCTTTATTATAGAGGAATTGCTTTCACAGCAGATTGCAAAGGTTTTAAACTGGATTCACATCTGGTGACTGGGTAAGTTCACTGTGTAATGAAAATGTACATACATATCACTTTTTACCACTTGTGTATATGTGTGTGGATGCACCAAGACTGAAAACATGGGGCATAGTCAGATAATTATAGATCCTGTGTCACTGCTCTTGCCTTGGTCTTTCAGACTAAATGATTCACCCCTTAGTCTCAACCAATTTTAGTGAACCTCCACTACATACTGAACTCACTGTCCTCTTCATGAAACCTGTTTTAGATAACTATTTTTTTTGACATGGAAATGATTAGAGCCAGACTCAACAAAAACAATATTCCAATCCTGTAGCCTGCATCACAAATGTAGCCTCATTGTGACTGTGGCAACTTTCATGCTGTTTGTTTTAGGTCTCACAAAACAGCAGTTAGTCAACTGTTTCTCATAACAAGAGCAGGAGGAGGTCCGGGTGTAAGCTTGTCCTCATCACTTGCTGCTGAATCTGTAAATCAGGTCGATCCGGACGAAGCTCCTTTATCCTTTTTTTTCTTGTTGGGGTGTTTTTGTAAAGAAATCACTGGATTTACCGGTTGAATTTGAATTCGCCACATGTTTACTGGTTAGCTCGCAGCGGATGTAACTCAGTGACGTGGGACGTACCTGAGACGGCGTCGAAAGGTCAACCAATCATATTAGATCTAAAAACATAGATTAGTACCTATTGGCTACAAATAACAGTGGGAGTGCAGAGAGCTGGGTCCCGAGGAAAATCTGCAGCAACCAATTAAAGAGCAGCCTCAGGTCACATGGTTGCCAAACTTTTCAGGACCCACATTCACATCCACTTGGCCGTCGCCCCACACTCGTAAGTATTATGTAGTTTGACAGAAATTAACAATATACAATTTGAAAACAACTTGTTTTGATGCTCATAGGTCTACCAGGGGCATTGTACGAGTAAACTATTATCATATAATTGAATTGTTTATCGTTTTATACAGGCTTTTTTGTCTCAGGATGTTTGAGGGGGCCCAAGCGCCCCCGTATTGACTAGCTGCCACTCTATTCAACCTACGCATTCGCGAGACAGAAGATACTCAATGTTACACCCTAACCCAATCATCACATTTTCCAAGAGCTCTGGCAATAATAGAGACAACTAAAAATTATATTGTTCAGACAATTATTCCCCATATGATATCATATAAGTAACATTATGAAAAAGTCAAGAAAGAAGTCAGAGAATGTGATCATCGTTCAAAAATGCATTTTTCTAGGTTTCTCTACGTCTTACAGGACATTAGACGTTACCTAAAGCCTGTATCAATCAATCAATCAAATTTTATTTGTATAGCCCATATTCACAAATCACAGTTTGTCTCATAGGGCTTTAACAAGGTGTGACATCCTCTGCCCTTAACCCTCAACAAGAGTAAGGAAAAACTACAAAAAAAAAAACCTTTTAACAGGGTAAAAAGAACGTAGAAACCTCAGAGAGAGCCACATGTATCGTGCTGGCTGATCGTGATAATAATGGCGGATCCTTTATCGTGTTGACATCTGATAATGCTGGTGGACCACGACCGAAGTGGCAGCTGATGATGGATCCTGATGGCGGCAGTGGATAATGACTGTGGACTATAGTGGCATCCGATCTTGATGGTGGATCATGATCGTGGTGGCAGCTGACCATAGACTATGATTGCAGCAGGACTGCTTGATAACCAATGTCTCCTCAGATAATCAATTCATTGAAATTCAGTTATGCTTCAAAATGTTTGTTCTTATCAATGCTGCTAAAACCTTTATCTTTCTGATGTTCTCCTTTACACTTGACATCTATTGCACTTCTGTCCGTCCTGGGAGAGGGATCCCTCACATGTGGCTCTCTCTGAGGTTTCTACCTTCTTTTTACCCTGTTAAAAGGGTTTTTAGTAGTTTTTCCTTACTCTTGTTGAGGGTTACGGGCAGAGGATGTCACACCTTGTTAAAGCCCTATGAGACAAATTGTGATTTGTGAATATGGGCTATACAAATAAAATTTGATTGATTGACATGTGAGGGATCCCTCTCCCAGGACGGACAGAAGTGCAATAAACGCTACATGTAATGGAGAACATCAGACAGATAAGGGTATTCACAGCATTGATTGGAATAAACAGTTTGTAGCATAATGGAAGGTAAATTAATTATATACACTGCTCAAAAAAAATTGAAGGAACACTGAAAGGGATAGTTCACCGTAAAATGAAAATTCACTCATCATCTACTCTCCACTATGCTGCTGGAGGGGTGGGTGAACAGCGTTGCAGCCAAATCCAATATAATTTAAGTAACTGGGGACTCTGACATGATAAAACAGAAAATATGTCTCCATACTGCTAATGTGTTGTCATCCAAGTGTCCATAAGCCTCGACGTTCAAATTTGACTCGAAACGGCATCATTTACACCAGGTTTTTGGCTTAAATGTACGCTGTTATCCTCCTCCGGAACCAAGTTCACGTTCGCGAGAGCTTGTGCGGGGTGTGTGCGTGCGTCTCTCTGTTGGTGTTACTTTAGCCTCACCGTGTTTTTGTTCTCATTCTTTTTTTCTTCCCACTGCAGGTGATAGGGGTTAGGAGAGAGAGAGAGGGACGGTGGAAGGGGACGTACACAAATGATGCATGATTTATTTACTTATTTAATTTCTCTGTATTATGTTGGTCATATACAAAACTCAATAAAAAGATTGGCAAAGAAGAAAAAAAGAAAAATATTTAATAGAAAAAAATAACACCAGTTTAACAAAGAGATTCATATAAACAGGGCATATATGTAAACTTAAAACATGCTGAAATATTTTTGGACATGAACATTGTCTAACACCAACATTCCAACTGCAACAATACAAAAAGGATCATCTGATTGTCCAAATAGCTGTCTAGTGTTTGAACTAAATGCTGAGTTTACTTGGTCTTTAATGAAGTGTTTTTTCTTTCTTATTTAAATGTATTCAAGATAGTGGAAACGACTTGTCTGCAGTTCATTTCAATACGTCCTGAAATGATTCTTTAGCCCAGTATGCACAGGGCTCATACAGTATACTGCAGCTATGTGCTACATTTCCAATCTCCTTATCGCATTGGTCACAACTACATGCAGGTCTGAAGAGGTTTATTTCTTCAGTATCATTTATTTGTGTACGGATGCCGTAACCCCTCTGTCCAACAAGTTCTTTCCAGCCGACCCCATTCATTCCCATCAGAAAACACCCTGACATTCACTCACAAACCCTTTTGTAATCTTAAGTACTTGGTGTCTGCCTGCCTCGTCATCTGTTCCATCCATCACTGTATTAAACGGTAGAAGACCCAACAGGCAAAAACAACCCAGTGGCTCGCCCAGCTCAGTTCCGACCACCTCTGGATGGTGTGGATGGCTGCGTAACCCTGCAAACAGGAGTGACAAACAATCACATGAATATTTAACACAGAAGACTCTCTCTCAGTTTGATCATTGCTGTTTGTGATGCATTCATGTGCTTTAAAACATAGTGAGACTTCAGTCTATATTGTAAATTCTTAAATTGCTGCCTAAACTGCACTGGGTTATATCAGACAAACTGTTGATCACTATATCCAGTTTCCACTGTATTTATATAGCACTTTTCCAGTCTTAACCACTCAAAGCACTATACACTACAAGTCGCAATCCTTCATTCAAGCTAATATTCATATAACGTTTCTATACACAGTTGACGACCCGCTCTACCTGCTGAGCCAAAGCCTGTCCACATGTATAATACGTTTGTATATGTATAGAAGCTTGATGTTGCAGAGTAGGGTTTCCACATTTGGAACAGCAGATCCCAGTCAGAGCAAGCCTCCAGTAATATAGATTACTAATGCTACACAAATCTGAGGGAATAAAAGGCGAAAGAGACACGGGCTTAAGATCAAGAATGCAACAATGCCCAAGTCAAGATCAATAAAGGTACATGCTGGAGAAAGAAAAAAAGGAAAAATGAGGCTCAGGAGACGTATGCCCTACCGATCATCAGATACCCTACTGGTACTTGAACAAAGGAGGAGACGGAGGCCACTGATATCAAGTCAAATAAGCTCCTCACAATGCATGGAGAGTTTCACCCAAAATCCTGAACTCTGAGACTGTCCACTAGGCTACTGTTAAGTATGAAACATCAAAGATACAGGAGTACATCAGGAAGACGGCAACAAGTGATGATCTGCCAAGTGAACATCTCAGAGAGCAGAAACCTAATGATGATGAAGAGGAGGAGGAAGAAGAAGAGGAAAATCATGGACAAACAAGCCCCTGCACTTCATGTACCATCAAGGGGTAAAAGAAGTGGATGATATAAAAAAAATCATACCAGTGGCTGGAAAAGGCTGATCTGAAAGACAGCACAGAGGCACTAATTAGAGCATAACAGCATAATTAGTGGAGGTGGAGCCCTGCTGGCTGGTCCAAAGGTGATCATGCTTTTGACATCAGGGCCCTGCCGCTTTGGACTTTGGACTTTTCTCCTCTCTACCTGAGGAGATTTTGCAAGCAGGGTCAGTGACTTTTAAATGACTCCTTAAAACCCACCTATATAGACTTGCTTTCGTGTGATGTCATCTTTTATTGTCCTTTTACATTTTCTATGTAATCAAGTTTTTATGTGAAATACTCTTTATTTAATGAACGCTACTTTGTTTTTGACCACCTCAACATTGTTGTCTGTTTTTTTTTGCCACATTGCATCCTGTCGATTGACAACAAAGCAAAAACAAGAGAAGTAACAAAGCTTTTTGTAAACTCTGTTTTTAAAGGTGATATATATAAACTTTATTATTATTATTATTATTATTAAGGGCCGAGAGATAGATATGACATTGATAAAGTCCGGGGTCTACCACACCACATAGGGCCCCCGGTGCAGGCTGTTCAAAGATGCCCCAAAGATGAGACAGTCCAGCACATAACAGCAAGGAGTAAGATCCAGGCAGGTATGGCGTACATGGAATGCCATAACCAAGTGGCTGGCATAGTGTACAGTAACATCTGCGCCAAGTTTGAGCTGGAAATCGCAAGGTGAAAATGAAGACACATCCAAAGGTGGTTGAGAATGACGGACTTAAGACCCTGTGGAACCTCCAGATCCAGATGGATAAAATGGTGATGCTAACCCACCGGACGTCATGGTGGTCGACAGACAGCAGAAGGTGGTGGTGATGTAGAGATTCCCAAGCGATACAACATCAAGAGGAAGGAACAAAAGAAGCTTGAAAAATGCTGAATGACGAACTAGAGAAGATGTGGAAAGTGAAGGCAAGGCAGTGGTGACAGTAGTAATCTGAGCACTCTGGCCTGTAACCCCCAAACTAGGAGAGTAGCTATGGGCTATGGTCCCAGAGTTGTAGTTATATATGTATATAAGGATATTTATAAAATGGTGTGTGCTCTTACCTCATCTAACTCATGTTCATCAACTCCAGGATCAAACATAGAGCCCAGGTAAGTGAGGTGGAAGATTGCCAGGAAGCTAAAAGCCAGGTTCAGTGCCACCACCCAATACTCCTACAGACAAGAACAGAAATAAAAAAGTGTGAAACACCCACAAGAATGTGTTTTTATTCTTATTCTTCTCTATTTAACAAGCTTCGATCAGCTGATCATTTCTCCACACCGCTCAGTTACAAAGACTTCTCCTGACTTTTTGTTTTACTCATGCACAAGGCAGCGGGAGATTCTCTGTTCACAGGATGTAACGTATTTGTTCCGTTGCGAAGATCATGTGATCTTGTTTACAGCACATCGACACTGGCGTTTTCTCTTATCACCACAAACTCTCTTGACATCTTCGTCAATGTCTTCTACGTGTGTGACTCCGGTATTTCACCTAGAGATATTTGTCATCTTTTATTTTTTTATATTTTTTGTGTCTGTCACATGTTAGAAGCTTCATTGACCCTGAAATCGATCTCTTGATTTCTGCTGAGAAAAAGGTATAATAATATAATGTTGGCTTTTTAATACCCCCATACCTAAACACTAACAGATACAAAGACTTTGGTGCAGGTTGGTGTTAATAGCTAAATGTATGTCTGTATGATTTGATTGCTTAAAAATGCTTTTCTTTTACATTTCCACTCTTCACATAGCTGAAACTAAACTGTGTTTTACCTTCTTGTGCTGATGGCCGCAGCCGGGGTTACAGGGCCTGGAAAGGATACAGGCACTGAAGATGGATGCAAGCTTCTTTCTCAAAACTGAGTGGAAGAAAATATAAATCAACAATCTTAACAGTGTCACTAGAAAAAAAATGGTTAGCCTTTACCAACACTATCGAAGTAAGTCTATAGTAAATACAATCAAATAAATACACTTATCTACAAGCAAAAATGAAATGTTCATACCATGTTCAACGTATGTGATGAATCCCAAAGAGAGCAGAACGGCTCCCAGGTGAAAACTCAGACCCTGAGGAAAACAAACACAACTTCAAGTTCAAGAAGTGACAGTCAGTTGTTCAGCAGCAAACATGACCCATTCAAGTAGATGAGAAAGTGGTCTCAGAACTTCAAACCCATAGTGTTTCTCTTTTCAAATCCTTTTTAATGCTATGCAGCTCTCATTGCAACATAAGTATCTAAATGGCTACAGAACTATGGATGATCTATATGCATGAAAACACATGGTACAAATAGCGGACGATGTACAGTGCACAGTGACAGAGACATGAACACTGACAATGACCGGCATACAGTGACCAGAGGACATTGACCAGTGGACAGTAACAGTGTACATTGTAAAATGACCAGTGAATAGTGACCAGTAAACAGAAACAAGTAGACAGTGGCAAATAAAAAGTGAACGATGACAGTAACAGTGACCACTGACAGTACAGTAGGGCTGCAACTAAAAACCATTTTGATGATCAATTAATCTGTTGATTACTATTTACGATTTCTACTTAATTGTATTCTAGTACAATGCTCTTTCTATATGTATTAGTCATCAGCAACTTAATAATGATAATTTCCCTTTCAGATATCTCATTTAATTCAGTAATTTAGTAAATTAAAATTCAGCATATATCTTTATTCACCTCAATTCAAGATACCTTGAACTATTTATAATTAAATTGTAGATATCTGAAATTAAAGTTAGAAATATTTAAATTGAATTGTAGATGTGAATGGCAAAAGTAGTTTGAATGATATTAGTCAAAATGAAAGTACGACCTGTCAAAATGGCATTGTTGGTATAGGTAATGTTAATTATGGATCGTCAAACTTAGATAAAATGGTTTGTATTTATATAACAAATATTAAAACGGCTTGCCATAGGCCTGCTGAATGTGTGACAGTGTTGTAGGCATGGGTCAGTCTGTCTGAACGGAGGCATGGCTGGCACTCACAGCAGCGTCTGTCCGGCCACAGCAGACAAGCTGTACTTGGCTAAGTTCATTGCTTTATTTACACAAAACTTGCAAGCAATGCAGCATCTTTCAGCAGCCCAAGAGAGTAATAATCGACAGGCATTTAGTTTTTCTGTCCAAACAAAGTAGTGACGCTGTTAGCTTTCCTGTTGAATCTGTTTACACAAATGTGTGGAAAACCTTGTAAATGACCATTAAAGTTATTGTTTTTGATAGACTGTTTTAACACATGCAGATTTCTCTTCATCTGTGTAGTTGTATTGCCAACTATTTTTCATAATCAAATTTAATCAATATAATCCATAATGTTGCAGCCCCAATGACACTGACGGTGAACGGTGTACAGTGTACAGTTACAGTGAACAGTGACAATTGTCTAGTGACCAGTGGACACTAACCACTGCCAGTGAACAATGTACATTGACAGTGAATAGTGACAGAGTACAGTCTACGTTGACAAAATTAACAGTCAATACTTTACAGTGACAATGGGCACTGTGCAGTGATAATGAACTGTTAATACATTGCAGTGACAGTTAACGCTGTGCAGTGTAAAGCAGTGGTTTTCAAAGGCATACCGCCGGTCAAGTTAAAATCGCAAGGCACACCTGTATTCCTATTCATGCAAACCCTTGTTTTCATCCATTTTACCCGCGTTTCCAGTGGAGGTAGAAAAAATTGTATATACTGAAAGGGAAATATGACTACTGACTAGAGACCACTCACTCGCTCACAGCGACACACGCAGTGAGATCAGAGCTCGTTCACGTGAAGCAGCCGGTCAGTGACTTTGTAGAAGAAGAGTGGAAACAGTGAAACACAGAGTTTCTCTGGTCTCAGCTGCTCAGTGATCAGAGCAGAAGCTGCAGTTGGTTTGTACCGAGCTGGAGTTTCTGTGTCCTCCTCCACTCTGACCTGCTCTCACTTGAACTAATAAATACTCATCACTAGTTATCAGGACCTGATCAGCACATGAAGTAACTTAGTGTTTGTTTGATTCGCTCCAGAGTTTATGAGGCTGCATTTAAACATCATGAAAAATCACTTCAACTTTTTGTGCTCAGTACAACAGGAGACGTGACGCTAACTCAGTCAGGCCTCAGTGTTAAAATGAGTGGAGCGACACCACCGATTCATAACTAAACACATGATCATAAGTTTAACACCTAAATCATCCCAATAAAAAAATGGAACAAATGAACGTGAACTAGTTCATTTTAGGAACCGTGAACTTAGTTGAAAATTTTTAAAATTTAACTATGAACGTGAACTAGTTAATTTTCATCTGCTTGAACTGAACTTTGAACTAGTTAATTTTAAGTGTGAACTGGCACAACACTGAGTATAACTATATATAAAACTTTATAAGCTGTTATCAAATATGTTTTGCGGCTCCAGACAAATTATATTTGGTGGAAGAGGGGGCCAAATGGCTCTTTTGATAGTAAAGGTTGCCGACCCCTGCTCTAGGAGGAGTTTGTTAAAGTACACAATGTGTAAAATGACTAAAATGGCCACTAAATCCAAAATGGCTGACTTCCTGTTGCGTTAATCAAATTAGTGCCAGTGCCTTTTTTTAACGACTGGTCATGATACACGTGTGTACCACATTTCATGAAGATTGGTTAAACGAGACGGAATTGCTGCATTTTAGGGGCCGCTGTTGAGCCATTTTGCAGTTTGGTGAGTTTCGAGTATGTTCAAGCTGTCAAACATGCGATTCATTTGCCTGAATAATCAAACGAAAAGCAATAGGGCCTTCGCACTGTCGGTGCTCGAGCCATAATAAACAGTGTCATTGCACAGAATAACATGAACAATGTAAAGTGGCGATGAACACTTTACAGGGAACAGTCATTGTGTAAAAACAGTCAGCGAATAGTAAAAGTGAGCAGTGTACATTGTACACTTAGAGTGGAGAGTCACAATATGACAGTGACCAGTGGAAGTGGAAAAATAAATAAGTGTGCACTGACCAGTTACTAGGGACCATTGACAGTGGGCAGTGAGCATTGGACAATGACTAGTAGCCACTGACAGTGCACAACGTACATTAAAAGTGAACAATGACAGTGAACATTGCACTGGGGCAGTGAGCAGTGAACACTGTAGAGTGAGAATGGTGTGAACTCAGTAACAATGAACTTGGCAGTGAACAGGTATATTGAACAGTTTACAGTGTACAGTGTATAGTGACAATGGAAAGATACCAGTGATAGCAAGAGTGACCTTGAACAGCATGTTGAAGAAGCGGATCAGCCTCAGAATAAGTAGTTGCTCTGAGGTTAAAAGAACATGTAGCTGTCTCCGTTATCTACAATAAGTCAGTTTTACAGAAGAATTAACTGTGACTAAACAAAATAAATAAAAAACTAAAATTACACTTCTGAAAACTAGATAAAAAAATTCGGAATATAATTTTGTTAACTAAAACTAAAAGACTACAATTTTATTTGGTGCAAAGATGATCACAGTATGCATCTTCTTACTAACATGCAGTAGGGCGCTGGCTGTATATGTCACCAGGATGGCTGGAAATGTCCCCAGTTTCATTGCGTTTTTAAAAACATCTGTAAAACACGGAGAAGAAAACACAGTAAACACACAAAATAATGATAATATATTGATAAAGTTTTGAATGTAGCTTTCATAATCTATCTACAAATTCCAGAAATCGCTGTCTGTGTGTCTGTACGTGAATTGCATATCTCTAGAACGTTCAAACTTGACACGTATTGTTAAGGAACCAATTAATATAGTTTTGAATCTGGTGCAATTTGGACATGTGATATATTGAAGATTATTTAACAGGGGTCAAGCACTCTAGCAGCTGTAGATGTGAATCATCAACGCAAGTGGCGTTGTTGGTGAACAGCTCTTTGTGCAGCAGCAGTGGGGCAGCATCAGCGTTCTGCAGACTGAATTAGCTGAAGGTCACTTTTGCAGTTTAAGAAAGAAAGCTGCAACCAGCCTCACTGCAGCAAACAGCCCATTTTAAATGTTTAGAACGGGCACTGCACTAGCAAGTCATTGTGTCATTAATCAATGTGAAAAATGAGGTACACATACTTAAAGGGATAGTTCACCCAAACATTTAAATTCATTATCTACTCACCACTATGCCTATGGAGGGGTGGGCAAAGTGACACTTTTGGAGTTTCAGGGGTAAACAGCGAGCAGCCAAATACAAAACAATTGAAGTAACTAGCAACCACGTCTTTAAACGTAAAAAAAATATCTTCCTCAGGAGCCACGTTCACATTCGCTAGCACACATTGCTAACAAGCTCTCACCAAAGGGTACACGCGGGGTGCGTGGTAACATCGCTGCTTCCAGTAGGTATTGCTGCATAGTGTCAGTGACTGCTGTGTATCGCTGATGTCGTCACGCGCACCTTGGGCAAGAGCATAGAGGCAAAAACTCGTGCAGTGTGTGCGCGCATGAACGTGAATGAGGCTCCAGGCAAGAAGATAACGGACATTTAGGCTAAAAACATGGTGTAAATGACAGCGTTTTGAGTCGAATTTGAACGTCTGGGCTTACGGGCACTTGGATGACACCACAGGAGCAGTAATTGTATTGGATTTGGCTCAGACACTGTTTACCCCTGAAACTCCAGAAGTGTTTTGTGGACTCAAACACGTCACCCACCCCTCCATCGGCATAGTGGTGAGTAGATAATGAGTGAATTACACTTTTGGGTGAACTATCCGTTTAAGTATGGCCTCATTGTTACCTTGATTAATGAAACAATGAGTTTCTAGTGAGTGAGTGAATTTTAAACAATTCATTTAAACTACAATGTACCAGCCAAATAGTGTAATAACAAAAATTATCAATTTCATCATGGAGATCATTTTCTCAATTGATCATTCAATACAAGCTAAGAATAAAATAGTGAGAAATGGAATTCACAATTTCTCCAAAGCCACAGTGATTCTTCAATATATCGAATGAAAAAGAGCAGATCAGCAGTAAAATGTTAATTACAGAGGTATAACTTTGTAGGATATCAAATTCATTCAGCCTTTAAGACTACAATACAAGTTGATATCTTCAGTGTATAAGTGTAGAATGTTTAATAGACACAATGGAGGCCAGGACTCACAGGTTTTCAGCCATCGGGACATGGGGATGTTCCAAGACGTCACCACCAGCACCATGGAGCGAGGCATCTCGACACTGAGAGGTTTCACGACACTCATGTCCCTGCGCACACGCACACACACACGCACACACATTTAACCCACCACTGGGGGCAAAGTATAGATATTGGTAGTTGGTAACTTAAATTGTGCAGAAGACCTTCAATCTTACAAGGGATATTCACCATCTTGTCCTGAATTCTAAAATGATTGTAGCTGATGCAGCCGGTGACCACTATAAACAGCATAGCTGACAAGATGGGAAAGACCTTATGATGGGGAGGAAAGACAGCTGACTGGAGGAAATAGACCCCACTGGGGCTGGCATAGGTTAGCTACCCATGATGGCAGGATCCAATACGAAAAAAAGCAAAAGCAATAAAAGGTAAAATACCCCACAGTCAACGAGAGTGGGGGCGGAGTGGAAGACGACTCACTAACGGACCACACGCTAGTGACCCTGGAATCGAAATGACAAAGAGGAAGGCAAACACAATACAAGATTGTATGGTCAAATAATCTGACAAGAAGCTCCAGGTGTGTCCCTGTGGCTGGAGGAAAATAACATAGGCAAAGGGCCCTAAATACACCAATGAAAGAAGAAGTGCTAGAGGAGGGATCTAGCATTGTTCAAGTCAGTCGAGTGAGGTCCAGCGACTGGACTCAACCCAAAGTTTGCAGGGCATCAGCCCCCCTCAATCTGAGGAAGTTAACTCAAGCACAGAGGCAGTTGCAGGAGAGGGTAGAGAGCCGACTCAGCCAGGAAAGCCAACAAGGGAAAAGAAACCTTAAAAAAACAAAACAAAGTTGATCTGGCCTGAAGCTTCATAAAAAGCAAAATGGGAGGCCATCAATGCAGACCTAAGCAGTATCCTTGAAAAGATAAAGGGCACAGTTGAGCCGAAGCTTGAGAGGATGTGTAACATCATCTACGACTACGGAGCGGAACATTTTGGAGTAACAAAGAGAAAACTGGTAACACCGACAACGGAAATCAAGTACGGAAGGCACCTGGAAATAGAACGCTTGATACAAGAGAGGAGAGACATGATCTGATAGCAATTCCATCTGATATCCCACCCATTGAGCAGCCAGAACACCAAATGGATTTCTGAGCTCTCCGAAATTGAAGGAAGTGTCATCAGACCCAGGCCAGAACGCTGATCCTTATATATAAGAATGTTCCTAATGTTCTACGCTTCTTGTGGAAATTAATGAGAGTGGCATGCCCAAAGCTTAGCGCAGAGCTGGAGGAGTAATGATACCAAAAGATGGATGAATCCTCAAATATTAGCCATATTCGGCCCATAAGGCTCCTCAACGTAGAGGTCAAGATCTTCTTTAGCGTCATAGCCCAAAGGCTGACAAGCTATTTGTTGAAAAAACAAGCAGGTGGATACTTCGGTACAAAATTCCAGGAATTCCAGGGTTCTCTGGATGTTTAGAACACACTAGCATGATCTGGCACCAAATCTTATCAGCCAAGAGTGAGAAGAGAGATCTACATGTCATATCCCTGATCTCGCTAATGCACTTGGGTCGGAACCACATAGTGTCCACTGGGCAGCTTTCGGCTTCTTTAAAGTACCAGAGCCCATAAAAAATTTGATTAAAGCCTTCTTTAAAGATCTGCAATTCTGCTTCACCACACCTCATTTTACCACCATATGGCAGCATCTCGAAGTAGGCATCATGGCTGGCTGCACTTTCTCCCCACTAGCATTCACCATGGCGATGGATGTGATTATCAGAGCTTCAAAATGGGTAGGAGGTTGTGAGCGACAAAAGTTGGGGGTCGATTAACACCGATGGGGGCCTACATGGACGACATGACAACCCTGATGACAACAGCGCTATGCACCAGACTGTTGCTAGGTAAACTTGAAGAAAACATCACATGGGCCAGAATGAGGATGAATCCATCAAAATCAAGAAGCATCTCAAAAAGCAAAGGTGAGACATCTGACCATAGGTTCTACATAAATGGAGAACTCATTCCAAAAGTGTCTGAGAAACCTAGAAAAAGCCTTGGACGATGCTATGATGAAAACCTCAAAGACTGCAATAGATTTTTTTTTTGCGATTTATCTAACGATAATTTTTTGATAAATCTAACAATTATTTTTCATTACTTGATTAATATAATAAATTTAAAAACTAGTCATATTTATTTAATAGTCTTCCACAACAAAAAATAGCCGAGTCTGAACTGCTAATCTGCCTTTAACAGCCCCATATATCTCAAATAAAATTTGTGAAAGAGCTTGGTCCATTAAAGTAAAAGGAATATATCAATCTACATTAAGCTGTCCAACAACAAAATATAAGAAAACCAAAGTAAAATTTAAGTAACTTTCTGGAGGAATATCAAAACACTGTAAATTCAAGTTTAGCAGTCTATCAAAAAAGTATCTTTAAGTACCATAGTAGTTGTATCAATGTCTGTATGAAGTCAAAAACTGACAAACAAATAAAATAAAGTAAGTATAATTCAATAGTATTTCAATAATGTTTATTATTAATTTTCACACTGAACTGAAGTGTACTCTAATAATAAAAGAAATATTCTTTTCTCATTTCAAGTAAAATAAAGTTTGCTTTTAAAAAATAAAATAAAGGGCTTTTGAAAAAGGCATTTATAAACAATCTTAACAAACATTAACAACTGAACAGCTTTAACTTTCCTCTTTGTTCCCACTTTCTCTGGTTCAGTGAAGTAAACTCCACCATGTGCTGCCAGGATTCACTACCCTTAAGACGGAAAAAGCTGCGCAGGTTAAAATAAGACTACCGTAAGTGCTAGAAAAAGTGGACAGGATAAAATAGAAACGGTCCGTCACAATCTAAAAACAGCGTCTGGGTTCGTGTAGAAGGGGTCCAGTCCGAACCTATGCTAGATGACCGTGGGCGATTTTTTTCGCTTCAGCTTGCTCTTCAGGTGACTGCCTGCATTGACTGTGCGCAGCCACCTTCCTTACGACGCACGTTCTGCGAGTCGACATATTTACGTACTCAATGACGTTGATTACATCGACGAGTCGCCCCAGCCCTAGCGAGCATGATCAACTCCTATGTAGAAAGGGGTTAGGAGTCCCGAGATGTCTAAGCAACATCGGCCTGTATGGACATAGTTTAAATGCACCAAGAAAGGGCTGGAGATGACCCTCTCAGTGTCCGGAGACACATCTATACGGGCTGTTGGACCATCACTGACAACAGGACACCAACAGGCAAAGCACCACTCCAGCATGCTGACATTGTGGTCCACGTTCAACAGGGAAGAGGAGGTTTGGGTCAAGGTCACCCCAAAAGCTCTTCTCCATCTTTTCTAACATCCTTGACCCCCACCCCCAGTCCCCCTCCTCCTTCCTCCCTTCTACCAAGCCACTTTGTCAACTACAAAAAGATAGATGACATACGCTCCTCATTCTCTAACCCACTTTCTGAAATTACCTTTCCATCAACCACATCTTCATCCCCTACTCTATCCTTTTCCTCCCCTGTCTCCCAATCAAGTTCTTACCCTGGTAACTTCCTCCCGCCCAACCACCTGGCTTAATTTTATTTGCTTTTACTATCCTGAATTACTTGAAGGGGGTCAGTAGGGACCCTCAAAGTATGAAAACAGTCACTCCGCGGACTTTTCACTCAGTCCATTCAAAGAAATATGTTATTGAAACGTTGCGCTTCGTACTTCTTCTCTGTATGATGTCATCATGGAATCGCACTCTTCTCTCAGCCCCACCCAGCCGGTACCAGTCCAGCTTCCGAACCCACCACCCCGCTTCCCACCACCATCAGCACACCTCCACACCGAACACGACACCAAGCAGACATGTTGCTGAGCTAGCAGCTTGTTAGCTTCCACAGGCTAACCACAACAAACAACACTGAAGAAACACTGCAGCGTGGAGGGATGCAAGGAAGAGAATGTGTCCGTGCACATTACTCCTAAGAACGTTACTATTCGAGACCAGCGGTTACGCTATATTTCTTCTGACATGCTGTGTCGGTGTACTCAGTAAGGAGTAACATAGACGTTACTCGTTACTCTGTACAAAACACTAGCTGTATCCAAACATAACGTGACTTTCAGCTGTGTTTAACAGAGAGATCGTCAATGCGCCAGAATGAGACCGGTGATAGGCCTGGTCGCGTGTCACTCAAAGTGCAGTCAGCTAATCAGAGGATGGGCTCATTAATAATTAAAGAGGCAGGCGAAAACAGCCTGTTCTGTCTGGAGGGCCAGAGAGAGGCAGAAGAGAGGACATGGAAATACACATTGCAGCAGTTTTTTCGACTTTTAACCACTGATATATCATCTTAGGGGTACCAATACCTCAAATTAAGTCCCAGAAAGGTGTAAAATATGGGCCCTTTAAAGAGGCAAGAGTGAAGCCTTTCCTCAAGAAACCTACCAATCCATCTGAAGTAAACAACTACAGACCTGTCTCTCTTCTTTCTTTTCTCTCCAAAGCACTTTGAGTGTGCTACCTTTAAATCAACCTTCTTGATCCTCACCAGTCTGGTTTCAAGACAGGCCACTCAACTGAGAGTGCCTGAAATAAAAAACGATCCAATTCGAAGCTGGAGGCAAACAAATTATCGCTTTACATTGTAAGACTGTGAGGCAATTTGTTGTATCACCTGTTCGTATTTTAATCATCCAAAACTGCAGGATTATTAAATTCAGAGACAGCTGTGAAGTCCCCAATCTATAAAATTAAACAGAATTATTATTATATGTTATATGGTTGTGTTTGTACTGGGATGGTTTGGTTCCGTCGGTCGATCTGTGTAATACTGGAGTAATTTTAGTACAAAGATCACAGATCTATAGAATCTATATCAGCTGATCAGTCGTCATCAGGGGACAAAAAACTCTGATCACTGAACCCTTGTTTCCTCCTAATCCTTCCATTCGCATGCATCCATCACGCATGACTGCCACCACAGTATTTATCTATTTAGAGCCATCGGACCAAGTACTTCACACATCAGTGGAACCTAACCTCCACTCTGGGATATTATTTGGAAATGGAAGTTTGAAAGTGAATAGTTTTTCTTTATTTTTTGTGATTGATCTCCAGTGCGCCTGATGGCACAGTCATGTTCACTGTAACAACTTTACACACACTCGTCCTTGATAATACACGCACATTGATAGAAGATATTATTAAAAACGATTAATAACTCTGCTGTTTAATGGTATCTACGTAATTTGCTGCAAGTTGTTTTTTATATCTTTTCCAATTGAAGGTTATTATGGAAAAGTTATCCGAGCACAAATAACGCTGTTGGTTTTAATGTTAATGTTGAAGTGGATCAATAATCTGGATTCAGTTCACCACCTCACATCTCC